>NW_022109768.1:8038395-8040162 GCF_000313985.2 Echinops telfairi | reverse complement strand
TTGTTTTAGGAGTCATTCTGGTCTTTAAGCAGGCAATGCTCTCAAGAAAATGGAGAGCGTGACTTGATTTACATCCTCTACAAAACTCAGGACGAAAGTCTCTCTTACTGCTGTCCATTAGCATAGCAGAGCACTCTCTCCAAAACGGGATGTTAGCCATAAGCATAGAGTCCAGAATCATATCATAGAAGGAATGGTGGCTAGAAGAGCCATACTAGTTGACAGCAATGCATGAGGGACTCCCTTGCTCATCGTTCTGAGCTGGCCCTGGATCAACTTTCTAGAATGTTCTTTCTTGCTTTATAGCCACAACTTGCTTTTACCCCCCCTAGGTAGCTGCCCGGATTTCATAACCCACTTCCTGATGAAGCCCACGTTCTTCGTTTTTTGAACCTTCAGAGGCTTTTTCCCCCGAGTCAATATTCATGGACTTTTTTGTTGGTAAAATATTTAGCAAGGTTTTTTAAAATCTGTTCTTTTTCCAACTTATTATACATGTCATTAACCACAACCAAAATTCTTTTTATACATAGTCCTAAAATTACTTACCCCTGGCATTAGTCTTTCAGCATAATGGTGGCTGCCTTGAGATTACATGAGATAATGTTCTGGAGTGATAAAGTCATGCTCTTAGTTTGATTTTTGATGCAACGCTCAAATAGTGGACCTTTGCTCCCAACTAAGGACACAAATCTCTGGTCTCTCTCAATGCCCTTTCATTTCTGATTACAAACAAGTTTTACTGTTCTCTTAATAGATTTCTTAGTTTCTTTCTTATAATCACATTCTAAAGGCATAAAAAAGCTAACAACGTATTTTAGTAAGCCTATTCGCCAACTTTTTCATCTGAACTACAAAGCTCTATATTAGTGCACTTACTCTACTTCAAATTACTGATGGTGATAGTTTTATCATTGCAGGCAACCCATCTCTAATGTATTTGTTTCCATGGATCTTAAGCAAAAAGAAAGAAATGCATTGCCAGTGAGTCAATTCTAACTCATAGCAACCCTACAGGACAGAGTAAAAATGCCCCCCACCCCCCAGCCACCGCATAGGTTCCGGATACTGTAAATCTTCATAGAAGGAAAAAGCTTCATCTTTCTCCCACAGGGTAAATGTGGTTTCAAACTGCTGACTTTGCAGTGATCAGTTCAATACATAACCTGCTACGTCACCAGGGATCCTCAGCTACGTGGTAATGTTCCATTTCATCTTTTGCCAAGTGTATTTCTGTGTGTCTTATATCTTAAGAAGTCTTGGTTGTGCTGTGGGCTAAGCACAGCAGTTCCAATCCCAGAGCCATTCAGCAAAGACCGTTAGGTTGTCTACTCCAATAAGAGTTCACGGTCTCAAAAACCAGAGATAGAGTCACTATGCATCAAAATTAGTTCTCTGGCAGTGAGTTTGGCTTATGTTTTGAATGTTTCCAAGATACGATATTTTAAGTCACCTCATTCACATGGGAAAATTGTATAGTGAACAGGGAAGACCAGAGAATTGATTTGTTACATTATAGGGTTAGCTCCACCATACCCCAGCAACACAGCCTCATTTTAGCTCTCTAAATACGTATTATCATTTTCTTAAGGGTTCAGCTTCACATAAACACTGAGCCTTCTAACGAGATAGGATTTGCCTTCTTTATTGAATTAACATCTATTCAGCCAACAAAATTCCTCAGAGATTTGAAATCTTCTGGTAACCCATTCCCTAAGTATAGATTAGGAAGTTTCCTTTTCTATTGATTTCATGGCAATTATAACA
>NW_022109768.1:8035014-8036843 GCF_000313985.2 Echinops telfairi | reverse complement strand
GCTACCAAATTTTTCAGTGAACAGCCACGGTGCCACCAATGCTTATTGTTTCAAATCCTAGTTATGCTATAATATTCCTTCAAAAACTAGCTCTGCACAGCCTCCCAACTTCATTTCCTAAAACAAATCATGTCCATTTATCCTGTAGTGCCTTGACATGTTATGTTCTCACTGCTTGTGCAAATGGCATGGGGCCTGCATATGACCTCTTCTGACTTCACAGGAGCGAAGAACAATCAAACTTGCCATTAGCCCCAGACAATTCCCATGAGAGTGGAGTTCTATATGTCTATACCCTCCAACCTTCTTTATCACCTCTCATTCCAGCTGTCCCTCCCAATTCACACTCTCTGACATTTGGGGTTGAGAGTTCATTACAATAACCACACAGAACACACAGATTATACCCACAATTGTGGAGTTTATTAGGAAAGTTAACAGATCATTGTCTTAAGTGTTCAGGATACAGTTCTTCACTCAATACACCTCATCTGAGCTAAACTGGCTATGAGGTCACTTTCTGCTCCTAAGTCTCTCAGCTACTGGGCTCCTTGACCTCTGCCTTGCTCTGGTGATGTTGCAAAGCATTGTTAATGCTGCTTATAAATACAGAAGTCTATTCTACTTTACCATAATCCTCAGCCATAAAACCCACTGCCATCTCATGTTCTTGCTGCTGCTGCCCCTGCCACCATGACTTGATTGTCAATATTCTGTTTTCTGAAAAGATTCAAGAATCTCAAGGCCCAAAAGGTGAGTTCCAGCCTTATTGTTTGTTGTTGTTCTTGATGGTAGTGAAACCCCCCGCTTCTACTTAGGAGATGGCTCGTTTTAAATCTAGCAGGATGGTAAAAACTGAACAACGTGGGGCCCAGGCCGACTCTCTTTCTCTTCCTGCATCCTGTCCTGCCTCCATGCGGGTGTGGCATGCTGGGCCCTCTCCCCAACCTGCTCTCCGCCAAACCCACTTCCAGGAAGGGGGTCAGTTTGGCTCTCTCCTTCCTGATATGATCGCTGAGGACTAATGGGGACATAAGCAAGTGTGGTGAAGAAAGCTGATGGTGCCCGGCTATCAAAAGATATAACATCTGGGGTCTTAAAGGCTTGAAAATAAACAAGTGACCATCTAGCTGAGTAGCTTCATAGAAGGAAAAAGCTTCATCTTTCTCCCACAGGGTAAATGTGGTTTCAAACTGCTGACTTTGCAGTGATCAGTTCAATACATAACCTGCTACGTCACCAGGGATCCTCAGCTACGTGGTAATGTTCCATTTCATCTTTTGCCAAGTGTATTTCTGTGTGTCTTATATCTTAAGAAGTCTTGGTTGTGCTGTGGGCTAAGCACAGCAGTTCCAATCCCAGAGCCATTCAGCAAAGACCGTTAGGTTGTCTACTCCAATAAGAGTTCACGGTCTCAAAAACCAGAGATAGAGTCACTATGCATCAAAATTAGTTCTCTGGCAGTGAGTTTGGCTTATGTTTTGAATGTTTCCAAGATACGATATTTTAAGTCACCTCATTCACATGGGAAAATTGTATAGTGAACAGGGAAGACCAGAGAATTGATTTGTTACATTATAGGGTTAGCTCCACCATACCCCAGCAACACAGCCTCATTTTAGCTCTCTAAATACGTATTATCATTTTCTTAAGGGTTCAGCTTCACATAAACACTGAGCCTTCTAACGAGATAGGATTTGCCTTCTTTATTGAATTAACATCTATTCAGCCAACAAAATTCCTCAGAGATTTGAAATCTTCTGGTAACCCATTCCCTAAGTATAGATTAGGAAGTTTCCTTTTCTATTGATTTCATGGCAATTATAACA
>NW_022109768.1:8029566-8034904 GCF_000313985.2 Echinops telfairi | reverse complement strand
ATGGCAACAAATGTGCAAATGTGCTTCACACAGTGGATGTAGGCATGGATTGTGATAAGCATTGTATGAGCCCCCAATAAAATGATTATATAAAAAAAAGAAAACAAACTAAACAAGTCTCATGTCTTTGTTCCCTAAAAAATATACCCTTGATTGCATGCCCACAAGACCTTGAAGTACAATGCTGTGTACACATAAGATAATGTCTATACACTTCAGTAAGCGCAGCTAATGTAATTATTATTCAAATTGTATGTACCAGCCACTACAGGTAGTGATGAATAACAAATAATTCCACCAACGTCTTCAGGCTGAAATTGATCGAACATGCAATCAAGGTGCATTAAGAATTATTGGGAGATGCGGTTAACCCACTTTGTTCCCCTAAATTTCTCTTTCCCATCGGGATGCTCTCTCCTCAATGTTTGGAGGCTCCCAAAGGTTAAGGACTGTATGAAGCACCCCTTCCTGCCTTCATTGTTACGGTTTCAAAGCCGGAGCTCCGTCCTAACAAGAAATGTTCATCGCAAGCACAGCAGAGTTTGGCTGCTGGGTTTGCTGAACTTCTTTACTCCACAAAAACACTTACCTTTCGCAAATTGATCTATGGAGTCCTCGCATTTTTCTTTCACACGAAGAGTGTGTGGTTCCCTGGAAGATCTTTGGTGTGCAGACTCTTCCAAAGGTTCGTTTTTGCTCAACTCCTTGGGGAAAATACTCTTCCGTGCTATCTGAAATTCTTGGGTCACATCAACGGTTTCTCTTTTTTTAATCTCCAAAGGTACATACGTGCCAGACTTTGCTTTCTGGTGTTTGTTCTTAAAAACATTTATAGAAGTACCTTGAACTTTATTCTGCAAGTGAAACAAAAATAAATTTAAATGAATTAGTTTTAAATAAAATTTACAAATTACCATACATGACATCTTATGACATTTGCTATAAACTGCATGATTAAAAACTCAAACTAAATCCAATGGCACAGAGTCAATCCAAATTATTTAAAATCTATACAGCATTTTTGAGGCTTGTCAGAGCAGATAGCTGCATGGTTCCCCCTCTGCACAGCTGGTGGGTTTGAATCACTGATCTTGATGTTACCAGCCCAAAGATCATTCCACTGTGCCATCAGAACTCCTGAATCTACAAGTCAAAAATCTCAAAATAAATAAATCTTACTGCCATGGGGTTGACGCCAACTCATAGCGACCTTATAGGACAGGGCAGAATTGACCCTGTGGGTTTCTGAAACTGCAGCTCTTTACTGGGAGTAGGACTCATCTTTCTCCCTTGGTGTAGCCGGAGGTCTCAATTGGCAACCCACTAGCCACTAGGGCTCCTGCAATCTACATGATAGTAATCACATACTTCAAACGCCTCCGAATGTAGGGCCCTGAAGTCCTTCATAGGTATGAGGGTTATAGTTACCTTTTTTTTAAATGTAGGGTTTTAAATGTAGTAATGTCTTCCTCAAATGTGGTATCTATATATACAGCTTTAACATCTATGATAAAATATGTCTTTAAAATAGACATATAAGAATTTAATTATTTTCAAATGTCTATAGAACATTAAAACCCCTAAACTTCTTGACCGCTGGAAACAAATGAGAAGACAAATAGTCAGATCTCCAGAAAAACAAATTAGCCATCAGATTTATACTTTGAATCTTTCTGATTATCTAAATGCCTTAATTTTGACCACTTTCAGCAAGAGAAACATATTACAAATCCAGATCATTTGTAACTAATGTAATTCTTTCCAGTCATTCTCCTGCCTATAGTGGAGTTACAGTTTAAAAACAAAAAATTAGGCTCAGATAAGTTAAATTCAAAGTCCTGCCAATTCAGCATCCCAGTCAAGGAGATTTTAGTATTCTAGTACTACATTTTACCAAGCAATCAAAATCAGAATATATATGCTATGATTTTAGGTAATATTTTATTTTATTTTGGGGAAACTGTAGTATATATTAAATTATAAATTTTGTAGTTAAAAAGAAAAATGGAGATCCAAGAAAACCAAAAACTTCAAGAAATAGACAGCAAAGCCTATGGAAACACAGTGAAGTGTGTTACAGAATGGATTCTGAAACATTATTTTTAATACTTTTTAATTTTTAAAATATATATTTAAAGCAGGTGAAAGTTAGAAGGCTGAAAGGAACTCAATTCTAACTCGAAGTGATGCTATAGCGCATGGTAGTACTTCCCCTTCAGGCTTCTAAGACTAAACCTTTATAAGGAAGCCTCATATTTTTTTCCTTAGGTCAGCTGATGAATTCGAACAGCTGACCTGACAGTTAGCAGCCTAATACAAAACTCATTATGCCACCAGTTCTATAGCACAGCACATTAATTCTGAATACTAAGACATTTCTATCCAATATGCCTACTAGTGAAATCAACATAATTTCAAATTATTTTTTAAATTGTTAAGGGAAATGGTTAGTTAAACAATATATAAAAATGTTGATTATAATCACTTTATGGCTAGGCTCAACCACAGAAAGTCATTCAAAAGTAAAATTTACAAGAGCTCCCTCCATTCAGTACCTTCTCTACCCCCAGAAACATTGAAAACTATTTTAAACCATTTTTGAAGTCTTTATTTTAAAGGATACAAAATGGTGCACAACAGATCATTCTAAGATTTTTTCTCATCTGTCTCCTCAAAGGTACATGTGTTGTAAAAGCTACTTGTCCCTTTGATTCCTCCAAACCCCAAACCCACTGCCACCAAATTGCTTCCAACTCATAGTGACCCTAGATAGGGTTTCCTGTTCTGTAAATCTTCACCGGAGCAGAAATCCTCGTCTCTCTCCCTGGAATGTGCGCTGGTTTGAATGAAGAGTTTACCTGACACATCTCCAGCACCAACCCAGCTCCCTGTAAGTGCTCATCTCCAAAATCACACCCAGCGTTGTCGGCCCCGTTTCTGTGCCTTCACCTTGCCTTTTCACCTCTTCTTTTCACCTTACAGATCTGTGCAAATGCCGCTGAGCCAAGCACCATGGCTGAAGCTGAAAATGCCATATTGCAAGGGCTACGAGACTAGTAACTAGTTCTAATGCACTGTGAGGAAGAGGACACACAGGAAGTGTGACACGCAAAGGGCATGGAAGAGACACACCTCATGGTGTATTTTTTTAGTTTAAATAAAGCATGGCCATTAATTTTGACTTATAGCAACTTTATAACCACATTACGAACATATAACTAAAATGAATTTTCTAGTTTAGATTTGTCTAAATACTGTTTAAAGGGATATTTACTTAAGATTATACATCCGAATGTGTAATAATTTACTAAAAGAAAGCATCAAAAAGGTAATAAAATGTGCATATTAAATATAGGTCAGTATATATATTCCAAGTCTATAAATATATAAATTATTGATATAACTAAAAAATATTATCTCAAAATGCAACCTTTGTCTTTATTGAAGATTTTATATGTTCCTATTCTATCCAATATCTCTCATATGTTATATTAGATCTCATTATATATTAAAGCTCATGTAATCATTTGGAATAACTATAGTATACAAAAATAATAATTAGTTTTCTAGAAACACAAAGCATAATGCTATATAAATGCAAAGCAGTAACCTCATTTATTTTCTCATAATGTTGGGCAATGAGAGTTGTTGCTTCTTGGAAAAAGTCTTGCTTGGTGATTTCTAAAGTAGGATCTAAGATAGAAACAGACAGAAATATTTATTTACTTTTAAATGCAGTTAATGGACTTTTACAATAAGAATGTTGAAACTGTAAAATTAATATAGTGGGCAGTTATGAATCTTGTAAAATTTTATTAAAATATAAGTAGATATAAAAAAGGTTAATGAAATGCTGTTGTAACAAATATTATGCTGTTAAAGGAATAAAAATTAGTTTGTGATGGTCAGAAAATCAACACACAGCATATTAAATTATTAAAGGATGGCAAAACTGAAATATCTTTGTTAGGTGTTGAAAGCTCTTTGAATGTTACTCTGCAGAAGAAACAGCATGTTTCTTTGGGCACAAAAAATTGTTATCAAATCTATAAAATATTCCTATTGACTAATGCATATGGATACCCATTTCCTCAATTTGCCAATAAAGTTATAACTCTAAAATATAATTCCTATAGGGTAACTTGGTAGAAACATCATTAAACTTAAACCCTATCAACACAAATGGTGAACATTATTATGAAAACTCATCTCATTTACATTTTCCTAAGATTCTTTCTCTTTCAACTAGAGTATAAAATCCTATAGCATTTATATAGAATTACATTTATCATTTATTATTCATTTATCCTCTGAGATTTCCTCCTCATATATTTCCTGATTTAACATTTACAAGTGAGGAGCTATGGTGGCATCATGATTACGTGTTTACAGGGTTGGGAACTGTAAGGTCAGAATTCTAAAATCCAAGGGAGAAAGATGGGGTTTTCTATACAGTGACAGTCCCAGACACTAACAGGGGCAGCTCTCCCCTGTCCTATGGGGTCACTAAGAGGCAGTATTGACTCCGTGGCAATGAGTGTTTTGGTTTCTAAACTTCCACCTCTGAACCTGCATTGAGTAAAAATTAAATACATTATTCAAGTTAGGTTTTTGATCTCTCTAATGGGTCCTGATGTACTTCTAAGAAATGATTAATGCAGTTGTATCTCTATAGATGTATACCTATCCTGAATTTCAGATAGCGGAAAACATGCTAAAACAAACACACACAAAAAAACCCCAACAACAATAGCAATATAAAACAACAAAAAACCCAATCAAAAAGAAAGCAGAAAATATTAAAAACTACAACAAATTTAAAATTGATCACCAGGGAGAACAAATGATAACGTGTTAAATTTTAACCTAATTATATATACAATAATCTATTTTACACTGGATTATGCCTGAATGCAAAGCTATTCAGATTCATGGCCAATCATTAGTGACCATTCATTAGAGGCTTAATCCATGTGGCGACCCTGCAAGTGGATTTGGGCCTTTCACGTCCTTCGGCATACCAAGTATTCAGAATTAAAGCTGTAAGACATTCTGTTCTTCAGTCTTCGATTTTATTATTTACAATCCTTAGATCACACAGGTAGGTATGATTCCTTCATTTGGACTTAAACGACACCTCAATTAGATGCTTTATTGTTTTATAACAAGCCTTTAAGATCCCAGACAAAGGTCTTTCTAATAGTTAGACACCATCTTATTTTTTCCACCACACTTTGCTAAAGCATGCAGTTCTTCAGTGATTTCTTCAGGAGGGAAAGTATCGAGTAGGGCCACATCATAAGATCTAATTGTACTTATATTAGGGCTATGAAAGTGA
>NW_022109768.1:7999007-8028658 GCF_000313985.2 Echinops telfairi | reverse complement strand
CTTAAGTGGAGAGGAAATGTTTTGAGAATGATGTACAAATGCACTTTACACAATTGATGGGTATATGGATTGTGATAAGTTGTATGAGCCCCTAATAAAATGATTTTTTTTAAAAGAAAGTGAGAGCTCATAATCTATTCATATGTCTATGATTTATGTGCATCCTTGATTCATTGCAGAGGCATCTTTATCAGTTTATTGGGGAACATTCTGTTCCTCAATTTGGCCAATGGTATAGAATTTAAAACATTGTTACTAAAAGAAAAGTATACTTGTATAGGGCAGAGTTTTAGACTAAAATACATGTGTTGTGGAAGTGTGCAGATTAAAAACAAGTGACATTACTTCTGCAAGCAATCAGGGTTAGAGATAGGGTAAAACTCTCAATAATATTCATTCACCAATCCAAAAATACATCTACTAGACTAAGACATGTCATGTAGCAAAGGGTATGAAAATTGCAAATATATAATAGTCTTGAGTTGCCATTTATTGGGTACCCGCAAAGCAAGAGATTTGAACCAAAGTCCAATGACTTCCAAATCAATAAACGAGAGATTTGGCTTCTGCTTCTTCTCACAGTAGGCTATTTCAGCTTTAAATCCAACGGAGTATTTCAGCTACAAGTGTCTTTAGGGGAAAGTCCTGTCAGCTTAGTAGTGTTTCCAAATCTTATCATTCTGGTGTGGCCTCTAAGTAAGTTGTGCACCTCAAAAAGACGAAGTCTAAATCCTAAGTGTCTATAGCACATAGGCCGGGCTGGAAAGGTTGGATAGAAACTAGTTCAAAAGGGTACAGATGGGAACTGGAAGCACAGGGAATCTAGGACAGATGAACCCCTCAGGACCAGCGGTGAGGTGGCGATACTGGGAGGGAAAGGGGGGTAGAAAGGGGGAATTGATCACAAGGATCTATATATAACCTCCTCTCTGGGGTATGGGCAACAGAAGGGTGGGTGAAGGGAGATGCTGGGCAGTGTAAGATAAGATAAAATAATAATTTATAAATTATTAAGGATTCATGAGGGAGGGGGGAGGAGGAGGGGAAAAATGAAAATGAGGAGCTGATGCCAGGAACCCAAGCAGAAAGCGAATTTTGAGAATGATGAGGGCAACGAATGTATAAGTGTGCTTTACACAATTGATGTATGTATGGACTGTGATAAGAGTTGTATGAGCCCCAATAAAATGATTTTTTTTAAGTTTCCAATTGGGAACATAATACTGAGTGTATTTTCCCATTGGGGTGTATAGAAGTAATGTTAAGCATTTTTTCCCAATGACAGGTTGCCGCTCATTTATCAACCATTAGATGTGAAATCAGGCAAGCCCTCCTCCCATACTCCCAGCCTTGGCCTTGAATGGCCTTGAATTTCCATTATGTTCACTCAACACCTGTATAGGAGGGTCTATTGATGTGGGGTGACCGTAGAACAATGTCATATGGCAGGAACTTTTTTATCTTCTCTCTTTCCTGATAACATGAGGAACTGACCAGAGCTGAGGTGAGGCACCCCCAGTCAAAGTGATTTTTAAGATTTATAAATAAAGAGGTGATACATAGAGTGTGGTAGGAGAAAGACTTGGCTTTCAACTCTTGTAAAAAGTTACAGTTTCAGAAATCCAGAGAGGGGCTCCTTATGAGTCAGCTTGCCATGACAGCAGTGAGTTTGGTTTTTGGTTACACGGCTCATCAGCATTCAGCAGGCACACCATCTCCGTGCTTGGGGGACCAGGTTAGAAGATCATATAACCTGATAACAGTCCTTACTTTTGTCTTGGTGCTTATCCTTATAGTAGTGGATTCATACAATATGTGTCCTTTTCTGATTGACAAACTTCTCTCAACATAATGGTTTACAGGTCTGTCCATGTCATGAGGTGTTTTGTAGTTTCCTCACTATCTTTTAGGGATGCATAGTATTCCATGGTGTGCATGTACCAATTAGTGATTAGTTTTCTGTTTCTTTATAGAATGGCACTGGGATTTGGATCAGAATTGCATTGTATTTGTAGATTGTTTTAGGTAGTATTAACATTTTCACAATATTGTCTTCCTATCCATAAATGAGGAAACCTGGTAGCATAGTGGTTACTTGTTGGTCTTAAAATTGCAAGGTCAACAGTTTGAAACCACCAGCCACTCTGAAGATTTCTACTCCCTTAAAGCGTTACAGTCAACCAAAACCCACAGGGGCAGCTGTATTCTGTCCTACAGGGTCACAGTGAGTCCGAATCGACTCAACGGCTGGAAGTGAGATCCATGATCATAAGATCTTCTTCCATTATAATACTGTTTTGTAGTTTTCATTGTATAGGGCTTTTGTTTCTTTGGTTAGATTTCTTCCTAGTCATTTCCTCTTTTGTTTGGCTAGTGTAAAAAGCCTCCTTTTCTTGATGTCTTTTTCAGAGCTCTCCTAGCTGTTATCCAGCAATCTAACTGAGCTTGTTAATCTTGTACCCTGCTACTTTATCCAATCTTTCCATTGTTTCCAACAATCTTTTTGTGGAGGCCTTGGGGGTTTCTCTATATAAAACCATATCATCTGCAAAGAACAAGAGTTGTACTTCTTCTTGACCCTATTGTATTCCCTTGATATGTTACCTAAAGGTTATGGCTATGATCGCCAGCACTCTGTTGAATAAGTAGGGATAGGGGACATCTCTGTCTGACTCCCATTCCCAAGGAAAAGGATGTGTTCAACTTTTCCACTTTGATCCTGATGTTGGCCATTTCTTCTTTGTATATAGCTTTTATTATATTGAGCACTTTCCCTATGCGTCCTATTTTGTTCTGTTATCAGAAATGATTGTTAGATTTTTTTTAATGTCTCTGTTTGTATTTGACTGACATAATCATGTGGTTATTAATTTTTGTGTCATTTATATGGTGGATTACATAGATTGTTCTTTGAATGTTGAACCATACTTGCATCCCTGGTATGAATCCACTAGGTCATGGTGATTTTGGGGGTGGGTTTGGATACGTTATTAGATTCTGTTGGCCAGAATTTTGTTGACAATTTTTGTATGTATGTTCATAAGGAAGAGAAGTCTAGTTTTCAGTCTTAGCTGGAATGTTTGCTTGGTTTGGGTATCAAAGTTATGCTGCCTTAAGTAGAATCAGATTGGAAGTTTGCTGTCCCTTCCTATATTCTAAAGTTGCCAGTGTAGAATTGGTGGCAGCTCTTCACTTCGTAGAATTCCCCTGTGAATCCTTGGCTTTTCATGGGTCAAAATACCTTGATGGTCATCTCTAAATCTTCATCCATTGGTTCTAATTTGAGTACATGTAATATTTCTAGATATGTGTGTATTTATTCTGCATAATTAAACTGGTTTCACTCTTTCTTAGAAGTGTGTTATTTTCATTTAATTTGGATCTGTTGTGATGTTGCCCTTTTCATTTCTAGTTCTGGATATTTGCATCTCATCTTTCTTTCCACATGTAAAGTTGCAGTGGTTGATCAATTCTGTTAATCCTTCCAAATGTTAACTACTTCTCTTGGTTTTTTTACACTTTAAAAAATTTTCCAGTGTATTTCTTTCCATTCTAATCTTCATGATTTCTGTTCTCTTGTTGGGTGTTGTGTGCGGCTGCCCTTGTTCTGGTTGACCGAGGTGTTGTATTAAGGTGTTGATTTGGGACTTTTCCTCTTCTTAAAAATGTGTGCATTGATTTCTATAAAGTGTCCACTGATTACTGATTTTGTTGTTTCCCAAGGATTTTGGGAACTTTTGTTCTCATTTTATTCCAAGATTTCCTAATTGCATCCCTTATCTAATCTATTACTCAGTCATTTTTATGAACTCTATTGTTTAGTCTCCATGTATTTTGCTTTATATTTGCTTCCAATGTTGATTTCTTCTAATTTTTTCTTCTAGTGTTGATTTCCAGTCTTATAACATTGTGATCTGAGACAGTAGATTCTAGAATCTCAGTGATTTTTAATTTATTAACAATAAATCACATGAAAAAAATAAATAAATCACCTGGCCTCACGTGGTATAATTTAGGGTCTGGACTGTGTGCCACAATGTGTCTGTCAGTTTGTCATACTGTGATGACTTGTGTATTGTGTTGTTGGAAGCTATGTCACTAGTATTTAAAATACCAGCAGCGCTACCTAAAATGAACAGGTTTCAGTAGAGTTTCCAGACTCGGAACAGATAATAACAAAGACTCTGCTACTTGGAGGAAGAAACTGCTGAAAACCTTCTGCGTGGCGTTGAAGCATTTTCAAATACTGAATGCCTAAGGGAGGGAAGCAGAACACTGTCAGAGACCCGGCTGTCAGATGGGTGCCTCAGATCCAAGGGCACTTGAAATGTGACTGCGCTGGAGCTGATTTCTTGGAGGGGAGTTGACTATGGTGACAGGAATCTGGCAGAGCTGTGGAAGTGAAGGATTTGTGATCTTCATCTGCTGATGGGGTAGAACTCAAGGAAAAGAGGAAAATCTACAAAATGTTTCTAATGATTAGAACTTGTAATGTGAGCAATATGAATTTAAGAAAATTGAAAGTGGTTAAAAAATTAAATGGAACTCATGAAGATAGATATATTAGGTAGTAGTGAGATGAAATGATCTGGTACTGGCCATTTTGAATAAGAAAATCATATAATTGACTATGCCAGGAATGATACAATTAAGAAGAATGTCATGACATACATTGTCAGAAATAATTTTTCTAAATCCATCATGAAATACAATGCTATCTGTGATCAGATTACATCTATCTGCCTTCAAGGAAATCCAATCAATACATCTATTATTCAACATTATGCACAGACCACAAAAGCTAGTGCTGAATAAATTAAGGAATTCTACCAACTACTTCAGTTGGAAATTGATCAAACATGCAGTCAAGGTGCATTGATAGTTATTGGTGATTGGAATGCAAAAGTTAAAAAAAAAAAGAAGCAACAGTAGTTGGAAAAAATGGACTTAATGATAGAAATGAAGTTGGAGACCTCATGATAGAATTTTGCAAAACCAATGACTTTTATACCAATACCTCTTTTCAACAGCACAAAAGGCAATTATACACATAGACTTCTCCAGATGGAATCCACAGAAATCAAAATAACTACAACTCTGCAAAGACACAATGGAAAAGCTCAATAACAGCAGCTAAAAACAGGTAAGGGATCTACTTTCAAATGGACCATCAATTGTTCATATGTAAGTTCAGGTTTAAGCTGAAATTTAAATTTAAGCAAGTATAAAGTAGCCAAAATATGACGAGTCTATCCCTCTTGAGCTTTGAGAATATCTCAAGAACACATCTGACACATTGAACACTAATGACAGAATACCCAATCAACTGTGGGAGGACATCAAGACCGTCATTTGAAAGAAAGGAAACAAAGAAAAGAAAACAGTGGGTGTCAGAAGAGACTCTGATACTTGCTCTTAATCGTGGACTAGCTAGAGCAAATGGAAGAAAGGAGGAAGTCAAGGAGCTGAATAGAAAACTTTTAGGGCCAGTTTGAGAAGACAACGCCAGATATTATAAGAAATCTGTAAGAAGTTTGAATTAGAAAACCAAAAGGCAAGAACATGCTCAGCATATTTCAAACTGAAAGATTTGAAGAAAAAAATTCAACCCTTGAATTGCCATTTTGAAAGCTTCTATAAGGAAAATTTGCGTATTTAACTCATTGACATTCTCTGTCGTTTTTTGATAAATGCAGGATTTTTGTGGTAATATTGGTGTTTGTGTTGGATTTCTTGCCTGTGTGTGTGTGGTTTTATCGGTATCTTTGTTCTTCCTCTTATTTTGTTGTTATGTGTGCTGCTTTTATTCATTAGTCTCTGGTGGTATGTTGTTGTCAGATTTGTCAGCTGTTGTTTTATCTTTGTCCTTAGAGATCTCTAATATTTTTTGTAATTCTGGCCTTGCTTTTAAGAATTTCTTTAATTTTCCCTTGTCTTGAAACACCTTTATTTTTTCCTTGTATTTAAGAGATGATTTTGCTTGATACAGGATTATTGGTTGGCTGGTTTTTTTCCTTTCAAGATTTTATATATGGCTCTCCATTGTCTTCTTGCCCATGTAGATTTTGCTGAGAAATCCAAGCTTAAGTTGATCAGTTTCCAGGAAATCAAAGCTAACCTTTATCACATAACTATTCTCTTTTCCCTAATTGTCTAGAGATTCTTTTTCTTTGAGATTACAGTTTGATGATGACGTCACGATACTTTTCTTTTTTAATCTTTCATGTTTAGAGTTCTCTCAGTTTCTTCAGTAGCTATTTTCCTCTCCTTTGTGATGTAGTTATGCAAATGGCTTTGTTGCACAAGTCGCTCAGTTAGAATCCGCCAACTTCGCCTCAGGAGAAAGACAGAGCTTTCTACTCCTGTAGCGAGTTACAATGTTGGAAACCTACAGGGAAGCTCTTTTCTGTCCTATAGCATCACTATGAGTCAGCATTGATTCAATGGAGTGAGTTTGTTTTTTTTTGTGTGTGTGTGTGTGTGTGTGTGTGTGTGTGTGTGTGTCCAAGCTTGTTTGTGTGTAATATGAATATTTCCTTCCATGATTTCTTGCACTGTTTTCTCTGTAGATTTTTTGTTTGCTTGTTTCTCCTTGCATCTGGAGCCCAATGAGACATGGGTTCTTTCTCTTGATAGTGTCCTGTATCACTGCATTTTGGTCCGAATTCCTGATCATTTGGCAGGGTTGGTATGTACATTCAGCCACCATTCATCCTTGGGGAAGGTGGTATGCTTGGGAAAAGGGGTGGTTAAGAAGAAAGAAATGAGAAAAGAAAAAATGACAATGGGAAAAAGTGTTGCTTAGGTAGTAATTATGTCTGTACTAAGGTTCCTGCACAGTGTGCTATCCACACAGGGTCCCAGAAACCAGCAGCAAGAGATCTGGCCAGGTGGCTTGAAATGGGGATGGGGAAGGGTTAGTTTCATAGGGGAGAAGGAGTGACACACCAGGTACATACAGGTCAATGGTGGAAAAAAATAGGTAGCGATAAGTAGGTGTTACTGATCTCCAACTTTCAGAAATGTTGCTTTACTTAGCTTTTAAGTTAATATTCTGGCTCCCAGAGAGCGTAGGATTATCCTTTAGTGGGACCCCATTTGTAGTTGCTGAGAGATATGCCCATACTTCTTACCTGGTGGCCATATGCCAGTTGTTTCTCTGGCCCTTTTGATCTTACATGGTTTGTAATTCTAAGGGAGCAGACAGCTCATGTTTCTCCCAAGGACCAGTTAGTTTGTGATTTAAACTGCGGCCTTTTATCATACCAACACCTAACCCATCAGGGTCATAAATATACTCCTAGAAAACAGCAATGCCATTTCCATTTATTTACCAGAGAAAGAAAAATATCTATTTACCAAATGACTTATTCACAAGAATCACCATAGCAGCTTTACTTATAATGGTCCCAAATTGGAAATAACTAAATTATGCAGCAATAAGAGAATAGGTTTATGAACTGTGGTATACACATTCAACACTAGTGGGCAGTAAAAAAGAACTCAGCTCTTCACATGAGTGTATCCCAGAAAGTTTCACAGGTAAAATAATCCTCAAATTTAAAAGAGCACATATTGTATGATTCCACTTTTATAATTTTACAAAACAAACAAAACTAATCTATGGTAGAAAAAAATCAGAATAATTCTTATGAAGTCATGTACTGACTGACAAAAGGCATGAAGGAAAATTCTGAGGGTATGTAAATGTTCTGTATCTTAACATATATATGTATTATATATGCATATATAATTATGTATCCCAATGAATGCACACCTAGCATTTGTGCATTTTATTATATATATGTACATTGTATATAAAAATTTAAAACTCCAAATAGATGTTAGACACTAATATTTATGTTATATGGAAAGAGATATAGCAAGCAAGTTAGGGAAGATATTAATGGTACTACCTGGTAAGTAGGTATATGGGACTTGACACATAGAAAAAAATGATGAAGTCAAAGAACTGAGTAGAATATTTCAAAAGGCAACTTAAGAAGACAAAATAAAATACCGGTATTATAATGAAATTTCAAAACCTAGTATTAGAAACCCAAAAAGAAAGAACAGACCCAACACACCTCAACCTAAAAGAACCAAAGAAAAAATTCTAACCTTGAGTTGCAATATTGAAAGTTTCCATGGGCGAATTATTGAATGATGTGGAAAGCATTAAAAGAAGACGAAAAGAATACACAGAACCACTGCACCAAAGAGAACTAGTTGATATTCCACCATTTCAGAAGGCAGCATAGGAAGAAGAAGGAATGGAACAGAAAGAAGGGTTCAAGATGCACTGAAAGTATTAGCCAAAAGCAAGACTTCAGAAATTGATGGAATGGCAAGTTAAATGTATCAACAAACTGATGAAGCACTGGAAGCACTCAATACCAGGAAAATTTAGAAGATAATTTGGCCTACTGACGAGAAGAGATCCATAGTTGGACCATTTCAAAGAAAGATGACACACACACCCCAAAATGCACAAATTATAGAGAAGTATCATTAATGTCACATGAAAGTAATATTTTGCTAAAGATAATCCAAAAGTGGTTGCAGCAGACCACTTTGGGAGTTGCCAGAGGGGTCGGATTCAGAAGCGGACATACAAACTATGAATAACCTTGAGAAGAATTGGAGTTCCAGAATAATTCATTGTACTTAATCAGAAATTGTACATGGATCTAGAGGGCAGTTATGTGAACAGAACAAGGAATACTTTGTGGCTTAAAATCAGGAAAGAAGTGTGTCAGGATTGTATCCTGAGAGAATTAACGTTTATTGTGCCAGCATGGCCAATGAACACATGGGGGATTCATTGAAGGGCGGAGAGATAAATGGCTTGGTGAGCCTCGCCTTTCTTGTCTCTTGCTCTTTGATCATGGGACCAGTGTGCGGCTGCCTTGCTTGTTCTGTGCCTCAATTTGCAAGCTACGCTACCTGTGGGACGCTTAAGCCATAGACTGTGTCGCTGTAATTTGAGGTTTCTTCAAGACCTGATTCACCACACAATTGGAATTTACATCTCTTGAGCTGGGGACTGTTGGACTTTGTCATCTGGCTGACTGTTGGTGACCTGCCTTGCTGTTTGCGGCCTGTGCCTGGACAGCCTGAATCTCTCTACAGAGGACTACCCGGCAGCCCTCAAGACTTGAAGGACTGCCAGTGTCTCACAGCTGTCTCACACAAGTGAGACAAATTAAATTTGTACTGCTTTACAATTTAATTAACAGTTTATTTCTTACGTTATCTATCTACCTATATATATATAATTATTAGCGTTCTGGTTTTGTTTCTCTAGAGAACCCTGTCTAACATAATCCTTTGACCATACTTCTTCTACCTGTATGTTGAGCAAATACACAGAGAATCTGGCTTCTATGAAGAAGAGTGTGGCATCAGGATTGGAGGAAGGCTTCTTAACAATCTGCAATATGCAGATGACACAGCCTTTCTTGTTCATGTGAAAAGGAACTGAAGGACTTGCTGATGAAGATCAAGGATTGCAGCCTTCAGCATGGATGACAACTTGAGGTAAATAAATCAATACCTTGACCAAGAGGAAGCATCATGAAAAATGTAGTAAAGTTTGAAGTTGTCAAGTATTTCGTCTTGCTTGTACCCACAAACAATGCTCCTGGAGACAGCACTCAGGAGATCAAACAGCACATTGCATTTGGGTAAAGCTTCTACATAAGATCTTTTTAAAGTATTGAAAAGCAAGGTTATTAGTTGGAGGATTAAAGTGCACCTGCCTCAAGGCTTGGTATTTTCAATTGCCTCATATGCATGTGAAAGTTGAATATTGAATAAGGTCAACCAAAGAAGAATGAATGCATTTGAATTATGGTGCAGGTGAAGAATATTGGAAATATAACGGACTACCAAAAGAACAAACCAATCTGTCTTGGAAAGAGTACAGCCCAAATGCTCCTTAAAGTCAAGGATGATGAGGCTTCCTCTTACCTTTGGGCATGCTATCAGGAGACCAGTTTTTGAAAAAGGACACCATGCTGGGTAAAGTAGAAGGGAGCAGAAATAAAGAAGACTTTCAACAAGAAGGACGAACACAATGACTTGATGGACTCAAACACCAGACAATGGTGCGGATGGCATAGGACCAGACCAGGTTTTGTTCTGTTATACAGAGTGGCACTAGGAGTGGGACTAACTCAGTGGTATCGAACAACAACAGCTATATGGATGTTTACTGAAAATATTTGAAATTCAGCAGGTGGTTCCAATTTTCATAATGAAATAGCAGAGGCAAAGCTTGCTCTTTCTTCATAAAATACCCCATTTTCCACCACGCAGACTCATGGGTCACAGGCTTTGGCAACAATGTCCTGAGGAACGAAAACTGAGGATAGACAACAGGAATGATTGGGCTCTGGCCAACCATGGAAATACTGGAGTTCAGAGAGGAAGTTTGATATTTTCATGATGACTGATCAAGATAAGCAGGATTAGAATGATCTCACTTCAGTTATTCTAGAAAAAGCAAAACCTTCTCTTTTTTCTATAGCTTCTCCCTGTAGAAGGTGCTTTCAAAACATTGTAAAACTCAAATCTCCCTATCCCTAAAAAATTGCCATACTTCCCCCACATTCTCAGCTGTGTAGGTATTTCTAAGACTACTGATTAGTAGAAGTTATTTTTCAATAGAAAATTATTGTTAGAACACAAGTAAGTGTATGTTATTCCTTGTATGGATCAGCTCACAGTATTACACATGACTGAATCAGCACCATTAATGACTCATGATTTTCATCACTCACATTTGTAAGATACACTGCATTCATATGAGAGAGAGGAGACTAGGAATTAAAACTGCTTGTTTTATCCAGTTTCAAGTAAATTCTAAACTTCCTTGGAGGGATCTTCTAACGAAAGCACATGTTACCATATGTTATCCTGGGAATTAGTCCACAATGAGCTCTTTTTTCCTTCTACTGAAATTCTTTCCTTCATTAGCTCTCTTCTTCTGACTAAACAAACCTTTTAGATGATTAGTTTCCCGTCATATACCTGACAAAGATGTAATTTATCAATATATGTGTCATCATTTTTTGTTAAAAAGCGAGCTTTGGGAGAACCCTAAGGTCTTCTCCCGAATGAGACTCCAGGGGTGATCTGGTCTTTATTTGCAGGTGATGTGCAGAAACCCAAAGGACCTGAGCCGTCTGAAGTCACACAGCTGGCATGCAAGTCTGTACAGGCAATGATCTCATGAGTCATTTGCTGCTTTTTTTCTGCTTTCCTGAACTTCCAGATGCCTTGTACGAGAAACTGAAGGCTCCTCTGAGACTGGCCTAGCCACCCAGGAGGAAGATTCACACTTCCCTTGAACTTCACACTAGCAGCCATGCACCCTTCTTACCATTGAAGGTGCTGAGGCAGCTGTTCTGTTTTTCTACCATAATGAAAAGTTCACCTTGGCAGAGTAGCTACATTCTCAAGGAAGAATTCCCTTCTCAGCTGGGCTTTCTATTGATCAGTAGATGTGTCTGCTTTTTGTTACTTCCCACGTGTGGAGGAGATTGTGTGCACTCTGGCAACCTTAATGATCTCCTGGGTCCAGCACGGAGATATCCATTCATCAAGGAACTTCCAGTGTGTCCATACGGTCCGGTCTGAAGGTTCTCGAATGAAACAAGGGCTGGGATGGTTTCCAGAACCATGGAGCAGAAAATCACAGCCAGATACAGTAATTTCACATGGATCAGCAGCTGGCTTGACTGAAGGCACATTGACACTTTGACTTCAACCTTGTCGTTTGGCTGCTCTCTCATGACTAGGATTTAACCCTTGAACAAAGGAGTTAATCTCGAGGCAGCGCACAGTGGCTTGTGTGCCAATGCCTCGGAAAAGGGAAAGCTGGGGTCTGGTCTTTATCCTTACAATTTCCAAAGGTATGAATATATTCACCAAATGAGTCTAAAAATTCAATAAATTTTAAAAATCTAACCTTAAAGATCTCTCCGGTTAGAATCTTTAAGGTTTCACTTTCTTTGTTCGAAATACAGCAGTATGTAAGCATGGTGCTTTTATACTTGTGAATACACATAATAACTTCAATTATTGGGAGGATGTTGCCAAAGTCTTTTCCTTCTCTCTTTAAAATAAGTCTGCAATTAAGGCATACTTTATTTGCAAATATATATCCATAGAACATAGAGTAACTTCTAAAACCTGTCATCATTTGGGGGTCACACGGAAATTTTGAATTTAAATTCCAACTTGCTCATAAGACTTCCTTCCTTAAGCCTTAGTTTTCTCAGTTATTAAATGAGGATAATAGTATTTCTTACACAGAATTGTAGGGATTAAATTCAGAATTGTTGGAAAGCACTTAGCACCACGCCTGGCACGTAATAAGCTTTTATAAATGCTGGAAATTACTTTGTCCCTTGTTGTCATTGTGTTAGTGTCACTGGACCTGGGACCGCTTGCTCTGTTGCACGTGGGATCACCAAGAGATGAAGCAGACACAATAGGAACTAACATAACACAACTGAGCTGTCCCCAACACGTCACAGAATCCAGTGTCACTCAGCAAGCCCTTAGGTCTTCAATAGCATAAAGATAAACTTGAACTGCATTAATTTGTACTATTATGATTCTGAATGGACCCCAGTCGTGTAGTGGTTAGACACTGGGCTGCAATCACACAGTCGGCAGTTCAAAAACAGCAGCAGCTCTGTGGGAGAAAAACTGGGCTTGCTACTACTGTAAACAGTTAAGTCGGCATTGACTCTCTGGCAGTGAATCCATGGGATTATAATTATAAAGTAGTCTTGTTAGTGTTATGGGTTAGGCATTGGGCTGCTATCTGAGAGAGCTGCAGTTCAATTCCACAAGCTGCTCCTTGGCAGAAAAAGGAGGCTGCCTTCTCCATTAAAAAGTACAGTGTGGGAAACCCTAAGGAGTAGTTCTACTCTGCCCTAGAGGGTCACGATGAGTAGGATTCAATGGATGGCAGTGGACTTGGGCTTTGTTTGTTGTTGCTGCGGTTTTGGAGGGCTGACGGTGAAACAGTCCACTGCTGAGGGGAAGGCTGGAGGTTGGCACCCACCCCGTGAGTCCATAGGAGAAAGACCTGGTGATGTGCATCCACAAAATTTACAGCCAAGAAAATCCTGTGCTGCAGTTAGTTTTATTTTATTACATGGGGTCACTGTGAATCTGAATCTACTCAGGGGTACCCAATAAGATGGGTCTTTGTTCTTGAAGAGGTTGTTCTTGTTTTTTGTTCTTGAAGAGGTTGAAATAGTCATAGGAAATTCACTCAAAAATTGAGTCCAAATATTAACATTTACAAGGGGGAAATATGTGAGTCCTCCAAAATTTCACTAACTTAAAATAGTTTCTTATATGAAAGGTCTTCAGAAAATTCACAGAACAATTCCATTAGCTTTTAATTCCATTTCCCGACAAACTTTTTGAAGCTCCCTTGTATTTATTTTATCTTTAAAATAATCCTCATTGTTCATATTTCTATCATCAGTTTAATGTTATTACACTTGATGATTCATAAAAATCATTGTTATGTGTAATTTTTAGAGATTCTGTGTATACTTGTGTTGCTCTAGTAAACCTTGACAAAACCAGGAAATCTATGGAAATTGTGACAGAGAATGCTGAATCATAGGATATATATATATATATATATATATATATATATATATATATATAAACTCATTTTATTGGGGGCTGATACAACTCTTATCATAATCCATACATATGTCCTTTTTGTCAAGCACATTTGTATATTTGTTGCCATCATCATTTTCAAAACATTTTCTTTCTACTTGAGCCCTTGGTATTAGCTTCTCCATTCCCACCTTCCCTCCCTCATGAACCCTTGATATTTAAATTTTATTATTAATTTTTCATGTCTTACACTGACCAATACCTCTCTTCATCCACGTTTTTGTTGTCCATCCCCCCGGGAGGGGGTTATATGTAGATAATTGTGATGGGTTCCCCCTTCCCACTCCCCCCTACCTTCCCCTTCCCTTCCTGGTATGGCTACTGTCAATATTGGTCCTGAAGGGATCATCTGTCCTGGATTTCCTGTTTCCAGTTCCTGTCTGTACCAGTGTACATCCTCAGGTCCAGCTGGATATGTAAGGTAGAACTGGGGCCATGATAGTGGGGGGAAGGAAGCATTAAAGAACTAGAGGAAATTTGTATGTTTCGATGGTGCTATACTGCACCCTGACTGACTTGTCTCCTCCCAGCGACCCTTCTGTAAGGGGATATCCAATTGCCCACAGATTGGCTTTGGGTCCCCAATCTAAACTCCCCCTCATTCACAATGATATGATTTTTTTTTGTTCTGTGTCTTTAATGACTGATACCTGACCCCTTTGACACCTCGTGATCACACAGGCTGGTGTGCTTCTTCCATGTGGGCTTTGTTGCTTCTCAGCTAAATGGCTGCTTGTTTATATTCAAGCCTTTAAGACCCCAGACGCTATATCTTTTGATAGCCAGGCACCATCAGCTTTCTTCACCACATGTGCTTTTGTACCCATTTTGTCTTCAGCTATCGTGTCAGGGAGGAGAGCATCATAGAATTCCAGGTTATTAGAAAAAAGTGTTCTTTCATTGAGGGAGTACTTGAGGCCCAATGTCTATCTGCTATCTTAATACTAAACCTCTAAATATATGTACATAGATCTATTCCCCCATTGAAATATATAAATATATTTACATATGTCCATGCCTGTATCTAGACCTCTATAGATACCCTTTGCCTCCTAGTTCTTTCCTCTATTTCCTTTTACTTTCCTCTTGTCCCACTATTATGTTCAGTCTTCATTTGGGTTTCAGGCCACTAAACCACCCAAGGGGAGGGCATTGTTTATATCTGCACAGGGAAAGAGGGATCAGACTTCCACCCGGTGTTCCAAGACATGAATGCAACATACTGGCATGAAGCAGGGAACCAGTAGAGAGGTCTCAGGGGCCAGCCCCAACCCCAACTATATATAGACAGTTTCCCGGTCCCCCAGAAGAATTCACTTCAGAGGACAGCACTGAAGCTATAGCTCAGGGAGAGGGACATGTCTGATCAGAGCACACAGGAGCAAATAAAGGGGGAGGGAGAGAGAGTGGAGTACATCCTGGCCCAACAAGTCCTGAGGCTGATATCCCCTCTCAGAGCAGCCAATGCACAGAGAGGACTAAAGGCCCAGCTCCACCAAGATACATGATGCCCCTCACTAACCCATAGCGCTACAGAGGACAACACTGGAGACACAGTGAGAGAATTGTGCCCAATCTGACCCCATCACACCGAGGTGAAACACTAAGGGTGTGCAACAGAACAGCAAGGGGAGCAGAACAATGAAGTCCCCCCCGGAATACCAAATATAGACTGGGGGCCAGGGTGTGGCAACCCATCAGACTTGACCGGAAAACACTCGTAAAGATCAACAAACAGAACTATTTATAGGCTTTCCTTTTTTCTTTTTGTCATCCTCGTTGTTGTTGTTGTTTTGTTTTGTTGCTTTGTTTTGCTCTGTCTTCTTTTTGTGCATATTATTATTTCTGCATGTCAATCTACATAAGATATGCAGGAAAACAGCCTGGAGGCGAAAACAACAGGGCTTACTGAGGGCTACAGTATCTTGAACAAAGATGTGCGGCCCCATGAATCCAGCCATTCTAAACTATAGTTATGTTAAAGGCGTGACTTCATATATATATTTTTTATTTCATTGACATTATAAAACTCCACCACAGTTCAGTTGGATTCAAGTTAGCCTAGTGTCCTTAAATGCCTCCCACATGGGGTGCCCAGGAGTCAGACAGCAACTGTTGGCAATTGATCGGGTGTTTTTAAGAACCAGTTGATCATTTGGGTGCTAGATGTGTTGAAATAAATACGACCCACTTCTCACCTGCCAGGTGCTTTAGACTCTACTGCCAGAGCACTTCTCAAATAGATGCCAGGTTATTTGCTATGATAGTTGCTGTCAACATAAGCTACTAACACCCTCTATCCAAGCCCCAGCTCACTAATGTATGAGATTCCTTTTAAAGAGATAACACGTTTCTTTCTTTTTTTAACACGTTTCATTATGTTCTTAGAAATAAGATTTTAAAAAGAAATATCCCAAGAGAAACAACCAAGAATCAAAGCCACGCTAAAGCAGTAGCTTTTACATTGTGCTTCATTAATTCTTGTACCTTGAGGGGTCTTCCTTCTTTCCATCACAACATCCCCGGCCTAGATGCTTTTCATGTTTGTGCTCTTCCGGTGATTTATTTTGAAGAAAAGAATTCCTTGGCTGAAGCTGAAAATAACAGTTCAACACCAGGCAAGTACAAACAAATAGGCCAAGATTTGAATGCCACTGCATGTACTAAAAGATCCCTTTCTAAAAGGAGGTTCAGATGGAGGGAAATGATGGATGTGGCCGGGGGAGTGGAGAAACTGCAACTAAGGTCATTATTTCTGGGATAAAGAGTACTATTAGCCAATTGCTGGAAAATGAATAGAAGCACTTTCCAAAAATAAAGTGGACCCTACGTTATATTTAATTATACTATGTACAAGTGCAGAAAGAACATAACATTTCAAATTTCTTTTTGAAATGAGTAACCCACACACCACCATCGTTCACTGTAACTGAGTTGATTCCAACTCCACAGTGACCCTGTATAGGGTTATTGAGCCTGTACATGTGAAAAAGAGCAGTTTTCTCCTGAAAAGTAGCAGGTGGTTTGAATGAATTTGAATGAATGACTTTGCAGTTAGCAGACCGTCAATCCTTACCTCCAGCACCACCTGGGCTCCTCCAGAGAAGAGTCAAGAAGGGATAACCAAATTTCAAGTGGCATGTGCCACAACATATATTCAACAAATTTTCCCACAACACTTTCTGTATTTCTCTTCCATTCCAAACTTAGAGTACTGTACTGAATTCTCTTATTTTTGATGCAACTTTCTTCACTTCCCTGCTCCCTTACTCCTGGGTTTTAATCAAAGTACTTTATTCATTTTATAACAATAATTAATAGGTTCCCTATATCCCTCAGTGATACTTTGTAAGATGTCCCCTAAATGATCTATGTTAATCCTTCAGTTTGGGGTTAGGTTCCTAAGGAGAATTGGGGCAATTCCAAGCTCAAAGCATCAAAACTTCAAATATTATTTAATTACAGGCCTGGCCTAAAAGCAAAAGTAAAGTAGAAAGCATTCTTCCTCCATTTCCTGGATCTTCCTCCCTTTCTACCCTGTCCATCCTTAATAATGTGTGGTATTGTCCAAATACAGAGTTAACGAAATCCGCAAAGGCTCTTATTGGTAGCCCTCAATGAGTAGCAGGTGACCTACATCAATTCTGCTGTGGTCACAGGAAACAGGGGAAGATAGTAGAACAGGAAATGCTAAGAATCTCTGTTGTGTATGCTAAATTACTCATTTCTAAAGTCTAGATCAGCTTTTCCAATAGAACTTTAATGTGGTCATATATGTAATTTATAATTTTCTAGTACACACATTTTTTAATGTAAAATTAATTTTAATAAATCATAAAAACTAATTGTAAGATGATATATATTTAAATGATATAGATAATTGGCAGCAATATATATATATACATGTATATCCCAAATCTTATCTTTTTAACATTAATCAACAAGAAAAATAATTTTTATGTAATTAATGCTCATCGTATCTTCCACTTTTAAGAAATATTATAACTTAATGAAAGCCATATTGTTTTGCCATTTACAGATAAGTTTCTCTTTTACTGACTTGATGAAAACATTGTACTAAATTATTTCAACAAAAATGGAATATGTAACATGTATGAAAAAGAGGGCTGTAAGTATTTCAAATATGGATGTCATTAGACTAAATCAAGATTTCCAAAAATCTAATGCAGATACTAACAAACTAATATTGATCGAGAATTACATGGAACCAAAGTTAACTATATAAGATTAAATAAACTGAAAGAATTACTATAAGGTTTTTGAAGTTTTCTTTTTTCCTAGTGACACGGGTCACATTTTGTTTTCATTCAAAAAAAAGGAGAAAACATTTTTTAAAAGAATGAATTAAATTGGAAAACAAATGATAAAAATGTTAAGTTTTAACCTAACTATATCTGTAATAATTCATTTTCTGATGTAATATGTGGCTAGGGCTTTTCCCATTCCTGGTCAGTGGTTTTTAGGTAGTCAGTGGAGGCTTAATCCCCAAGCAATCTCTGCAAATGGATTTGGGGCTTTCACTGCAAAGTGAGTGCTCAAAATTTAAGCTCTAATATAATTCCTTCCTCTGATTTTGTGTTTTGTTATTTAAAATCTTTGGATCACACAGGCTGTTTCTTTTGTGTCTTCTTAGCCTTCATATCACTTAAGTAGTTGCTTGTTGTAAGACAAATTTTTAAGACCCCAGCCACTATTCTTTCTGATAACCTACCAGTATCTGACTTTTTAACCATACTTTGCTGTAACCCTCTTATCTTGAGCAATCCCTTCATGAACATAAATATTGAGTGAGATCACAACATATGAACTCACTGTTCTTAGGTTAGGTCTTACAGTTGAGTGTAAGCTCAAAATTCAATCTTATATCTAAGATATGAATAGATATAGATATAGGTATAATGATATATATATCCCTGTTCCACTTCAGAGGCAAAATTATTAGTATGGAGCCTTTAGTAATTCTAACAATTGTATCAATAGACTAGCCCCTGATATAGAATTTAGAATATTATTGAGATAGGAGGAATATTGATGTATGGGTTACCACAATGTTTTTATGAAAATATTGTTGATGTTCTATTTTCTAGATGGAGTAAATCTTTTTTCCCTTTGTACTCCTTGTTATTCGTGTTATTATTTTTTAAATTGTGGCAAAACTATAAACAACAAAACAGTCTTCCAATTCAACAACATCTACATGTACAATTCCATTTCATGGATAATACTCTGTATTGTACAACCACCATTGATTCCTTTTCCAAGTTATCCCATCAGCATTAACATAAACGCAATGCCACCTAAACAAAACTCTCCCTCCTTCACCCTGGTAACCGTTGGCCATTTGACTTCTTTCTTTTTAATTTTTTTTTAGTAACTTTCTTGATTTATTATTCACATATCATACATTTCCATAGTCATATCTCTTTTCTTAAGTGTTGTATATAGAGCATTACAATCAGGTCTAATGTTCTCGCATCTCCTGCATTCATTCTTTGCTCCCCAAATCTCCTTGTCCTTTCTTTGAACATAAGAATCAGTTAGTTCAGTAGCTAGTAACATTATGTTAACTGCAAAATAGCTTGTGGGTTAGAATATGTTGCGACACATGCCAAAGTTAAGACTAAACATATTCTGAATTATTTAAATATCCCACTGGCAGATTCTAAGAAATTAATACTAAAATATGACTCTGATAAGAAAAATGGTTCTTCAAAATCCATTGCCCTTGACATTGTTACTACACAAAAAGAAACTCATGACACTACTAACATTGGTTTTTAACAGTTAAAAGATAATAAGATAGTTTACTTTATTCCCTCTCTAAATATTCAAATTTAAGTATGCATTTTGCACATACACACATGCCATCTTGATCTGTATTTTGATTTCTTGAAATGTCATTTGAAAAAGTAGATTCACATATCCAAGTTTTCTAAACAGTCTTAAAAGTTTTCCCATAACTTTAAGTTTTTAAATTGAAATAAAATGAGTTAAAATTACATAAATTCAATTTTCAGCCTAGGTTGTATTACAAGGACTTGTCTGTCAGTTTGTCACACTGTGGTAGCTTGTGGGTTCCTATGATGTTGAAAGCTATATAACTGGCATGTTAAATGCCAGCAAGGACACCAAAAGTGAGCAAATTTCAGCAGAGCTTCCAGATTAAGAACAGATAATAAAGCAGGGCTTGGCTCCCCACTAAAGAGGAAGCAGCTGCTGAAAACCTTGTGCATAAATTCCAAACATTGTCATCTACTAATGAATGGAGACAGAACATTATCTAACATAGTGCCAGAGGATGGACACCTAGGTCTGAAGGTATTCAGAATGTGACTGAGAAGGGGTGATTTCTCAGAACAGAGTGGACCATGCTGACCTCAGTCAGGTAGAGCCTGTAGGAATAGAGCTTTCGGGGTCTTCTTTTGCTGATGGAGCACAATTTAAGGTAAGGAGAAACAGGTGCAAAAAAAAAACTGCTAATAATCAGAACTTGGAATGCAAAGTATGAAATTAAGAAAATTGAAAGTGGTCAAAAATGAAATGAAATGTACAAAGATCGAAATCCTAAGCTTTAGTGACCTGAAATGGCATGGTATTGGCAATTTTTGAATTAGAAAATAATATGACTTACTAAACCAGAAATAGCACAATCAAGAGGAATGGCACAGCAGCATTCATTGGCAAAAAAGACATTGCAAAAGTAAACATGAAGCCCAATGCTGTCTGTGAGAGGATTTTATCTATTCAACTTCAAGGAAATTCTATCAATACAACTATTATCCAAATATTATACCCCAACCACAACATTAGTGTTGAAGAAACTGGAGAGTTCTACCAATGCCTTCATTAGGAAATTGATCAAACATGCAATCAAGATGCATTGATATGTAGTGGCAATTGGAATGCAAAGGTTGTAAACAAAGAGGATGGAACAGTCTTTGGAAAGTAAGGACTTGTTCATAGCAAGTACCTTTTTCAACAACATAAAAGGCGACTACACACATGGACTTCTCCTAATGGAATACACAGAAATCAAATTGACTACATGTGTGGGAAGAGAATGTGGAAAAGCTCAACTTCAGCAGCTAAAACCAGACCAGGGCCTGACTATCAAACAGAATATCAATTATGCATATGTAAATTCAGGTTAAAGCTGAAGCAAATTAAAACAAGTCCATGGGAGCTGATATAAGACCTTGAGTCTATTCCACCTGCACGTTGAGAACATCTCCAGAACAGAAAGCTCGCGTCCTTGATCTTCATCAGCAAGTACTTCAATTCCTCCTCACTTTCGGCAAGAAGATGGTGTCCAGTTTGGAGGGAGGCTTACTAACCACCTGCAATATGCAGCCTGCAGTGTGGATTATCACTGAGTGTGAAGAAGACTAAAATTCTCACAATAGGTAGCATCATGATAAAAGGAGAAGAGGTTGAAGTTGTCAAGGACTTTGTCTGGTTTGGGTGTACAGCAGTGCTCATGGAAGCAGCAGTCGAGAGATGGAAAGACAAATTGCTATAGGTAAGTCTGCTGCACAAGATCTCTTCAGAGTATTGAAAAGCAAGGATATTACTTTGAGGACTACAGGGCCCCTGACCCAAGCCATGGTATTTTCAATTGCCTCATAGTCATGTGAAAGTTGGACATTGACTAAGGAAGACCAAAGAAGAACTGGTGCATTTTAATTCTGGTGCTGGAGAACAATATTGTAAGTACCATGGACTGCTAACAGGACATACAGATCTGTTTTGGAAGAAGTACAGCCAGAGTGCACCTTAGAAACCAGCGTGTGGAGATTTCGTCTTACATACTTTGGACATGGTATCAAGATAAACCAGTTCCTGGAGAACATCACGTTTGGTAAAGTGGAGGGACAGTGAATAAGAGGAAGACCCTCAAGGAGATGGGTTGACAGAGTGGCTGCCACAAAGGGCTCAAGCACAGGAATAATGATGAGTGGGGGCAGGACCGGGCAGTATTTCCTGTAATCAGAAGTCCACAAGGTCGCTATCGAGTGGAACCAACTCGGTGGCATCTAACAGCAAAGCAGGCTGTATACACGTATTTCAAGTTCTAATCACCACTTGTGGCTAGTGTATGTGGGAGTTCATATCAGTTTAAAGTTACTCTCGATCTTTGAAAGTTAATTACATTTAAACAAAGAGAATGGCACAATGCCTCAATATGTATAGTGTCCCGAGAGTTGTTCATTTTTAAATTATATTTTATTGGAATAATATTGCTATATTGTACAATTGAATCATATTAAGAAAATTTGTACAATCATCACCACAATCACTTTTGGAATTTTTTTTTCTTGTATTCATTGTTGTTAGCTTCCCATTTCTACCCCATCTTCCCTTGTCATGACCTTAGGTCATTATTAAGCCAATTACTGTAGATTTACCTATCCCTATATATTTACCTATCCTAGGCTTCATATATAGAAAATCTTATGAAATATAAACAGGATGAAAACAAAATATCACCAACAAAGACTAGACAGAACAGAAAAACTTCATTCAAAAGGAAAGCATACTATATTAAAAAGTTTAACAACTTTAAATGAGTCAAAAGGGAAATCAAGCACTAAGTCAATGGATCTTAAGCTAACTATATCTGCAATAATTGAATTTGTAATGCTTTGTGTCTGAGAACAACATTGCTCACGTTCCTTGACTATGGTCAGAGGGAATACACAAAAGGCTGAATCTGTGTGTTCTGTGCTTCCACTGCCCTTCATAGCCTTCTGCAAACCAGGTGGTCACAAATGAAATTCTGACACCAATCTCTCGTTCGGATTTGGATTTTGTTACTTACAATCCTTGGATCACACAGGCTGGCGTGCTTCTTCTATATAGACTTCCATTTAGATGGCTGCTTGTTTTAAGACACGCCTTCAAGTCCCCAGATGCTATTCTTTCTGAGAGCCAGGGAACCACGTGCTGTCTCCACCACAGTTTGCGACAGCACCCATATCTTTGGTGATCTCTTCAAGAGGTGAGCATTGAGCAGGGTGCTCTCATAAGAAACAATGGTTTCTAGATTGGGGCCAGAATTAGTTGCTGTGAGTCCAAAATCCATTCATACTCAAACATTTATGGTTGTATGCATGTATCTGTTTCACTTTAGAGACATAATTATCATTTTGTGATAGCGAACCTTATAAATCAACGCCCTGGTCAACTGAGAACACTTAGTTCCCCTCATATTGTGCGCCAAGTTCTTAGGTAGGCTTGGATACTCACGTTCTGCGTGTGTCGGTATGCCCTCTGCAGCAGCCATGAGGTTCCGTTATGGTGACTTTCGGATCTGTTTGCTTTGTCTTTGAAATTTGGCCTCCAAGTCCTTAAACACAAATATATTAAGTAAATCAGTGAGGGTGAGTATTTCTCTTCCGTTCACTCAAGGAAAGCAGGATGAACAACAACAACTAACCCTTTTTAATAACATCATTTTTCTGCTCAAATACCTATGATGTTTTCCTCTCCAATAATAACAGCTTTGTACCACTTTACAGTTCATCGCGTATTTTTATAACCATTTCTACACCTTACAAAATAACGAGATCAAGACTATGATCCCTATTGTTCCTGGAGTTATTGCAACTGAAACTCTAGAAGTGCATCTCCATGCCTGCCTTCCTACTGTCTTAGACCAGGAGTTTGAGATGAATTCTGTTTAGAATCACAGCAACACACAAGCTTCCTTTGCAGAGAGTGATGACTGAGTATGAGATGCCCTGGCCAGGCCACAAACCCTGATCTCATACACAGAAATCAATAATTCTGCCACTGATCCACCATTGATATGTGATTCAAATTAGTGGCAATCCTATAGTTCTATCAGAATAAAACTGTGCTCCTCGGGCTTTCAAAGGCTGATTTTTGGGGAAGTAAATCACCTGACCTTTCTTCTGTGTTCACTCAAATCTCTAATGTTTCAGGTAATAGCCATGTACATTAACCATTTCCACCAGCCAGGGACTCCTATAACCTGAATGCCATCCCACACGCTCATAGTGATGCTATAGGACTGAGTAAAACTGTTTCTGAGTCTACACATCCTTACAGGAATGGAGAGCCTCATCTTTCTACTGAAAAATGGAAGATGTGTATGAAAATTCTACATTCCCAATTAGATGCCAAATGTCTTCAAAATCAAACTATACACTAGCGATAATCAACCTTGAATGATATTAGAATTGTCTGTGGAAATTTTAAAATATCACATTCTAGACTAGTGCACAGGTTTCTGAACTTGTGTATAGAAGTTTCGACTGTTTCATTGGAGGAAGGAAGTTGCGCCTTGTGCCTCAACCTTCATGATGTCCTTCCTTGCTCAGTGCCTCCCATTCTGGAGGTGCTCGATGATGACCCCATTAATGGACAAATCAGGCTGAGCCCTTCTTCTCACATTTGACATGGAGATTGCTTCCAAAGCGTTGCGCAAATTGTGTTGAATGTTGTTCTATAGCCAGGAGTCACTTACAGTAATGTACACTAATGTGTGTTCACACTGCTTCATGATCAGTAATAGGCATGTTAAATGCTGAGATGGAGCCTCACTGAGTCTCATGTTCTAAAACGTTTAAGTATGATTGCTCGATTGACCCAATCAACACATTAGGAGTGATGCATGTGATGTCAAATAATGATGTGGGGTTGTCTTGAGTAAGCTTCTGAGCCAGGTTTCCCCTTGTAAAAGTCATGTCTCTAAATAGAAACATCATAGATAGGCGGGTACTTTTTTTTCCCACGGGCTCTATCCAGGCTGGAAAAATAGGTGCAATTACAGTTTTAAAATAACAAATCTAGAGTATGCAAAACTGATTAATTCTGGAATTGTCAGGATCATACCAGGGGCACAAAAATGTACCTCATCTGCCTATTTCTGCAAATCAAGCAGGATAAATTATAATACTGAACTTCCCTTAGCAATTAACAATTAGAATTCATTTTTTGTGTAGCTTAATTACTGTCTTCTTTCTAATTAAGAAGACATTAAGGTGTTTCGTTTTATTTTAATCTCCATAGAAATGGATTTTGCTGTGGGGCTGTTGGCACCTACACCTTAACTCAGTATGCCAGGACAGTCAACCTGCATTAAATCTGCTGGAAAGCAAGTCATTCCACTGTCTTTTTAATGCAGAAAACTATCCAACCATCCTAAGGGGGCCTGGCATGGCAATGGCTCCATAAACCTGAGGTGATGGGGCGCTACGTTGAGACAGAAGACCTGGTAGAGGAAGGAACTGGAGTATGGCATTGCTCAGAGAAAGGCACACAGACCATCAGCCAATAAAGGTCTCCCCACACCAACTCCCTAAGAGATAGTTGTGAAATATTGAGGTCCTCCTGATGCACTTGATTAGTTTATAAGTATATTTCTAGTGCCTGACTTGGAGGAGGTATATGTTACATACTTGGAAGAAAGGGCATATGGAGGAGTCAAATACCAATCAAAGAGTTGCAAACAACTGTAAGGAAGATGTCATCAGAAAGCCAGTAAGAACTGTGCAATAAGCTCTCTGTAAAACCCAGGAATGCAGAGTGAGACCGCTAGAGCTGGGAAAAAACACAGGAAAGAGCTCAGGAGACACTAAGCAGCGCCTGGAGGGTGTGCAGATGAGTAAAAATTAAGTGTTTAAAAACTGGTTCATTGCAAAAATCAAATATCACCACCAGGTATTGGCCAGCTGACCCCTAGAATACTATTGATTCCAAATGAGTCAAAATAACTGATTTTAGAACTTAGAAGTCAAGAAAATGATAAAAATAGAATGGAGGTGAGAAAACATATGGTTTCTGAGATAGTAAGCAGTTGTTTGTTTGATTTGAGCAGAGGGTTAGATTTTACCCTGAAAAAATAAGCAACTAATCACTGAAACCTCACATGTATGTGAAGGTTGATATCGAATAAGCAAGACCATAGAAGAATCAATGCATTTAAATTGAAAATATTGAAAGTATCTGGACTGCCAGAAAACAAACAAATATGTCTTGGAAGACTTACAGTCAGAGTGTTCCTTAGAAGCAAGGTTGGGAATACTTCATCTCAAATACTTTGCACATGTTACCAGGACAGACAAGTCCCTGAAAAAGGATATTATGCTCTGGAAAGTAGGACAGTGGAAAAACAGATCCTCGATGAGATAGATTGACAGAGTGACAGACACAATGAACAGTCTCAAATATAACAATTGGAAGGATGAAGCAGGATCAGGCAGTGAGCTGTTGTGTTGTACAGAGTCACAATGCGTCAGAAGCAATTCAATGACCCCTAAGAACACACCCACTGAAAGGCAAAGAGTTTGTTTTCATCTTTGCTATATACCCAGTAAGGAGCCTAGGTGACTCAGTGAGTCATGCATTAGGCTATAAACCATGAAGGAGGCAAGTCCAACATAGCAGCTACTTTAAAGGAGATATGAGGTCATCGGCCCACATAAGGATTTAGAGTCTCACTAGAGAAATAAATCCAGAGACACCCACATATGTATAAGAGAGAGCTTTATATCAAAGAGTAACTGTGTATTAAGAAAACATCCCAGCCCAGCCCAGATCAAGTCCACAAGTCTGATATTAGCTCATAAATCCAGTATTAGTCCATAAATTCCTTTTCAGACTCACGTAGCCACTCACAATGATGCCAAAAGCAGGAAGATTACAGGCCAGTGGGTGAAAACTCTTGGGGATCCAATGGAGGTGGAAATATCTCCAGGCCTCTGGCTTCCTTCAGTGCGGCTCCATCTGGCTTATCAACAGTAATGGTGAAGCAGAGAGAGAATGTGCTCTACCTCCAGAGAGGAAGAGAGGAAGTTCCCAGAATCCTCATGAGGAGGTGATACCCACAAGGAGGCTGTGATCTGATTGACAGGCTAGATTCCACCCCTGAGATAGTTAAAGCTTATTGTACCAGCCTGGCCTATAAACAGGTGCAGTTAATTGAAGGGCGGAGAGATAACTGGCTCAGTGAGCCTCGCCTTTCGAGTTCTCACATCTCTTGTTTTCTGATGCAGCTGTCTTAGTCAGTTCCCTGCTTTTGCTTGCAAGGCTCACTTCCTGCAAGACATTCCTGCAAGGAGAAGCCGCATGGGCCTACCCTGATGCAGCCCTGTGTGCTGGAGCAGCCATGTGGAGACCACTGCCAGCACTGAGATGCTTACATGTTCACTGATTTGGCTTTCCTCCTGCACTTGGCATTATAGGTGTGTTTTGTGAGATGGAAGAGGACTTAGTAGATTAGTGTCAGACATATGGGCTAATGTTGGACTTATGGGTTTGGACAGCACTGGGTTGGGATGCTTTCCTAATGTATACTTACCCTTTTCATAAAACTCACTCTTATACCTATGGGTTTCGGTGAATTTGTTTCTTTAATATACCCAGATTAACACAACCTCTTCACTCTTAATATCCTCAAGTTGACACGAGATGATATAACTGCTACATAAGCCAAAGGGATATGAATGAACACTTAATTCTAGCCTTAATCTAAGAAAAATTAGTTCTTGTAATATGGTCCTGCTTGATACTAGCCCTCATGAAAAGAGCACTGAAAATATGGGTACCATAGCAAAGCGTGGTGAAGAAATCAGATGATACCCACCTATCGGTCTGGAAACTTAAATGTTTACTTTAAAATAAGCAGCCAACTTAGGGGGAATCCAACTAAGTCTAGATGGAAGAAACGCACCAGCTGTGTGATAAAAGGACTGCAAATAATAACAGCCCAACCGGAGGAGGACGTGGTATCAGAACTTAAAATGTCAACGCTCTGTTTGAAGAAGGCTATGGATGACATTGCAAGCCCAGAATCCATTTACAGAGTCTACACATGGATTAAAACTCCAGTGAAGATCCTGTGATTATAGCCAAGGTATTGAAATTTGTGCTGTCAGAGTGCATTGTAAAGCTGATTGTGGCAGAGATAGTTAGGTTAAAATGTATTATCTTATCACTGACCCTCCCTTTGACCCATCTTACAGTTGTTTGGTTTACAACCAAAACATGAAGGGGGAAAACGTGAATTAAGCCTCTGGTGAATTCCCTCTAATCATGGCCAGGAATGTGAATAACCTTGTTATCATGCAGAGTGTATTGGAAAGTGGAATTTTTTTTTTCAAATCATTTTATTGGGAGCTCTTACAGATATTTTAGCAATCCATAATCCATAATAATTCAATTAGACCCAACATAATTGTGCAAGTACTACCACCATCATTTTCAAATCACTTTCTTTCTTCTTGAACTCTGATATCAGCTAGCTACCCTTTAGCCCCACAATACCACCCCTTAGGAATATATATGGTTTTGCTGTACCTTACACTATGCAATGTATCCGTTCACCTACAATTCTGTTATGTATTCCCCTTGAGTGAGGTTATACAGTTGTATTAGTCTAGGTACTTTAGAGAAACAAATCCAAAGCAACTTATGTATAAGAGAGTTTTATGTAAAGAAAATGTGCATCACGAAAACATCCCAACCCAATGCTGCCCAAGCCCACAAGTCCAACATTAACCCATTAACCCAACACCAGTCCACAAAGTCCTCCACCTCACAAAACAGAGGCAATGATGCCGACTGCAGGAGGAAAGCTGAGTCAGTGAACGAATAAGCATCTCAGCACTAGCAGGGGTCTCCACACGGCTGCTCCAGCACCCAGGGCTGCATCGGGATAGGTCCATGTGGCTTCTCCTTGGGGATGTCTTGTAGGAAGTCAATCTTGCAAGCTGAAGCAGGGAACTGCTAAGGCAGCTGCACCCTGGAGCAACCATCACAAAGCAAGAGACCTGAGAACTAGAAGGCGAGGCTCATCACCCATTTATCCCTCCGCGTTTCAATTAGCCCCACATGTGATTACCGGCCAGGTTGGCACACTTAACTAACTCAACAGTCATCATTGCAATCAGTCCACCCCTCCCACCTCTTTTTGTACCATCAGGGAATCATTACTCCCATTACTATCTCTGAAGGGTTTATCTACATTGGATTTCATGCATTGAGCAATCTTAATTACACAAATGATCATTCTCAGGTCTAACAAGATTAATGAGGTAAAACAAAGACAACAATAGTAAGGGGAGGAAATATTAAAGAACTAGAGGTCTTTCATGCCTGATCCCTAATCCCATTGACACCTCATGATCACACAGGCTGGTGTGCTTCTTCCATATGGGCTTTGTTGCTTCTCAGCCAGATGGCCATTTGTTTATCTTCATGCCTTTAAGACTCCAGATACTGTGTCTTGTGAAAGCCAGGCACCATCAGCTTTCTTCACCACGTTTTCTTATGCACCCATTTTGTCCTCAGGGATTGTGTCAGGAAGGTAAGCATCACAGAATGCTGGATTATTAGAACAAAGTGTTCATGCATTGAGAGAGTTCTTGAGTAGAGGCCCAATGTCCATCTGCGACCTTAATACTTAGCATATAAATATAAGTACATAGATCTATTTCCCTACTGTCATATATAAATATATTTACATATTTATGTATATACCTGTATTTAGACCTCTATAAATATCCTTTGCCTCCTACTTCTTTCCTCTATTTCCTGTTATTTTCCTCTTGTCCCACTATCATGTTCTACCTTCATTCAGGTTTCAGTAATTTCTCTTGGTTACATTTCCCTTGATTAAGCCCCACTGGGCATCCTACACCCTTCTGTCCATTAATTTTAGTTGACCTGTTGTTCCCTTTTCCCTGGGTTAGTTGACACCCTCCTTCTTTTCTCCCACCTCTCCCTCTCCCTTGTCCCCCCGGAATCATCAGTCCATTGTTTTCTCCTCTAAATTGTTTGTCCCACCAATCTTATCTAGATAGACATGCAGAGACAATAATAAGTGCAAAAACAAGGCAAACCAAACAAAGCAACAAAGGAAGACAAAATAAACACACAAAAAAAAA
>NW_022109768.1:7996557-7998376 GCF_000313985.2 Echinops telfairi | reverse complement strand
CTTGACACATGGATGGATGGATGGATGGATGGATGGATGGATGGATGGATGGATGGATGGATTGTGATAAGAGCTGTAAGAGCCCCCAATAAAATTAATTTTAAAACCTCTGAAAACAACAACAACAACAAAAGAACTAAGGATAGTTATGTGTTTCATCAGTGCTATACTGCACTCTGCATATATCATCCCTTCTGTGAGAGACTGTCCAATTATATTACAGGTGAGTTTTGGATCTCCTTTTTTGTCTACACTCCTTCACGTTGATTTGATTATTTGATTTTGAACTTCTGATACCTATTTACATAGAAACCTCACGATCACACAGGCTGGTGTGCTTCTTCTATGTGGGCTTTGTTGCTTCCCTGCTAGATGGCCATTTGTTTAACTTCAAACCTTTAAGACCCCAGAGGCTATATCTTTTAGTAGCCCGGCATCATCATCTTTCTTCACCACATTTGCTTATGTACCTGTTTTGCCTTCAGCAATCTTGTTGGGAAGATGAGTATAATACAATGCTACATTATTAGAACAAACTGTTCTTGTACTGAGGTAAGATTTAAGTAGAGGCCCAAAGTCCACCTGTTTCCTTATTATATTTACATATATTTATACATAGACAATAAACCTATCTTTACATATTTACATATATCTATGTTTATACATATATATAATTTTACTTTCTTGTTGTTCTTTTCCTTTCTTTCCTCCTGCTCCACTATCATGCTTACTTGTCGTTCACAACTCAATAATTCCTCTCAGATACATTTCAATTGATCAAGCATGACCAGAAACACTACCCCATCCTCGTCACCAATTTTAGATCCCTTGCTATTGATCCTGTCCCAGTCATGATTGGCTCACCTCTTCCATCCCTCTGCCTACTCCTCTTCCATCCCCTCTATACCCCGAAATGTCAGTTCCCTTTCGGTCTCCGTAGGATTTCTTATTCTGCCTATTTTATACAGATAGACAAAAGAAAAAGAGAAAAAAGAGAGGGGGGGTAAAAAGAGAGACCATATGAGGGGGCATCCCTCAGAAAAAACAGAAAAAAAGCTCTGCTGGGGGGTGCTTGCATGGCATGCTTTTTTCCCCTGTAGGCAAGCATCAATCAACTGGCTCTCAGTTTGTGCACCCCGTAGTATCACCTGGGAAGGTTCTCTCTGGTTGCTGTGAATTTTTTCGTAAAAGCAGTTTTGCTCAAAACTCAGTTTTTGTCATGGCCAATTTAATAGAACAATCTGAGGCTGTGAAATTTTGTTTCCTGTTTGTGAAAAATGCCACAGAAACTGTGATATTGAACACAGCTTACAAAGTTTCTCTATGGGAGAAACTCAAGTATATGAGTGTTTTTCATGCTTTCAAAAAGGTGAAATGGCAATTGATGACAAACCTCATTCTCGATATCCGTCACCTTCCTGAATGAACAAAAATGTTGACAAAATTCATGCACTTGTGCTCGAAGACCACTGAGGAGATGGGGAAGTTATCTAGACTATCTTGGAGCTTGGTTCAGCAAATTTTTAAGGAAGATTTGGGAATGAGAAGGGTCACTTCAAAATTTGTGCCTGGGTTCTGAGTGACCAGAGAACAGAGTGTCAAGTGGAAACATGCCGTGCTTTGAAAGAACAGCTCCAAAGCTACACAGATCCCACCCCCACCCCACACCAAAAAATGGTGATGAGACATGGTGCTATTCTTAGGACTCCGAAAGCAAACATCAATCAAGCCAGTGAAAGACACCATTGTCACTTCACCCTAACAAAACTTGTTAAGTGAAATCACAGATGATGCTCATTTGTTTTCTTGATGTGAGGGA
>NW_022109768.1:7988694-7995023 GCF_000313985.2 Echinops telfairi | reverse complement strand
ATCGTATGTCTAAAATATGTGCGATGATGTCTTCACATCCTTGCTTCTAAGGAGGATTTGACTATACTCCTTCCAAGACAGATATATTTGTATTGCTGGCAGTCCACAATGCTTTCAATATACTTTACGAATACCGTGATTCAGACGCACCAACTATTCTCTGGTTTTCATTATGTATTGTCCAGCTCTCCTGACCATATGAGATGACTGAAAATATCATGTCTTGGGTCAAGTGTACCTTAGTTCTCAAAGTGGCATCTTCAGCCTTAAAAACTTGTTCAAGGTGTCTTTTGCACCAAATTTTCCAATTTGACTACTGGTTCCATAAGCATTGCTTGTGGATCCAAGGAAAATGAAGTTCTTAACAAGTTCATTCTTTTCTCCCTTTATCATGATGTTGTCTCTGGGGACAGTTGTGTGGATTTATGTTTTCTTTAGCCTGCAAGCAATCATCTTTGTCAGTAAGTGCTTTGAGTCCATGTTGCTTGAAGCAAGCAAGGTGGTGTCATTTGCATATCACAGAAGATTAGATGATCCCCGATCTTGATGCCATATTATTAATCATATAATACAGCTCCTAGAATTATTTGCTAAACATATACATTGAAGATGTGTGGGAAACACCGTTATGCACATCTTTCCTGCTTTTAAACCATGCAGCAGTCTCTTACTCTGACTACTATTGGTCTATGTACAGGTTTCACATGAAAACAATAAAATGTTCTGTAATCCCCATTCTTTTCACTGTTTTACATAGTTTGCTATGACACACAAAGGCATAGTCTATAAAACGAAAGTAAATATCTTCTTGGTATAGACTGCTGGCAGCCAAGGTTCATCTAAAATGAACAAGGATATTACTCTTTTCACATCCTCTTCTGAATCAGGCTTGATTTTCTGGCAACTCCCTGTAAATATACTACCATCACTGTTATTGATTGATTCCCAGCAAAATTGTATTGGCATGTGTTATAAATGATGTTATTCAACAATTTTCACATTCTGGTGAGTAGTCTTTCTTTGGAATGGGCACAAATATGAATATATTCAAGTCAGTTAACCAAGAGCTGCCTTCCACATTTCTTGGCATAGATCCATCAAAAGGCAATTTGACTGTGTGAATCATAACAAACTATACATACAGTTGAGAAGAATGGGAATTCTAAAACACTTCATTGAGCTTATGAGAAACCTGTTCATGGATCAAGAAGCAATCTGCAAATAAAACAAAGGCATGCTGCATAGTTTAAAACCAGGGAAGGTCTGCATCAGGGTGGTATCCACTCACTATACAGATTCAATCCTGAGCAGAGCATCGGAACTGGGAGGACTCTTAATAATACCCTGTGATAAGCAGGTGACACAGCCTTTCTTGCTGAAACATTGAAGTATTTGTGCTGAAGATGAAGAATGACATCCTTCAGTATGGATTTACAATTCAGTGTAATTAAGACCCAAATCCTCTTAACTGAACCAATAGTTAGCTTCATAATAAATGGAGAAAAGGTTGTAGTTGTCAATAATTTTATCGTCCTTGGAGTCAGGGCTCATGGAATCAGCAGTTAAGAGATCAAAGGACAGGTTGCATTAGGTAAATCTGCTGCACAAGATCTCTTTAGAGGACTGAAAAGCAAGAATGTTACTTTGAGGACTACAGCACTCCTAACCCAACCCATGGTATGTTCATACCTCATATGTATGTGAAAGTTGGACATTAAATAAGGAAACAGACGAATTTTGGTACTGCAAAAGTATACTGAAAGTCTCATAAGCGACTAAAAGGACAAACAAATCACTCTTAGAAATACAACCAGAGTTCTCCTTCAAAGCAAGAATGAAGAGTTTTTGCCTTACATCCTTTGGACATGTCAGCAGGCCCCAGTGCCTGGAAAGGGACAGCCTGCTTGGTAGAGTAGAGGAGCCGGGAAAGAGAGGAAGGTGGATTGACATGTGGTGGCAGCGATGGGTTCCGGCAAAGGAACATTTGTGGGGCCAGTGCAGGCCGGAGAAGTCTGCCCTTGGGCTGTGCGAAGAGTCAGTACGGGTCAGAATGGGCCAATGCCACCCAACAACCGCAAAGCCCCTGTTCAAGAACAAGTTTCAGAGGCTCTTCTAAAACGACTTTTTTTCTTTCTTGTCTTTTTAATGACCTTTGGCTTCAATATGGGTGGAGTTTAATTTAAATAGACTTTAGGGCTCTCATAAATTGAGTTACAGGAATACTAGGGGCTTCTAATTTTATTTCTACATGGATAAAGGTAAGTGGAAGTAGAAACAGCATTTCCTTCCCTTATCTGCTTAGCTGGTCTTTCCTAAAGCAGATGGCTAATAATATTTAAAACCGTATATGTATAATTAAGAATCTTAGCAGCAGACCTGCCTTATGTTATTTAACAAACATGCGGAATTTGGCCATCTACTAAGGCCTGGACAATAATGTTCAGCAGTTGATAGAAAAATGAATGAGTTGATAGAAGGTCTTCATTTTCTATTTCAATTTTTCCACTATTATCCTTCCACCCCAATCCTGACAGCCTCCAATGACATTCTCCTCCCCCCTACTTTGCTGTCTTAAGAACTGTACCTACATCCACTTGCGTTGCTGAAATCATGCACACTTAACTTGTTTTATCTTTACATACCACATCCAATTCATTCATGCTCCTGCATTTTAACTCAGAAATATATTTGCTACTTTATTCTCTGAGTCACAAGCTTTCCATTTCTGGATTTCTAAAACAACATAATTTTTTTTCTTTATTGTCATTCTTACCTTTCTCCAATCTATACATTCTCCACAGAGCAGAAGCAGCCATCTTCTGGTTGTGTAACTGGTCAAAGGATTCCCTTCCCACTACATATAAAATACCTAAACAGACCTTTGTAGCTACCTAAAACTCCCTGGTGGTGCCGTGGTTAAACGTTTGCTTGGTAACCGAAAGGTTGAGGGTTCTTTACCACCTGTCCCACTGAAGAGATGTCTAGCAGTCTGCTCCTATGAAGATGACAACCTTGGAAAGTCTATGCAACAGCTCTTCTCTGCCCTCAAGAGCCACTATGAATCACAATCACAGCACAACGACCTGCCCACTTACTACTGCGGACACAGTTGCTTCCACGACTTCATTTCTCTCTATGTTTCCCCTTGTTCACTACACAAGCTTTCTCCAGTCCCTTGAATTTGTGCATATTGTTTTTTCTGCCTCAAGAATTCCTCTTGCTCTTCTAATGAGGAGCTCCCATACAACTTCCATACTCTGCATACATGTGAATTCCCTAAAAAGACTTTTCTTCATGATCTTGAGTACTGCCTAATATACTCCCCTCCTACTCCACAGTATTATTTTGTATTCTGGTATCTGGATTATCTCCTCCAAAGCACTTTTAAAAATCTTCCATTCCACTTTCTTTGTATTTTGTATTTTATGCCTATTCCACTAGGATATAAATTCTGACAAGAACCATGCCTTTATACGTTTTACAATATTCCAAGAACCTAACACCTATCAGAGTGCATAGCATCCTGTAAGTACTGAATATTTTAGCTACGTACAGCACTATATGTTTTCTCCTACTTCCGGTCCCAGTAACATGCTGTCAGTGTGATGACAGTCTCAAATCCCTCACCAATAGTTGAGGCTCAAAGTTCCACTGCCATGGCCTACAAAGAAAATACCATCTCCATCCAACCAAATGACAGGCAAGTCACTGTGCAGCCTAAGCAGGATTTGGGGATGCCTTCCTATTTACAGTGTCCTTCATAGGCTTTCTCAGTCTTGGCCAAAAGCTGAAGACTAAAAGTGAGGCTCTGAACCCAACATTGAGGCTCTGAAGTTTTTTGAGTTTATTAGATTCTATTTTCTGGACTCCTAGCTCTGCAATTGAGTAAATGTGTGTCTTTTAATAGATGAATGGATAAACAAACTGCGGTATATCCATGCAAGGAGTATTATCAGTGATTAAAAAGAAGCCATCAACATACAAGGAGACATGGGGGAAAACCTAAGTTCCTATTTCTCCCTGAAAGAAGTCAGTCTGCAAAGGGTATAGCCCAACTGCATGACACAGTGAAAGAGGCAAAGCAATATAGACAGTGGAACAAAGACCCAGTGGTTGCCAGGAGATCAGGGAGGAAAAGTATGAATGGATGGCACGTGGGGCATTTTGAAAGCAGTGAACCGATCTGTGTGATACTATAATTGCATACATTTATCAAAATTCATAAAACTGCTCTACCCCAAATGTAAACCGTCATGTGGATTATGACTTAGGATATAAGGTACAAATATCCACTCATTTATTACAGAAAAAATAGCACACAAATGAAAGATTGAATAAAGGAGAAAGTGTGTAGTTTGTACACAATGCTTATGTAAACCTAAAACTGCTTTTAAAAATAAAGTCTATTTAATAAAATAAAATAAAATTAAAAGCAGAGGCCTGATTAGCATGCCACAGCTCCATCCAGAGTGAGTCAAGGGGCTTACTTTGATTATACTGGGCCTTAATTTCTTCTTCACAAATGAAATTGGTGGACAAAAAGACCTCTTCTGGACCATCTGCTCCTAAAACGTTATTATTCCATTTCATTTGTAAACTATGCTAAAAAATAATAGCTGACCCCAAGTCAACGGCATTACTAAGAGCTGCTGTCTCCCCTCCTCCACTTTCCCTGTCCCTTGCCACTCCCCCCATCCTCGATAATGCTGGAACCGAAGTTCCAAGAAGCAGGATCTAGCTCTGGCCCATTCTGGTCACATCAATCAACTGGGACCCTCAATGATCTGTCACGGAGCCTCCAACGTGTGTCCTGGGAAGTGTGCACTCTCTGATACGTGTGAGCTCCCTTTCACTTCTCTTTCAACTTAAAAAAGACAGCTAAGTCATTTTCACCATTTCCTCTTAGAAAAATGCTGACTTCTCTGTGCCAAGTCTCCCGGTCCCTCGGACCAGACCATCAGATTTGCTGGCACGAAATAGCAGGAATGATAAAAGAGGAAGAGAAACAGATGAAAAGCAAAACATAATCAACTCTAAGTCCAATCCCTCATATAACAGGGCCAATCTACAATAGGGATCTATATCCATCAATAATGCACATACCAGATAATCAAAAATAAGGGATTTGTAATTATGTATTAAAATATGAAGCCAGTAATTCAGGGACCCAACGAATGAGTTGGAAGGAAGATGCTCTGTGAACACTTCCTGATCATGGCGATCAAGCAAGCTGGGATCTCAGGGTCATGTGCTACAGTGAGAGGTACACATGCGTAACAATCACTCCTGCCCGGATGGAGAAACCTCCCTCCAATTCGCTCATTAACTTGGATTAATCAATGAGTCAAAGGAAGGAAGTAGGAAGGAAAAACGATCACGAGTGAATGATTTGAACATCACAACAGGCAGCTCAAAGCCTGTGGACAGCGCCCTGTGGGGATAACTTTGGATCACCGTCCAGGGGGTAATCTGGAGGAGTCTTACTTCCTCCTCTATAGATTAAAGATGAAAATAAACACACAATTTTAAACACTGAAGTTTCTATATGTGTTCAGAGAAAATCTTTCTCCAAAGTTAGTAACTTCAACAGGTAAAAACCTGGCTACTCTCAGAACCTCTCCCCCCACCACCGACCCTTCCACAGACAAAGTTCACAGAATCACAACTGATGGTCTTTCAGGCACCTTCAAAGGCAACATTTGATTCAATTAGGTTATTAAACAGATTGCATGTTCTAGTTCCTTGTAGACATGTGTGACCACTGGCACTAATGAACAAACCCCAAATATCCCTGATCTTACATTAAATATTTGCATAAAATGTTTAAATCACAAAGGAAAAGCATTTCATTTCTGGTCTCAAGAAATAAAAAAGGAAATTCCTAGACTTTGAATACTCTCACATAATATTATACAATTCTTTTAACTACTCTTTTAAAACATATATAAATATATAAAATCTATTCATTTTTCATTTTGCCTCTCTTAAAGCAGTCTGTGCCTGTAAATATTTACATATTTATAGTTTCAGGAATGCTACTAGGGTCACTATGATGAAACTGCCCAGTATTTCAAAACAATGATTCTCGCAAACATAATTCTGAGAGAAAGAAGCCAGTGTAGAGTCTTGAGAGGGTACAAAGAGATCCTCTGGGGTGCTATATTACTTATTTTATCAATATGATAATCATAAAACACCCACATATTGTGCTGTACACTCAGGATTTACGCACTGTAATCCTTGTATATGATACACCAATTAAAAGAGTTGACAATTGAAGTAGTTAGTGTATTGTGCCAACCTGGCTGATAAACATGCGTGGGGTTAAT
>NW_022109768.1:7985305-7986904 GCF_000313985.2 Echinops telfairi | reverse complement strand
TGGGGAGCTGATATCAGGGGCTCAAGTGGGAAGAGGATGCTTTGAAAATGATGATGGCAGCATATGTGCAAATGTGCTTGACACATTAGAGCAATGTATGGATTGTGATAAGAGATGTAAGAGCCCCCAATAAAAGCATTTAAAAAACCAAACAAAACATTGCTTATATTCAACTTCAACTCGTGGAGACCACATGTGGGTCAGAGTAGGGGTTTGCTCCAATGGCTGGTTTCTCGGAAATAAATTGCCACGTTATTCTTGCAAGGCACCTCTGGTTAGTCTCAAAACCACCAACATTGTGAAAGCACTCAAGTGCTCTTACCAGTCACCAGTGTGTACCATCTGGGAACTCCCTGCTATTTTGATAAGGAGGCGGGAATTTCCAAGTGAAAAAGGGACTGAATACTTTGGCCCAAAAGAAGCACAAGCATCCAACCAATTCAAACAAGCATGTAGTCTTGTCTTTTTCTCATCTCAGAACTGCATGCAGCCTTTGCATTACAGCCTGAGCCATTGATATGAAAAGTCAAGGGTAGAGGGAATGAGAATGAGGCTCTCCTGGAAGAAAATGTTCAATTAGGAGCTATGTCCTTGCATAAATTCAATTTTTGGAAAATGAAAATAAGAAACATATCAGGTAGCTATACATGTCCAGGAACAAAAATAGTAATAGTGACTATTTTCTCAGTAGTTTATTATATTATAAAAGCTTTAAAATATATTATGAAAATATTCATATGCTTTCAATAATAACGATGGCATGTTGTGACTCTGTTTTTCTTATGATTCTTCACGGATTAAAACAGTGCCGTTGTAAAAGTACATTCAGCTATTAATCACACGTACCTTAAATAGAAGCTATTAACATTTTTATAAACAACAATAAAGAGTGAAAACTTGATTTAGATAGCAGCTCCTGCTGAGATGTTTGGGACACTAAGTAACAGTTAAAGATAACAATGAAAACACCATAAAGCTAATTACAACAAATTCAACAAATTAGAGACCAAAATTACTTAACTGTTTCCATGGAATTTTGCTAAGCTCGGAAATACCAACTCTGGAGTTAAAGAATTAGATCTAAAAATTTGAGCAAATTATGAAAATGGTAAATCCTGGCTTCTGTTTTCAGATTTCTGTCTCCTCTATAGTCTTGTAAAAAAAAAAAGTGAGTATATACTATGAGATGATTTCAAGAATTTACATTTAAAGGACAGGTTGAAATCACACAATTGTAACATTGGGGAGACTCTCAGAAGTTGACTTCTTTTTAGCCCATCGTTTTACACATAGGCAAACAAGAGCATCAATATGTAAGGGGAGTTGTGCAATTTACTACTATGCCAATGAATCAATGAATGACCTGAAACCAGAATTCAAGTCTCCTGAATCCTCCTGCTCTAAATCCAAGCCACCTCTTGAAAATTTCTTGCAGGAAAAACAGTCTTTTCTGACCAAAAAATTAGTTCATGCCATTACCTCCTGTCTACCCTCTGAACCATTCCATTCTATATTCTATAGGTCCAATAGGAGCTCATGGTAAAGAACAACATCTTCAGGTTCAGATGGGCCTGGGTTCAAGCCCAGATTTTGCCACTT
>NW_022109768.1:7979499-7981046 GCF_000313985.2 Echinops telfairi | reverse complement strand
TATATATATATTCATATATATATGAAACAAAGTAGCCCCAAATTAAGCAGAGGTCTTAAAAAGAACCAATCGGAATTCCTTGAAACAAAACACAATCTGTGAAAAATTTTATAGACTCTGTACAAAGAATAAAATCTAGATTGAACAAAGTAAAAGAAACTGATGGGTTCGAAGTTAATGATGAGGAACAGACAAACTAAAAGATGAAAGAACATTTAACCATTAAAAGGTTGGATGGAAAGATTTCAGCATGTGTGTAAAAGAAGTTCCAGGGGAAGAAAGGAAATGAAAGAAAGTAATATTTGGAAGGGTCCGTATGTATTTTCAAAAATGACACGGATCTTGAGATTGAAAGTATACTCCAGATGCCAAGCAAGAAGAATAAGAATACATTAACATCCAGATAGTACCTAGTGAACATCAAAAAGAAAAGAAAAAGTTGTCTATGTTCATGGTTCCCAGTTTCCTTCTCAACCTCTACTGATGCACGTTCCCCTTGTTACTGAAGCTGACCAGCACTCAGGGGACACTTGATGAGCCACCCAGACTCCCTTCAGGGGCTTACACTCTCAAACATTGAAAATAATACCAGAAGATAACGTTATTTTGAAGTTCTTCTTGAAATTGTCTTAGCAGAGGATCACCATGTCCAAATCATGCCCTTTTCCCACACCAGCTCACTTTCAATAACTATTGCGGGGCCACGTGGACGCTGTTGATATGTTTGTTCATTGCCATTGAGTTATTCCCAACTTGTGGCATTGCATGTGTCTGGAGAACGGCACTCTCTCGGGCTGGCAAACGGTCTGACCATTCAGAAGCCAATTTTCAGTCCTTTTCTCTAAAGCACATGGAGTGACTGCGCTGCCAACCTTTCAGCTAGTCTTAGTAGCATTCATCAAGTTGTACCACCCATAGCAACCTTAAGTACAACAAAATGAAACACTATTGGGTCTCTCACTATGCCCACAGTCATTGTTGTTTGAACCCATTGTCCCAACCCCTCTATCAATCCATCTTCTTTAGGGTTTTCTTCCTATCTATTAACTCCCTATCAAGTATGATGCACTTTTCCAAGAGAATGGTCCATCCGGCTAACATGTGCAAAGTATATGAGATGAAGTCTCACCATCCTTGCTTCTAAAAGAGCATTCTGGTTGTACAATTTCTAAAACAGATTTGTTTGTTCTTCTGGCAGCCCATGGTACTTTCAATATTCCTCACCAACACCAGGATTCAAAGCCATCAACTCATCTGTAGTCTTCCTTAGGGAATCCTCTGTAGTGTTCAGCTTTCTGGTGCACATGAGAGGACAGAAAACACCAAGTCTCTAATCTGGTGCACCTTAGTCCTCAAAGTGACATCATTGCTCTTTCACACTTTAAAGAAGTCTTTTGTCATAGATTTGTCCAGTTCAACACATTGTCTGATATATTGACTGGTCCTTCCATGAGTATTAATTGTGAATCCAAGTGAAACAAAATTCTTGGCTACTTCAATATTGTCTCCAGTTATCATGATACTACTACTTACTGGTATAGTTGTGA
>NW_022109768.1:7976629-7978445 GCF_000313985.2 Echinops telfairi | reverse complement strand
CCCTCCCCCTCCCTTCCTCCTCCCCTCTCCCCCATGCACCCTTGATAATTGCTCTTTACAAAACCTCTTTCTCATTTTCATCTCAATCAGCTTCTTCTGGAAGACAACCTCTGAGATTTATCAAGCTCATGAATGAACTTTCATGCAGTCAAATTCAATTGTTTATTCTTACCTCTGATGTTAACTGTTACATGTCCGTTTCGAAATATGGCCTTAACTTCTGGCAGCTCCCTGTCAAGGTAGTGATGCAACCATTGTTGGACCATCTTCAGCAAAATTTTACTCCCATTTGACGCCAATGATATGGTTCTATATATGAATACTCTGTTATGTCACCTTCCTTTGGAATGGGTACAGATGTGGATCTCTTCCAGGCAGTTGGTCAAAGAGCTGTCTTCCAAATTTCCTGGCATAGATGAGTAAATGCTCCCAGTGCTCCCTTAGCATATTCAAACATTTCCATTGAGATTCCATCAATTCCTAGAGCCTTGTTTTTGGCTTATACTTTCAGTGCAGTTTGAACTTCTTCCTTCCGCACCATTGGTTCTAGCTCATATTATTTTTCCTGAAATGGCTGAATGTTCAGTAGTTCTTTTGGTACAGAATTGTTCAAGAACGCAACTCAAGGCTTGAATTTTTTCTTAAGTTTTTCAGTTTAAGATATGCTGAATATGTCTGACAAATCCCCTCCATCCACAGGGGAGGGGGTCGAACAGCTTCACTATCATATAGGGATCATTGTAATTGTGATTATACTGGATCAAACTTGATACTTGGTACTTGATATTTGATACTCCCTCTTGACCCAACCTGAAATGCTTCTAGGTGCATGTATTTCTTGCTTGTTCCATGACAAAAATTTCTTTCCTGTCCTTTTAAATATTCATAGCGATCTTTTCTTTCTTACTCACTGTTTATATTTTAATCTCTGTATTAATATTATTTTATCCTTACAACTTTTTTCTGTTTGTTCGGTTTTCCATTTTGAGCATAGGCATAGAGATAAGAACTGATGCAAGGGTTTATAGGGAGGTATGGGTCAGGGGTGGGAGGCAAGGTGGGTGAGGGAGCTGGAGCAGCAAACAATATATGTGGGAGGGGGGAGGAGCACTAGAACTGATGGTGATTACACAATGCATTTTAAAGGTGATTTAACTATGAGGTGAAAATAAGAAAGTGTTCTAAAATTGATGATGGTAACAACTGTACTACTCTTCTAGATATGACTAAATGAATTGTGTAATATGTGGATTAAATGCCAATAAAACAGGGTTTTTTTTAAGCAATAGGAAAGATATGCTGAATGTGTTCTTCCCTTTGTGTTTCTAACTCTAGGTCTTTGCTTATTCCATTATAATATTTTCCTTTGTCTTCTTCAGCTACTTTTTGAAATTTTGTATTCCGCTCTGACTTCATCCTTCCTTCCATTTGCCTTAGCGACTCTACAAGAAGAGCAAGTTTCAGTCTCTTCTGGCACCCACTTTGATCTTTTATTTCCTGTCTTTTTAATAGCCTTCCATTTTCTTCATGAATTATGTTCTTGATATCCTCCAACAGCTATCAGGTCTTCTGTCATTAGTGTTTAGTGCATCAACTGATGTTCTCAAACTTCAAATAGACTCAAGGTCCTATTTTGGCTCACGTGGACTTGTTTAATTTGCTTCACCTTCAATCTGAACTTAAAGATGAGCAATTGATGGTCTGCTCCAGTCAGCCTTGGGCCTGGTTTCAGTTGCTGATGCTGAGCTTCTCCAGCATCTCTACCCACAGGTGTAATAAATTGATTTCTGTGCATTCCTTGTCGTGAAGTCTTTGC
>NW_022109768.1:7975446-7976529 GCF_000313985.2 Echinops telfairi | reverse complement strand
AAAAAGAAACAAGGTTAGTTCATCTGCATATTGCAAGTTATCAATGAGTCATCCTCTAATCCTGATGCTTTTCATCAGATTCTCTAATTATTTGATCAGCATACAGATTGAGTGAAGAAAAAAATAAAACCCAGATGTGCACTTTCCCTTAGTGTAAGTCCTTTGTTCTGCTCAAATGACTGCCTCTTCTTCTACACACAGGTCCCCTATGACTATAAATATGGGTTCTGGAATCAAATATACACAATAGTATCCATAATTTGTTTTTATACACATAGTCAAAGCCTTTGAATTGTCAATAAAGCACAAATAAACATATTTTCAGTATTCTCTTCTTTCATCCAAGATCCACCTGGTATTCGTATTTATATCCATAGTTCTTCATCCTCTTCTAGATTCTAGATTGAATTTCTGACCGCTCACTGCCGATGTGCTACTATAAGCATTCAGGAATTCTCTTCAGCAACGTTTTAGTATTCTGACACATTTCTCAGCACAAAGATTACCTTTAAAGGTCAACTCTATTTTGATCTCTGTATTATTATTATTATTTTATCCTTACAACTTTTTGAGCATAGGCATAGAGATAAGAACTGATGCAAGGGTTTATAGGGAGGTATGGGTCAGGGGTGGGAGGTAAGGTGGGTGAGGGAGTTGGAGCAGCAAACAATATATGTGGGAGGGGGGAGGAGCACTAGAACTGATGGTGATTACACAATGCATTATAAAAGTGATTTAACTATGGGGTGAAAATAAGAAAGTGTTCTAAAATTGATGATGGTAACAACTGTACTACTCTTCTGGGTATGACTAAATGAATGTTGTAATATGTGGATTAAATGGCAATAAAACAGGGTTTTTTTAAGCGATAAGAAAGATATGCTGAATGTGTTCTTCCCATTGTGTTTCTAACTCTAGGTCCTTGCTTATTCCACTATAATATTTTCCTTTGTCTTCTTCAGCTACTTTTTGAAATTTTGTATTCAGTTCTGACTTCATCCTTCCTTCCATTTGCCTTAGCGACTCTACAAGAAGAGCAAGTTTCAGTCTCTTCTGGCACCCACTTTGATCTTTTATTTCCTG
>NW_022109768.1:7972279-7973647 GCF_000313985.2 Echinops telfairi | reverse complement strand
ATAGGAGCAAACGAAGAAGGAAGGAGAGAGAGTGGAGCTTATCCTGACCCACCAAGCCCCATGGATTATATTCCTGTGCAGAGGAGCCAATGCACAAAGAGGACCATAGGACGGCACCTACCAGGAGACACAGACACAAAGTCCTTCACTGAGCCATCAAGAACACTTTTTTCTAATAACCTGGCATTCCATGACGCTCCCTTCCCCGACAGGATCGCTGAAGACAAAATGGGTGCATAGAAAATGTGGTGAAGAAAACAGATGGTGCCTGGCTATCAAAAGATATATCATCTGGGGTATTAAAGGCTGGAAGATAAACAAGCAGCCATCTAGCTGAGAAGCAATGAATTCCACATGGAAGAAGCACACCAGCCTGTGTGATCATGATGTGTCAATAGGATCTGGTATCAGTCATCAAAGACCCAGAACAAAAATTCATATCAATATGAATGAGGGGCAGTTGCAAATAGAGATCCCAAACCCATCTGTAGACAATTGGACATCCCCTTACAGATGGGTCACCATGAAAAGATGAGCCAGTCAGGGTGCAGTCTAGCACCGATGAAACATACAACTCTCCTCTAGTTCTTGAATGTTTCCTCTCCCCACCCCACACACACACACCATCATGATCCCAATTCTACATTACAAAATCTGGCTAGACCAGATCATGTACATAGGTACAGATAAAAGCTAGAAACACAGGGAATCCAGGATAGATAAATACTTCAGGACCAATAATGAGAGTATCAATACCAGGAGGGTCAAGGGAAAGTGGCGGGGAAAAGGGGGAACCAAACACAATGAGCTACATATAACCCCCTCCCTGGGGGATGAAAAACAGAAAAGTGGGTGAGGGGAGACATTGGTGAGTGTAAGACATGAAAAACTAATAACAATTTATAAATTATCAAGGGTTCATGAGGGAGGGTGGGGAAGGGAGGGAGGGAAAAAATGAGGAGCTGATACCAAGTGCTCAAGTAGAAAGGAAATGTTTTAAAAATAATGATGGCAATGTGCTTGACACAATGGATGGATGTATAGTTCTGATAAGAGCTGAATGAGCTCCCCCAATAAAATTATATATATATACATATATATGTATTACATGTGATCCTCTGTGCTCTCCTCGTTTCCTGACTGCCCAAATGGAGAAAACTGCAGGGAAATATAGTAACCAAGTGCTGAATATGAAGTAAATAGAAGAAGGCTTTATCTTTTAATTATTGATTAGCGAGCAGTTTCTTAACCAGAAAAAATCATAAAGCCATTTCTTGAACAAGAAATAAAATTGCCAAACATTGGAACACTGATGTTTATAATTTATTGTAGCAGTTAGCTTTCTCAGCTAAAAGAGCTCACTAGATG
>NW_022109768.1:7969440-7971709 GCF_000313985.2 Echinops telfairi | reverse complement strand
GAAGATATGCCAGGGGGGAAAGCACTGAAATTCAAAGAGTATGTTGTAAATTTGGTCATTACTTTAAAAAAAGGGAAGAAAGTTCAGATCACAAACCCTATGCAATATTTAATGAGCTACGGAATTCATAACCAGGAACAGTAGAAGGGGGTTTAGAAAGGAGCCATTTCCATGAATAAAGGAGACAGCTTCTAGTCTTGCTCAAGAAAATAAAACTGCACAATGAAAAAAGGACAATTTAGAGGCAAATAATTCGACTAAAATATCAACGGGTGAAATGGAATATGGTTAGTTGTCCACAAGAGGGAGGAGGGAAATCAAGAATCAAGGAGAAGGTGCTGCTTATCAGGGCATTTGATAAGCAATTTAAACTGCTGAATACAAAGTTGATGATCTGAAACGTAACCCCCACACACATAATTTATAATTAAAAAATGCAAAAACGAAAATTCCATCCTACCCTAAAAATCAAATAGAAAATGCTGAATTTTTTATTAAGCCAAAAGTAAAGGAAAAATAGAAAACAAAAACTAAATAGTATAAATAATGAATAAACATAAACAGCTATATTCTCATATTAATATAGATTATCAAATAAGATCATAAAAATAAATTTCACATAAAACTTCTGGTCATAAGAGCATTTCTAAAAGCCATAAAAATATTTAACATTAATTATATGCAAGTAAGTACAAAATCATTGCTGCCCATTTCAGTTCATCCATGCACCAGCTTATTCCTGACAAAATATGTTAAAACATGTCTTTGAGATAGGCGCATGATTCCAGACAACTTCTCTCAGTAACATACTTAGTCATGTCCTAGTAGCTTTAAAAAAAAAAAACCTTTTGTGCCACAGAGAAAAATTGACTAGGAAATCAAGGCTAATACCAAAATTAAAAATATTGAGTGAATATGTCCCCAAACGATTGAAGCTTGCCCACATTATCATTAAAGGGATCAAGCATTTTAAGGGAAGTCAGGAAGATCTTAAAGCTGATCCAAGAGAGTGAAGACTGAGACGCTCCATGATTGCAGACAGTGTCGCTGCATCCAGAAGCAGAATTACTGCTGACGTAAGAGCTACTGGGTTGGATACCACTTGGTTTGGCACTTTCCATTTTAAGCATATATCATGGCCTCAGCAAGTGGTGGGCTCAAGGGGTGTCAAAAGAACTGTGCTAAGATTGTCTAGCTCAAATAGTTGGTCTTTCCATCGGTATTTTCAGAAAGGTTGCTGCTAATGAAGATTATTTTATAGAATGAATTTTAAGTAGGACATGATAGAGAGAGAAATTTAAATGTGTTAGGTCACGGCGTGGGTAGAACTTGCCCAGGTAAGACAGAGCCATAAGAAATACTCATGACCGCACTGAGTCCTCCATGGATGAAAGAATAAAAATTGAGAAAAATAGGCAACTGAGACAATGAAATAGAATAAAAAAATAGGTAGTGAAGAGTAGGTTACCTATATGGTAATTCTCCATGAAAAAAAGGTAGTGTTACATAAACTAAAACCCATTCAGAATAAAATGACTTTATTAAGAATTATTGTACACGATTAAGATGGTGTAGCAGAAGGGTGAAAATGACTTAATTGTTTCTTTTATGCATCTGAATGGCTCATTAACTGGTATCGAGGTGTTCATTAAGAGCTCACAGCCAGTCTCCTCCCAGGGAAGACTATCTGATTCAGCTATCCACTGGGTGTGTGATTGCTCATTTCATGAGCTTGAAACACTGATACAGCATGGAGCACTGGTTGTTTTACCTTATTTTTGAAAGTTATTTTAAAACCAGCAATAGGCTCAATATATTTATGTATCTTATATACATATGTACATGGAAAGGTACTTGTTTATGTTTGATATACTTCTGAGAGCATATTACAGTAGGACTAGGTAAAATTTTGAAGGGCAAATACTTAGATGCCCTTGTATTTTTTTAATAATGGAAAATGCATGAAAGCATTGATTAAATTCCTCTAAGGAACCTGTATATGAAAACATTAGGAATCAATGGATGAAGAGTTTCATTAAAGCTCTTGTAATAGACTTTCTTATCATCTCAAAATCACAAAATATTGGAGAGTCACTACTTTATCTCAATTCCTTGGGCCAATAAATCCTGTGGTAAAGGCACAAAAGCAGGGTTATATGATAGTTGTTATTTACAAAACACTAGCTGGTTTCACAGTATCCTCATGATAACCAACACGTTTCAGTTCCTCATTGTGCCATTGTACCAATCCAACTCACGGGGCTTCTCC
>NW_022109768.1:7966320-7967947 GCF_000313985.2 Echinops telfairi | reverse complement strand
TAAATACTGGTTTTTTTCATTCTACCAATGTGCCTAATGCCTCACTTATTAGCATATGCAAAGTAATATTAAGCACTAGTGGACTGTGCAACCGACAATAAAAATGAAACTTACTTGATACATATGTTAACACAGTTTCACCTTAAAAACCAAAATCCAAGTTCACTGCCATCAAGTCAATGCTGACTCATAGTGACCCCCACGTGGGTTTCCAAGACTGTAACTGTTGCCAAGAGTGTTGCTGGTGTTTCCCAACTGCCAACCATGTGGATCACAGTCTAATGCATAACTACTACACCACCAGGGCTAAATACTAATATTGCCAGAAGTTCTGGGATGTTTTCAATGTTCATATAATATTTCTTTATCCTTGTTAGTAGTATAGTCTGCATCTACTTATATGCCAAACATATTTTGTTTTAAAATATGATTGCTTACAAAATTTAGCACATAGGTATAAGTAAATGTGATGTAGTTTAAAATAATTTGATTGGATTCATTGAATTGATTGACTTATTCTAATTCTTTCGTTGCTGTTCATTATCTGAGACTGGGGTTCCCACTGTTCATTGACCACCATACGCAAAAGAGCATGTTCTTGTGTTGGAATCACAGCAAAGAGTCCTTTTGGCTGGAGTTGCTGGGTCAGCAGATTTGCGGGTTAGTTCTCTTCAAATTAAATATAATATGATACATCTTTGTTGTAACTGCTTATGTTGGATTCAGTTGCATGTTGAGTGTACGTAGCAAGATTTAGTCTCCACATCCCTCCCCCCTATTTTGTTTATTAGAAAGAAAGAGCATTCTTCCCAAACCCACCAGATAAGTTGTTTCAATTACATGGTGGGGAAATGTAGGAGACAGATCAATGAGGATGTTGAAGTGGTAAGGACCTCATAGTTTAAATAACCTTGTGTGAGGAAAGTACAAAGAAACAGAGGAAAGAACTAGGAGGCAAAGGGCAGTTATAGAGATCTAAATACAGGCATATAGAGGTAAATATATTTAAATATGACAAAGGGGAAATAGATTTTTCTACATATAGTTATAGGTTTAGTATTAAGGAAACAGATTCACAGTGGGCCATTACTCAAGTACTCCCTCAACATAAGAACATTTTGTTCTACATATGTGGCAGTCTGAGATGCTCACCTTCCTGGCATAATTGCTGAAGACAATGGGTGCACAAGCAGATGTGGTGAAGAAAGCTGATGGTGCCTGGCTATCAAAAGATATAGCATCTGAGGTCTTAAAGGTCTTAACATAAACAAGTGGCCATTTAGCTGAGAAATAACAAAACCCACATGAAAGAAGCACACCAGCCTGTCCCAACTCGATCACTGAAGACAAAGTGGGTGCATAAGCAAATGTGGTGAAGAAAGCTGATGGTGCCTGGATAACAAAAGACATAGAGTCTGGGGTCCTATAGGCTGGAAGATAAACAAGTGGCCATCTAACTGAGAAACAACAAAGCCCGCTTGGAAGAAGCACATCATCCTGTGAGATCACAAGGTGTCAAAGATACCAGGCATGAAAGACAAAAAAAAATCATAGCATTGTGAATAAGGGGGAGTGCAGAGTGGGGACCCAGGGCCCATCTGTGGGAAATTGGAAATCCCCTTGCAGA
>NW_022109768.1:7959157-7960244 GCF_000313985.2 Echinops telfairi | reverse complement strand
CAGCACATCCGGAGTGCAATGGATAAGCCTCGCCCTGGGAAAACCACCTTCGTGATGATGGTATCTCCCCTGCCAGGGAATTAAGGTGGCCTGAATTTAGGTAGTGAGTTTTGATTAAAAAATCTGTGTAAAATGAGGGTGATGACTACTCATATGTCTTAAGGAAAGTAATCATAACCCTGATAGACATAATTTTATCACCTAAGTTATTAGAAAGATAACTCATCAGGGAATGAGGTTCTTTTTACACATCTTACATTTGGTTTGAAATAACTTCCTTTTCATTAAAAGTATGAAGGAGTGGGTAAATTAAACTCTCAGTAAGCATGCCTTCAGTAGAGGCTTATTTTATAATCACTGTGCAGTTTGTAATTTGCAGATGGGATGAACCAACAAGCTCAGTGACCTTGCCCAGTGCACAAACTCGGCTGTACCAGCACCAGGGCTTAACATTGAGAAGTTTACCAAGCAGATCAATCATCTGTAATAAATCATTGGATTTTGCTGGCATGTATTTGGGCTGTTACAGGCCCAATAGATATCAATCAACAAGAAAAAGACAAGGGAAGGGACCTAAAGTAGAAATAATTGTACCAAACATCATTGCATCTCTTTGAAATTTTTGGACATGTACATTTAAAGCCAAAGTAAAATCCTACCTCGTTTCTATTTTATGAACAGAAGATATAACCCCCAGGAGCTTGAATGTTGGTGCCAAAATTTCCAGTTTGCAGAATCCAGCCTTTGACATTTTTGTCTATAATGGGGTTGCTCATTATTTTCCCCACCCCTAAACAGGGTAAGGTAAAGTTACTCAACAAAGGGCTCACTTCCAAGGATGCCAAGCCACATTAGCAAACAATGCTCATGAGACAAAACAATTAATCACATTTATTAAGAAGACTTAAGGTATCTGAATCACCTGCAGTATTGGCACCAGAATTATAGGCAAAACAGTTGATAAACTTGATCCTTTGGACACTTTTTGTATTGTTTACCAGGGAAGTTTAATTATTTGCAACATCTGAGAACTAAACTTAGAAAGATGCTGCTGTTTAAAACTACCTAGAAGAATATATTTAGACCA
>NW_022109768.1:7956180-7958301 GCF_000313985.2 Echinops telfairi | reverse complement strand
AACAATTATATTTCATACTGGCTCTTAAATTATTTCCATTACAAGTTAATTAATTTATGCACTTGCATTGTGAAGGTTGTATTTCCAAAAGGCTCCATGAATTAAGTTGAATTGTTTTTACCATCTTATTTTGGAACTAAGACTTTACACAATTTACACAGTAGGTCCTGAGTTTATTTATGGGTGCTTTCTAACATTCACTCTAGCTTTATTTTTTATTGTAGCTTTTGATTCATTCTGTAGACATAAACAGACTACAGATAAATAAGAAATTATTGTTTTAATGTTTATTTATTTTAATTTTACTGCTTTAGAATGGATTATTATGTAAATTTTTATTTGTAGCAAAGTTATGATAAGGGATATGTTTTTATCCTGATCAGGGTTAACATTGAAAGAATTTTAAGTTAAAATGAAAATTTATTGTTTCTTTTAGTAGGGCAACCCTATGACCATTTCAATTAATTCAACCATTATACCTATTATCCCAATTCTAACCATTTTAGCATTTCTTCTGGTAAAATTTCCCTGCTTTGGATGATCAACTATAGTATCCCTACTGTAAACCTTAGGAATTATTTATATTTTGGTTCAATAATTCCTCAAGTAATTTACACCAAAAAATATGGCAGCTTCAATGAGGTATGTTGGTAGAGAAATATGTATATTATGGAATTATTCATATTCACAATAATGCAAACAGCTTAAAGTCCAAGGATGATGATTCAAAAATAAATGCAGGCCTTAAATATTGTTAGAGGACTTAAACATTACATTAAAAAAATTAAGCACCAACAAAATATTTAAAATTTAATTTTGAGAACAAAAAGAACAAGTATGTATTGATAGTATAATATCTAATTGGCACATATATTTCACATATGCACACATACTCACAATTCAGAAAAACAAATAAAGTTATATAATAGTTATTTCTGGATGGTGATATGATGAATACATTTTCTCCAAGAATTGTTTGATTTTTAAAATTTCTATAACAGTGTCCCTTTTAAAATAAGAAAAAAAATTACCTAGAGAATAAAAGGGTCACTATAAGTCAGAATCAACTTGATGGCAGTAGTTTGTGTAGGATTTTGTTGTTTTGTTGTTTTTGTCCTCTAATGATAACCTTAGTGGTATAGTGGCTAAAGTGCTTGGCTGCTAGTCAGAAGATCAGTGATTGAAAGCCACCAGCAATTCCACAGGAGAAATGTTTGACATTCTGCTCCTGTAAAGATTTATAGCCTGGGAACCCCTAATGGGCAGTTTTCTCCGGCCAAATTGTGACTTTGAGTTGTATTCCACTCAGTAGCAGTGAATTTGAGATTTGGAGGACCAACAATTCACCAAGTTTTCTTGTCTAGTAACTATTGTAATGTGGACAAGGTTAGCAGTTCAAGCCCACTAGCAGACCCTTTGAGTGGGTTTGGGCTACCTTATTTTTTTTTAATCATTTTATTGGATGTTCTTACAACTCTTATCACAATCCATACATACATACATCGTGTCAAGCATATTTGTACATTTGTCGCCCTCATCATTCTTGAAACATTTTTTTTCTACTTGAGCCCTTGGTATCAGCTTATAAACCATCCAACCATGGCATGATATGAAGACAAAATTGCTGAGATTTAAGTCATGCTTTTCACACTTATATTTACATTAAACTGTAAGATGAAGCTAATGTCCCTTCATTTAACAGCCAGTTAAATGATGCTTTTTATTACAGGTGGAGTGAATGGGCAGCAATTCATTCAACTCAGTTCACTCCTACACACACTAAAAATGGAAACAAAAGATTTCATGTTGAGGTTAATTGGTATACTGATATTCCCCACTAACTACTTTATCCTGATCATCTATCTCCCATTTGCCAGAAGTGTTATTGGATTATTTAACAAAATCTTCAAATTAAGGATTTAGAATGTAGTTGTCATCTGAGTTCCACCGCAATTTAAAGTCTGTATCAATAGTAATATAGTAATAATGCTAAGCTCCACAACTCTCAGTCTTGTTCTACTGTGGTGGTTTGCTTGTCACTATGATGCAGCAAGCTATGCAGCCAGTCTTTCAAAGACCAGCAGAGTCCCCCCAAGATGAATAGGCTTCAGTAAAGCTTGC
>NW_022109768.1:7953596-7955531 GCF_000313985.2 Echinops telfairi | reverse complement strand
AAATATAATATCTTATCATTTGATCTCCCTGTACATCCCTTTTATTGCTGTTTCAGGGATTTTTTTGATTGTATGTTTGCTTGTTTGTTTCTTAAGTGAAGGGAAATAGATGTGTATTAAGCTCCTGGTGAAACACCTGTGACAATGGACCAAGTTTGAATAGCCTTGCTATCATGCAGAAGGCACTGGAAAGTGGATTGTTGCAGATGCGGTTAGGTGAAAATTTACCACCTTATCATTTGATATTCTTTATGAGCCATTTAAATTTGTTCTAGCCATTCATATTTTCTCCTTTCTTTTAGATTGAAATTTTATGTTTTACTTTGTTATTCTTGCTAAGTTTTCACTTGTCTGATTGATTTTTAATGCTTTTCTGTATATATAATAAAGGATAGGTAAACCGATGGTGACAATAACTGGATTGATGGTTCCTTGAGAGTATGGCATGGCAGGCTGATGGAAATGGGGAGCTAATAATTATGAGCACGAGAATGAAGAAAATGTTCTAAATTTTGATGGTGGTGATGATTTTACAACTCCTCCTTGGGGTGATTGAACTATTGAACTATATGATAGGTGAATTATATGCCAATGAAGTTTGGGGGGGGTTGGGGAAAAGACCATAGTCCAAGTGTGGAACTGACTCTCAAATGATGATATATAAATTAAAATTGAAGTTGAAGAAATTTGAAACAAGTTAAAGAGGGCCAAAATATGATCTTAAGTGCATGGTACCTGAATTTGCATAGCATCTGAAGAACAGATTTGACACATTGAATACTATCGACAGAAGGTCTGACAAGTAGTAATATGATATCAAGAACAGCAAACATTACTAAAGCAAAATTTTTAATCAAACAAAAAGGGAGAGAAAAGACCAAAGTCGATATCAAAAGAGAGTCTCAAACTTGCTCTTGAACCTAGAGTAGCTAAAGTAAATGAAGGAAATTATCAAGTAAAAGGACTAAACAGAATTCTTCAAACAGTAGCTTGAGAGTATAAAACAGTATTATAATGATGTCTGCAAATACCTTGAGTTGGAAAGCTAAAAATTAAAAACAGCATTAACATATCTTAAGCTGGATTAATTAAAGAAAATTTTCAAGCCTCTAGATGCAATTTTGGAAGATTTTATGGGCAAAATGTTGAACCATGCAGGAAGCGTGTCAAACGAGTGTGGAAATTATAGTAAAAACATTTTTAACTGTCAAGAAATTAGTACTTTGTTTCTGAAAAAAGTGGCAGTAGGCCATATAAGTTTGGCAAACTATGGAAGAGAGCATGAGACTACTGCATAGTTTAAATTTAGGAAAGTTGGATGTTAGGTTCATATCCTTTCACCATATTTACTCAATCTGTATGCTGAGCAAATAATGGGAGAAGTTGGACCATATGAAGAAATGCATGTCATCAGAATTGGAGGAAATCTTATTAACAACCTTCTATATGCAGAAGTTGCAACTTTGCTTGCTAAAAGGAGGGGAACTTGAAGTGCTTACCGATGGAAATCAAAATGCGTACTGCAATGAATGTAAAGGAAAGCGAAACTCACAATTGTACCAATCGGCAATATCATGATAAATGGAGAAAAGACTGAAGTTGTCATTGTTTTATGTTACTTGGATCCTCAACTGGAGTAAGTAAATTCAGTAGTCAGCAAACCAAATAGTGTCCTTCAGTGGGCAGATTGGCTGCAGACGACCTCTTTCAAAGTGTTAAGTGATGTCACTTTCAAGACAAAGGTGCACCTGACCCAAGCTATGATATTTTTCAGTTTCCTTGCATGCATGTAAAATACGGGAGACCACCAAAACTTGATGCATTTTAATTATGGTAGTGATGAAGAATATTGAGTGTACCATGGACTGCCAGAAGAACAAACAAATCTCTGTTGAAAGAAGTACAGCCAGAAAGCTCCTTAGAAGTGAGGATGGA
>NW_022109768.1:7951545-7953342 GCF_000313985.2 Echinops telfairi | reverse complement strand
TATCTTATGCCTCTTATCATGTCAGTTATTCAAAGAGAATCAACTATTAATATCTGTAGACTTCATTATTTGAGACTTCTAGGCAAATTCCTCATTCAGACAGAGTTTTGTTCACCGGACATAAACTATTTTGGCATTTGCATTATGCATACAATTTCTCTAATTTTCTTGTATGTATATGTTTGTGAAAAACAGAAAGAAAAATAATGTTTCAAGGCATATCTGTATCTATTACAAACAACGTAGCCTTTATTCAAATATTAGGTTCTCGGAGTACCATACTATCTTTTGTCCTAATGCTACTGAAATTTTAGAGGCAATTTCAAAAGTAAATGAAGTTTTTTTTCCTGTACCATCCCTAGAAAGACAGTGTGAGAAAAATATAAAATACACTTAAGCATTATTTCTTCTTATGTTCAAATATAGCAAGAATATAATTAGCTGAAAAAGCTGGCTAGCTCCGTAATATGTGTCACCTTCTCAACGTGCAAACCTACAATAGTGACAGCTTTGCAATAAGATAAAAGCCACAATTAATATATATATATATTACACTCAGAAAGATGAATTTGGATAATTCTCCTTCCCAAGTGGAAAGTATATATAAATGAGAGGTTAGAAAAGATATATATTTTTTTTTTTTAATTTGGCAAGTTAAGTTGCTGCAGTAATGAAGTGTGCTTTTTTTAACCACCAAGTAATCCCTTTCACATTATTGAAGAGTTCTGTGGGTCTGACTACTTCATTGCCACTCTATGGTTTTGGAAATATGCCAACATTTTTCCTAGGTTCTTTATGCTAAAAACCAAGTAAATAAATGGGGCCACTATTCTGACTCATAATGAACCTATAGGACAGAGTAGAATTGCTTCCTGGGGTTTCTGAGGCTGTAAATCTTCATGGGAACAGATAGTTTCATCTTTTTCTCATGGAACAACTGGGGAATTTGACCTTGTAGTCAACAGCCTAGCCTGTAAGCCACTTGAACCTGTACACCGCCTGGACTTCAAACATATGGGTTGATGCTATTAGGTGCCATCAAGTTGGCTCCAACCCATAGAGACCCCTGCACACCCGAATGAAGCACCGCATGGTTCTGTGCCGTCCTCACAATCGTTCCTATGCCCGGGCTTCCCGACACAGCCACTGTGTCCTCCCATCTCAGAAAAGGCCTCCCTCTGTTTTGCTTCCCTTCCACTTTATCAAACATGAGATCCTTCTCTCTTGTCGACATGTCTAAATTACGTAAGATGAAGTCTTTCCATCCTGGCCTCTAAGAAGCACTCTGGCCTTACTTCATCTCAGACAGATGATTCTGTCCTTTTACTAAGGCAGGCTGCATTCCATATTCTTCTCCAGCACCAAAGTTAAAATGCATCAATTCTTCTATACTCTCCGTGTTCCATGCCCGCCTTTCACATGCATAGCATGCAATGGAGATGCCATGCCTTGGTTCAGGATCATCTTAGTCCTCAAAGTAGTAAGATCCTTTTTCTTCAACACTCTAACGAGGTCCTGTGCAGCAGATTTATCCAATGCAATAAGTCTTTTGATCTCTTGACTGCTGCTATCATGGACATTGATGGTGGAGACAAGCAATATAAAATCCTTAGCTACTTCAACCTTTTCACCCATTTATCGTGATGTTACCTCTTGGTCCAGTCATGAGGATTTTGGTCTTCATTACAATGAGTTGCAATCCATAATTAAGACAACAATTCCTACATCTTCATCAGCAAATGCTTCAAGTCCTCCTCTCTTACAGTAAGAAAGGTTGTGTCATCTGCATATCACAGG
>NW_022109768.1:7942342-7949695 GCF_000313985.2 Echinops telfairi | reverse complement strand
CCTTGCAGTTTACAGTCCAATATGTAATCATTACACCATCAGGGTTCCCTCTCACCATAATAAAGTATTAAAAATAAATTATGTGAATTAGGTAAATACTGGTTGCTAACCTATAGGTTATTGATATATCAAATTATCGAAATAAAGCAAAACTTCATACGCTAGAAAGAAGAGATGGCAACTGGAGTCAATGTTTTATATTCAAAGAGAAAGTAGTTATAGTTATTTCCACATCAATAAGCCAAACGTTTACATGAAACTAGCTCTTGTTTGGTTGTACGGTTCTGTTAATGCAAATTAAATCAAACAGGGAGACAACATGCATTCACTTTGCATAATTCTGGACCAAAAAAGAGTAAGTTATTTTATGAGTCATACTTGACAAGTCCTCTAGCTTAATTTCACCTGGAAAACATTAAGATGATGGGAAAATTATACAAGTTAAGTGAGGTACTGCTTCAGACTACTAGAAATTTTATTTTCTAGTATAAGTATGAAGAATTATTAAGTCACGAGCTCCGAAGGACCATGCCCAGTGAACAGAAAACTTTCTCTTGGAGCAAGAGCCTGAGGCTCCAAGACCCCAAAACAAACGGGACCTACTGCCATCGAGTCCATCCTACTCACAGCTGCCCTGTAGGACAGGCTAGAACTGCCCCTGCGCATGTCCGAGACTGTGGGTTTTCATGACAGTAGAAAGCGACGTCTTTCTCCCACGGAGTCATGGGTGGTTTTGAACTGCTGGCCATGCAGTTAGCAGCTCAGTGCGTAACCTCTGGGCCCACCAGGATCCCAAGGAAGACAGCATTGCAATAAAAAGGAGTATATGTGGTAGAAATGGAGAAACAATGAAATTGAAATGTGAGGAAGCTGACAGAGGGTAATTTAGGTCAGGATGTGCACATTGAAGACCAAGAATTAGGTAACATAGAGCCAGAATCTGAAATCAGATTAGTCAGAAAAGAGAACATCTATATCTTATCTGACTGAAAAAAAAGAAATGTATGAGAATGGGCATACAATAACAAGCATTACTGCTAGAAGCCTACTGTATTAGTCTGGGTACTTTGGAGAAACAAATCCACAGCGATTCATGTATAAGAGAGAGTTTTATGTAAAAAAAATGTGCATCACGAAAACATCCCAACCCAATGCTGCCCAAGCCCACAAGCCCAACATTAACCCGTTTACCCAACACCAGTCCACAAAGTCCTCCACCTCACAAAACAGAGGCAGTGATGCCGACTGCAGGAGGAAAGCTGAGTCAGTGAATGAACAAGCATCTCAGCACTAGCAGGGGTCTCCACACGGCTGCTCCAGCACCCAGGGCTGCACCGGGATAGGTCCATGTGGCTTCTCCTTGGGGATGTCTTGTAGGAAGTCAATCTTACAAGCTGAAGCAGGGAACTGCTAAGGCAGCTGCACCCAGTGCAACCATCACAAAACAAGAGACCCGAGAACTAGAAAGGCGAGGCTCACCACCCATTTATCCCTCCGCCTTTCAATTAGCCCCACATGTGATTATCAGCCAGGCTGGCACAATTAACTAACTCACCTACCTAGTTGAATAAAAGCTTATTTCATAACAATAAGAGAGCAAGGAAATAAAATAGATTCTGACACTCTCTTTCCCTTAAAGACAAAACTAAGTTTCAGGAATTATCAATGGTTTAGAAAATGATTAATAATTTTCAAGTTACTAAGAAGTAACAAACTGCCCAGTATGTTACTTAACATTCTAGGTTCAAATAGCATTTTCTTTATGCTCTTATTAATTTAGGTCATCTGAATTCAAATAATATCCATAGTCAATTGTTCAAAATTCTTGGATTATCTCTGAAATGCTGAGTAAGTACTACTCCCATTTGTGAATGGCTAACTAAGGATATTTAATGAAATAATACATAATTGAATATACTAAATAAAAATTATTTACTTTAAGATGTCATCAGCTGCACACTCAATATTTTTATGTAACAATGAGTAAAAACCATTACTAATACATTCATAGAGAACAATTCTGTGAGTTTTTATTTCATACATATAAAAATTACTTTTATATTTATTTACTTCTAGATATTTATGTATTATTTTATATGTAGCCAAGGAAGCAAAATATACACTGTCAAGAGTTAATTTATGTCTTTTTTTAAAACCCTCAAAATTACTTTGAACACCCAAGTATTGCATATTTCGTGAACATTTTAAAGATAAATTATGTTATGTCACTCTTGCCCCAACTCCAAGGTTTCTAAGAGTTATCCCCTTATGTACTTGAGAATGATTAAATGCAAAAATCTTCTCTAACCTAGGTATATGATTTAATGTTGCTTCTCCAAAAACAAATTTCTCAAGATATGACCCTAACATATACATTTCTCACCCAAGCAAAAAAGCAATGTCGGAAGTGTTAAGATCTACAATGAGAAAGCTATCAACAACCATGCTTGTCATTCACTCCAGTCCAGCAGAAATGTAAAACTACTGATTAATGGAAAAGAAGAAAATGAATCCTAAAACTACTAAATAAATCCCAGAACTAGTAATCTCTTAATTTTTTTAGTGTCTTCTTTGAATGTGATTATATAATATTCTTTTCTGAAGTATTCCTGGTCAGCAAAGGCCATAAGCTCATTCAACGCTGCACAGGAATTTTAAGGAGGCTTTTAACCAAACTAATGATTCCAAGTGTATATGCTCCACATTGCTGCACGTACATCGCTTACATAATACGTTACTCGCACAAGATGAAAAAGTAGCATATTATATAGCTGAAGATCTTCCCACTCAAACTATTTTAAGTTCTGATATCAGCCAAGGTAATGCTGTTCACCAGAAGACACTCTCTCTAACAGGTTTAAAGACATATATAAAAAGTTTTCATTAATTCAAGGGTTATGGAGAGCCTTAAGGAATAGGCACTGGGCTCAGTGGTGCTACTGATCCAAAGATGAATCACTCTGCCATCAGCCAACTTTCAATCAACACATGATGGCAAGCACAAAGAGAATAAAGCCATAGTTTGGGGATCATAAAATATATCACTCATACAAGGACATTTTTGAGAATAAGGGGTGTGCGTACTCCTGTAAATCACATCAGGAAAAGAGATATAAACTGCATAATTCCAGGAAAACCAGGACATATGATCGCCTTAACTATAGTATACAATATTTTGGATTTATTGTTTTCAGAAATCTCATTTTCTTTTTATTTCTCGGAGGAAAAAAGCATGAGATAAAGAATGTTGCCCATTTTTTAAATAGAGAAACAGAAAACTAATAAGTGGTGCACATGTGGCTTGAGTTTATAGGTTTTCTAATTCTAAGTCTATGTCTTTCCACTGCAATCCATTGCCTCATTAATAACAGTTAAACCCATTAACTATAATGTGTAGGAAACATGGTTCTTCTTATTATATTACCCACATAGATCTCTAGAACAAGACATTTACCAATTTGGCAATGTTACCATTTGTGTGGCAAAATTCACTTAAAGTATGTATATGAGATAATAAATAATCCTACATATCATACATTAAAAAATCACAATAATGATTGTAAAAGCCTACAGCAATTTCCGTTAAAATTAGAAATGTAAGAAGGATGCATATGACCATTATTGTTCAAAATTATTACTCAAAATTCTTATAAATTTGAGCAAATAAAATCATTGAATAAGAAAAAATAAAAATGACCTTTTTCTTTTTCTGATGAGAGTTATAGCTAGAATACCTAAAACTATAGCAAATAATAATAAAACCAATTTTAATTGGTAATATAAACTAGATTCAAGATAAATATTTAAAATATTTGTCATTTTTCTATGATAAGGCAAGAAATTCCCCTTCTTATCATCTGAATCAGGTTTTCTCAATCTTGAAGAAAAAGTGTAACACGTCATGCTAACCCAGCAGCATTAAATGATTTTTCCAAATTTCAGAGCTAACATGAAAGCAATGACTAGACGTATATTTAGGATCAATAGGATTTACCAGAATCTTCATTCTCAGAAGGAAGAGGGTGCCCCTAAAACAAACCTCCATTTCCACAATTAGAGCATAGGCAAGAAACTCCTGGTCATATTTGAATTTCGAATTTATCTCAACAATGTGTAGTTAGTAGCATACAGTCTCAGCACACCTAGCAATGTGGAGGGCATGAAGGAGAAGAATCCTCATGAGAAAATGTCATGCATGTTTATTTCTTTTTTTGCTTAGATTATCTAAGTCAATACTAGAAGCACTTCATTTTACTAACTTTAGACATGCTATCTGAACCTCCTGCTTGGGGAAGCAAAGGACAGAAAGACCAAGAGAAACCTTCAATGCACATAACTGACACCATTGTGGCAACGTGGCCTTCAAAATAGTAAGGAGCGGGACAATGATGGGGCCAAGCAAAATGTGGCTCTCTGTTTTATGGAGGGTCTCCGGGAAGCAAAGCCAATCAAAAGCCAAGAAGAAAAATAACAACCTGTTACAAATTGGTTGTCATGTCTCCATGTCCTCTTAAATCCCACAAAGACAGCAATCACTACAAAACTTGAAGAGGTAGATTCACTGGTGAAATGTGCATATCATCCTGTCACTGAGAAAGTGGAAAACATTTTCATTTCAGTGCAGTCTTCCGTGTTGAGGCTTACTTCCTCAGACTTGTTCAGGATTGGGCCTGTGCACTGGCCCGTGAGCCCAAGACAAGGCCCTTCTCCAAAGCATTAAAAGAAGAGAAATACTAACTTCCAGACCGGAGAAGACAAAGTAGACATATATTTTCGTGATGGCTTTAGTAAGTACAACTAAATACACCATGTACATTCTACATAAAACACACAAGGGAAATAACACAAAAAAGAAAGAAGAAGATAGACTATTTGGGGACATTGGAGACCAAGGAATGACATGGAGGTGAGTTCTAGAGGGTTTCTTTTGGCCTCATAGGGCACACACAGCCCTACTGTGGAAGAAGCCGGCAATCTGGAAACGTGGAGGTCCTGATTGCAAGGTGCCTTTGACTTGATTCTTACTCATCGTGGCCCTGTGTACACCAGAACAAAACAGTTCTTGGTCCTGCATCATTCCCAGTGTCCTTGTGATGTTTGACCTGATGGTTGCAGCCCTGGATCCGTCTCTATCATTGAAGGTCATCCTTCAGTAACCTTCAAAGGGTTGAGTCTCTACTTTACCGAGCATATTCTTCATGGGTCCCTCCTAATTACATGTCAAAAGTTCATGCAATGCTGTCTCAACATCCTTACTTATAAAGAGCATTCCGGATGTACTTCTTCCTGACATTTTCTAAGAAGTCTGTGATCGATTCGATATTCTTTGTCACCACCGTCAGTAAACGGCATTACTTCTTCTTTGATCTTCCTTACTCATTGTCAGGTTTGTACATGCATGTAAGGTTATAACATATCATGCTATGGTTTGGGTCAAGTGCAGCTTGGCCTCCAAAATGACATCTTGCTTTTTAACATCGTAAAGTGCTTTTTTGTTTGGTTGGTTTTTTGTTTTGTTTTCTCAGCAGATTTGCTCAACAAACTACATCTTTGATTTCTTTCCTCCTGCTTCGATAATGTTGATTATAAATACAGATGGAATCAAGTATTTGAAAACATCCTTCATTTTTCTTTTGTTATCATTGTGTTGCTTGTTAGTTCTATTGTGATGACAAGTCTTTTATCTTAATCAGTGGGTGCTTCAGGTCTTCTTCATTTGCAGCAAACAAGTTTGTTTCATTTGTGTATGTTGTTGTTAAGTGCTACAGATCCTGTGCGCAGCAGAACGAAATGCTACCAGGACTCCCACCATCCTCACAGCTGTTCCTAAACCTGAACTCATGGTAGCAGCCGTTGTGTGAATCCATCTTGTTAAGGGCCTTCCTCTCTTGCTGCCCCTTTAACATACTGGCAATAGCTGCCTCCAGGGACTGCTCTCTGCTGCAAACAGGTCCATAAGGTGTAAGATGGAGTTTCACCATCCTTGCCTCTAAGGAGGACTCTAGCCAGACTTTTTCAATACAGATTTGTTTATCATTTTAGCAGGCCATGATACTTTCAAAATTCTTCTCCAGCACCACAATTCACACATAAATTCTTCCTCAGTCTTCCTTATTCAATGTCCAATCTTCACATGCATATGAGGCTATTGAAAATGCCATGGCAGGGGTCAGATTCACCTTAATCTTCAAAGTAATAATCTTGATTTTCAATATTCTAAAGAGCGTTTGTGCAACAAATTTACCCAGTGCGATGCATCCTTTGATCTCATGACTACTGTTTCTATAAACATTGATTGGATAGCCAAACAAGATAAATCCTTCACAAATTCAAACTTTTTTCCTTTTATCATGATGTCACCTATTGGCACCGTTGTGAGAATTTGGGTCTTTTTTCCATTGAGTTGTAATCTATACTGATGGCTGCAATCCTTGAACTTCATCAGCAAAGACTTCCAGTCCTCCTCACTTTCCACAAGCAAAGTTGTGTCCTCTGCATATCTCAGTTTGTTAATAAGCCTTACTCTGATCCATATGCTGCATTCTTTATCATATAATCCAGCTTCTGATATTATTTGGTCAGCATTAAGATTGAATAAGGATGATGAGATGACATGACCCTGATGCACACCTTTGCTGATTATAAACCATGCAGTATTCCCTTGTTCTGTTTGGACAGTTGCCTCTTGTTCCATGTACAAGTTCTTGAAAAGCACAATGAAGGGTTCTGGAATTCTCATTCTTTTCAGAGCTATCCATAGTTTGTTATGATCCACACAGCCAAATGTCTTGGCATACTCAATAAAACACAATGTTGTGCTATTTTCTGCTTTCGCCCAACATACATCTAACATTAGCAATAATTCTTTATCCATACCCTCTTTTGAATCCAGTCTAACACGGGAAGCTCCCTGTCAATGTATTTATGCAACTGTTTTTGGATGATCTTCAGCAAGATTTTATTGACATGTGATATCAATGATACTGTTTTGTAGTGTGAGCATTCTGTTGGGTCACCTTTCTTTGAAAGGTACAAATCTAGATCTCTTCCAGTCAGTTGGCAAAGTAGCCATCTTCCAAATAGAAGAGTTAGTGCTTCCTCAGTTTGTTGAAATATTTCAATTGGTATTACATCAACTCCTGGAGACTAGTTTCTGGCTAATACATTGAATTCAGTCTGAACTCACGATTGGCTCTTGTTCATATACTAACTCCTGAAATGTTTGATTTTCGACTAGTTGTTTTTGGTTCAGTGACTGTATTTTTTCCACCTTCTTTTGAAGATTGCTGCATCATTCAATATGTTGTCCATAGAACCTTTCAAAACTGCAATTTGAAGCTTGGATTTTTTCTT
>NW_022109768.1:7931648-7940558 GCF_000313985.2 Echinops telfairi | reverse complement strand
CCCATTTCATTCTAATATTTGAATTTGTCTTCTTGAAATGCTCTTTGGGATTTTTTTGTCTAACCGTATGATTTCATCATTTATTTTAGGTGCTTTAGCTATTCTACGACTAAGAGTAAGTTTCAGACTGTTTTCTGACATCCACTTTCTTGTCTTCTTAATGACTCTTTGCTTTCTTCACGAATGGTGGTCTTGTTGTCCTGCCATAGTTCATCAGGTCTTCTGTCAGTATTCAATGCATCAAATATGTTCTTGAGATGTTCTCCAAATTCAAGTGGGATAAATTCAAGGTCTTATTTTGGCTCTCGTGGACTTTTTGATCTTCTTTTCCATCAACCTGAACTTACATATGAGCAGTTGATGGTATTGACCTTAGTTATTGTCTCTTCCCACAAATGCAGTCAATTTGATTTCCATGTATTTCATCTGAAGAAATTCATGTATATAGTTGCCTATTGTTTGTTGAAAAAAGAAATTTACTTTTAATAGATATTGATCTTGCAAAATCTGTCATGCAATTTCCAGCTTCATTTCTCTCAGGAAGTCCATGTTTTCCAACTACTGTGCCTTCCTCTTTGTTTCCAACTTTTGCATTCCTATCACCAGTAATTACCAATGCATCTTTATATCATGTTTGATCAATTTCTTATTGAAATGTTGCTAGAATTTTCCATTTCTGTACCACTAGCTATCGTTGGTGCATAATTTTGTATAATAGTTGTATTGATTGAAATTCCATTAAGGTGGATAAATACTATCACACACAGCAATGTACTTCAAGACAGGTCCTGAAATGTCCTTCCTGACAAGGAATGCAACTCCATTCCTCTTAATTATATCATTCCCAGCATAGTAAATCATATTATTTTCTAATTCAAAATGACTAATACCAGCCCAGTTCAGCGCGCTAATGACTAGCATACCAATGTTTATGAGTTACATTTCATTTTTGCTAAATTCAAATTTTCCTAGAAACATACTTTGTACATTCCAAGTTTTTATTAGGAGATTTAGGGGGTGGGATGGCAGCTGATTTTTCTTACCTTGAGCGGAGCTCTATTAGCAAACAAAAATCCTAAAGGCTCTACACCCACAGGCTTTTCTGCATTCACATGACCATAGATGGCACTGCTTTAAGTCAGACTCCTCCTCAGTCACATTCTCAGTGCCTTCTGACCCGAGGGTCCCCATCCTCAGGCACCATGTTTGGCAATGCTCTGCTCCCTTTCAGTAGGCCTTCGGTTTTTGACAATATTTCCGTGCTATGAATAAGGTTTTCAATGGCAACTTCCTTTGAAGTGGGCAATCGATTCCTACTGTGGCGGTCTGTTCTTATTCTGGAAGCTCTGCTGAAACCTGTTCACTTTGAGTGACCCTGCTAGCATTCGAAATACCGGTGGCAAAGCTTTCAGCATGGTAGCCACATACATGCCACCACAGCAGATAAACTGATAGACAAGTGGTGGTGTTTGCATGTAGCAGGTAGTTAATGAATTGTCGTGGGTTTATTGACAAGGCAGAGGCATTTGATTATATGGATCATAACAAACTGTGACTAACATTGAGAAAATGGGAATTCCACAACACTTCATCATGTTCATGAGGAACTTGTACATGGATGAAGAGAACACAAGAATGCTGTGTGGTTTAAAATCAATAACGTTTTCGTTAGGGTTCTATTCTTTCACAACACTTCTTCACTCTGGAGACTGAAAAAAGGATCCCATGCTTGATTACAAGACGAAGAAAGCAGCATTAGGATTGGAGAAGGGTTTATTAACAACCTGTGATAAGCAGACCACATAACCTTGTTTGCTACAATTGAGGAAGACTGGAGCTCTTGCCAGTAAAGATCAATGACTAAGCCTTGAGGATAATGTATTCAAACTCAGTAAGAGATAAAACAAAATATTCACAATCGGACCGACAGTTAACAACATGATGAATGTAGAAAAGGTTGAAAGGATGATGAATTCAGCTTTGTTTGCACCCACATTCGATGCCCGCAGAAGCAGTAATTACAAAATCAAACTATGTGTTTGTTACATTGGGCAAATCTGCTGCTAAACACCTCTTGAAAGGGTGGGAGTGGAAAAAGAGAGAACCCCATCTACTGAGGTGTATTAATGGGATATCGCTACTGATTTCATTTGTTGAATATGCTCCTTGAAAAATAAAAACTATATATGTATATATTGGTGTATATATATGTATATATAGTTATATATATACACACATATATAGCTTTATATACATACACACATATATAGTTTTTTTATATGGATATATACATATATGAAGGCTGACAGATATATATACACAGATATATACATATATGAAGGCTGACAGCCTGGGGTGGGGTGAGGGGGAAACTCCAGATCCCTTACCCTTCAGACCTAAACATTGGTCTGAGTGGCTAAGATTAAAAGAGGAAACTAAAACTGAAGCAGACTTGGACTCATTAGAGACATACAGTTCATTTCAAACACATGGGGGGAAAGGAAACTAACTTCAAAAAAATTTAGGAAATTTTAATTTAATTACATCTGCTGTAATTAACATTACAATGCAAACTATGGGTCAGAGGGAATTCAACAGGGGCTTAATCTGAGTGGGAACCCTGCAAAAGGACTTTGGGCTTCCACTGTCACCCATAGCCCTCTGCAAACTGGGTTTCACAATGTACGCTTTACTATTATTCCTTCCTCTGAATTTGGATTTTATTATTTACCAACCTTAGATCGCACAAGATGGTGTGCTTCTTCCATGTGGATGTAGTTGAAGCCACACTTAGATGGTTGCTTGGTTTAAGACAAACCTCTAAAGTCCCAGATGTTATTCTTTCTGATAGGTGGGCAGCCGTTGGTTTTCTTACAGCACTTTGCTCTGGCACCCATATCTCTGGTGATCTCTTCACAGGAAGAAGCATCAAGCAGGGCCTTGTTATAAATGAATTGTTCTTAGATTGGTGCTAAAATTAAGTGAGGACCCAAAATCCATTCGTGAATCTATGTTTCATATATGTCTCGGGTTAATTTTAGAGACATCAGTGTCATTTTTTTATAGAGAACATAGTAAAGCATCCCTTGGGGCATAAGGTAATTCTATCGATAATGTCATTAATTAAGCCAATGGTATAAAATTTAAAACACTGTTAAAAGGGGAAAATATACAAGGACCAGCCTCATATTGCAATATATGAATTATTGACTTATAGAGATTAAACTCTTTAGTAACTAGACACTATTTATGCAAACATTGTAAAGTTGATTTTGGCAGATATCATTAAGTTAAAATGTAATGTCTTATCTTTTGATCTCCCTTTTGATCCATTTTAAAGTTGTTTCAGTTTTTACTATTTTCTGCTTTCTCTTTAATTGAGGTGCTTTGTCTGATCATTGTTGTATTTTATTTGTTTGTTTGCTTCTTGCTTTGTATGATTTTGTATAATTGTGGGGGTTTTTTGGTATGATTTTCTGTATATGAAACCCAGACTAAGTAGATCTATAGAGATAGTAACTGGATTGATAATTTCCTAGAGTTTTGACAGGGATCAATGTGGGGGAAAGGGGAGCTAACAAGGAGTATGAAAAGAAAATACTTTGAAGTCAATTGTTGTGATTGTTGTACACAAATCTTCGTATGATGATTGAACAATTAAATTGTATTATATATGAAGTATATGCCAATAAAACTGTTGATATATAATCCGTTCTCTCTATATATATATATAAAATAATAAATGGATAGTATGGAGAGAAAAGGAAAAGAAATCAGAGACAGTGAAGGATATTACATGATATTACTCTCGAAATTTGATAGAACCAAACAAAATTAAACCATGTTATCAAACCAAACAACAGCATGAATCACGAAGTTGTAATTGAACAATACACCAACAAGGCATTTGAAAATAATATGTATTATTTTCAAATAATAATGCACATTATTTTCAAGTGCCTAAAAATGTAATACCAATATAAACCAAATATTGAGCCATAAAATCACTCTGAACATATTTTAAAGACTCAAAATTATACAGTGTGTTCCCTTATGACAGTAAAATCTAACAGGAAATCAATAACATAAAGATAACAGGAAAACATGTACACACTTGGAAATTAAATCAGATACCTCTGAATAATTCATGGATCAAAAATAAAATCTTAAGGGAAATAAAATAGATTGAATTAAATAAACATAATTTCAAACTTCAATCATGCCATTGCCACTTTCAGTTCTATCACCAAGGCCATACTTTTAAACTATGGTTTCTCCATCATTGTTCCCAAAATTACATTCCAATTGCCAATAATTATTAACGCATTTGATGACATTTGATTATTTCAGACTAAAGATATACAGACCGCAAGGGGTCTGCCACTTTCAGTTCTATCACCAAGGCCATACTTTTAAACTATGGTTTCTCCATCATTGTTCCCAAAATTACATTCCAATTGCCAATAATTATTAACGCATTTGATGACATTTGATTATTTCAGACTGAAGATATACAGACCGCAAGGGGAGAGTAAGCCTGGCACTACACTCCCAATAGGGCACATTGGCCTGAGGATAGCCCCCTGGGGACCCAGGCCATGTGCCATAGAATCCTGGGACATTGCACCCTGGAGCTTCGAGGTGCACACAAACTGCAAAGGCCAGACCATGAAGGATTTTAGTATTTTCTGTTTGTTTTTCCTTTCAAACTAGGGTTTATTTCTGTTGTAGTTTGTTATTGTTGGCCACTTTTTTGACTCTGGTAAGTATATATGTTTACATTTTTTGGTATATGAAACCCAGAATGGGTGAATTGATAGGGACAATAGTTAGATGCAGGGTTCCTGAGGGGCTGTAACTGCGAGCTGATATCAAGGGGTACAAGGAGGAGGAAATGTTTTGAAACACAGTTGGTATGACTGAACTATTTAATGGTATAATGTCTGAATCATGTGCTAATACAATGGTTTGAAAAAAAATTCAAATTAAAGAAATTGCTAGAATTCTTCTCTTTCTTTATCGTAGCTTTAATGTTTGCATAAATTACTTTGCATGTGTGTAGATATTATCCTATCAGAGACAGCCTTGTAAAACACGATAGAAGTTAAAATGTTCTTTTTGATAGATGCAATACCATTCCTCTTGAATTTGTCATGTTGACATAATAAATCATAGGATTATGATTCAAAATGTCCCAGACCAGTCCATTTTAGCTCACTAATGCTGAGAATCTATCGTTATGTTTTGTTCATTTTGAATACTTCCAATTTTCTTAGCTTCATATTCATAATTTTCACATTCCAATTATAGCTTCTTTTTGTTTCTCATTCTGAGTCATGCCAATCAGCAAATTAACGTTCTGAAAGCTTTACTCTGTCCACAGCAGTAGAGTTGACTCTACTCTGAGAAGGCGGGACGCCGGTGGCAAGGTGGTTATGCATTGGACTGCAGTCCACAAGGTCTGCCAGCGGCTCCCTGGGAGAAAGCGGAGCTTTCTAATCCCATTAACAGTTACAGTCCTGGAAACCCACAGAGGAAGTTCTGCCCTGGGCTGGCGGGCCACGATGAGTCGGCATCGACTTGATGGCAGGGAGGTGTTGATACTCTGAGAGGACAGCGTGTTTGATGCGCCTTCCGACCTGAGGGGTTCATCTTCTGGCCCTCTTTCTGACCGTGTTGTGCCGCTATGCATAAGGTCTATGTTCCGTTTTAAACGTGGACTACATAGACAGCCTATTCCGTCTTTGTGGTCTATGTTTTGGCAGGAAGCTCTGCGGAAGCCTATTGACCTTGGGTAACCCTGCTGGTATTTCAAATGCTGGTTGCATAGTTTCCAGCATCACCTCAGCCATCACAGTACAACAATACGAAAGACAAGTAGCACAAAAAGCTACTATTTGCTAAAAATATTTTGTTTTATTTTTCACCGTGATTGCCTCCCACCAAAGGGAAAAATGAAACAATACATTAAAAGCACATCAATAGGAAATGATACAAAATAATAAATGATATAAAATTTCAAAAAAAAGGCAGATTTTTTATTTGGTACTTTTTCAGTATAAAGAAAAAAATACATTATGGAAAAATATCACACTAATAGTAGTAATAAGAATTCTGAAGTTACAATATTAATATCACGTAAAGTAAATTACATAGACAAGAATATTCCATAGGAATTTAAAAAGCTATATCATAGTGTTCAGGTAATCAATTAACTAAAGAACATAGCAATCTTAAAATATATATATATACCTAATAAGTGCTTCAATATACATTAAGTAAAAACTAATAAGCCTAGACGTAGAAACAGACAAAATAAAAATTAGACTCAGAGATTTAAACACATACCTCTTAGTAATTAATAGAACATATTTTCAAACATCAGTTATATAGTTATGTACTTGAACAGTAGTATCAACAACTAAATATAACAAATATATGAACATAAAGACATTAGCTGAATGAATAGTCAATCAAAACTATGATTGAGATCGGCCATATTTTTCTCTCAATAAATCTAGAAAATCTAAGTCATGTAAAGTATTTTATGACAATAATGCATTAAATTAGAAAGCAACCATAGAAATAAAGCTGGAAATTTTCTCAATACTAGGAAACTAAATAACAAATAACACCAGGGTTAAATGAGAAATTAATAAAATAAAAATCAAGTCAGATGACAGGGAAATTTTAAGATACAACTTGCTAATATTAGAAATGAAGGGGCAACATCACTAAGTTTCTACAGAAATTACAAAGAAAAATCATAAAATGTTATCACTAACTGTATTCCAAGTAACTAAATAATTTAGGTGAAAGGGAAATATTCAGATGCAAGGCACCAACTATCAAATCTCATTCATGAAGAAAAAGATAACAATGGTTAGTCAAGTTGAATTTATAGTTGGAAACTTTCCACAGAGTAAACTCCTGGCTCAAGTGAAGTATGTGAATAGGTGGGGGAAATTGGGTGACCATAGTAGAATTTTAATTTATATCCTGGGGGATATTTCTGAATGGAGATACTTGGGAAAATATTCAGCTTTTATTATTGTAATTTTATATATTATTAAAAGTAATGTGCATCATTTTCAGAAAAAATATTAAAATTATTTCTTTATAAAACAAAATTGGAGAACTAAGTTAGCAATCTCATAAAGAGCAGTGGACATGAGTATTTCAAGAGGTAAAATGTAATCAACAGTGGTGAATTGAGCAGAAAGGCTAATAAGCAAGAGAGCTGAGAAGAGGCCATTGGTTTAGTAATTGGGAGACCATTATCACTTGTGTAAAGTGGAAATGGAGAAGCTAGATTGTAGGGTGTTAAGTACTGAGTGAGGCAGTGGAGAAAATTTCTCAAACCATCTATTTGCAAAATTAGGCTCTGAAAGGATGCTATCTATTCCCCAGTGTAGCGGTGGGAGGCATTGGAAAATTGTTACAAATGTACTCCTAAACCAAAAATAACTGACACGCCAGGAAAGTCACTTCATCAATTTCTGTAATTGTTAGGAAATAGTAATGGGGAGAAGATAGGATGATATGAATACCCACAAAATGAAGAAATGAATTTTTTCCATATGTAAGGTGTGGAGATGCTATAAAATAAAAACAACTCTGGGTTCAAAAGAAAAAAGCACAATCACACTTGTCCTGAAAGTGAATAAAGTAATTTTTCTGGCAAAATAAAATGTTATGAGAATAAGAGAAGTCATTTTAAAAGCAATCAATTAAATATTGAGAAAAATGTGATCAAATTAGCCCTCTGAATCATTAAGATTTGCATTCATTAGAAGACTGTTTTGCATACACTACCCAAGTAACTTAAGTCTGTTTTCCAAAATGATCTATAATATTTCCAATCCCCCTTTATGTTACTGTAGATGCAATGAGAATGACATCCTTAACCAGATCATTCATAGTAATTATCCTCTGTTCCTACATATGCGTTTACCAATGCTTACCATGTTATAAGGAGATACTCGTCCCTTGAGAAGGACATGATGCTTGATAACGTGAAAGTGAAAGATATGAATAAATATTTACGTACTTGGTAAAGTGGGAAAAGAGGAAGATTCTCCATGAGATAGGTTGACATAGCTGCAGTAACGGGCTCTAACCTAGCAACATACACGAGTACGGCACAGGAGTATTTCATTCTGTTCCATATAGGGTCTCTATAAGTGGAAACTAATTTGATGGTAAACAACAATAACATGCTACAAAGAGTCTTTTTCATACAAGGGGAAAATTATGAAGATTTCTAAGCCATAATCAAACACATTGAAGGAATGAGTTCGTGGGTCTGGGGGCAACATCTAAGTCAATTGGCATAGCACAATGTTTTGTATCCTACTTTGGTGAGTAGCAACTGGGGTCTTTAGAGCCCATGAGCAACTACTAGAAGTACAGCCATTGTTCTTTCCTTGTACGGAGTGGGGGGCGGGTGAATAAAATTAAAGGCACATAATGAAAGAATTCATCTGATGGACTAATGAGCCATCAGCCTTAAGGACTAAAAGACCAGAAGAACTAGATGGTGCCCAGCTACCACTACTAACCACTCAACAGGATCACATGGGGAGGTCCTGGATAGAGTAAGACAAAAATGTGGAACCAAACTAAAATGTATTTAAAAGATCAGGCTTACTGGTTGGTTACAATCTGGTGGAACACTTGAAACTATGGCCCTTTGTCACCTTTCAAACCTGGAATTGAACACACCCCTATGACTCAGGTGTCAGCCTCATAGTAGACAGGTCTATATGCTAAACAGTAGCATAAGGGAGACACACACTTCTTGCAATAATCAACCATCTGAGATCAAAGAGCAGTTTTTCCCAGGACAAAGTTCAGAAGGCAAGAACTGTTAGAAAGGAAGCAAGGATGGAAACAGGAATCACAGAGGAG
>NW_022109768.1:7915582-7930987 GCF_000313985.2 Echinops telfairi | reverse complement strand
TCACTGACTAGTATCCTATATGATATCTGGACCCATCAAATTCCACTTGGCAGGTGTCCTCAGCACAGTTAGCTGAGTTGACATTCTTAGAACATTTAGTTTTAAAATGCAGGTGGGGCATTCTGTCAGTTTCCATGTCTCCTCTTCATTAAGAATCTGACTATGCTGACTATGGAGATCCACATCCGTCAGGTATGCTGGTCAGGTGATGATACTTCTCAAGAAAAGAGCTGCTTACTGCACGTATCAATCATACACCACAAAATAGGAAAGAATTGAGATCAAGAACTCTGAATCAAATCTTGACTTCAGATTAGTGTTCAGATTTTTACTAAAAAAATAAGTCACTACGAGAAAATAAAATTGATTTTAAAACAGTATCTCATCAAACCATAAAGTATTTTGTACCAATTCTCTATATGTCACCTGGCTATCAATGTGTCATTTTATCATTTGGAAAATGTATTATTTTTATATAATATTTAATTTTTATTTCTTCCCCCGAAGTCATTCAATAATTATTATCTACTAATTTACTAACTTCCATTGACAAGGAAAAATTATTAGTTGAAATTTCTTCCAACAGCAAGTTTCAGAGGACAAAGTAAAATTTAAAGTCAATCCCAAGAATGTGCTGGGTCATACAGTTTAAAAGTGCAAAGTAAATTTATTTCAAGCATAGATAAATCTAAGAACATAAAGATTGCATCTGGACTCAATTTCTTTCTTTCCATCTTTCAATGCTTACCTCTTCTGGGTTGGTTCCGTTCCCCTAAAGATCCTCATATTTGGTGGAAAGGTGGGTTCAAACAATTAAAGACTTAGAATTAAGGCCTTGCAATTAAAACCTTCAGAGTTCAGTATATTCTCACAGCCCTAACTTTACCAATGATGCATGGATTCATTGGAATTATGTCTGACAGCATCAGCTTGTCCATCCTTGAAAAAAAACACTTTAATCAAATAATTCAATATTCTCTTTCAGCATCTACCTCTGGAAGTTTCCCCAAACCATGGGAACTGAAAATGGATGAAGTATAGTTGTTCCCTAAGAAACATCAGAGAAATCATACTAATAGAAGAAAAACCATATTCTGGTCAGACAAATGCAATAAAACAACAAATATATCAATAATATTTTATAAAAAATAAAAAAGAACCTACAAATGGGAAGGGGGGCATGCAATCTGCAATGATATATAGGACAAGTGATTAATGTCTGAATTTCATAAAAATTGTTAACACTCCAACAACAAAATAAGATAATCAAAACGAACAAAAACACAAACGGGCATTTCACCCGAGAAGACATTCAGGTAACCAACAAACATTTCCAGAAATGTCAGCCTATGCAAAATTTAAAAAAGAAAAGAAAACCCACACCCCCGCCGAGAGGACAACAAATACCGGTGAGGGGACCTATACTTGAACCCTCATCCTCGGTCGGTGGAGTTGTGAATGGTGCAACTGTATGACCCTGCCTTAAAAATTTGGAAGTATTGGAGAGACGATTATAGTTGATTAAAATGATAAATCTGACTTGAATGGCTAAACCACTATCATGTGCTATCCCTTTGGATACACTTTGAGCTTGATTAGATTTTTTATTTGTCTGGAAGGTTTTTTGTTTTTGTTTTTGTTTTTTGAGGTATTTCTCTTGGTTGGAGCTTATCTCTGCAGTATCTTGTCATTGTTGGTAGCATTCTTGGCTCTCTGGTATGTATCATTCTATGTTTTTTGGTATAAAAACCCAGGTTGGGTGCATCTATAGAGATAATAACTAGAATAAGAGTTCCTGGGGGTATGGCAGGAGAGGGAAGGCATAATGGAGAGCCGATATCAAGGGGTAAAAGAAAGAACAAAATGAAAATGGGTTTAGTAGTGATTGTAAAACATTGCTTGATATGACTGAACAATTGAATGGTATGATGCCTGGATTATGTCCTAATAAAATGATTGGGGGGGGAGGGTTGGAAATAGAAATACCATATAATCCAGTAACTTCACTACTACATAGGAAGATGCCAGAGAAAAGTTGTGATATAACAGATGTTTACACAACCATGTATATTACAGCATGATTTGCAATTTTGAAACAGCAAAAAGATAAAAACAATCTAAATGCCCATCAATGGGAGAATGGACATACAAACAATGATGCATACACAATGGAGTACTATCCAATATTAAAAAATAATCTAAGAAAATGAAAAATATTGGTATCACAGTGTTGTATCGCTGGCACAGTGTGATTTGGAATATCTTTTCATTTAGGGTTGTCCAGTATTATATTTTAAAATAGACATATATGTACTATGACACACATGTATGCCCACTAGAATCTCTATGTTGTATTGAATACAATTTATCAGAATAAAGCTACCAGGTTCTTAACCAGCATATTCTGTGGTAAACATTAATAATCTAAAAGAAGTGAAAATAAAGTTGAAAAACGTCTTTAGACTAGCATCTATTTGCTCACCACCCCAATTAGCAAAGCTCGTAGCAGTTTCAAAAGTATTTAACAGCAGTCGATCACCACTTATCTTTCTCTTAGCCGTACTGTGGTGGTGCATGTGTTGTGGTGAATGCTAGATGGTATGTCATTGGTATTTCAAGTAACAGCAAGGTCAACCAAACTGAACAGGTTTCAGCAGAGCATCAAAAACTAAAAACAGACTGCAAGACAAAAACAAAAGACTGTCTACTTGGAAGAATTAGCCTCTGAAAACCTTATGAATAATTTTCAGATAGTTAAAGCCTATGGACTAGAAGCAGACTCTAGTCAGAGATAATTGCCAGAAGTTGAGCTCCTGGAGGCAGAAGGCACACAAAATATGGCTGAGGAAGAACTTCCTTCTCAAACGAGAGTTCCGCATTTCATGACCCCAACGCTTTTCTCTTCACCTCTGTTATTGCGATCGCTTGTCATCAAGTGCATGCCAACTCAGAATAACCCCTGTGCAGCACAGAGAACCGTGCCCCATAAGGTTTTCAAGGCGGCGGCCTTTCAGAGCAGGGTGGTTGCCAGGCCTGCCTCCCAAAGCACCTCCAGGAGGCTTGGGCTGCCCCTCTGTCAGCGAGCAGGGGAGTCCTTAACTCTGTGTCACACCCAGAGAGGACTCACCTGTGAAATAAGAAGCCTGTCCCCATTGAGTTGATTCTGACCCATGGCGAATTTCATGGGCAGTGCAGAAATTCCACGGAGTTTCCAAGACTATGTATCTTCGTGGGAGCCAGACAGCCTCGTTTCTCTCCCTCGGAGAATCTGATGGGTTAAGACCTTCGGCCTTCTGGGTAGCAGCTGTGTCTTCATCACGATGTTACCAGGCCCCTTTATTCATGTGTTCTGCCCTAAATTTTACTTCAAAGGTGTCGTATTTTTTCATTTGCTGTTCCCTTTGGACAGCTTCTGTCACTTTGCCTTTCGAGCTCTTAGCCCCCCATCCCAGATGAACCGACTTCACTTAATATGATTCTGGTTCAAAAGACTGTTCCTTTTTTCTGAGCATTCATCACGATCGTAAATGTATATCCTATAGTATGAATATGTGCAAAAGATTATCTTTTGATCTTTTGGAGACCATCCACTTAATAAGGGCAGGGATCTTTCCTCATCACTGAATCTACAGAACCAACATTCTGTGTAGAATAAATGTCTCCCAGGAATCCATTGCCTTTTAGAGGACGAATATGTGGTAAAAATCAAACCACACTCACTGCCATTGAGTCAATGCTGACTCATAGTGACCATGGGTTTCCAAGACTGTAACTGTTTACAGGAATGCAAAGCTCAGTCGTCCACCTGTAGAGCTGCTAGGGGTTTGAAACTGTCAACCATGTGATCACAGCCGAGCATGTGACCACTACACCACCAGAGTCCTTTATATATAAGGAGTTAGTTAACTGCTGGGACTTTAGAATCAGATGTATTCAGCTTCAAATCCTAGTTTCATATTTACTGCCTATAACTTTGGTCAGGTCCCTAAATCTCTTGAGTCTTAATTTCTTCATTTTTTATAAGAGGAAAAATAATGCCCCTATAATAGATTATTTTTCAATTTAAAACCCTCACTGTCATTGGATCAATTTCAACCTATAGCAATGCTATAGGACAGAGTAGAACTTCCCCTGTGGGATTCTGAAACTGTAAATCTTTATGGGAGTATAAAGCTTTATTCATTATGAATACTTAGTGTTAGTCTGGGTACTTTAGAGAAACCAATCCACAGCAACTCACGTATAAGAGAGAGTTTTATATAAAGGTTAAGTGTGCATCAAAAAAACATCCCAACCCAGTGCTGCCCAAGCCCACAAGTCCAACACCAATCCACAAAGTCTTCCTCCATCTCACAAAACACACACTGTGACGCGGACTGCAGGAGAAAACCCGAATCAGTGAACGTGTAAGCATCTCAACACTGGCAGGGGTCTCCACACGGGTGCTCCAGCACCCAGGGCTGCATCAGGGTAGGTCCATGTGGCTTCTCCTCAGGGATGTCTTACAGGAAGTGAGCCTTGCAAGCTAAAGCAGGGAACTGGCTAAGGGATAAGGCAGCTGCACCCTGGTGCAACCATCAGAAAGCAGGAGACAGGAGAACTAGAAAGGCGAGGCTCACTGAGCCATTTATCTCTCCGCCCTTCAATTAACCCCACATGTGTTTATCAGCCAGGTTGGCACAATAAACTAACTAACTCAGACAGTTTAGTACCCAGTAGGCAAACATTTGAATTATGATGTTGGCAAAGAATATTGAAAGTATCACAAGACTACCAAAAGAAGAAACAAAACTTTTTTTGAAAGAAGTACGATAATGCTCCTTTGAAGCGAGGATGGCAAGACTTGTCTCGCAAACTTTGGATATGTTATTAGGAGCTATATGAGGGGATACCCCCAAAAAAAAACAGAATTTATTTTCAAGCTATGTATTTTTTACAAAACAACCTTATCACCTTCAAAGTACTCTCCATTACATTTAATACTTTTTGTCAAATCTGTGATTCCTTTCTTGGAAACAATTTTCATACGCATCTGTTTGGATGGCTGACAGCACCTCCCTCATGTTTTTCTTCACCTGTTCTACATGAAATCACTGTCCTTTCATGTCCCTCTTCGTTGACAGAAACTAAAAGAAGTAGTGTGGAGTGAAGTCGGGTGAATAAGGTGCATGGGACAAGAGAAGCATGCTGCTTTTTGCCAAAACTAGTACACTGAAATGGCTGTGTGAGCAGATACATTGTCGTGGTGGCAAAACCAGTCCCCCATCTGCCTCAATCAAGCCTTTTTTGTCACTCACTGTAATGCAATATGTTCAGAACCTCTAAATAGAAAGCATGATTAACAGTCTGACCTGGTAGAATGAATTCCAAATTCATTATCCCCCTTACATCAAAAAATCAAGTGATCATCATCTTATTCTGTGATTTCACTTGAAAAGCCTTTTTTGGGCAAGGTGACAATCGCGTCTTCCATTGGCTTGATTGGTGTTGGTTTGGGTTTTGTCTGAGTGGCACCACGGGTTGTCACCAGTAATGACCTTGGGGGAAGGTCTGGGTCGCTTTGGAGCTGTTCTTTCAAAGCACATCGTGTGTTTCCCCTTGACGCTCTTTTTTGCTGCGAGTCAGAACTGGAGGCACAGATTTCACAGGGACTGTTCTCATTCCCAAATCTGCCGCTAAAGTTCGCTGAACCGAGCTCCACGATAGTTGAGATAACTCCCCCATCTCTTCAATGGTCTGGTGTCAGTCTTCAAACTCAAGTGCACAAGTTGACAGACGTCCGGACGAGGTTGGCCATCAATTGACATATCATCTTTTTTGAACTGGGAAAACCATCAGTACACTTCAGTTTTTCCGATAGTGCTTGCCTGGTAAGCTGTGTTCAACATCCCAACAGCTTCTGCTGCCTTTTTCCCCTAGCAGGAAACAAAATTTCACAGCTGCTCACTCTTCTCTTTAATCGATCAGGACACACACAAGAAAACAAGGTTCGAGTGAAACTGCTTTCATGAAAAACATCCACCAGAGAGAACCTTCCAGCAACCCTACTGGGTGCACTAACTCAGAGTGAGTTGCTGTATCCTCTCCTAGCAGGAAAAAGGTGAACTACAAAAGTTCTGCCCAGCGGAAGCTTTTTCCCTTTTATTGATCTATTTCTTTGGTCGGGGGGAGTCCCCCCTGGTTTGTCCCTGGAAAAGGACATCATGCTTGGTGAAGTAGCGGGTCAGAGAAAAAGATAAAGACCTTCAAGGAAGGATTGAGATCGTGGTTGCAACAACGGGCTAAAGAAGAAAACAATTGGAAGGTGGGAGCAGCCCTGGCAGTGTCCTGTCCTGCTGTACACGGGGTTGCTATGCGCCCCTCATGGCAGGACGAATAAATGGACTTTTCTTTCCAACTCCCCACCACAAGCTCAAAGAAACAAATTATATTTGCAAAGTAGGTAACTGGTGTTTTGGATTAAGTTTTAAAATCCTTTGCATGAAATTACTTAAGTATAACCTACTATATACAGATGTCATAAAAGGAAAAACCCATATATAAGATGTTCTGACTCAAGAAATCTTTGAATGAGATTGAGAAATTCAGTTAGGATAAAGAATATAAGAAATGACAGTCTGACTCCTTAAAATGAATGAATTAGAGCCTGAATAGGCAAGTACTAATTTATCCTTTTTATGGATAAACTTCTTCCTAAAACAGAGGCTATAATCTTTTTTTTTAATCATTTAATCATTTTATTCATCACAATACATAGATCAATTGTGTAAGGCACACCTATACATTCGCTGCCCTCATCATTTCCAAAATTCGCTTTCCTCTTGGGTTCCCGGAATCAACTAATTTTCCTTTTCCCCCCCTCCCCCTCACTTCCCCTCCCCCCTCCATGAACCTTTAATAACTTATAAATTATTATTATATCTTATCCTACACTGCCCGGCGTCTCCCTTCACCCACCCCTCAGCTGCCCATCCCCCAAAGAGGAGGTTATATATATAGATCCCTGTGATCAATTCCCACTTTTTACCACCCCCCCTTCCCTCCTGGTATCGCCACTGTCACCCCTGGTCCTGAGGGGTTCATCTGTCCTAGATTCCCTGCGTTTCCAATCCCCATCTGTATCGCTGTGCATCCTCTGGTCTAACCAGGTTTGCAAGGCAAATTGGGGGCATGGTAGTTGGGAGGAGGAAGCGTTTAAGAACTAGAGGAAGGTTGTGGGTTATTGCTATACTGAACCCTAAGTGACTCATCTCCTCCCCACTCCCCCTCTGCAAGGTATGTCCAGTTGTCTAGAGATGGGCATTGGGTCCCCATCACGCGCCACCCTCATTGACGATGATATGATTCCCCGCCCCCCCTGCCTTTGGTGGAGGCTGTAATCTTAATATCAAAACCAACAGTGATACAACAGAGTTCAGGAACTATACATTTTATTCTGAATTTATCCAATAAATGAAGGGTTCAGGTCCCAAGGGAAAACATTTATTCACATAACGCCCGCTTCCCGCTAATATCACTTTAATAGCCACATAATCTAGAGCTCATAAATTTATGGAAATAAAGCCTGGTGACTTGAGGATAAGTAATCCAGTCATCCAACTGTAATGCTCTTAATCTTTTAAGTTTATATTCTCAATATTTAGATGAAAAGGAATGCTATGAATCTATACTCCTAATACATTTCATATGTTATATCATTGACTATATTTTAGAAATCGTAATGGCTACTTTAGGAACTCAAACCTTTAAAATTAAAAAGCAAAGTAATATAAACTATAAATAAACATGTATTCAGGTAATTAAAATATCAATAAAAGATTAATAATGGAATTTATGGTTTATATTTTATCACATATAATTTCTGGAGGTAACACTATTTCTTAGCTAAATTTTAGAACTGTCTTTCATTGCTTTTTTCCATCTCCCTTTCCATTGACTCTAATCCTCTTTTTACCTAGAAAAAGATTTTAATGTGCCTTCCACAACTATGATATTGAAGAGTTGAAGATTCTGAAAGGCTCATTGCACATCAGAAACATGATGATACTTCATATAAAGTCCTTATTTTACATTACAAGGATGTGTAGATGAAGGGCCTATCATAGAGTACAAATCAAAACTCCAGAAATCCGTACAATCACTTGGAAACCATAATTATTATAACAATACACATGGAAATGATCACACTGAGATTTCCAATATTGAATTTAACATAGAGCATAAATACCAGTAGAAAAATTAATATGGGCTGAAAGCAAAAGTTTTTTCTTCCACAGGATGAAGAAAGAATATGTACAATTAAAACCAAGAACAGCCTAACCTGAGACAAAGCTGAGGCAAATAGTAAGCCAAGCAAAACTTAGCTTTCTGCCAAACATGTTCCCCAAGAGGTGAATAACATTTTCCATAAGCCTATGGAAATTACAGAATTGGTTAGGTAATAAAATACTCTTAGCCACTTTTTAATGTATGATTCAACATTTCTATTCTCCATGGAATAGTATAAGTTATATTAATTACATCAGAGGAAAGTCCGTATTTATTATTCAATGAAAAGATTAACAATATTTTAACTCGCTTGAGACAATTTTACCATGTGTAAAAGGGAAATGTGTATTTTAAAGCCTACTTTGGTTAGTGTAATACTATTCCACAAGATTAGAATTAAATACAGAATATGCAGGCAGGATCACTTTGTATCATATGATGCTAATTGCAGAGTATTATAATTAAAATAACTACGCTGTAATTTTTACAAAGTTACAAGCTAGATCCAATTCATCATTGAAAGGTTAGTTAGCCATGGGGAAGTAATAAATTAAAGAAAAGATTCTTTTGTCCAATTATTCCCACAATACATCATAGGTGAGTTTCAAACATTAAAGCAATTTAACATGTCAGAGTTCTCCTCAAAAGACAAAAGTCTTAGCTTCCTCCCCAGTTAACTTCCTCTATTTTTATTGGTAGTCATTGTGTTTTAAAACATAAGCTGTACTGGGCCCCTGTGATCATTGTTTTCATCTAACTAGATGATTTCCAACAATTAACAAAGCAATCAAATCAAGTCATGGAAAAGAGAGGCAATGCTACAACTATAGTGAGTCCGATAGTAATGCACCTGACTGGTCTCCAACATGTTCAGGGAAATAAATACTTTACATTTTCAACCATGATTCATGAAAAAAGTAAACAACAACAAAAACCCAGGATCTACATGAGGCCCCAAACTAAGCACTAGAGCAATGTTCCCATGCAGTAAAGCATCCTGAAAAGATACATAAATTATCTGTACCCTTGACTGGGCACCTGTGACTTTGGAAAATGAGATTTCACATCCATTATTTATAAGGTCAGCCCAAATCCCTTGATGGAATTTCAGCCTAATTAAGAAGTGTTAAGAGAGTTTTATAGCTCCTGACTGGTTCATACAAAAACCCCACTGGTAGAATGTAGGTAGTTACTTTCCAAGTGAGGAAAACTGTAATGAATTCACAGCATTTGTGCCTAAAATGCTCTAGAGAAACTCGGGTTGGGGTGGCGGGTGTTTTATTTGTTTCCTATTGTAGTTTTGGGGTCCAAGAGCTCAGGCTCAGAGTGACCTCTTGTGCTCTCAGTGCTAAGGAAGCAGGAAGCAAAGACAAGCTGTTTCCGACCTTGACTCTTAGGTACCCTTTTCCTCCACTCTTCTTTAGTTCCTTTTTCACTCACCTTCTTCTTGTCTATTTGTATTCCTGTCAGACCGATCCCTTTCTTCCTCTACCAGGACATGGGTCTTTCAAATTCTCCACCAACGCTGTAATTCATAAGCATCAACTCGTCCCCATCTGCCTTGTTCAGTGTCCAGCTTTCACACGCACGTGATGCAATTGAAAATATCATGGCTTAGGTCAGGCACACCTTATTCTTCAAGTGACATCTTTGTTGTTGAATGATTTAAAGAGGTCTTGGACAGATTTGCCCAATGCTATATATTGCTTTTTTAAAACAGGTTTGTTAGCACTTTATCCACAAGTCATATAATTCAAAAGTTCAATCATATCAAGAAGGTTGTACAATTGTCGTCATATTAAATTCTAAGACATTTTCATTTCCCTTGCAGTCATTGTAATTCATGTAATGCTTCTCCTAGTTGTGGCAAAAATATACAGAACGGAACATTCTCCAATTCCACATATTTTCCTTGTGCTAGACATTGATTTTTTTTTTTTTTTACTGTTGCTTTCTATAAGCACTGATGATGGATCAAAGTAACATGAAATACAGGACAACTTCTTTTCTCAGTGTATCCCAATGTTATCTATTTGTTCAGTTGTGAGTATTTTTACCTTCTTTACATTGAGTTGCAATCCATACTGATGGCTGCAGCTTTTGATTTTTAACAGCAACTGCTTCAAGTTGTCCTCAGTTTCTTCAAGTAAGACTATGGCCTTTGCGTATCACACTTGTCAATAAGTGTGGTAGTTACAAAATCTGTTGTCAATTTGAGGTTTAAGAGTGAAGGGGTGGAGTTTAGCCTGTCAATCAGATCGCAGCGTGATAAACGCATTTGAAGGTGCTAAGGAGATAAATAGCTCATTGGAGGAGGGACACAGGTTCCCTCTCTGGGAGACATTGCAATTAAGACACATGGAAATATGCTAGTGCCCTGAGCTGGAAGAACCATGTGGAGACCCTTGCCGGCACTGAGATGCTTACAATGCCACTGGATACACAAGACACCACCACCACCACCACCACCCACACGCCCCGCTGCCAACTGGCCTGTGATCTTCCTGCATTCAGTGTCTTGCATGTGTTTCATAAATCTGAAAAGGACTTTACAGATTGGTATCAGACATATAGGCTAATATTGGACTTATGGACTTGATCTGGACTGGGCTGGGATGTTCTCTTAATATTCCATTGCTCTTGTATATAAAGCTCTTTCCTATACACATCTGAGTGTCTATGAGTTTGTTTCTCTAGTCTCTAGTTAGTCCCCAGACTAACACCATAAGCTTTTCTCCAATCCTGATGCCACCACTTTCTTCACCTTCTTGAATGATTTGCTCCTCATATAAATTGAATAAATACAGTGAAAGGAGATAACCCTGATTCACAACTTTCCTGATTTTAAATGACACAGTATCCCCTTGTTCCGGTTCAAGGATAGCCTCTATGTGTATGTACAAGTTCTGCATGAACACAATGAAGAACTCTTGAACTCCTATTCTTCCCAATGTCATCCACAGTGTGTTATGATGCACATGGTTGAATGCCTATGACTAGCCAATAAAACACAAATAAACATTTTCTGATACCCTCTGATTTCAGCTAAGAGCATCTGAAGACAGCAATGATAGTCTTCATTCCATGTCCACCTCTGAATTCTACTTGAATTTCTGGCAGCTCTTTCATTGGGTACTGCTGTCACCATTGTTGAATTACTTTCTGTAAAATCTTGCTTTCATGTGATATTAAGGATATTGTTCAATAGCTTTGGAATTGTGTTGGGTCACTTTTCTTTTCAATGTGTACAAATACGGATCCCTTCACATCAGTTGGCTAGATAGCTGTCTTCCAAATTTCATTGGCATAGAGCAATGAGTGTTTCCAGTGTAGCATCCCTTTGCTGAAACATTATAATTGGTATTCTATCAATTCCTGTAGCCTTGCCTTGCACTAATACCTTCCCTGGAGCTAGGATTTCTTCTTTCAGTGCCATTGATTTTTTATTATATGCTACTTCTTTAAATGGTTAAATGTCAATACATTTTTGCTACAGCAACACGGTGTATTTCTTCCATCTCCTTTATCTTGCATCATTCAATATTTTGTTCATAGAATCCTTCAGTGTTGCAACTTGAAGTTTGAATGTTTTTTTCAGTCCTTTCAATTAGAGATATACTATATATAATTGGCTTTGATAACAGATGAATTGTGGATTCATAACTATAGAAGCAGACAAATCAAATGGTTTTTAAGTATAATTTACTTGGAGCATATTTTTCCATACAGTTAAAAAAAGATATGACAAGCCTGTTTTTACTTCTTAGTTCTTCGTTTGTTTGCTTTTAATTTTTGACAGAATACAAACTGACCACAACAGGACTTGCATATGCTCTGTTGCAATATTTTCTGTTATGATTTCATGATCATGTATTTAGGAATTAGTCTTTCAATAAGTATTTACTGGGCTTGTCCAATATTTAGTTTCTGATAGAATATTTATGAAGTAAATACTAGAAGATGATAAACCTGCTTTAACTGCTACTAAATGTCTTTTTTTTAAATCATTTTTTGGGGAGCTAGTACAGCTCTTATCACAATCCATACATACATTCATTGTGTCAAGCACATTTGTACATATGTTGTCATCATCATTCTCAAAACATTTGCTTTCTACTTGAATCCTTGGTATCAGCTCCTCATTTTCCCCTCCCTCCCTGCTTCCTCCCTTCCCCATGAACCCTTGATAATTTATAAATTATTATTATTTTGTCATATCTTACACCATCCGACATCTCCCTTCACTCACTTTTCCGCTGTCTGTCCCCCAGGGAGGAAGTTATATGTAGATCTTTGTAATCAGTTCCCCATTTTTCCCTCACCTTCCCTCAACCCTCCCAGTATCACCACTCTCACCACTGGTCCTGAGGGGTTCATTTTTCCTGGATTCCCTGTTACCAGTTCCTATCTGTGCCAGAGTACATCCTCCAGTCCAGCCAGATTTGTACGATAGAATTTGGATCATGATAGTGGGGGGGGGTGCAGGAGGAAGCATTCAAGAACTAGAGGAAATTTGTATTATTTCATCATTGCTACACTGCACCCTGTCCAATTTCCCACAGATGGGCCCTGGGTCCCCAGTCTGCACTCCCCCTCATTCACAATGCCATGATTTTTTTTTTTTGTCTTTGATGCCTGATACCTGATACCTTCAACACCTTGTGACCTCCCAGGCTGGTGTGCTTCTTCCATGTGGGCTTTGTTGTTTCTCAGTTAGATGGCCTAATTGTCTTTTAAAAACAAAATAAGGCAAACAAAATTTCAAGTGCAAGTGGAGCACTGAGGTTTACTTTTATGTCTCTTAAATCAAGCTAAAATGAATCTATAATTGTAGAAAATATACAATAGAATAACAAATGAGTGAAGCAGGAAAGCAGAATGTCTAGGAAATAATTTAGTGTTCTACAAGGTTTAATGAATTAAGGGAAGAAAGGATGTTATTGGGCTATTGTAGTAATGAATATACCAGGTGGGGAAGACATTTGAAATGAGCAGATTTGACCTAGAGAGAATAGTTGCCCATAAAAGAAGCCAGAGAGAATCTAGCAACATGTTCTTAGGGAGTGGATGGCAGGAGTATGTTGTAGGGCAATACAAGGAGCCTCTACTTATAATCTACTTGAGTTACAAGATATCACACTTATGAATATGTATTGTTGTTTTTGTTGAGGGGGGAATGCTTGTACATTTTATTGTTAGTAGTATGTACTACATGAAATCCTGGGGCACAGAATTTAATGATATTACCATTCATTGGTATTTTCTAGTAGATGTTCAAATATCAGATTTATAAAGATGTTGATAATAAAGGGCAATAATAATGAAAAGAGATAAAGGTACTCTATTACATCTGAGGGGAACATATCATAAGTTGAGGACTACCTTTATTGACAGTATTTCATTAAAGAACTGACTACTGAACACATTCAGAAAACTGGCAGACACATCACGGGACACAGGCTAGAAATTGCCCATCTCTAAAGAACTTGAACATTTTTTCCTTGGAAGAACTGCACTCTGAAGTACACACAGCCCCTCTGCCTGTGACACAGGAGAAACTTGAAATCAAGTCTAATGTTCACTCCTAGTGGGCATGCCACTCTTTCTTTCAGGTGAAGAAGGAGGAGACGACACCAAAAGGAAGTTATGCTGGCAATCATATTAATCAAGCATTCCTGCTAACAAATAAGATCATGGGTTCATGAGATCAAAACCAAACTCACTGACATGCAGTTGATGCCAACTCAGAGTGACCCTATAGGAAAGGGTAAAATTGCCCCCTACCTGTGAGTTTCCTAGACTGTACAACTCTTTACTGGAGTAGAAAGCCTAGTCTTTCTTACAGAGCAGCTGATGGTTTTGAACAGCTGACTTTGAGATTAACAGCCCAATGCTTAACCACTCCCTACATCATCAAATCATTGAGTAAAATCAATAATAAGACAACTGACAAGAAATATTTCATAAGTATAGGTATATTTAAGTTAATATTCAGTGAAATAACTAAGATAAAGTCAATAAAATCTTCCTGACAAAAATCAAAGCAAATAGTCAAGTATCTATTTGAAAGGAATGTCAAAAGTTGCAGAGATTAAGAATGACAAAAAATAGAGAGAGAGAAAAAATGCCATGGGTAGGGGGAGAGCAGGGCACTAATCCACCCAAGGGGAGGACAATGTTTGTATCTCCACAAGAGAGGGAGAGAGAGACCAGGCTTCAACTAGATGCACCAAGACATAAATACAACATACCGGCATGTACCAGGGAACCAATAGAGAGGTCTGTGGGCCTGCCCCAAACCCAACTATGTGGACATCCCCACCCCCAGAAGAATGTACTTCAGAGGACAGCACAAGGGCTTCAGCTTGGGGAGAGGGATTAGAGCACATGGGAGAAACCAAAAGGGTTGGAGAGGGAGGAGAGGACATCCTGGCCACCCACCCGCAAAGACGATGATGTTCCTGCTCAGAGCAGACAGCGCATGGGGAGGACCTTAGGGCTGGCCCCACCACAGGGCACAGTGCCCTGCACTGAACCACGGCGCTGCGGGACACAGCACTGGAGACAGTGCGGGAATAGTGCATGGTCTGGCCCCATCGCACTGGGGCGAGGCACTGAGGGCATGCAGCAGAGCAGCTGGGGGAGCAGAGTGATGAAATCCCCAGGAATACCAAAAATAGACTTTGGAGACAGAGTGTGTCACCCCATCAGACTCAACTGGAAAACACTCATTAAGGTCAAAAACAGACCTTGAACTATTTATAGGCTTTTCCATTTTTGTCAGTGGCTTTCTTCTTGTTATTGTTATTTTGTGTTTGCTTTTTGCTGTTGTTATTGTTTTGTTGGGTTTTACTTCCTTTGTTGTTTTATTTGGCTTTGCCTGGTTTTTGCACTTATTAATGTATCTGCATGTTATCTAGATAAGATAGGTGGGATAAGTAATTTGGAAATGAAAAGAACAGGACCAATGGTTCAGGGGGGATACAGCAGAAGGGGAGGTGGGAGAAAGGAAGGGGCAGGTGGACCAACCCAGGGACAAGGGGAAAACAAGTGAACTAAAATCAATGGAAGGAAGGTGGTAGAATGCCTTGTGGGGCTCAATCAAGGGCAATGTAGCAGCGAGGAATTGTTAAACCT
>NW_022109768.1:7901537-7914396 GCF_000313985.2 Echinops telfairi | reverse complement strand
AAATAGGAGCTTTTATAGGCTTCCAGAGTGGAGAACTTACAAAGAAATCAATCTTAGAATAACAGCAAACTTTTCACAAGGACATTAGATGCCCGTAGAGAGTAGTGTCATATTTTAAAAGTTCAGAGGAAAATTATTTTTAATCTAAAAAAAATTTACCTGGCAAAAATATCAAGAAATTGAAAGAGGAATGTAAAGGCACTTCCAGACATGCAGAATCTCAGGAAAGCTTAATTTCATGCACTCTGAGTAAATTGCTTGAAGGTGTAGTAAAGCTAAACAACCCTTTTTATAAAATAAAAATGTAATACATAGTGAATATTGTAATGAAGCCTCCAAATGTTCTTTAACAGTGAAGGTTATTTTCCCTCAACTACTCGGTGTATTACCAGAAGATAATCGTTGGCTGTCACTCTATTTGAGAACCGAATTATAGATAACAACTACTTTAAATCAAGTCAATGAGTAAATTGTGTGATTATAAGTCTAGGTGGACTAGAGAAACAAATCCATAGAAACGCATATGTGTATAAGAGAGAGTTTTTTTTATGTGAAGGGTAATTGTACAATCCAGAAAGCATCCCAACCCAGTCCAGTCCAAGCCCATAAGTCAACTATTAGGCCCTGTGTCCAATACTAGTCTATAAAGCCTTCTTCTGACTCCCAAAACACAGGCAATGGCAGCAAATTCACGAAGATCCCAGGCCAGTGAGTGAGGAGTCTTGTGCATCCAGTGCGATTGTAAGCATTTCAGCGCTGGCAGGGGTCTCCATACGACTACTCCAGCACCCAGGGCTGCATCAGGATAAGTCCATGTGGCTTCTCCTTAGGGATGTCTCCCAGGGAGTCAGCCTTGTCAGTAGAGCATCTCCAAGGGTCGAGAGAGAGAGAGAGAAGCGTCTTCTGCCTCCAAGGAGGAAAATACATGAGTTCCCAGAGTTCTCAGGAGAAGGCCAGGCCCACACAGAGGCCTCATTGGCTATGACCCAATTGACAGACTAGACTCCACCCTTAATGCTCTTACTCCTTAATCCACTCTTAATCCTCTCAAGTCCCGGATTGACACCAGATTATGTAACTATCACAATAAGAAATGAAATGATCTAAAGCACGTGGAGGAAAAGGTATGGTCCTCCTATATAAACTCCTATTTGAGGAGTGCCGTGGTTGAAAAAAAAAATAGGTCATATCAATAGACATGCCTCCTTCTATGCGCAAGCATGTCCAGTGAAGCATGTCCATGTCTCCTTCTATGTGCAAGCATGTCATCTTTATATGTGCAAGCATGTCCAAATCAACCTGCTCCATTCAAGACAACTCTAAAGGGCCAGCCAGCCATAGAGCTCCCTGTGGGGATAACTGAGATTTTCCTGGGACTATACCTCCATCCAAAATTCTCTACCCTCTTGTCCAATAATTACAAGAATGCTCCTTCATAGATGCTTCATATATCAATCTCTGACTGAGATATACAGTTATGCAGGGAACTATATCTCAGACATAATATAAGAAAGAAATTTATTGATATTTAATAAATAGGGAATGGGATGAAGAATAGAATTAAATTTGGTAATGATTCATTTAAATTAAGTCAACAAGCAAATTGTGTGATTATAAGAAATTAAATTATCTAAGGCATGTTCTGGGAAAGGTATGGTCTTCCTATATGAACAACAAAAAAGAGGAAAAACAACCATTTAGCACACTTACACATTGCATAAAATTTACAGGTTCTATTTTATAAGTTAAGGCAACACCAAAAAATCATCAAGTGAAATAAAATCAAAGATAATGCCCAGTATTAAACTCTACTTATTCCAAAAGAGAAACATAACCTTGAGTTACAAGACAAATCCTGGTGAACTCTGAAAACACAAACCCCCAAATCTCCCTTGCTACATTACTATATGACACGGACCATCTAGTCAATCCTGATTCATGTTGACCTTACAGGACAGAGTAACCTTCCCAACAGGGTTCCCAGGGCTGTGATGTTTATGGGCAGGAGCCCTGGTGGCACACTGGGCATATGCTGGAGAGCTCTCCTTCAGGTTGACAGTTGAAGCCCGCTAGCACTCCATGAAGCTGTCTGCTCCTGCAAAGATGTACAGCCTCAGAAGCCCTTGAGAGGGTGACTGAGTCAGAATTAACTTATTGCCCAGGATAATCTTTGCAGATTGCCACATCTTTCTCTGGTGGAGCTGCTGGGGGTCTCAAACCACTGATATTTCAGACAAGTACTTTAATCACTGTGCCCACAGCTTTAACATATATGATATCGAAGTGATGCATGGGGCAAAAGCATCACTTACACAAAGAGTGCTACTTTGATGATGAATAATCTCCTTTTTATATTTGGATAATTACATCGTTGGCACTGGCATTTGCAGCAGGCCATGCCTGAGAATCCTCCAAATGCTTCGTTTGAATGCTACTTCAAATGCTACGTTTACCCTAAGGAGCATACCAAGTATTTTCTGGTGAATATAATAAAGACTCTCAGTAACATTTATACCCAAATAAATACCATCAGGAAATCTGATTTAAAATCTATCTCACTCGTTTCTCATTTTTTTCTCTCTCTTCTTTTCTGTTTCTGTCTCTGATAGACTATGGTCTCTAACTTTTTCCTTCCCATAAGAAGAATACTGGTATCCCCCATACCAAAATAATGAAACCAATTTATAAATACTTGTGAAAATATTTCAAATTTTATATATTTGTCATTTTGAAAATTAACTTTCATTTTTGAAAACTGTCAAATTGACAGTTGTATCAATACATTTCATAATCCATATATATACACACACATATACACATATATATTATATGGTCACCTTGGCTATTGCATATGAAGTTGTAACTTCTGACCTTTCAGATTTTATTTCACGAAGCGAATATGAACAAGACCTTATTCGCATGAAACTGGTGTGACCTTGTTGAAGATGGCATGACCTATTCCTTATAGGTCATATATTTGCAATCAATATAAATGCTCAAAAATAGTTAGTAGTGTCTGGACTCTGGCTTAATTATCAGTTTCCCATACTTAGGATCAACAAAGAGCTATTAGCCTCATTTTATACTAAAAAATTCTGTTCAGTAAGAATGCCAAGCCAAACAATGCTTAAAATACGTAGCTTATATTTCTAAAGCTTTATGATTTAGAGCAATCTTTAAAAAAAAATAGAAATCCTATCTCAAGCTAAAGTATGTTTCATGCTTACCAAAGACAGAACTATACAGCATCATTCCTACAACACAACAAACATGCAAAGAAAAGCAAAAAAAAAAATCTTCCTTAAAAGCAACCTAATGATTTCTTCCAGTAAACAGCGTTCCATAACAGTTTTATGAGTAACTGTGAGCGTGCGGCAATAATTAGTCTTATCACTCTGATTCTTCCTTGGTTAATTACACAATGAATGACAGAGAACAGCACTATCTATGTTTTGGTTAGGTGTTGGATTGCTAACCAAAAGGTCTGCAGTTCATACCCCCCAGCCACTCTACAGGTAAAAAGATGAGGCTAGCTGGTTTCTTGAAGAGTTAGTCTTGGAAACCGTATATAAGGTCACTGTGGGTCAGAATTGACTCAAGGGAAGTGGGAATGGATAAGAATTGTCTGCATAGCAGGGAGTATGAATGGGATTCGACTTCCTGGAAGGGGGTTTGATTTGGAGTATATATGATCTAGGACATTATTTTAACCCATGTCAGCTTTTAAGAATCTATCATCTGCTTTCCAAATAGTGATATGTATTTTCAAATATACATAACACAAATTCTCAACAAAATTACTTCTTCGTAATACCCAGAAATATTAACAGAAAAGCATAGATTACAGAGGCCGTGAACATTTGTCTTTAGCACTTCCCTCCTCTTCTTACATCACTCCCCTCTCAGATCCAGTGGCTTCTCTCTCAGTTGGGGTACCCAGTGTCCTCAGGCTGCCCTTCGATGCCCAAAGAGAACTCATTTTAGTGCCCTTTGCTCAAATTTTCCTTACACTAAAGAACCCCAGGAATAAATTACCTCCTTTTCCTCTCTTCTTGACCTCGATGGAAACTTTCATTAACTGGAGGAAAGCAATTTAATTAAATGAAGTCACATTAGATTGTGAATGATTGATGAATAGACTACTTAACCCTCCTTGGGATATTTTTATGTTAAAAGAGGACACTGTAATCTAAGCGAATCTGTAATGGGCAGATTTCAAACAGTCCAAAAGTCAAGAGAAATATATAGACACCGTTTGGGGATACAGGTTTTGATAGAAGGGCCGTCTGAAGGTCCCTTAAATTATCCCTGTTGATGGCCACCTACTCAACCTCCACTCCTGACTAAGAGAATAAAACATGGGCTGAAGTGCCCTTTTCCAGTTTTATAAGTGAGCAGCAAAGTACTCTCAAAGGAAGCCATTTGACTTTGAAACAGACTTCAGAAGTCAAAGGATGGTTTATGACTCCTCTGGGTGAACTGAGAAATACAAATGCTCCTTTTAACTCAGAGCCAAATTTCCGAGAGCCAGCCTTAAACATCAAATATCATTATGACAAAGGGCCAAGCCTTTGCGACGTGGAAGTGACCCTACAGGTACCCATTGTAGATTAGTTACACTATGCTTTTTAAATTTTTTTAAATTGGAAAATAAGGATTAGTACCAGAAATATAATACACAACCCCATAATATAAAGATCCAAGAGAGAATATAAAGAGAAAAGTGTCTTTACAAGCTTTAAAACAAAGTTTAATTCCTCGTCTAAGTCATAGTACACTCTGATCATCTATATGCACCAACACAAACACACACACACACACACACACACACACACACACACAGCCTCACATGCCAATAAAAACCTCTGATTCCAATAGTATCTTCAAAGCAGCCTCTTAAAATATAGTTACATATCATCTAAACATTTTGGAACAATGTTGATAATTAAAATGTTGGCATATCTTCTTATTGATTAAATAAATTAGAAGCAATTACAATTACCTTTTTGCTTTGATTGACTGTATTTTTTCTGTCTTATTACAGGTATAAAATGCAGAGAGAGGGAACTGTTTACATTCTGTCTTCAGCTTCGCTGACAGTAATTGAAGTTGATCCACTTTTCTGCTAATTAAAAATTTTGCCCTTCTCTGCACCCCAGTGGCAATTCAGACTCCTCTGGTCATAATAAAAACCAGTAATATTTTACCCAGTTGTAATGTTATAAAAATCAACAAGTTGATTCTAGTTATCAGTCAACTAAATTAATAGCTCAAAATTCTGAGCATCTTTCCATATAATTTCAAATTATACTTAGACCTTGATATACTTTACTGCATTTAAATGTTATACTGTCTCAATATTCCAATTTTATTTTGGTGGGGGAGGTGGATAGAAAGCTAGCCCATGAGAAAGATTTTCTAATAGGAACATTCTATGCTCTAAAAATCTCATAGATTTTAGTGGTTTATTTTTCTTCTAGCTCAAGGACAATAGCTTTCCATAGCTAAGTTAACTTCTCACAACGAATCAGGTACACCCAAACCAAACTCCATCTGAGCTAAATGTCTGTCCTCAAAAGAGGTTGACATTTTCCTATTCAAAGGTACATCTTGAGTTAGGTGTTTGGGCTAAATGTCATACTGAACCAATCCATCTAATTCAGATACTTTTTTTGCCTAAAGACAAGAAACCACACGTACAGGAGAAACAGGAAATAGGGGGGGAAAGACAATAGCAACTAAAGTTTGGGAGCTGGAAAGCAGTTGAACAACTGAATTCAATTATTGAGTGGGCAGTGAAAAAGGCCACAAATAAACTAGTTACATAAGAGATTCCCCAAAGCAATTCTCAGCATAGTTTCTTTGGAACTTGGTAAAAATCAAGAGGGCTGGGACTGGGAGTGGGAGGGCGGGGATCTTAGGAGAATATTGAAAACAACAACAACAACAAAAGCTATTTGATGAGTAGTTTCATACCTAGATGTCTTCCCTTAGTCCATTTTGCTTAATACTGCTTCCTACTCCTGGTGTTCTGTATCCACTTCTCCGCTAAAGGTTAATTGAATCTTTATTCTAGGGAAATTGAAAAATAGGGTCTATCAATTAAGGGAATTCCAGATAACTGAAGAAATGGTAAACATATTTCAAACATGATGATGCAGAGTTCTGGGGTGTAATCCTTTGTAACCCCCACCCAAGCTTTTTCCTTGGTGCCAGAAGCCAACAGACAGAACATCTCTGCTGTGGAAGGATATTAAACCATTTTTGTCTAGTTTCATCAAACCAATTAATGGTACAATTAGGCCACACAGGTTGTTGTTGTTGTTATTATTGTTAGGTACTTTCAAATTGATTCTGACGCATAGCAACCCGTATGCACTGCCTGTTCCTACACCTTATTCCCAATTGTCATGTTTGAGCTCCTGGTTGCAGGCACTCTGTCAATCCATCTTGTCAAGTGCATTCCTCTTTGTCACTAGACCTCTACTTTACCAAGCACAACAACTTTTTCCCAGAGACTGCCATATCCTGATAATATGTCCTGATAACTAAGTCTTACCACCCTCCCTCCCAAGGAATCTTCTGGCTGTTTTATTTATTTATTTATTTATTTATTTGTTTGTTTGTTTGTTTGTTTGTTTGCAAGACATACTTGTTTGGTCTTTTGGCCATGCAGGGCACTTAGAACATTCTCCATCAGCATCAGAAATCAAATGCATCAGTGCTTCCCTACTATTCTTTATTCAGTGTGCAGCTGTCATATGCATAGGAGGCAATGGAAAATACTATGGTCTACCTTAGTTCTCAAAGTGACACCCGGACCTTGCCACACTATAAAGAGGTTTCATGTAGCAGATTTGCCCAATGCAATACGTCATTTGATTTCTTGGCTGCTGCTTCCATGAGTATTGATTATGGTTCAAGCAAGATGAAAACTTTAATAACTCTAATCTTTTTCCATTCTTTTGATGTTACCTATTGGTCTAGGTGTGAGAATTTTGGATTGCTTTAAATTGAATTGTAATCCACACTGAAGGCTGCAGTCCTTGACCATCATATTTCAGAGTCTCAAGTCTTCCTTGTTTGTAGCAAGCAAAGTGATATCCTTTACACCCAAAAGTTGTTAATAAGCCTTCCCCCAATCCGAATGCTACATTTTTCTTCACATAGTCCACCTTCTGGAATTGTCTGCTCAACAAACAAATTGAATAAGTATGGTGAAATGATACAACCCTGATACACATCTTTCCGGAGTTTGAACCACTTAAGGTTAAATAGATAGTATTTCCTCATTCTATTTGATCAACTGTCCCTTCATCAAAGTCCAGGTTCTTCATGAATACAATTAAGTCTGGAATTATTCTCAATGCTCTCCAAAGGTTGCTATGATACACCCAGCTAAATGCCTTTGCATAATCAATGAAACATAAGACATGCCTTTGTGGGATTCTCTACAGTCAGCCAAAATGATATCCTTAATTCCATGGCTGCTCTAAAATCCACCTTTAAATTCTGGCTGATCCTTGCCAATGGAGTGCTACGACAGTGATTGCTCGTTAGCAAAACTTTACTGGCACGTGATATTAATTATATCGTTCCATAATTTGTACATTCTGTTGGGAACCAATATTGACGGCATAGTGAGGTATCCATTGGGCTGCTCACCACAAGGCCACCAGTTTGAAAGCCCCAGCCACTCCAGGGGAGAAAGATGGGGTTTTCTACTCCTGTACAGAGTTACAGGCTCAGACACCCACAGGAGTAGTTCTACTCTGTTCTACAGGGTCTCTATTAGTCAAAATGGACTCAGTAGCATTGCATTTCAATTTTCCAGTCAATTGCCTGGGTAACTGATCTCCAGATTTCTTGGCATAGGAGATGGAGTGCTTTCAGTACTTCATCTTTTTTGGGGGGGCAGGGGGGCGGTATATATTGGTATTCCATCAATTCCTGGATCCTTGTTTTCACTAATGCCTTCAGTGCAGCTTGGACTTCTTTCAGTACAATTGGTTCTTGATCATATGCTATCTCTTGAAATGTCTGAATGGTGACCAGTTCTTCTTGGTACAGTGGACTCTGTATTCCCTCCATCTTCTTCTGATGCTGCCTGCATTTTCCAGTCTTTATCCCCTAGAATCTTTTAGTCTTGAAACTCCAGGCTTGACTTTTTCTTCAGTTCTTTCAGCTTGATATACACGGAGTATGTTCTTCCTGTTTGCTTTTCTTATGCTAGGTTTTTTTGCATATTGCATACTTTCTTTGCATAGTTTGCATTCCCTTTACAAGCTGCCCTTTGGAATTTTCTGTTTAGCACTTTGACTTCATCCTTTCTTCTATTTGCTTTAGTTGATCTATGATGAAGAGTAAGTTTCAGAGTCTCTTTTGACATCCACTTTAATCTTTTCTTTCTTTCCTCTCCTTTTAATGACCTTCTGCTTTCTTCATGCATGATGTTCTTGATGTCATCTCCCACGTTGTCATGTTCTCTGTCGTCGGTGTTCATTGAGTCAAATTTATTCTTGAGACGTTCTCAAAATTCAGGCAAGATATACTGAATTTTGGTTCTTTGGGACTTGTTTTAATTTTTATCAGATTCCACCTGAACTCGAAAGATAGCTAGATAGGGATAAAGGGGGGTCATCTCCTGCAAATTCCTACCCTAGTGGAAAATCGGTTGTCAGGCTGACAGGACCACAATAAAGGGATTGGAAAGAAATCAAGCACACCAATTAGACACCTATGGGAAAATCCAGAACTGAGCATGCTCAGACCCAAGCCACGTAGGCCCAGGAGGGGAGGTCCACCAGGGTGCACAGACTAGGCACAATATGACATCACACAGGTGCGCCTAAACTCAGCCAATAAGGTCGGCCAATACCCTCAGCCCAACCTCCCCAGCCAGTGGACAGAGGAGTGGATAAAAGTAGACTGTGCACACTGGCTCTTCTGGAGTTCCTGCATCCTGCTCTTCTTAGCTCCGTCCACTGATTCCATGCACTGGTTTTCCCCACAGCGTGTTTTCCCACGCTCCTCCGAAATGACCCCCAGTCACCAACTTTCCCACGACCCCTGCCATGCCCTTGCACACAATTCCAGAGATAGCGTGTACTTTTTGAGACTGTAATACCTGAAACTTCCCTTTCCCTCATAAAATTCCCTTGGATTGCAAAAGTGCTTACGCTGCATGAATTCTTCCAGCACTGGGAAACAAGCAGGGAGGTAAACCTCCCCACCAACCGCACAAACTTCCGTATGAATAAGGGACAGTCTGGTGAGGCCCTGGCCTCCTTTGGGCTGCTGCTGTTCAGGTTTTCCCTTGTGTCTTCCCACAGAGAACCAATTTGCTATCTGCGTGAGCCATCTGGACGGATGCACATGTACGTTTGCTGTTGATGTTGTTGTAGGGAGATATTTGCAAAGATGTTATTGGTTTTTCAGTCGTCTATATCCAGTTCATTTCTATCACTGAGGCCATATTTGCCAACTCAGGTTCCTTCCTCTGTTTCCAACTGTTCAATCAACTCATCGGTATTTTCATCTTGATGACACTTTTGCTCAATTTCAGACTGAGGAAGTTGGTGTGATTCTTCAATTTCTTCATCAATGGCTTTACAGCTTGGACCTTAACTTTCAATAACAGGATTTGTACCGACAGGATGTCCTTGCCTGTGTCCTACCACAGACAGCATTGCGTTTTATGATCTATCTTGAAATGTTCTTTTTAAAGATGAATAGAGCTTCATTTCTCTTGACTTTGTCATTTGAAATATAGAAATGTTAATTGTCTGATTCAAAATGGTTCACACTAGTCCGTTTCAGCTCACTAATGCCTGAGTCACTGGCTTTTATGTGATCGATTTAGTTTTGACAACCTCCAATTTTCTTGCATTCACACTTCATATCTTTCACACTCTGATTATTAATAGATGTTTGTAGCTCTGTCTTCTCATTTTGAGCCATGCCCCATTAGCTAAAGAAGATCTGAGAGGCTTTACTCCATTCGTGTCATTGTGGTTGACCGTACTTTTGGAAAGCAGCTCTTCCGCAGTCACATTTTGAGTGCCTTCTGACCCGAGGGACACTCTCTATGAAAATGTTCCACACCGATTGATAAGGTGTTCAGTGGTTCATCTCTCAAAAGTGGAGAGCTTATTCCTTTTCCTATGTCTGAAAGCTTTATTGAAAATAATTGATCTCGGATAACCCTGTTGGTATTTGAAATACTGATGATATATCTTCCAGCATGACAGCAATATGCGAGCCACCACAGTACAACAAACTGAGAGAGAAGTGGTAAAACTCAAATTTGAAATTGTTAAACTGGTTTTTTTCTAAAATATCTGTTATAATAAAAGAAAGGATAGCTTTTGGCACAATGGCTAAATGCTCACCTGCTAACAGAAAGTCGGTTATTTAAACCTACGCAGTAATTTTGGTGGACAACGATGTGGCCGAATGAACTCCCTACATTAATGGTGTCTCGCAGGCATGGCAGAGGAGGTATGGCAAAATGAGGATCTAATAATAATTGAGAACAAAAAAGAAGAAAATACTCTAAATTGTTTGTGGTGATGATTGTACAAATATTAATATGAATGAACTATTGAGTTGCATGGTATTTAAATTATATGCCAGTAAAACTGTTTTTTGAAAATAGTTTACACCCTTAAGAACCCTATGAATCAATTCTATTCTGTCCTATTGGGTCACTCTAAATTGAAACGGATTTCACTTGAGGGGTTTTATGAAAGACAAAAACAAAAACACTCCAATGGCACATTCAGGGAAAAAACACATTGGAAACTGAAAACAAGAGAGAAGAAATTTTAAAATCAATATAAAGCTCATATGAGAAAGAAACCTCCCATAAAATAGGAAAAATGTATGGTTAATTGATCTATGTATTGTGATGAATTCTATGAGCCCCAACAAAATGATTTAAAAAAAAAAAAAAGATAAAATAGGGAAAGTAAGAACCAGTCCAGGAGGTTCAGCAACTGTAAACCAAGGTTTCCAGGAAGACAAAACAAAGGAAGCTGAAAGGAGAAAATTATCAGTGAAATAACATTTCCTCATTTCTTCAACCAGAGCGATTTAAGTTTGAGGATGAATCAAGTGCCCTTCAATGCAATTTCCCATATGTTTAATTTTAACTAAGAGATAAATACAATACTGAATCTCTAAGTCAAATGCGAAAATTTTAGTTAATTACGAGAATCTTCTGTGAATGCAAGTCTATTTAGATTAAACCTGAATGACGTGGCCACCAACCAATTAGGAATAAATGAAAAGGTTTTGCCATTTTTTATTTTTAACTAAAGTCCTTTTCTCCTTTGAAAAACAAAGAAACTAGCTGGTGCCAAAATTATGATTCCAGAATCTTTAACACAAGACTGTCTTGGATTTTCTCACAACCTGACCCATTTAGAATCCCAATGCTTCAATACAAACCTCACAAGAATAGGAAATCTGCAATTCATTAGCATCCTGCTGGGATCCAAGGCTTCATGAAGGAGCTAAGTGGTAGGAGCCAGATGAAAAGAATCTTCTGAACTCCTTTACATTTCTAAAAATAAACAAGAGACACTCTTAACAATCTTAAAATACCAGAGAACAAAAAAAGCTAAAATCCAATTTCTTAATATTCATTTGTGTAAAACTTCCCAAACAGGTAAACTTCCCAAAACACCCAAACAGGTAAAGCACAAATAATTATACTTAAAAATGGAAAGGCTTTCCAAGAGGAATTGTTGATGCCAGTTCTACCCTGCCCAATCGGGTCATGATGAGTCAAAACTGAGAGGTTCTGTTAAGTTAACGTTGACTGCAAACAACCCCATGTACAATGACTACACCACCCTCACAATCAGTGTTGTCACTGAGGCAATTGGTGCAGACATTTTGTCAATTCACCATGGTCATGTCTTCCTCTTTTCTGCTGAGCACTCTACAAGCATGATGTACTTCTTAAAGACTGATCCCTCCTGACGACATGACCACAGCATAGGAAATGAGGTTTAACTAGCCTCCCTGGCAAGGAGCATTCTTAGTGTACATCTTTCAAGACGGATGTGCTTGCCCTTCTGCAGCCCATGATGTATTTGATATTCTACACCAACTCCATACGTTCAATGCATCAATTCTTGTAAAGTCTTCCTAATTCATTGTTCAGCTTTTGTATGCATATGCGGATTATAAATGTCATGATTCCGTAACATGCACCTTCATCTTTAAGGTATCACCTTTGACGTTTAAAACTTCAGAAGGGTCATTTGAAGTAGATTGGCCCAATATACTACGCTGTTTGATTTCCTGACTGCTCCCTGCTGGTATGGCCATTGATTGTGGTTTCAAGTAAAATGCAATCCTGGGATTTTTCAATCTCATTACTTTCTCCATTTATCATTACATAGTTTACTGGTCCACTTTTGGTTATATTTTTGTGGAGACTATATTTTTGAAGCCTGTACCCTTTGATCTTCATCAGTGTTCCAAGTCATCCTCACTTCTAGCCAGTAAGGTTGTGGTGTCTGTGTGTCTCTAATGCTGACAACATATTCTTCATGTAGCCCTCCTTCTTGGATCATTTTATCAGCATACAGATCACATAGTATGGTGCCCATTCTCTTCCATGTACACTTACTTCCTGTATTATTTATTCAGCCTACAGTTTGACTAAGTAGAGTGTAAAAAGAGTACAAACTTGATACACAATTTTCCAGGTTTTAAACCATACAGAATCCTCTTGCTCAGTTCAAACAACTGCCTATGGTCTTTGCACAGGTTCTACATAGGCACAATAAAGTGTTCTGGAATTTCCATAGAAAGGAAATATCTCAGTACAGAGGTTTCTCTTAAA
>NW_022109768.1:7899649-7900740 GCF_000313985.2 Echinops telfairi | reverse complement strand
GACAGTCACGGTCTGACCAAGAAGAGTTATTGAAGTGAAAATTTCTACCAGATCCTGATGAAACACTTTTAGTATTAGAAATTATGTTGGAAGCCTGTAACTTCCTTCCCTTGAAAACATATAATTAGTCATAGTATGTTGGAAACATCTCTAGAAAAGGATCTATTCCCGCCAGAATTGCTTTTACAACCTTTTCTGAAAAAACACCCGATCTTTATCAAGCTAATGATCTTAATTAAATATAGAGGGTAATTACTACAAGATGAACAAGGTGGTGTCTTTATAATTAGTTATTTTTAAAGAATAGACTTTAAATTTTTAGTATATTTTCAGAATTCCGTGACACTTTTTTCACAACAAATGACAAATAGCAACCACATGTCCAGTATGGTTATTCTAACAACCATTACCTAACTCGTTTCCATCTCATTTATACATAGTTAAAATTTTCTTTAGCTAATTTTTGAGATATCATTAAATGTGGCACAGTGGAGAGAAACCAGCAGCAAATAAATATACACATATATGTATATGTATATATATACACACATATATATATGCAATGCTTACATAGATCTTATCTGAAGATGCTTTAAAAAGTTCATGGGAATATAGAATGAAAAGATAACAGAATTTTTCTACAAACTGAATCCCAACTGCATACTAGATAATATAGTTAAAATCTAGGAATTTCTTTCATGTTGCATGTAATCCCTTCTTTCAACAGATTAAATATGTTTGCATCCAAGCATTCTAAAAATTTATATCTAAGCAATGTGATTTAATTGAGGGGTTGATTTTAAGACAAAACAACAATAACACATCCAACTTTGAGCCCCGGTGACATGGTGAATTAAACACTAGTCTGCTAACGAAATTCGTAGCCATTCAAAACCCCCAGTCATTATGCTCAGAACAGCTTGTTAGCCCCAGAAACCTTGTGGATCAGTCCTGCACTTTCCAGTATGAGATCACCAGAATCAACTCAAGGATAGTGGTTACTGAGCATTGTTGACACCACCCATTGCTTCTCCATTTGTCTACCAGGTGGTCTATGTGATGCTAGAAGCTATCTTATGAATATTTCAAGT
>NW_022109768.1:7892210-7898945 GCF_000313985.2 Echinops telfairi | reverse complement strand
AAAGGGGTCACGACCCACAGGTTGAGAACCACTGCAATAGAAAAACTTTAAGAGTTGACCTTAAAGATACGCATACAATAAGTTTTCAGGGCATCATTTGCTCATATGGCATGACTCAAAAATAAACAGCTGCAAATGTATATTAGTAACTGGAATGAGGAATGTAAGAAGCATGAGTCTAAGAAAAACTGAAGCTGTAAAATGAAGTGCTTGAAGATAAGTCATAGGCACGAGTGGGTTGAAATGGACTCGCTAGAATCGACATTTCTGAATGGGACAGTCACCTGGCCTACCAAACTGGAAATGACAGAAGGGGAAAGGTGTCACATTCATTATCAAAAAGAACGTTTCAAGATCTATCTTGAAAGGTAGCGCTGTAAGTTATAGGAAATAACCATATGTCTACAATGAATCCAGCTGATATGACCATGATTCATATTTATGCACCAGCCATGAATGTCAAATGAAAAAAATTGAAGATTTTTACCAACTTCTTCAGTCTAAAATTGATCATTCAATAGAGATGCATTGATAATTACTGGCAATTGGAATATATGGGGTGTAAAAGATGGAAATAAAGAAGAAAAAGATAACCCTGCTGATTAAAAAAGAAGGGTGAGGATTACATGAAAAAAGTTGTAAGACCAACAATTTATTCATTGGAAATATCTTTTTTAACATCATTAATAGCAATATATGTAGACATCACTGGATGAAATATACAGGAATCAATTTGACATTTGTGGAAAGAGAAGATGGAAAGGCTCACTATTATCAATCAGAACAAGACTGACTGTAGGACAGACTATCAACTCCAATGCAAATTCAAGTTAAAACTGAAAAAAATTAAAACAAATCCACTAGAGTAACCTTAACTATATAGCACCTGAATTTAGGGATTTGCCCGAGAATAGATTTGACACACTGATGACTAATAATCAAAGGCATTAAAAGGAATGGTCAAAGACACCAAAGAAAGTCCATTTCTCTGTTCCATCTCTGGCTCTGGTTCTGTTGTTTCTCCTCGGATGTTATCTGGATCCAGGAGGTTCACTGGGCAGGGTTCTCAAGTTCAGAGGATGTTTCCCCCTACTGGCTCATATTACCACTTTTCAGAGAGCTAATTTTGTACACAGCAGAATGGCATTCCAGAGAATCTTGGTCACAATAACACACATGTGAGTCCTATCAATACCTTCCCACCATCTTCTTCCCTGACACACACAGGGAAAGGCCATTTGGTAAGAGTTAGAAACTCTAGCTAACAAGAGCCACATGAAGTAATTCATTGCCCCTGCAAAAACTTACCTTGAAAATTTTAATTCTAAGATAATCTTCTTTCCTTCCTATTAAGATATAGAACCCTGGTGGCCAATTGGCAACATTCATTTGTCTTATAAAACAGAAAAGATTATTGACTATATAATTTGACATCTCAAAGCAAAATCTCTTTAATAATAATCATAAGCAATTATAATAAATTTATTTCTTTTGAGAAATTCCATGAAAAGTACCTTGCGGAAAGTTTTAAAGACTTTTAGAAAAACATATAATGAATACTACTGAACACAATCAATACATTATTAATTACCTTTTTTTTAATTCCAGTGAAAGTCTTATAAACGAATTCACTAATACCCTAAGGTATTCATTTCAGTTGCTTGAAAACTTCTAATCTCTGTGCTCTTCCTTCATTAGTTTATATCACTATATTACTTGACAGTTTTAAATTTACAAAATCAACTCAATATAGGTAACAATTCCTATATGTTCCAATCCCTACCAACTCTGCTTCTCAGATGTGCCTGCTTTTACTGGGCACCGAACTACTTCTAGAATCAGAATGCTACTTTGTGATGTTCTAGATGCTAATTGGCTGATTTTCTCATACAGCTCTTATTAAATGTGAGCTCATTTCTTCCAGACAGATGACAGCTATAAGCTAAGCTTCTGTGTAAAGAATGATAAATCTGACCACAGAAAATAGTGAAAAGACAAATAAGAAAGATTCTATTTTAACCTTGAAAAAGAATTCAAAAGAAGTCTCCTGAAAGTGATTTTTTTTAATTTTGTCAAATTTAAAATATGTACAATCATTTAAAATATGTTCAAGGACAGTATTGAATTACATTTACATATGGATGATTCAAACTGTAGTACTTCAAATGCCAAATATTAAATTAGATCAAAAGACTTAATCATTCTCAATGTTGCATTCAATACAGTACCAAATACAAAACTATCATATGAACAGGGCCAGATCTCGGAAACGGAGACAACATTGCAGCCCTCTCTGACTGACTGAAGCATATTTGAGTGATGCTTTGGGCTGTTAGCCCCAAAGTGAGCAGTTTAAAACAATGCTTTCCATTCCACTCCCCTAAAAAGTCAAAGTCTTCGGAACCCACAGGGGCAGTTCCACCTTGTCCTACATTGTTTTTATGAGTCAGAATCGGCTTGATGGCAATGAGTTTGGTTTTGATTTTTTTTTAATTAGAAATTAAAAAGTAGGATTATTTTTCTCTGAAAGGCATCACATTAGAAGATTCTGGATATAGAGAAGAATTTGGATAAAACTCAAAATCATGTTTTGAATCTATTTTAGGAGTGGATAGAGACTGAGGCAAAACCCCGTAGTCACCCTCCAGGTCTGGAAAACAATAAAGTTGTCTGTCAGGGAGCAATCAAACTAGGGAAGTACACACACCATAGCCTAACCAACCATTTGAGATCGAAAGGGCAGCGTCCACCCGAAAACAACGAAGGGGGACTGGAAATGAGAAACGCAGGGAGGGAAAGGAACGAAGGACGTTGCGTTGGTGGAGACTGCAGTCAATGACAGAGAACAACACGTGGATGGGCCGTTGAATGGAAAACGGATTTATTCTGCAAAGCATCACCTGATTCACAATAAAAGGTTCTTTTAAAAAAGTATGCCTGGTGGGAAATGGACTAAAGCCTATGATTTTCACAGACTGTGTGTCTTCAAGAAGCGACTTTAGGATGCTTGGTTTGCTGCTGACCACGCTCTCATTTCCGCATCATCACGATAAGTGGGGATTCCGATTGAGAGTGATTTTTTTTTTTATGCCGCCGCTGTCAGATACTTAAATCTGGTTGTAACAAACGGAAGGAGGCAGTGCTACTGCTATTGAGTAATAAAATCTAAGAAAGCGGCTAAACACCCGATCATGCGCAGAACAGTTCCTCACAACCAAATGTCAGGTGGCCTGAAGTGTCAACGGAGCAGAGATGGAAAAACCCAACCTTAAGGACTGCTGCCCCAAAGCTCCGAATAATATCTCTTTCTCAGGCTGCAATAGAAAGGAAAGGACTGAGAGTGACAGCTGACTGATCCTGTGGCTCATTTATAATTCAACATGTTCTCTAGTTTGGCACTCAAAGTCCACATTCATTCACATCTCTTCTTTCCATTCACTCAAGACATTCTTTCTGTTGCCCCAGGCCCAAATGGAAAAATCCTTCACTGTAATGAAAATTAAGTACATTTTTAAAAGAAACCCTCTCAGAGTTATTATGTCTCTTTGGATCAAAAGCTCAAAGAGATGCCAAATAGAATATGTTATCAATGATTAAGTCGCTAGTTTAACTTCTTCTCCCCAGATTAATTTGATGATGCACTGGCGGTTTTCCCATGTTGAGGATCATTCGGAAAGACCTGACTCCCCAGCATGGACCACAGAGAGGCTCTTGGAGGCAAAGCAGGCTGCTCACTTCATTAACCGCTAGACCGTGTAACAACAGAAATTTCAGAAATAGAAACCCTCCGACCAGTTGCTTCCATGTTTTCTGAAATACACCAACTAATTTTAAATAAACTATGCTTCAAATGTATACCATTCCAAGCTACTCAAATATAAAAAAATTTAAAAAAGCAGTAATGAATGAGCAGGGTAGTCCATTGCAATGCTAATAAATCAAACTCACCAAGGTAAGTTAACTGCATTTTCAGTAGGTACAGATTTATCATCAGATACCTAATAATGATGCAAACACTAGAAAAAGCAATACGTTTTCCATGACCTTGCTCATAAATGACCAACAACACTAGCTTGTAATTTTCACTATTATATCACTCTGGGCATACTATAAAAAAGATTTCCAGAATTTTTTGAAAGCCTCTGAATGAACATGCATGTGTCAATCTGGTCATTTAGAGAAGGGCACCACTAGATGATAGTATAAAAGCTATAAATATTTCATAGTAAAAAAAAAGTAGGGTAGTGGATAAGAAAACTGAAAAGAAGCAGTACTTTAATATGCTAAAACTTTTCTGAAAATGCAAATTTTGCTAGAAACCTGATGCTCTCCCAAAGAGGAAACATCCGAGTGTTAGCCTTTCTCTACGTTACTTTTGTTGGCTTTAGTTTTAATCAATAAAATAGGAATTATAAAATGTACCTTCCAGATTACCAAATGTACTACAATTTGGCTGAATCCAACTCATATTGACCCTAGAGGACAAAGTAGAATTGCCCCTAGGGGCTTCAGAGACGATAAATCTTTACAGTAGCAGGAAGTCTCGCCTTTCTCCCACCCAGGGACTGACTGGGAGAACTGAGCTGCTGGCCTTGCAGTAAGCAGACCAATGCCTACGCCACTATACAACCAGGTTCCTTTCCAGTGGGATTAGAATGATTAATATATAAAAAGAGATAGAAACATAAGCAAGAATTTTTATTAGCTTTCTGATGATGTACGTTATTGGCTCTAATATTTGACTTTTTGATGAAGGAAGTTATAGCCTCTCTGTGTCACAAAGAGTAACGATAACAAATCCAGCACACTAAGTCACATATACCTGGTTGATGATGGGTCTAAAGATATTCCAGAACGCAACAACCATTAAGCTATCCTGACTAAAAATAAAAACCAAACTCACTATCATTGAGTCTAATCCAACTCATACTCCCTGCCATCCACTCAATGCCGACTCATAGCCACCCTACAAGACAGGATAGAACTGTCCTGGACATTTCCAAGACTCTACAGGAGTAGAAAGTCCAGCCTACTAATATAGCAGGTAGAAAATGAATTTGTTAGAAAACTTGGGAACCTAATAATAACATTAGCTAATATTCCAGATAACTGAAGTAGTTTAACTATTCCCTACTATTTGTATTCTATTAATGCTATAACTAAAAGCAAGCCAAAGTGAAGGCAGGGATGGGCATGGAATGTGTTTTTCCCAGAATGACAGGTAACTGCCAGGGCATTGGCTCTTGTGCTTGAAGGATGAGATTAACCATTCTGCCAGTCACATCTTCCCTTTAGCATCCTTTGTGTCCTCAGTAAGATCTGATCCTCTGTGTTACTCTGGGTACATTAGAGAAACAAATCTACAGAAACTCATGTATAAGAGAGAGTTTATATAAAGGGTAAGTGCACATCAAGAAAACATCCCAACCCAGTGATGCCCAAGCCCACAAGTCCAACATTAATACATATGTCCTACATCAATCCACAAAGTCCTCCTCCATCTCACAAAACACACGCAATTATGCCAACTGCAGAAGGAAAGCCAAGTCAGTGAGCATGTAAGCATCTCAGCACTGGAAGAGGTCTCCACACGGGTGCTCCAGCACCCAGGGCTGCATCGGGGTAGGTCCATGTGGCTTCTCCTCAGGGATGTCTTGCAGGAAGTGAGCCTGGCTAGCTAAAGCAGGGAACTGGCTAAGACAGCTGCACCCTGGTCCGACCATCAGAAAGCAAGAGACCCGAGAACTAGAAAGGCAAGCCTCACTGAGCCATTTATGCCTCTGCCCTTCAATTAATCCCACAAGTCTTTATCGGTCAGGTTGGCACAATTAACTACCTCATCCTCCAAGCTGGAGCTGGGAGAAAACCAAAGTTTCACTAAAGAGGAAAAATGAACTAAGTTTTAGGAGAGTGGAGTTTGAAGGAGGGTGATGATCAAAAGCAGTTCACAGCACTATATAGTACACAGCACTATATCTGAAAGCGTGCAAAAAATTAAAATTGAAGAGTCAATTTAAACAGCAGCAGAAAGTGCAAACACAAATTCTTAAATGGAAGAATCACTGAAAATGATGGTATTTAAAATAATGTAACTATCAATAAATGATAGGCTTATGAAGTGTCAGTACTTTAAAGTGTTATACATTTATTTAATAAAGTTTATCAATATTTAGGAATTTATCCATGACACGTCATTGAGTGAATAAAGCAGATAGGAAATAATTAGATTGACATAATACATTTTTTTGACAAGTATTTGCCTAAAAAGCAAAGAAGAACAAAGAAAGATGAAAAAGGTAGAAATGGAGAAAGAGAGAGAGAGAGAGGATAAAGGAGAGGGGAGAGGAGGATAAAGAAAGGTTGACAAATGAGTGCTTAACTACTTACACAATCAGGGATCCTGCATTAAATACTCATCTTTCAATTGACCTATAGACATTAATTACATTAAGCCAATGTTGTAAAATGGCTTGGAGGGTGGCCTTTTCTGATCTCCTCTGACTTCCCTATTGCCAGGAGGCAGGGGTCAGACACAATGCTCCACTCTTCGTTACCCACTCCGATACCCTTTGTTCCTGCCACACCATGCTATGTCATTGCTGATTTTGATCCTTCCTTGCAAGGGCCCTCCAGAACTCACAAACAATATTCACAATTAATGGGATTTACAAGGGGGGTTAAGAAATTGCCATAACAGAATTGCACCCGATCTGATCCTGCCACACTGAGGCAAAC
>NW_022109768.1:7879392-7890589 GCF_000313985.2 Echinops telfairi | reverse complement strand
TGTATGGATTGTGATAAGTTGTATGAGCCCCTAATAAAATGATTAAAAAACAATAACAAACAAACAAAAAGAAATTGCCACAACAGTAATGATCCAGTCCTTGGTCCACCGCAATACCTCTACTCATTCAGGTGACCAAGCTTCTCTCTGGCCCTCCATCTCTCAACCACATGACCCCTAAGCATCCACCTATGATGCAGGAAGCCTGTCTATCACTGTACCTCACAGACCCATACTCTCAATAGTATTGCTCTGTCTTGGCTTCATGATTTCTTTACTGTGGCATCTGATCCAGGCCTGGTTCCTTTACTCTGTCCCATAGTCTCTGTACCACAGTCCCCTGTGTCCTAGTCTTCGCCTCCACCACTTCAGACAGATATCTTGCTCATGCTCTTCCAATGCTCCTGACATTGACCTCGGTGTCCAACATGGTCTTTCTGGACAGAGAAATGACTGTGATGGTGGTTTTATCTTTTAGTAGACTGTACCCTCAGCTAAACAAAGGATGTGACGTGGTCACGCCCTCTACTAAAGCCAGGACTTAACTCAATCCATTAGTAGAGCAGAGAACTCTCTCCAAAGTGGTATGATAGCCACAGGCATAGAGTCTAGAATTAAAATATATCACATAAGGAATGATGGCTATAAGGGCCATGTTAATTTGCTAAATCTCAACAATCTACTACTGTACAGAATACACCAACATTCTTAGAATTATTATCTCATCATTTATGATAAACTAATTCATTGCCTCAAAAATCTAAACCTAGGGATAAAGCTAATATAAAACAGTTGGCCAACCCTTGTAATTTTGTTATTTCTAAGATAACAGACCCATGTTTCCACATGCTCAATATTTTCATATAGGTGACTCCATCTTGGTGTCCAACACGTGCTGTTGGTTGGCTGACCATTTCCTCCCAATGTAGAAAAATGGCCTGATGCTTACGGACCGCCCAAAATATAATGAGAGATTAATTGCCAAAGGTCCAAATCATAATTACAGTTAGAGAAAATAAGTAGGAGAAAATAAAAGTCCTGAGATAAAATATATCAAACTCTTTGTGTAAATGTAGAAGGGAAATGGATTTTCTGTTGGTAAATGATAAACACGTTAGCAACTTTTTTTTAAATTCTCCAAACATGTTCGAGAAGCACTCAGTCTCAAAACACTTGTGTGATGTGAGTCTGCACATTCCGGGAGTCTCTCTCCAGAGAAGCTGCCAAAGCCAGCACCAGCCGGCCCCTTGAGAAAAAGGCTAAGCTAACAGCAAACTTTTTAACTGTTAATGGATATTAAAAGGATAAAATTAATTTAAGCCTGCCTAAGAAAATAATGGGCTAGTATTTTGTAAAATTCAAGAACGTTTGAATTATCCAGTGAAAATTTAAAATTTTCCATCATCTCCCTTACCTGTCTTAAATATATTTTTTTCTCTTAAATGATGATTGTAAGTAAAATTTCCAGCAATTATTCTGCTCACATTTGCCTGGCATTTTCCTGCATTGCCAAACAGTCCATGGAAACATTAGTAAAAACCTGGATAAAAATAGATACAGAAGCATAACTAATGTTATGCAAATCCTTCTTACCCACCTTCCTGGATCCCATCCACAATACCAATGAAATGTATAGAATTTGAAGTTAAGAGAGAAAAAATTAAGTTTTTAGCATATGATTGCTAATGAGAACATAAATTGGCCCAACTCTTAGAGAGAGCAACACATAGCAACACTCTCTAATATCTCTGTTTCCTTTGGCGCCAAGATCAGCAGTTTTAAACAACCGCCGCTCCACAGGGAAAATCTGAAGCTTTCTACTCTTTACAGTCTCACAAACCCACAGAGGCAGCTCTACTGGGTCACTATGGGTTGGAATTGACTGGATGGCCATGAGAAGTTCAGCAGAGGATTATTTGCCAGATCTTTTCTAACTTTGATACTTTATTCCAAAATATGTTCACTCATCCACAAAGAGTAATGTTAGAGCTATAAGGGATGTGAGGAAACCTTTAACCCAAAGATTCTCAACCAGGACCATAAGGGTTATTTACAATCATGTGGGAAGTTGTTTGATAGTCCCCAGCGAGTGGGAGCCAGAGTCTGGATTATTTTCACCCAAGAAAGAATCACCCTTCCCAATGCAGCACTCACAGAAACAGGGGGGTTTCCTAGATCTCTTCTCTGGGGGCTGCGCACCTTTTCCCCACTTGCTGGTGTGTCTGCTTCATAACTATGTCGATCACTGGGGATTGTCTTCTGTGCAGAAAATTCCCCTGCCAACGTTATTCTTCTTCCCAGGAGCCACCATCTGATTCGGGATTAGGAAACGTTACTCCCTGGCTTGAATTTAGAAAAATTCTGAAGGGACTTCCCATCCCCAGAGTTCCTTATCGGCTGCGTCTTAACTCAGTTAAGTCTCTCCCTTTGCCCAATCCCACCTCCTCCCTAATTTTATTACAGAAGTATCTCCTGTGAACATATGCCCCCCAGATCCCTCTGCACTCCACTTTCCTTCTCAGAGCCTGATTCCGCGGAACGTAGTTTATGGCAGCCCACCAGAGAAACAGCTCTCTTCTAGATGAAGGAAGACGGGTCTAGAGTATGTTATGTCCAAGATGGCTAGTCTGACACTCATTCCACACAGGACACGTGAAATACTCTAAGAAGCTTGAGAAATGAGACCAGAAAGAGCAAGTTTTACAGTGTTAAAATATTTCATATTGGAAGTCGTAAATACCCAAGCAATGTGAAAATAATGAAAAATTCTTTAGATCTGACTATATGGAAAAATCTCAAATGATGATTAAGTCTGAGAGTTCGTTTCACCAGTTCAATGCCATAATAGAAAGCCAAAGAAAGTTGCCAAAGTATTTCAATTTAAGGAAGACAATTTTTGGATTCTCTAACTATTATCCACTCTTCCTGGGATATCCATTTTTAGAGTTCGTCATGGTGATGGAGCCAAAAAATAATAACCAAACGCATCCCTCTTCAAAAGTACACCGCTGGTCAAATGCAGAGCATTCACTGAGGCAAAACTGAGGCCGAATGAATAGTGAATCAAAAACTCCTCACTCACAGCCCTTACTTCTCTGCCCTCAAAAACTAAGAGCTAATTATTGACCCCAGTGTTCGAAGAAGCCTTTTTCTGCCCATGTTCTCTCCCTAGCCATTTGTCAGCCATTTGTCAATTTCTCTGCTCTGATTTCTTTAATTCAGTACTATAAGGGTTTTACATGACAACTGATTTTACATGAAAACTGATTTTACATGAAAACTTTTCTACTTTTCACATCTCTGTTTTGTTTCAAGCACAGAAATTTTCCGTTACTTTTTAGAATGATGTAGGAGTTACAATATGAGATATTATTTTGTGGTCTAGTACATGCCCTTATCCACTCTTCCAAAAAGAAAACTAAATGCTTTGAAAGAACTTTTTTAATGTAGATCCACACTTGGAATGTAAAGCTAAGCTGAGACATTAATAATACTTTTTATTTTTCCACATACAAGGAAAATTTTCTCTCTCAGATTGGCTGTCTTAATTTTCTCAAATCAAATTTAGTCATTAAGGAAAAAGAAAGGAGAGGAAAACAGAGAGAATGAAGCATACTGAATAAACAAAATTTCTAAAGTCAATATGAACAAAACAATATTCCCCAGTGTTTCATTTTTAAAGAATTTGACATTTCCATGTGAAAATTCACAGAAGTCTTGTGAGTTTAACCAAGCATCTCAAAACAATTGTGCCAAATATTTAACCTTAAGGACATTTGAATAGCACTTGTAGACTCTACATCCAAAAGCAATCGTGGAAAGAATATTTTTTTCTAACTTAATAATAAAGAACTTACTGTTTCTCATACACTGAGGGTAACATGTAAAAAAAGTGGTTTCTTACTAATCGGTTCATGATATTAGAGAAAATACTAACTAGAACTTATTATTAGTGATTTTCTTATTATTGAGGTAATCTACATGAAGGACAGAAAGAAGGAGTCAAAACTCAAGGCTTAATTTTTCATTTTAGCAATGGCTAAAATATGGCTGAACCTCGAAAACATGACGCTGATTGAAATAAGTCAGATACAAATGATGAAATGTTGTCTGACTTCTCTTACATGATATATCCAGAAAAGGCAAATGCAGAGAGACTAAAGTTCCATAATGATTACCCAGAGGTGAGGGTAGGAACTGAGAATTATTGCTTGAGAGATAATGTTTCTGTTTAGAATGTTGAAAAACTTAGCCTGGGGTTATAAAAACTTATGACTGGGGTTATAAATATATAGTAAAGATAACATGCACAACATCATAAATTAATGTTACTGAATTGTGCACTTAACATGGCAACTTTTTGTTCTTTACATTTTAGTACTTTTTAAAAAAGGCTTAACAATGACAGGAGTTGGTATGGTCAAACCCTGCTCTGTTATACTATGGTGTTACACCAAAACAAAGATGGTTTTACATCTTTGGCCACTCCCTCTTCATGTTGCAGACAACAATGCTATGTTTGATAAAATCTGAAAAGTCAGCGTAATGGGAATTCTGTGTTGGAGGTCGCAATATGGACCTCTTGCTGGGTTAAACATGGCCCCGTTTATGGCTCAGTTGACAATTCGGGGGCTCAATTAGAAAAATCAGGACAGCTTGACTTCCTTGGTTTCCCAGTTGTACAGCTTGCAATTACTCTGCTCTGCCGAGAGACCAGGGCACCATCACAGGAGCAGCTTGTTCCATCAGCTGAACAAAAATTCAACTGCAGCCGCTTTCTCCAAAACTGAGACTGTTCTCCAAATGTGCATGCTATACTTGGGGCGAAGGTCATTCATTCAAATGCTACCAGAAGTTATGGTGGTCACCCTAACTTGAATTTGAATATAGAAACTGCTCCTGTTCCCTCCTGTCTAAAACCTCAGGCCAGACCCCTAGATCTTTAGTCTTGCGTTTGGCTTCTGAACCAAATGTTCTCTTGTCTCTGTGAAACTGTGATTTGACATCAGTCATTCTGCTTGACTTGGCATCTTCCCACAAATGCATATTTAGAAAACTTTGCCTCTATAGATCTTTATCATTGTTACAGTTCTTGTTTATACAGACACTTTTAAAAGGAGTAAGACAAGAAAAATACCAGAATCCCTTGGCTTATGGGAATGGTTTTCTTGTAGGTATTCTCTATAAAATCTGTTCATTTTACATTCTTGACTTTCCACTGCTCTTGTCATAAAATTTAAACTCTACACACTGGGTTGCAAGTCCTCTACCATCTGCCTTCGGCTTACTTTTCCAAGACCTCACTTCCCCCTTGAACTCTTTTTTTTTCTTTCGGAGTTTTATTTTTTTAATCGTTTTATTAGGGGCTCATACAACTCTTATCACAATCCATACATACATCAACTGTGTAAAGCACATTTGTACATTCATTGCCATCATCATTCTCAAAACATTTGCTCTTCACTTAAACCCCCAGAATCAGGTCCTCATTTTTTCCCCTCCCACCCCGCTCCCTCCTCCCTCATGAGCCCTTGAAAATTTATAAATTATTTTGTCATATCTTGCCCTGTCCGACGTCTCCTTTCACCCACTTTTCTGTTGTCCGTCCTCCAGGGAGGAGGTCACATATAGATCCTTGTCATCGGTTCCCTCTTTCCAACCCGCTCCCTCTACCCTCCCCGTATCACCACTCACACGACTGGTCCTGACGGGATTATCCGTCCTGGATTCCCTGTGTTTCCGGTTCCTATCTGTACCAGTGTACATCATCTGGGCTAGCCAGACTTGCAAGGTAGAATTCGGATCATGATAGTGGGGGGATGTGGGAGGCGGGGGGCGGGGGTAAGCATTTAGGAACTAGAGGAAAGTTGTATTTTTCATCGTTGCTAACTCTTGACTTAACTTCAGTTAATTCTTCCTCGTTTCTGAAGGCACCATTCTTTCTCCCTCCTTGACGTCTAAGTCTACGCACGCAATTATTTTTGCCTGAAGTTCTTGCTGGAAACACTCCCACCATTTAAATAAGGACCTCAATCTCATCCTACTTCTATCCTTCCACAATTCTTAGGTGGATTCCACACATTATGTATGCCCACAATACCATATATGCCTATGTCCTATATAATATTGATTGTATTTTATTATAATTGAAGGTTAACATTATGTTGTCACTCAAAGTGACAACATGATGATGGCAATGCATTCTTCAACACTGAGTTTTATGAGTTAGGCTGTGAGCCACAATGTCAGCAATTTGAAACACCAGTCACTTAGAGGGAGAAAGGCTCCCAGACAGAGTTACAGCTTCAGAAACTTACAGGGACAGTTCTACCCTGTCCTATTCAGCAATGACTGGGCACCTATGAATTTGAGGTTGTTATTGTTGTTATTGTTTTGGATGCCAAGCCCTTAATGCATAGCTAGACATAGTGGAAATTTAATTTATATATATATATATATATATATATGCATATTTATATAAAACTTAGGGTATCAGACTCTTTTTCTGTCTCTATCATTATCTCTCTCTGTTACTCTCTCATTTTCTCTGTGAGAGAAAGTAATTATATGTAACAGCCAATGATTGCATATAGTCAAAAATTCTTTTTCTCCACACATATTACACACACACACACACACACACACACACAAACGCAGATACCATTTTAAGATTATTGATTAAAGTTGTCTATGAATGGATTGGATTGTCAATGTATTTCTTCCTTTTGACCTATACTTGATTTTTCTTCAATAAACATGGTTTTCTATTTCATAATTTTTTAAAACATCTTACAGGAAATCTAGGTTAAAATATCTACATTTTAAGTGTATGACTGTCCCCTCATCTGACCTTTAGCACATACCTATATCCTTGTATAGAGTCCTATACTCTGGACTTTAGAGTCCTAGGTTTTTTATTTGGGGGGTTATTTTTTGAGGGGGTTGGGAGCTTTTTTCAGGGTGGTTATTAAATTAGAAAACAAAGATACTACTTAAAGGTTAAAATTAAGACTATTTGGCACAAATTAAAACAATCTACTATATTCTTTACAATCTTGCTAAAATCTTTCTATATAAGAAAATGACTATCATAAAATCTGTTTTACTCTGGTCCTTTAAGTACTGTGCAAATTCTTCAAGTCTAAACAGAATGACCACCCCCTTTGAGATAGATATTTTGTGTTTTATGGCAACTTTTATTTTTTATTAAGTTAAGATATTCATTTGAGAGAAAATATACCTTCTTGGATATAAAAAGTATTTCCTTATCATCTTTTATGCTTACTTACTTAAAATCACCAGAAGCTAGAGTTGAGGCCACTATAATTTGGGAGACTCAAAGACCAAAGTGTCTCATGAAGGATGAATACTGCTTCTAGAAGCACACTCTTTTACTTGATCTGTTCCAGTTTACTTAGCTGGTGTGTGCATACTTGAAAAGAAACTATTCGAGTTAGAGTGGACTTTAATCTTATTCTAGGAGCCCGTGTGGTGTAGTGATTATGCATTGGTCTGAGATCTACATGATGGGTAGTTCAAAACCACCCACAGCTCCCTGTGAGAAAGAGTGGGCTTTCTACTCCTGTAAACAGTTATAGTTTCAAAGAACCAAAGGGGGTTGTTAGGAGTCAGATGGTGGTGATTTTGGCTTTTTAATTTTTTAATATTTTTGTAGAGATAGAAGAGATCTTTTCTCCAACCTTCAGCTATATTTTTGTCAAGTGGTTTCCAAAGCATTTGTCTCACAAACACCAGGACATTATTCTTAAGTATTTATTAATCAAACTCATTCAACTTTTTTATGCTTTTAGCCATAAGCAGATACTGTATTGGAAGACACAGAGATTTTAAGCTTCGTATGTGAAATAAGTGTGACAGTTCGGTTTTGGGTCAAGTTAGGTAGACCAGGATTCTCGGCAGTTTTCCAGTTAAGATCTAGTAATCCCCCATGATGTGTCCTAACACAAAGTCATACACTCAATCGTGATATTGGCTACGCACAAATAATCAGTTGTAAGATTAGGATGGGATGCGACAACCTTATTCAGGTCACAGTTCTGATGTAGACAATTGAAAGAAAGTTTCCTTAAATATGTGGCCTGCTTTCACTTCTACAGTGGAAACTGGAGGAAAAAAATCACCTGCCATATTGCTTGCTCATTCTGAGAGTCATCATAGGCCTACCCTCTGACCTGCTGACCTTGGGTTCATCCACCTCTACATCTACTAGCTTATCTTCTTGTTGATCTTAGGTCCATCAGCCCCCACAGCTACTCAAGACAAGAGAAGCCTCCAGCCTAACATCTGGCCCACAGACTTAAAACTGGCTTCGATTTATACTAACTCACTTCTACATCTGTATGAGCCATTTTCTTGATATACATTTTATATGTGTGTGTGTGTAATATATATATTTATATATAAAATCACTGGTTTTCTTCTCTAGGGAATCCAGCCTAACAAAATAAGCAAACAAGATTTTTCTTTCAATTTAAAGGGACAGGATAGAAATGACATGCCTGCTGACAGAAATGCATTGTAGAACTCAAAAGGCATTATGCACTTGGAATGAAATCATATTGGATAAATTTACAAATGATTCCAGAATGAGTAAAGAACTTAAGTTAATACTGGAAAATTTACAAAAAGAAGAATTTGGTCTATTGTCATTGTTGATATTGTTAGGCTGGATTCTCACAATACTATTAAAAACTAAATAATAAAATAATAGCTTCTGAGTATGTTTGCTAGGCCACCTCATTATGAGGCAGGTGGGCCAGCTCAGAATTTATGGTGATTGCTTTTTGGAATTCAAAGGGGTAAAATGTATCATGATTCTCAAAGAACACAGGGAAAATATGGAGTTTATTAGGTAACAGTTTCAAAGTAATGGAAAACCAAAGACTAGGAAAATTGTGACAAAGAATTTTTTCCCATCATGATCTGCAATTCTTCAAGGGTACTAAGTATTGTCTTACATGGATGTCATTTGAAAACCTTATCACATCTATCCTTCAGCCCTGATCCCACCCACTCAGACTTCTTTTTGTTCTTCAAACCAGAAAATCATTAAAAAGGAAGAAGATTTGAATCTCTCAAGGATGTCAAAACTGCCATGACAGTGTGATATTCTTCAGTGAAGCGTTAGAAAGATAAAAGCATTGCTTTCAGAAAGAAGCAAAAACCTACATGGATGATATGTTAAGAAACGATTATATTTTGAGAATTTTGTTCAATGAAATTTTCTATGTATTTTGTAGCAACTTTTTAACATGCCCTAATAATGGTGATCGGTGAATTTCTATAGACATTGTTGATCAAAAGGATAGAATGTTAAGCAACATTGTAAAAGTCAACCCTTATAACATGGCTACAGCATCTAGATTAAGTGTAGATTTCACCTCATTTTAGTAATTGACCATTTCTTAAGTTACTTTCACTATTAAATTCTTAGAAAGTTTGTTGACTATATCAAGAATTTCTCAGGAGGAGTTGAGATCTGCCACATAAATAAAGACATGCCAACAGGTGTCAAGATGTGTTATAGATGTTTTTAAGCTATCCCATGAAACTTGTAAGTAGTCAAAAAGTCTACTGACTGCAATTTCCTCTGCATTTTACCTACAATTCCCAATAAGAATTATTTGTAAATGACTGCATATAATTACCAATGAATCATAATGCCTTTGAATTTATCTTATATGTTCATGATTTTTGCCTTTATAATAGCTCAAGGAATAGTGAATTGCTTCCACTTTGTGGTTCCCCCACTTTAAACTACACATTTATTCATCCAATAAAACTCTTTGCTTTAATTTTTGTCAGATACTTGATATTTTACTCTGCAACGTATGATGCTGTTTTGTCAGTTGTATCTATTAGTCTAAATTAAAAATTAAAACAAGAGTATAATTCAAAAACTGATTTTAAGAATGTTGTTATATATTAGTTTGTAGAAATACATGAAAATTAAATATACAGTAATTTATTTATTTACTTTGAATCACGTATTCCCTTGATTCATAAGTAATTGTGCAAATTCAAATGCCCTGTGCATAACAAAAAATATCATATTAATTATAAAATATAGCTCATAAAATAGCCTTACATGCTGTGAAGATCTACACACTCCTAAGAATATATTACTCCTTTGCAGAGACACCAAGTATATTTAAAATAAACATTTCTAGTTTATTACTGGATCGTTAATAACAAACACAAAGCTAAGTCATATGCAATTCAAATGATTACTGCATTTTAATGAATAGGACCTTACACATGGTATAATAGACTTGCAATTCTTCTCATTTCTCATACTGATCTTTGGCAGTTTTTAGTGATTGATGAAGCAAATAGATTTTATATTTATAATTTCACTTCAGATTTGAGCATGATTGTTTTTCTGCAATGTGTTGTGTTTAGTTTTGTCTTTAAAGTGTTTTATTGGGACATAATCTACACATCATATATCTTCCTATGTACTCTCAAATATTACTCTAGTTCTCTGGGAGTGGCTAATTATTTGAACAAGTAAATAATCCAGTTATACATTTTATTTTATTATCTATATGATAGAGTTTAATTCCTCCTACTGTATGCTGTTGTGAAATCTGAAGTCAGTAGAATCTTACATTTTAGGCATTTCATAGAAATGATTACTAGTATTAGTGACCTCCATTAAGTCCTTTGAGCTCTTATTTCAGACACTTATTTTTGCTTCTAGAGCTGCCTACATATTGAGGCTCTTTGCTCCCAAACTGTAGACCTTAAAAATCAAAATACAGTTGGACAATACACCAATAGCATCGCCTTGCTTAAATCAAATGAAATAAGAATTCAGCAAACGATAGATGTTAGGGGATTTATCTGTAAAATATCCACCAGCAAGTCTTTCTGCAAGATATACTTGTATATGTAAAGTGCTCACAACAGCATTTGTCAACTGGTAGCATTATGTATATTAGTTATTATGATTATGTGCATTATAGTTGTTGGATGAGTTCTGCCTTTTTTCCATGTGTAAAAGACATAGATCACAAGAATTAAGAGGAATTAAAATATCTCGGGTGGTATTTCAGAACAGTATCTCTGCTATATAGATAAGCTTTCATTTGACACAACACCAATTCCTCATTTATTGACTAATAGTAAAAAAGCATTTTTGACCATAGTAAGAAATCTACTTCTCCAAATAGTT
>NW_022109768.1:7878203-7879292 GCF_000313985.2 Echinops telfairi | reverse complement strand
AGCTTTCATTTGACACAACACCAATTCCTCATTTATTGACTAATAGTAAAAAAGCATTTTTGACCATAGTAAGAAATCTACTTCTCCAAATAGTTTGTGCATTGGCATACTCCAGACAGTAATGAAAGCTGAAGTATGATGAGAGTAATGCTAACTATGGTGTCAACTTGACTGGGCTATGATTCTAAAGAGTTAGACAGTTATACAGTAATATGATTTGGCATTTACAGTCTGATGGAACTGGTCCCTCTCCATTTTGTGATGCTGTTGTTCGATGCTAGCGAGTCAGGTCCCACCCCGGCAACCCTGTGCACGACACAGCGGAAAGCTGCCTAGTTGCCGTCTTCCCCACAATGCTTCCTATGCTCGAGCCCATTTTATGATACAACCCCTCATTTCCATAAAATTTCGCTTTTCACAGAATGGCCTGGTCTTCAGAATATAACCATGTTGGCAGGTGTGCTTCTTCAGGACAGCGATCCCAGTAACAGTATCACTATGAAGCTTCTCTCGTTTGTATAATTTCTTCTCGGAGACAAGGAACAATATTAGATAAGAAACACGATCTATATAATGAAATAGAAACCAAAATCAAACTCACTACCATTGAGCCAATGTTGACTCAGAGAGACCCTATAGGACAGAGTGGGTGTTCTGCAATCATGCCCCTATCACCATCTAGAAAGCACTCGTCGTTCGTGGATTTCACCTTCAGGATGAGAGCGGTCACCTTTTGTACAGAATAAAACTTGAGGCAAATGCACATTGACTACCCAGTATAAGATGTCAGCGGCCCCATATTTATTTCCTGAATAATTTATCACAGCCACACCCCTTTCCTGTGATGTCAGTAGTTGCCGTGTCAGTGAGACAGTTCTGACTCAAAAGGCCCTGGAAGAAAGAATTGAGCTTCTCTATAAAACTCCAGAGACCGCCTGTTAATGGAGGAATATTGTTCTTGCCAAGAACCATCCAATTGGCTCTCACTCATAGCAACCGATACGCCACAAAATGAAACACTGCTACGTCCTGCACTATACTCACCAGTATTGTTATGTGGGAGCCCATTGCTGCAGCCACGGTGGCAAT
>NW_022109768.1:7869205-7878103 GCF_000313985.2 Echinops telfairi | reverse complement strand
CGCCACAAAATGAAACACTGCTACGTCCTGCACTATACTCACCAGTATTGTTATGTGGGAGCCCATTGCTGCAGCCACGGTGGCAATCCAGCCATGCCCTTCACGGTCCTCCTTTTTCTCATTCCACTTTACCAAGCATGGTCTCCTTTTCCAGGGACTTGTCTCTTCTGATAACATGAGTTAAAATAACAGGAGACAAAAATCTCCCCATCTCACTTCTAAGGAGCATTCTGGCTGCACTTTCTCCAAGTAGCTGTTTGTTCTTCTGTATTTTCAATGTTCTTCATCAACATCATAATGCAAATACATCAAGTTTTCTGAATTCTTCCTTGTTCATTGTCCAATGTTCACATGCACATGAAGCAATTAAAAGTACCTTGGCTCTGGCCAAGCAAACTTTAGTCTTCAAAGTGACATCCTTGTCGTTCAACACTTTAAGAAGGTATCAGAGCTTAAATTCTGAACACTGATTCAGAAGGTCATGAGTGACCGTGGAAGTCCAAACTCCGTTTTCAAGTCCCTCACGTAAATTAAGTTTCCCACGTATCTCGTCTGACCAGAATCCAGGTATGTGAATAGCCTTGCTATCAGAGAACATTATAAAGTCAATTAGGGCAGATGTGGTTAGTTTAAAATGTAACACCTTTTCATTTGATGTCCCTTTTGACCCATTCTAAAGTTGTTTCCGTTTTTTAACTTTTTTATTTCTATTCGATTGAGGTTTTTGTTTCGTTTTGTTATTGTTGTTGGCTTTTCCTGTTTGTTTCTCATTTTTGTTTTGTGTGATTTTCTGTATAGGAAACCCTGGATAGGTAAATCTATGGAGCAGAAACGGGATTAATCATTACATAGGGCATGATAGGGAAGGTTGAGAAAGGAGGAGCAACAATGAAGCTGAGAAAGAAGAAAGTGAACAGGGAAATTGGGGAAGGGAGACAGCAGTTAGTGTAAGACATGAAAAAAATTTTATAAATTATCAAGGGTTTGTGAGCAATGAAGGGTTGGGGAGGGAATAAAATAAGCTGGTACCAAGGGCTCAAGTAAAAATAAAATGTTTTGAAAATGAAGATGGCAACATATGTACAAATGTGCTTCACACAATGGATGGATGGGTTGTGATTAGAGCTGTATGAGCCCCCAATAAAATGATTTAAAAAAAGAAAGAAGATGGTGTTCTGAAATTGAGTGTGGTCATGATTTCATAACTCTTCTTAATATGATTGAACTATTAAATTGCAGGACATGTGAATTATGTGCCAAAAATTTTTTTTCTAATAGATCTTGTGCAGCAGATTTGCCCAACAGAATACATTGTTTTACATTTTTAAGTCCTATGTCCATAAGCACTCATTGCGAATCAAAGCAAAATGAAATCCTTAACATCTTTGATCTTGTCTATGTGTATTAATGTTATTTATCGTTCCAATATGAAGATTGTTGTTTTCTTTAAATTGAATTTTAATCCATAATGAAAGCTGCAGTTCTTCATTTTTATTATTAAGTCCTTCAAACCCTTTCCACTTTCAACAAGCAAGATGGTAAGCATCTACAGATCACAGGTGCTGATCAGCCTGCCTTCGTACCTAGCATGGTATTCGTAGCACTATGCTCTAGTTTCTCAGATTGTTTGCTCAGCATGCAGATTGAATAATATGGTGAAAAGATACAAACCTGATGTACACCTTTCCTGATTTTAAACCACTCAGAATTTTCTTATTTCGTTCAAACAATGGCCTCTTCACCCGTGTATAGGTCCCATATAAGCCCAATTACGTGTTTTGAATTTGTATTCTTCTCAATGTTATACATAGTTTATTATGATTCACACAGTCACATGCCTTTGCATATGCAATAACACCCAAGTAAACATCTTTTTGGTGTTCTATCAGCCAAGATACCTCTGACATCAGCAATCATGTCCTAATGCCACATCCTCTTCTGAATCCAGCTTGAATTCCTGGCAGTTCCCAGTCAATATCCTTCTGTAACTGCTGTTAAATGATTGGAGTGATTTGCAGTAAAGATTTACTTGCTTGTGCTATTAGTGATATTGTTTTATAATGTTCACAGTCCATTGGGTCCCTCCTCTTAGAATACGGATCTTTTCCATCTGGTTGCCCGGGATTCTTTGCCACAGATGAGGAGTGCTTCCAGTGAGTGCTTCGTTAGCTGTGGAAACCCGTCAGTTGATATTCCATCCGTTCCTGGATCCTACTCTTTGATAACGCTATCGGTGCAATTTGAATAATTGCAATTTGCAATCTTGATAATCTGCAACCTCATTAAGTGCTTGAATGGCAACCATTTCTTTTTGTTACAGTGAATTTCCATACGCCTTCCATCTTCTTTGATGCCTCCTGCATAATTCAATTTTTAACCCCTAGAATCTTTCAATATTTCCACTTGAGACATGAATTTTCTCTTTTGTTCCTTCAGCTTAAGAGAATTTGAACATGTTCTTTTTTTGGCTTTTCCAACTCAGCCTTGAACCATTTCATTATAATATTTTACTCTACTTTCGTGAGCTGCCCCTAAAACGTTCTATTCAGCTCTGTTACATCATTGTTTCTTTTATTTGCTTTAGATAATTTATATTCAAGAGCAAATTTCAGAGTGTCTTCCGACATCCACTTTGATATTTCTTCATTTCTTATCTTTTAGATGATCTTTCATTTTCTTCCTGTATTATGGTCTTGAAGTCAGGTCTTCTGTCATTAGTGTTCAATGTGTCTAATTGGTTCTTGAGGCACTCTCTAAATCCAAGTGCGATATACTCAAAGTCATAACTTGGCTCTCAAGGACTTAATTTTCTTCAACCTGAATTCTATATGAGCTATTGATGGTCTATTCTACAGTCATTCTCTACTGATATTGAGCTTTTCCATAGTCTCTTCCTACACAGGTAGTCAGTTTGATTCCTGTGAATTCTATCTGACAAGGTCCATGAGTGCAGCTGCCATGTAGGTTGTTGAAGAGTTGTGTTTGCAATGCCAAAGCTGTTGGTCCTGCAGAATTTTATCATGCAATTTCTAACTTCATTTCTATCACCTAGGTTATATTTTCCAACTGCTATTCCTTCCTCTTTGTTTCCAACTTCTGCATTTCAATCACCAAAAATTATCGCGGCATCTTGTTTGCATGTTTGATCAGTTTCACACTGAAGAAGCTGGTAAAATTCTTTAATATCTTCAACAGTGACTTTTGCAGTTGGTGCATAAATTTGAGGATTAGTATTATTAACTGAACTTTCTTATTGGCATATAGGTATTAGTCTATCCCAGATAGCACTGTACTTCAAGCTGGATCATGACATCTTCTTTTGATAATAAATGTAGCATCATTCCTCTTGAACTTGTTATTCCTCATATAGTATGTCATATAATTGTCAGATTCAAAATGGCCAACACCAGTTCATGTCAGACCACTAATGCCTAACATATCAATATTTATGCATTCCATATCTCCTCATTTTGAGTTATGACCCATCAGCAAATGAAGGTCCCAAAGGCTTTGTGTTATCCAAGACATTATGGCAAACTCTACTTTGAGGGGGCAGCTCTTCCTCAGTCAATCTTTATTGCTTTCCAAGATGAAGGGCTCATCTCTGCCTAGCACTATATCTGAAAATGTTTTACTGATATTTATAAGATTTAAGTGACTACTCTTTCAAAGTGGACAGACTGCTGAATCGTTCAGCACTATATTTGACAATATATTCCATTGCTACAGCCAGGTCTTTTCTCCTACAGAATGGTTCACTCAGTCTCATAGAGTCCATGCTGACTCATAAGGATTCTATAGGATAGGGTAGAACTACTCCTGTGAGTTCTTAAGACTGTAACTCTTTACAGGAATAGAAAGCCCTATCTTTCTCCTGTGGAACAGCTGGTTTCAAACTGCTGACCTTGACCAATGTATAACCACTATGCCACCAGGACTCCAATCACAGAATGACTGATGAGTACAAATCACCAACATCTTGGTTAGCAGTTGAAAGCTCAATCATTGTTCTACGGCTCTTCGATGTCAGTAGTACATCTAGGAAAATCTTAACTGGCTAAGGACATTCATTTTCAGCACTGTTTGCTATCAACTAGGGCCTGGAAGAGTCTACACTGAGAGGTTACCAGGCAACTATGCTTTGATCTGAAGGTTGTATTTTCAGGCTTCGTTGGACTCTCACTAACTCACCATTTCCCTTTATTTAATATTTCCCACACAACCTTTGGACCCAGAAAGAAAGCTGCAACACTGACTCTTAAAAAAAATGTTGGGCAAATTCCTGAGAATGAGTCATAACAAGGCCAGGGGCCAGCTCTGGAAGAGCTCATCAATTGCTCATATTCAAGATCAGTTTGAAGCAGAAGAAAATTAAAACAAGTCCAAGAGAGTCAAAACACAGCCTTGAATATTTCCCACCTGAATATAGAGTCCATATCAAGAACAGATTTGATTCCCTAAACACTAATTATTGAAAACCTACAAGTTATGGGATAACATTGAGAACATCATACATGAAGAAAAGACAGCAAAGAAAGTATGTATTCCCTCCTTACCTGCTCCCATAGTAGACATTGTTAGTCTGTAACAGCTCTCCTTTATGACAGATCACGATAAAACCTTAAAATCATATTCAACACAATGAACTAATCAGTGACTTGCCATTAGAGTGGGTCTGGCATCTATTTTTTATAATGATTTTTCAAGGTTCTCTGGAAGTACCCTGTACCAAACCACACAGTCCTACGTCATTCTCTGTCTAAAATATCACTAGTGATTCTGACCAGTGTCCATTAGAACACGTGTCCCAAGAAGGATGCTTGGATTCTCATGGCCTAACCTAGTGATCTTCTCCTCTTGGACCTTCATTCATGGTCACTTTCCAGAGACTACTGTCTGATATTTAGAGAATCATCTGTTTTTGGATTTAACTTCTCTTCTGTAGATTGGGGTTAACAAACATGTAAAATTTTCAGTACACAATACAGAATGAGATCAATTTGTTTCCAGGAATAAAATGCCTGAAATTTATTAATAACAATACACATCACCTTCCACCACTCATCATATGTAGGCTTCTGTGTTGCTGTGATACCACGGATTTTAATGCATTTTGAATTACTTAAAGTATTTCAAATACTAGTAGAGCCAACAAAGGAGTACAGATTTCATAAGAGCCTCCAAACTAAGGACAGATGAGGAAGAAGAAATAGGGAATAGCCACTGAAAACCTTATGAATGGCAATAGAACATTGTCCGAAATAATGCCAGAAGATAAGTCCATCAGGTTGGCATTCAAAACACAACTGGGAAGGAGTGGCCTCCACACAGTAGAATAATAATATAATATAATATAATATTAATTAAAATGTAAAACATAGATAGTATGAGTCTAGGAAATTGGAAGTCATCAAAAATGAAATAGAATGTACACAGATCAGTATCCTAGACATTAGTAATTTGAAATAGACTGGTATTGGCCATTTTAAATCAGACAATCATACGGTTTACTATGCCAGGAATGACAAATTCAAGATGAATGGTATCTCATTTGTGGTAATCACCTAATCTGGTGTCACTTTAAGGATTAAGAGTGTAGGGGTGCAGTCTAGGCTGTCAATCTGGAAATAGCCAATGAGACTTCTGTGTAGGCATGGCCTTCTGAAATTCTGGAAAATCTGGTACTTCCTCCTTGGAGGCCAAAGATACCTGTCTCTCTCTCTGCCACTCCCTGGGAGATACTGCGGAAGACAAGCCACATGGATGTAACCAGACCTCTGAAGCCAGAGAAGCCACAGAGAGACCCCTGCAAGCGCTGAGATGCTTACAACGCCACTGGACCCAAAGACTTTCAACCCACTGGCTTGTGATTGTCCTGTATTTGGCTTCATTGCATGTGTTTCATGAGTCTGAAGAGGACTTTATAGATTGGGATCAGACATATGGGCTCATATCAGACTTATGGCCTTGGACTGGACTGGGTTGGGAGGTTTTCTCAATGTTCAATCACTCTTGTATATAAATCTCTTTCTTATACACATAGGTGTGTCAATGGATGTGTTTCTCTAGTCTACCCAGACTAACACATCATTCATTGTCCAAAAGAGCATTTCAGACCCCAACACATGATTTATTGACTTATACAAATTAAACTCTTATGTGATGGGACACTGTTTACATTAACAATTAGTGGGTTAACGGTATGGCAAAATTTTTGATAGCACTCATTCGCAAAAGCCTACCAAACTAATACATTTAAAAACAAGAGAGGCATTAAAATGCTAGATATATGGTAGCTCTGGGGCACCATTCATTGTTGTTGATAGCTGTCATTGAGTGGGCTCTGACCCACAGCAGCCCTATGCGTGTACCCTCAAAACAAGTGATCCAAAGTCCAATGACCACCAAATCCATAAACTTGGGATAGCAGTCATCTGTTTCTCCTAACATGAGGGTGGCTAAGCTAAAGTCCAAGGGAGTGTGTCAGTTCCTTAAATCTACTACAAGTAACTTTGATAAACAGCCAAGTTCACTTAGTGGGGTTTCCTTCTGGTGTAGTCTATGAAGGATGCTGGGCTCCTTGAAAGGTCAGTCTAAAATCCCACTAGTCTATAACCCACAGCCTGGCTCACCAAGAGTGATTCCACGGTTTCTTGAGCAGGAAGAATGAACATGGAACACGAACAGATACACACACACACAATACAGGGCTGCAGCACAAAATAGACACAGACAGAGAGGGTACAACATGGCACCCTTGACAGCCTGAAGTGCTTTATTTTTGAGTACTAAATACTGGCAGTGTTCCCAGACAAATTTGCTATTCCCACGCCTGAATTTCTCATAGCCTTGAGAGTGAGTTCCGTATCTCGGTCCATACCATTTGTTTGCATACTGCCAGGGAAATATTGTTTGCGGCTGCTTCCACAATCTCCTTACCGTTTGCAGTAAGGACACTGTTTATGAGAACCAACTAGGACAGACGTTTGCGTACTGTCCTAGACAAATACATACAAATACGTACTGTCCTAGACAAAGCCATGGCTTCTTCAAGGAGCTGCATAGAAAGTAGGCCAAAAGTTTCCAATTCAGAACTTCTTACAAGGCATATTCTCCCCTTGGGTTCTATGTAAGTATTGTTAAGCATTTTTCCCATGGGAAGATGCTCCTCCCTTTTTTCCTACCAACAGAAATGCAATTGCCTTCTCAAAGACAGACAAGCCCCTTTCTCCCCTCTTGACTTGAAGTTCCAGTAAGATTTTCTTATCCCTCTGGTACAAGTGTCTGCTGACTTGAGTGGCATTAGCACAATGTTGTGTGACAGCAATTGAAGTCAGCTCTCTCTCCCTTCATCTTGACAACTGACCCGAGCTGAGGTGATGTCTCCTGTGTCAAAGGGGTTTTTACAATATTCATATAAAGAGAGTGAAATATGGTTCAACGATGCTAGGCAGGGTCTCTACCTCTTTGCTTGGGAGTAGAAAATTGCATTCCCTGAGAGCAGAAGCCTGAATTCTTCTGGATGTTTATCCTTAGAGTGGTGCACTCAGACAATATTTGCCCTGTTGCAACTGACTGACTTCGTTCACCATGATGGTTCCAGGCCCTTCCATGTCATGAAGAGCTTCATGGTTTCGTCATTGTTTTTCAGTGGTGCATAGTGTTCTATTGTGAGTATGTACCAGAGTTTCTTTATCCATTCTTTGACTGATGGCATTTGGGCTATTTCCATCTTTTTACTAATATGAATTCTGCTGCAATGAACACAGGAGGGCATAGATCTATTCATGTTCTATATTTTACACCTTTGGGGTACATGTCAAGCAATGGTATGGCTTGTCCTATGGTATTCCTATTCCTGTTTTAGGTGGTGGCATATTGCTTTTGACAATGGTTGTACATATTTACAAGCCTACCAGCAGTATATAAGAGTTCTGCATCCTCTCTGCACCCTCCCAAGCATTTGTTGTTCTCTGTTTTATTTAATTTGGCTATGATTTGGGGCTAAGGTGAGGCATCATAATTGTTTTGATGTATGTTCTCTGGATGACTAGGGATCATGAGCTTTTCTTCATGTGTTCATTACCCATTTGAGTGACATCCTTTGTAACTTGTCTATTCATATCCTTTACACACCTTTTAATTGGACTATTTATTTTTATTATTGAGTTGTTGCATACAGTTGTGCATTTTAGTAAATAGTCCCTTGTCCTTTGTGTCGTTGTTAAAGAATTTTTTCTCAATCCATGAGCTCTCATGCTACTCTTTTGATAAAGTCATTTGATGTGCACATGTATTTTGTTTTCAATAGGTCCCAGACATATATTTTATCTTCCATTGTGTGCACTTCCTATATGATATTTGGTAGTCTGTGTATGCCTTGCAGTAAGGCCCTTAAATTTCTCCCACTTTTCACTTGGTGATCATTATAGCTCTGGGGTTTACCTTTAGGTCTCTAATGCACCTTGCATTTTTTGTTTGTGTGTTTGTTTGTTTTTGCATGGAGTAAAGTATGGTTCCTGTTTCATTCTTCTGCAGATGGAGATCTAATTCTCCGGCACCATTTGTTGAAGAGGGTGGCCCTTTCCAGTCTACTGTTGTTTGGTCCTTTGTTGAAAATCAGTTGCCTATGAGTGGATACTTTTATTTCTGGGTTTTCTATCCTGTTCCATTGGTCGATGTTTCCAGTTTGGCTGTGTAATAGGTTTTGAGGTTGCATAGTGTTCTTTGTTCTTTTTGAGAAGTTCTTTGCTTATCCTGGGCCTCTTTGTGGCCTGAAGCTAGTCTACCCCTTTTCTGAACAATATCCTAAATTCTCTACCACTGGATAAACTAATGACACTATCCATAGAATTACCTTAGGCCACAAGGGGATGATTTATGATGTTTTGTTACCAT
>NW_022109768.1:7837429-7869022 GCF_000313985.2 Echinops telfairi | reverse complement strand
AAATTAATTAAAGGAAACTATACTACTATAAGAAAGTATTTTTAGATACCTTTACATTGCATTGAATGCTCTATGGCAAAATTAAAAGCTAGATATACCTGATAGAATGCAGATGTGACAGAGAAAGAAAAATAATCAGCAATGTGTGACCCAATCATAATGCAGCTTAATGGTTAGTGTTTTAATGAAAGCAACATTTTAACAGTGTAAATTATGGTAAAATGACAAATAGGCTACAGCTGTTGGTCACCAGGCTGGTAGCTTTCATTCTTGGAAAAGTCAGGTCATCTTAAGGAGACTTGGAGGCCTGCAAATTCCAAAAAATCTCTAAATATAAGCAATTTGTCTCTGCTTAGATTACCTGAACTTGCAGAGCCCTTTCCAGCAAAATGGATTCAAATGGCCACATAGAAGTGAAGAAATGGGAATTCCTTTTAAGCCACGCAATTGGTTATGCCTCTTACTGCCCGTGAACAGTGGGGGGAAATTACATCTCTCAACAGGGACGAGAGAACAGCAATGAAAGAAAGGGAACAAGCATTTTTGAAAACCATAGAAAACACTATAGAACCTTCCTTTGGATATAGTAGCATCATGATTTTACTACATACAATAGAAAGCAAATCTGAAGTGAAAATTGGCAGCTCTGTAAAACATATCTTGGAAACCGGTGCTAGAGGTGTTTGCAACAGCAAAACAAAGTCTTGCCCGGGTCTCATGGGTTGAGACTCACCTGTTTTCTTGGTTTGGATATTGGCATTTTTACTTCACTTTTCACTGACCATTTTACCTCGCCAGTTCAGGCTTCATCCGTTCTCACGGTTGCCCCTGAAATACCCTGCAACTGATCCCTTGTTTCCAGTGTTGCCCCTGTGATAGACATTGTCAGTTATCTACTCAGAATCCAGTCTCTCCTGCTTTCTTACCAATTAAACCATAATTTTGTCCAGGAAGAAAAGGTTAGCAGTGAATACTTATATTCTTAGCTTATCTTGTAAATAATAGTGGCTATTTGACCTAGTTTTAGTCAAAGAGAAATTTCCGGCCACTGAGTAAAAGTTTCCAATGAGTTTTGCAAAAGAACAGAGTACCCCCTACGATTTCTTCAGGCTGCTGTCCCATAGGGTTGCAGGCTCCATTGCTAAGTCAATGGCCCTGCTCCCCCTTTCCTAAATGAGAACCTCCCTGCTGATAAAGTTGTCAAGGAATTGTGTTACAAGTGAGGGGGCTGTTCCATCCCGGGACCTTTATCACAAACTAAATCTCAACAGACCAAATCTCAAACTATGTTACATTTCAATATTTTGATTAACGGAGGTTAACTCTTTCACCGCCTCTATCAATATTTTAACAAACTTGGCATAAATCTATGCCCTTTTCATCCACGTTGAGTGAAATCCAGGAAAATAAAGGACAAATCAGAGAAGAATTTTTTGTTTCCATCTAGCCTTTCCATCAGCTCCTTATACTTCTACTCTCTTTTAACTATGCTACAGATATTCCTGGATTATTCTGGTTAGAAGGACCTCAAGAACCCATGCTTGAATACAAAGTGCCTGTATCGGGCCTCTTGTTTACGTTAATAGATGTGTCATTTGTTCAACTTTTTCAGCCCTATTATCATATCAACTCATCTAAGGAATGCCTAAAGTGGCACTTAAGACAGATGATACAGCTTGTTCTTATGATGCACAATATACTAGCCTCACTGCTAAGGCTACTTGTAATGAGCCCAGATGGTTTAATGGGTTGCTAACTATAAGTTTATGTCAACAGTTCAAACACACCAGGCACTGTGCTGAAGAAAGACAAAGCTTTCTTCTCCTGCAATGATTCACGGCCCCTAGACATCAGAATACTCTTGGTTTGGTTTGGAAGATGACTTTTAAAACGGCTCTCTTCTAATTGATTTGATAATGCAGGCAGAATGTATCTTCAATACCCTATGCACTCATCAAATATGGTTGGGTCAATTTAAGTAAAATGAGGTAATTATATTACCTGCGGAATCTTCTAGCACAACTGTGACTGAGACTTCTAAAGCATTCAATCCAAAACCAAATTTAAACACATGAAGCATGAAACTAGATGGTCCTATTCAGATCAAAGAAAAACGTCTTCAGTACTGTTCCTAAGCATTGGTCCCGCAGGGTTTCTCAAACCCAGTTACAGATGTGCTCAATTGCATGAGAGTCTTGCCAAGGAACGGCACGCATGAAACCAACACGCCAAACTCACTGCCATCGAAGCGAGGAGGACTCGCAGTCTTTATTATCAAGCTTCCCTTTGGCTACGCTTTCATGCTAATAATGCACAGCCCTAACCATAAAAGCATATATTTGAATAACAATAAACAGAAAATATATAGACATGCTTTCAAGATCCCTCTCTTTGGGTAAAAAGTATTCTCAATAACTCAACTCTATAACTACAATAACAATGCAAAATAAGAATTTAAAGAATCAGCAGGCAAGCATAGTATTAAGTATGAAATAGAATACATGATACACCAGAGTTTCTGCATATATTTAATTCCTTTCTAAAAATAATGTAGCTATTTTTAAAACCACAATGTAAGCCAAATGTACATTGAAATATATTGAATAAAAACTTTTAGCACATTGAAGACTTCTGCTTAACTATGTAATACTTCCTGGTTAATTCATTTTATTCAAACCTCAGAATACAGGCTTTTATGTTATTCCTATGAATATATAGTAATGCATTTTAAATATGAAACTGAGGTTCTTTTCCTTTAAGCTTTATTGAGGTGGTATTTTTATGAAACTAAATTCATCGTATCAAGATGCAATTTGATACATTTTGATAAGTGTACAGTCCTCTTACTACTACAACAGTAAAGATACAGAATCATCTTCAGGAGTTCTATATGCCACTTCTAGGATGATCTCTTCTTCCTGTTCCTTGGATCTTAAAAAGCATCACCTTTTTTTTAACATAGTTTTGCCTTTCCTGGAATTTCATAGACATGGACTGATACAGTAGATCTAACTTCTCTCACTTATGAAAATGTTTTTGAGACTCATGCATGTTGTTGCATGTATCAGCCATTCCTTCATTTTATGGTTCGGTACTATTCCATAAGGAGTGCTAGTGGCTAGTGAGTAACTCATTGGGCTACTAACCACAAGGTTACCAGTTTGAGACAACCGTCTGTCCAGCAGGAGAAAGACGATGCCTTGTACTCCTGTACAGATTTACAATCTCAGAAACCCACAGGGGACCTTCTACTCTGTCCTATAATGCCGCTGTCAGAATCGACTCGATGGCAGTGAATGAGTATTCCATTATATGAAGTTAGCACTACTTGTTTAACCATTCAACAATTGGCCTCGTACGAGTTAAGTTCTTGAACACGTGGATGTGAGTCATTGAGTAGATCTGTGCTTTTATTTCCCTTGAGTAATTAAAACACTTTTTCTAAAACAGAAATCTTTTTCATGTCTACCACCAGAGGAAGATTGTCAAGGAGATAAGCTGACACCACAGCTTCAATAGTGAACTCAAACGTAACAATGATTGTGAAAAAAACAGTGCTTTTGTGTTGTCCATAGGGTCCCTATGAAATAGAATCAATTCAATGGCACCTCAAGACAATACACAAGTTTACATTTACAACAAAAAATGTTATGCAAGGCTTGTCCTATTGTATAGGCGAATCTTCGTTAATCAAAATGCTTAATATAGAATTTTGTACTATGTGTATGTGTTGAGATAGAACATTGTAACAAGATGGCATTAGAAATCATTTTAGTATCAATTATTAAGATCGGTTCTTCTTATCTGACATGTATGCTTATGTTAAAGAAGGAACTATTGGTTAGATATTGCTACAAATTCAACTTCAATTATTTTAAAACTTGTATTGGGTATAACAGACATATAATAAATTGTACATATTTCAAGTATCAAATGTAATAAAATTTGACATGTTTACACTCATGAAATCATCACAACAAGGAAGATAATAAATATATCCATCATTCCAAAAATTTTGTTTACTGTCTATGCAACCTTCCTGTTTCTTTACACAGTGCCTAGGTACTATACATACTCAAATATAAGCCAACCCGAATATCAGCCGAAGCACCTAATTTTACCACAAAAACTGCATTTTTAAAAAGTGCTGAAAAACTCGGCTAATACACGTGTATATACAGTAACTCTTGATTTTTTTTCTGTCACCAGAGATTAGTTAGCATTTTTTATCAATGTTTATAAACTGAATCATACTGTGTTTACTCTTTTCTCTCGCTTTTTTCACACAGTTTAATTATTTTGAAATGTATCCATGTTGTTAGACATATCAATATCTCATTACTTTTAATTGTTGAGTATGTTTTATTGTATTTGAAAACCACAATCTGTTTATCCACTCACCTGCTAATGGACATTCAGCTATTCCCAATTGGGGAATTAGCTATTATAAGCAACACTGCTATGAACAATTGATTTCACATCTTTGTGGAAATATGCTTTCTATTTCTCTCAGCCAAATAACAAAGAGCAGAATTACTGGGTCACATAGTATTATGTATGTATAAATGTATTGTATGTTTGTATAATAGTCACATAGTATTGTATGAAAAAGTGAAAATATTTTCAAAACAGTCTTAACATTTCAAATTCACTCACATTCCCTGGGAATAAGTGGGCCAGTTTTTCTAGTGTGTTTCAACGTAGATGAAGTCCCACCCATACAGAGGACTTAGTTGGGCATTCCCTTACCCCAGGTTGGTTACCATTGAGTTGATTCCAACTCACAGTGATTCCATGCGTGATAGAGTATATCTGTGCCTCACAGAGCTTTCAATGATGAATTTTTCAGAAGGGAATTGTCGGCCTTTCTTCCAAGGAAACTCTGGGTGGATTCAAACCTCCAACCTTTCGGTTAGCATCCAAGAAGATTAACTATTTGCAAACCAAGGTGCTCCATTTGGTGTATAGTTCAGTTTCCATTTGCATTTTCCTAACAATGAGAAATCTGATCATCTTTTCAAGTTAAGCCACCAGGACCTGGATTTTTCTTTGAGAAAAGGCTCTTTTAAATACAAACTCCACTTCTTTAATAGATATAAGGTCATTCAAGATATATGTTTCTATTTCAATGCAGTTGATAATTGTGTTTTATGAAAATGTTAATTTTATCTAAATTGTCAAGTTTATGAATATAAGTTATTCATAATATCCTGTGTTTATAATACCTGTAGGAACTCTCATAATGCCACCATTCTAATTTCTGATATTCATATTTTGTGTACTCTTTTTTCATTCTTCACTCTTTTTTTTCCTGATCACCCTGACTAGAATTTTCTCTATTTTAGTGATCATTTCAAATAATCAAATTTCAGTTGCATTCAGTTTTCTCCACTATTTTTCTTTTTTGCTGATTTCTGCCCTAAGCTTTCGTATTTCCCTTATTCTAAATTGATTTTTTTTCTTTCATACTTTGGCGTAGGAACCCTCACGGGGTAGTAGTTATGCTTTGGGCTGCTAACTGTAGAATCAGCAGTTCGTGAACAATGGAACTTTCTACCCCCTCAAAGAGTTAGAGCCTTGGAAATTCACAGGGCAGTTCTATCCTGTCCTTTACTGTAGCCGAATTTGCATCGACTAGAGTTTGGGGTTTTCAGTTTTTTTAAAAATGAAGCTCCCCTGCCTTCTAGCATGCATTGCCATTCTTAACTTTGTCTCCCTGACTGCTTTTGAGATTTTTCTCCTTATGACAGATTTTTGGAAACTGAATTATGCCTTGACTGCAGATTTTTTTTTTAAACATCGAAATTGGAAAACTGTTGGCTATTATTTATTCAAATATGTTTGTGCCCCTTTCTTTATTCAGAGAGTTCAATATCAGTTTCACTTGGCTCCTTAAAGTTGTCTGCATTTCTGGACACTGTCTTCTTGATTGCAAGGAGCGTGGGTTGTCATTTTGGTTTTTGTTATTGTTATTGCTTTTGTCTTTTTCTTTCTCAACTTCATCTGAAATTCCCATTGTTATTTCTTCATGTTCACTAATATTTTCATCTGTAGATTGTAATTTGTTGATTCCAGGTAGTATATTTTTATCTAAAACATTTATTTCTCATATTTAGAAATTCAATTTGGTATGTTTATATCTTTTCTAATCTCTATTTTGTGAACTTTCTTTTGTGAAGCTCTTGAACATATAAAATGTAGCTTATGTGATTTTATGCATTTGTCTTCTAGAGTGAGCTATTTTTGAGTGTACTTTAACTAGTTGGCTTTTCTTCTCTTTATAGCCTCTCTTGTCTAGAAAATTTAATTGGATGGTAGTCATTAGAAATTTTACTTGCTTAGGTACTGGCCAATTTTGATTCTTTTAAATATAATTTGCCTTTGTTCCAAAGCAAAATTTTAAAACTAAGATCTATAGGCCAAATCCATGCCACAGTCAGTTTTCCCACACGTTAAAGGATTGTAAAAACAATTAAAACAGTAACAGAGACCATATGTCAACTAAAACTTTAAAATATTGGTTATCTGGTGCCTTATGGAAAGTTTACCAGTTCTTAGTGTGATAGTTAATATATTTATAGTGTGATAGTTAATATATATATTAACTTGGCTGCACCATGATTCTCACTGGTTTGACATACATGTGAGGCTGGGTCCTCTAGAGAAGCAAAATCAGTGACACATACGTGTATGTATATAACAAGAAATCTAGATCAAGCAATGGCTCACATAGTTGTAGATTGTTCCTGAAGTAAATATGTCAGGTGTTAAGTAGGAGCCTTCTCCTCACCCTTGGGCTTCAGGGGCTGACAAACCAGGAAGCAGGAAGTCAAATTAATACTAGGTTAGCAGTTCACTGATAGCTCTGGAGTTCAGTAAGCAATATGGCGGGAGGTCTATTAACCAAATGTAGGATGCAAACCCAGCAGAAGTGATGAGGTTTCCCACAAAGTATGATTTAAAAGGAGAAGACCTCACCCCACAAGGAGTCTTTTTTTGATTTGTATCAAGGTTGTGACCTGATCAAGGAATTGCACTACACCAAAACAGCTGTCTACCTTCAAAGTTGATTACACTGTTAGATTCCATCATGGGGTTGATTGCATTGTGGTACATTACATTGTGAGTGATTACTGAAAACTGAGGATCCAGGCCCAGCCAAGTTGACAAAAAACCTGACTGTCATAGCACGGTGGTTATAATGTAGTCAACACGACAATGAGATATTTTATAGTGTAATCCCTTATATAATGAGGGTACTATAGAAGCCAATTCATTAAAATGGATTTTCATCTGGTTGTACACTCCTTCAAATATAGATGATTCTTCATTCCCATGGCATTGGCTAATTCCCTTACATATATATATTCTGATAGTACTCAGCTGAGGGCTTAAAAGCATATGGCTCATCATTTTCTGAACTTCGGTTCATTGTACATTAACCAGAGGTCTGCCCCATATGTAGAACTATCTCTGTGTGTAGCTCTCTATATTTTAATGTCTTGCTTTATGAACTCTAGCTTTCTCTGACTCTCAATTACATCTTCTCAATTGAAGTGGGGCTCCACTGGGCTCCATAAAAATTTCCCTCCCTCAGTTGTAGCCTGGACATTCTCTCTAGCTAGGAATCACCATGTTTGCTTCTGATCTCCCAGGAAGCACTGTCCTGTATTGCCCTCTATCCCACTTTAGAAAACTGTAGCTCAATGTATTTTATGTGTTTCAATAGTTATCTAAGCCTTGTTATTTTATATTGCTACTCATAAGGTTTTCAGGAGCTAATCCCTCAGAAGTTGACAACCTGCTCCTTCGTCTTAGTCCGTTCTTCATCTGAAACCTGTTTACCTTGGGTAACCCTGAGGGTATTTTAAATACCAATGACAAAGCTTCCAGAGTCACACCAATATGCAAGCCACCAGAGTCTGACAAACTAACAGACAAGTGACAGACAGTTCCTAGGTGTTAGTGGACTGAAGTAGACTGGTATTGACCATAGTGAATATAACAAACATATTGTTTTCTATGCTAAGAATGACAAATTCAAGAGGAATAGAGTAACATTCCTTATCAAAAAGAACATTTAAAGATCTATCTTGAAGTACAACATTTTCTGTGCTAGATTATTATTTATATGCAAAGGAATCCAATTATTACAAATATTATGAAAATATACTCACGAACAACTAAAACTAGTGATGAAGAAATGAATGAAGTCTTTCATTTCCTTCAGTCTTAAGTTGATCAAACACTCAAGATGCCTTAATGATTATTAGTAGCTGAAAAGGAAAAGCTGGAAACAAAGAGGAAGGAAGAGAGGTTGGAAAATATTATCTTGGTGACAGAAATGAAGTTGGAGAATTTTGGAAAACCAATGACTTATTCCTTGTTCTTATTGGGTCCTGTGTAGTCAGTTCTGACTCATAGTAACCCTACGTTCAACAGAAAGAAACACTGTCCAGTCTGGTGCCATCTTCACAATTGTTCTTATGTTTAAGACCATCAATGCAGCCCTGCGTCAATCTGTCTTGTCAACGGGCTTCCTCTTCCTTACTGCTCCTATACTTTACCAAGTATAATTTCATTCTCTAGGGTTGGTTGTTCCTGATAACATATCCAAAGTACATATGATTAAGTCTTACCATCCTTGCCTCTAATAATCATGATGGTGATACTTCTTATAAGACAGCTTGTTCCTCTGGTAGTTGATGTCACTTTCAATGTTCTTGGCCAAGACCATAATTTAAATGCACCTATTCTCCCTCAGTCTACCTTATTCACTGTCCAGCTTTCACATGCAAACAAGGTTTGGGTCGGACAAACCTTAATCCTCAAAGTACCATCCTTCCTTTTCAAGACTTTAAGGGGTCTTGTGCAGCAGATTTAATGAGTGAAATTCATTATAAATACTTGTTTTTCCAACAACGTAAACAGTGACGATGCACATGGACCTCACTGGATGGAATACACAGAAATCACGTTGGCTGTGTCTGTGGGAAGAGACTATGAAGAAGATCAATATTAGTACCCCAAACTAGGCCAGATGCTGACTGTGGACCAGAACATCAATTGCTCATATGTAAATTCAATGTGAAGAAGAAAATTAAAACAAGCCTACAAGAGCATGAATATAATAACTTTGAGCATATCCCAAGTGAATTTTGACAACATCTCAAGAATATATTTGATTCATGGAACATTAATAACCAAAGCTGGCAAGCTGTGGTATGATAACAAGAACATCATATAAGATGAAAGCAAAATGTCATTTAAAGACAGGAAATAAAGAAAAGATAAAAACGCATACCAGAAGAGACTCTGAAACATGATCATAGAAACTCTGAAACTTGATCTTGATTATAGAGTAACCAAAACAAATGGAAGAGATGATGAAGTAAAAGAAATTTTCAAAGGGCATCTCAAAAAGATAAAGTGAAGTATTATAATAAAATATGTGAAAGGTCCAAGATGGCGTCCCGGTAGAATCATCCTCCCAGGGCTCCTGCTGTGAGATTAGAAAAGTAAGAGGTAAGCAGGCCAAAAGTGGGAGGCAGGGTGCCAGAAATAATTCAAGTGTACTAGGGTCTGTGGATCAGAGGTTCCCCTGCAATTTTCACCCATCAAGGGCTTGATGAAATGCTCTAAGTTCAGCAAATGTGCCTATGGACTCCACTAATCTGTCATCAGGTCCCACGTGACAGCGTCCGCCACCCCTTCCTGCACCCAAGATCCAAGACCCACAATGTGCAATAGTTTCCCCAGACTGCTGTCTAAAGATGGTCCTGACCTTGGGCTCGCAGAGAGTCTCTGAAAACTAAACAGATGGGTTCACACTAGAGGTCTCCTCTCTGCAACCCTCTCCACTCATGTCTTCGTAGGCTTTGCGTCTCCTCTCCCAGACCAGGAACAGAGCAACTGCATCCACTGTCCCCGTTCCCTCTCTGCTCAGCTCTCTGCCGGCCAGCCTGGGTGACGATGGAAAACTAGGCACTAATTTGCTGCAATTGAAGAGCCCCTAGGGTATTTACCCATGGTAGAGCATAGATCTCCAGAGCAAAACCTGTGTGCCTGTGCAGAAAGGAGCCAGGGGTAACACAGGAGGGCAGCCCGGGCAATTTAGACCCAGTGGGCCCCAAACCCACTCAGCTAATCTGGTCCTCCTTCCCTGGGGGATAGCCAGACACAGCCCCAATACTAGACACCCTACAAGTCCATTATATATATTTTTAAAACTTTAAAAACACTTTCAATCCGATGCTGTGTTTCTTTGTATAACTTTGAATGTAAGTCACCAGAAACCCAGTCAATTAACATAGCTGTAACATAACAAAACAGGCAGATAGCAGATCCTGTGAGCACAGCCTACAGAGGTTTAACATAACAAAACAGGAAAGGCCAAAAGGAGCTGAAAGCCAAAACCCAAGCCAAAAACTCATTCTACCAGTTTTGGGCATGACAAAGAGTCTTAGAAACACTGTTAACAGTAAGAATCTTCTTGAGCAAGGAAAAACTCAAAGAACACATTAAAAGAAACCCAGCTTTACAAAAAATTCTTACAGACCAAGTATAGGCATAACAACACTCAATGAGCACAAATAAGAGAGCATCACATAAAGGAACTCCACCCAGAGGTCAGCACATTGAAAAAAGCCCCCAAGATAGCATTGGTTCAATGGTAAAAAGAAGGCAAGAATAAACCACACACACACATAACACACTGATAAGAAAGAATGTTGGAAAACACCCAACAAAAAAGGTACAAGATGACATCAGAGAATCCAGAGATGGATTTAATAACTTTGAATATCAATAGACTGAACTTGCCCATTAAAAGACATAGAGTAGCAGATTGGCTTAGAAAACACAACCCTATGATCTGCTGCTGACAAAAGACAACTCTCAAGCTTGAAATGATTTTATGTATGAAAAACCCTGAAAGCTCCACAAGAAGAGTGCTGGAAGAAACGGAGGAATATACCAGAGGAGCAGAATACAAGTCAGCGAAGAGAAGTCTATTGGACTGCTATATACATTGGACGAGACCACAGAGGAGGAGATAAAAAGGCAGTACCCTTCACAATAGCCAAGCACAAATTGAAATAACCAGGCATATACCTAAAGGGCTTGCTTTACCTGACGTTCACACCTACTATGCAGCCATAGTGGTCAAAAGAATGTGGTACTGGTATAGTGATAGATATTCAGACCAATGGGAGTGACTGAAAACCCAGAAATGAAATAATCAGCATAAAGATAACTGATTTTTGACAAAGGCCCCCAAAAATATTAAATGGAAAGCAAATACCCTCTTCAACAAGTGGTGTTGGAAAACAAAATGGATACCTACCTGCAGAACAATGAAGCAAGACCCTAAGCTCACTCTATGCAGAAGAATAAACTCATGGAGGATCACAGACCTTGAGGTAGCCCCAAAAATTATCAGGGCCATTAATGAGGGAATTGGAACAAACTTATGAATGTTGGCACAGAGAATACATGGGCTATTGGAAATAGGGAAGGACACAAATACAGAGGAAGTACAATTTGACAAGTGGGATATACTAAAGATAAAACACCTGTGTACATCAAAAGAATTCACAAAGTGAAAAATAAGAAAGCCCACAAACTGGGAAAACCTCTTTAACAATGACACATCAGACAAAGGCCTTATTACTAAATTCTACAATACTCTGCTCGCCTATGATAAGAGAAGGAAAAAAAAGCTCATTGAGGAGGTGGGCAAAGGACCTGACCAGAAGTTTCACAAGGGCGGAAATCTGAATGCCCAATAAACACATGAGAAAATGTTCACGATCATAAGCCATAAGAAAAATGCAAATTAAAACAAGAATGAGATACCACCAAACACCCTCAAAAATAGCACAATTCAAAAAATCAAAAGCCAACAAGTGTTGAAGGGGCTATGGTGAGATAGGAACTCTCATCCACTGCTGGTGGACCTGTAGGTAAGTGCAAGCATTCTGAAAACTGATTTGACAATACCTAAAACAAATGGAAATCAAGCTACCATATGACCCATCAATGCCCCGACTGGGCATATATACAGAAGAAGTAGGAAACAGACCATGGCGAGACATCTCTGCTCCAATGTTCATCACAGTGCAGTTCACAATCTCAAAGAGTTGGAAACAACCTAAATTTCTAACAACAGGTGAATGGATTAAAAAACTCTAGTACATGCGTACAAAGGAGCACTACACAATGCTAAAAAGCAGTGGTGAATGCATGAAGCATATCATCGCCTGGGAAGGGTTGGAGGAAACTATGCTAAGCGCAGTAAGCCAAGCACAAAAGGACAACTTAAATACATTGAATTAAGCTTAAAAAGCACAGGGGGAGGGGGGTGAAGCACAAGGAGCATAAGAGAAAAGCCACTAAATGTATAAAATTCCCAGGGCGAAGCCCAGGCACTCTGGCAGAGGTGAGACCCAACCCAGGGGAGCATATGGCTGCCAACTAAAAATAAAGGGAAAAGAAAGAAAAAGTGTGGGGGTGGGGGATAGTGGGGAACAGGGCACTAAGCCACCCATGGAGAGGGTATTGTTTATGTCTCCACAGGAAAGGGAGAGAGTATCCAGACCTCAATCTGGTATGCCAAGCCTTGAGGGCAATATACCGGCATGAAACAGCGAACTAACAGAGAGGTTTGCGGTCAACCCCAATCCCAGTTCCATGAACCTCCTCTTCAGAAGATTGCACTACATAGGACAGCACTGAAGATATAGCCTGGGACGAGGGGTGAGTCTGCCAAGACCACATGGGAGCAAGCTAAGAGAGAGACAGAGAGTACCACATTCTGGTCCACCAAGCCCCAAGGACAACACCCCTACTGGGAGCAGCCAAGGCACAGAGAGGACATAGGCCTGGCCTCACCAAGAGATATGACGTCCCCTCACTAGCCCACAGCACTGCAGGGGATAGCACTGGAGACACAGTGTGGGAATTGTGCCTGGTCTGACAAGCCCCCTACACAAACAAACACACACACACACTGGGGTCAAACATGAAGGAGCGCAACAGATCAGCAAGGGGAGTAAAGTAACAAAGTCCCCAAGGAATTCCCAAAATAGACTTCTGACCCAGAGGGCAGTTGCTTGGCACCTCATCAGAATCTATCAGAAAACTTACATAAGGGTCAGCAGACAGACCTGGAACTATTTATAGCCCCCCCACACACACACCTTTTATTCCCTTATTCTTTCCTTTTTTTCTCCATGTCTATCTATATAAGATTGGCAAGATAAACAATCCTGAGAAGAAAACAATGGGACCAATGATCCAGGGTTACAGGGGAGTGGGGATGGGGGAAGAATTGGAGGGGGCCAACAAACCCAGGGGCAAGGGAACAACAAGAGGCCTAAAATCAATGGTGAGGAGGGTGTAGAACCTCGGATGGGGTTGATAAGTGCATTGTCACTGAGAGGAATTACTGAGTGTTGAATGAAGGTCAAACATGATAGTGGGACAGGAGGAAAGTAAAAGGAAAAATAGGAAAGAACTAGGCAAAAGACATGTATAGAGGTATAAATATAGGCATGTATATATGTAAATATATTAATATATAATGATAGGGATATAGGTCTATGTATAGATATTTATATGCTAAGTTTCAAGGTAGCTGACAGACATTGGGCCTCTGCTCAAGTCCTGCCTCACCACAAAAAGACTTTGTTCTAATAACCTGGCATTCTGCGATGCTTTCCTTCCCTACATGATTGCTGAAGTCAAAATGGGTGCATAAGCAAATGTGATAAGGAAAGCTGATGGTCCCCGGCTATTGAAAGATATAGCATCTGATGTCTTAAAGGCTTGAAATTAAATAAACGGCCATCCAGCAGGAAAGCAACAAAGCCCACAAGGAAGAAGCACACCACCCTGTGTTAACATGAGGTGTTAACAGGATCAGGTATCAGGCATCAGAAAACCCAAAACAAAAAATCATATCAGTGCAAATGAGAGGGGTTGGAGTGGAGAACCAAAGCCCATCTGTAGACAATTGGACATCCCCTCACAGAAGGGTCATAAGGAAGTGACGAGCCAGCCAGGGTGCCATACAGCACTGACGAAACACACAACATTCCTCTAGTTCTTTAATGCTTCCTCCACTTCCACCTCCCTCCACTATCATAACCTCAATTCTACCCTACAAATCCAGCTAGACCAGAGCACGCACACTGGTACAGATAAGAGCTCTGGAAACATGGAATCCAGGATAGATAAACCCCTCGGGAACAATAATGGGAGTAGTGAGGGTAGGGAGAAGGTGTTGGGGGGGGGAGGGGAAGAAAAGGGAAACCAATTGCAATGATCAACATATTAACCCACTCTCCCCTCCCACCAGTGGGGACAAACAACAGTTTCGTGAGTATAGGGAGGCAGCAGATGGTTTAAGATATGAAAATAATAATGTATCATTTATCAAGGGGTCAAGAGGATGTGAGGGAGTGAAAAACGAGTAGCTGATACCATGTGCTCAAGTAGAAACAAAATGTTTTGAAAACGATGATGGCAACATATGTACAAAGGTGCTTGATACAATTGATGTATGGATTTTATAAGATCTGGAAGAGTCCCCAATAAAATGATTTAGAAAAAAAAAGAAGTATTCAAAGACATAGAATTCAAAAAGAAAAACATGTTCAGCATATATTAAGCTGAAAGATCTGAAGAAAAACCCAAGCCTTGAATTGAAATATTGAAAGGTTTTTATGTGCAAAAAAATGGTACATGAAGCATCAAATGAAACTGGAAAGAATACACAGTCTCTGTACCAGAAATGACTATTGGACATTCAATTATTTAGAGGCCAATGTACATATATCTATATGATAAAGTATTAAGATAGCAGACAGGCTTTGGGCCTCTACTCAAGGCCGCCCTTAACAGAAGAACACTTTGTTCTGATAACCTGGCACTCTTTGATATTCACCTTCCTGACACAATCTCTGAAGACAAAATGGGTACATAAACAAATGTAGTGAAGAGAACGGATGGTGCCCAGCTATCAAAAGATATAGTGTCTGAGGTCTTAAAGGCTTGAGGTCAAACAAGTGGCCATCTAGTAGGGAAGCAAATAAGCCCACATGGATGAAACACACCAGCCTGTGTGATCATGAGGTGTTTATGGAATCAGGCATCTGGTATCAAAAAATCCAAAATAAACAACTATAGTGATGTGAAAGAGGAGGGTTGCAGTGGAGACTCAAAGCCCATCTGTGGATAATTGGATATCCCCCCATACAAAAGTGGTATAAGGAAGGGCTGATTCAACCAAGACGTAACATAGCAACGACGAATCACATATCTTTCTTCTAGTTCCTGAATACTTCTTCTCCCCCAATCCCCCAATACCATAAGCCAGTTCTACCATACAAATCTGGATACACCGGAGAACACACATTGGTAGAGATAAGAGCTCTCAACACATGGAATTCAGGAAAGATAAACCCCTCAGTAATAATAGTATGAGTAGCGATACCATAAGGGTAGGGGGATGGACAAGTGGGGGGAAAGGTGCGAAAAGTGGAACCCATCACAAGACTGGATATATAGCCCCCTTTCCCCCCAAAGGGGATGAATAACAGAAATGTGGGTGAAAGGAGACAATGGACAGTATAAGCTACAATATAATTAACAACATATAATTGATCAAGGATACACAAGCGTGGGAGTATGAGGGAAGGTGGAGGGAAAAGAGGAGCTTATACCAAGGGCTCAAGTAGAAAATGCTTTGGAAAAAATAATGGCAACATATGTACAAATATGCTTGATACAATTGATGTATGGAATGTTATAAGAGCTGTAAGCGCCCCCAATAAAATGATTTAAAATATAAAATTTTAAAAGAGGTAGCACAGAACCAAGAACTGATAGTAATAAAGGAAGAATTCCAAGATGGAGCCATTAGCAAAAACAGAACTCCAGGATGCCATTCAAAGAATGCCATCTGACTCTTTCAACAAGCACAAGCTTCTGATTAAGCACAGAAAGCACTCACTAGTTTATGCCAGTCATTTGAAAGACGGCCATCTGGGCAACTGACTAGAAGAGATCCATATTTGTGCCCATTCCAAATAACGGTGACTGAACAGAATGCAGAAATTATAGAACAATATCATTAATATCACATGCAAGTAAAATCTGCTAATGATAATTCAAAAAGCTTTGTAGCAGTGCATCAACAGGGAGTTGACCGAAATCCAGGCTCTGTTCAGAAGAGGACATGGCATGAAAGTTTTCATGGCTGACATCAGATAGATCTTGGCTGGAAGCACAGAATACCAAAATGAGGTTTACTGATGTTGTATGAACTATTCAAAGGCATGCAACTCTGTGTATCATGATAAACTAGGGACAACATTGAGAGGAATGGAAATATCCCAGAACCTGTCATTGTGCTCATGAGGAACTTATCCATGGACCCAACTGGAACAATTGAGTACTGAGTGGTTTAGAATCAGGATCTGTGTGAACCAGGGTTGTATCCTCTCACCATGCTTATTCAATCCATATGCTAAGCAAACAATCCAAAAAGTTAAACTTAATGAAGAAGCACATGGCATCAGTACTGGAGGAAGGCTTATTAACAACCTTTGGCATACAGATGGCACAACCTTGCTTGCTGAAAATGAAAGGGACCAGAGCCCTTGCTGATAAAGATCAAGGATTTTAGCCTTCAATATGGCTTACAACTCAATGTAAAGAAGCCCAAAATTCTGACAACTAGACCAATGGATGATAGCATGATCAACAGAGAAAAGATTGAAGCAGTCAAGGATTTTGTCTTGCTTGGATCCACAAGCAATGGCCAGGGGAACCACAGTCAAGAGACCAGATTACGTATTGCGTTAGGCAAAACTACTGCGAAGACTTCTTGAGGGTGTCAAGAGCAACGATGTTACTCTGAGGACGACAGCCAAGGTATTTTCCATCTCTTCATATGCATGTGAAATGTGTACCTCAAATAGGGAGGAGCGAAGAAGAATCAATGCATTTGAATTATGATGCTGGCGAACAATACGGAAAGTCCCGTGCACAGTCAGAAGAACAAATAAATATGTCTGGCAAGAAGTACTGTCACAGTGTTTCTTAGAAGTGAGCGTGGCAAGAATTGTCTCATGTTTTTGGACATGTTGTTAGAACGGGACCATTTCGAAGAAGGACAACATGCTTGGTAAACTACTAGGGCAGTGGGGACTAGGAAGGCTCTCGAGGAGATGGCTTTACAGGGGCCGCAACAAGGTGAAGCTGGGGTAGGACCAGACAGTGCTTCCTTCTATTGCACAAAGGGTTGTGGTGGCTCAGGCATGACTTGATGGCACCTAACAACAATGTTTCCTCCTGGGTGTAAATGAAAGTCTATTGTTTCACCTTAATGGATCTGCTAAGATTTCATGGAAAGTACTTGCAAAAATAGTGAAGTAGTTACCATTTTACTGTTTGCAACTACTCTGTGTACATCATTGTTTTCTCAGTGCTATATAAGCAAAAAAGCAGAAATTGATTGATTGTTAGAAAATTTAACTTGTACCTAGAATATCTAATTTAATATCTTCTGTTCAAGGAAGTAAACTCATTTCGAGGGATTTTTTTTAAATGCATACATCACAACATTTGAGCTTAAAAACACAACTACTGTATTACAGATTGGCAGTCTATGAAAAGTTTTAAAAGAAAGAAGACTCGGATTCAAAGTACAATAAAATTATTTTTAAAAGCTTTAAAAATTTGACTAGGCAGTAATACTCAGAGCTTTCTATCTAACAAATTTTCAAAGGTAAAAAGGAGCAAATTCCAAGTGAAAATTCAAGAATAACCTTATAGGTGACATGCCCTAAATGAATACATGCTAAGACCAAAGAAGAAGAAGAATATTGCTGCTCATTGTCTTTCAATAAAATATATTCTTGTCTCTAGAAGTGCAGTTTGAGTTTGGAAAATTATGGATACCATTTGACCATCTATCCAATGCATTTTACTATCTTTTTAAAGGTAGACTTAGACCACAAAATACTTAAACATTTGCTCCATTTAGTTGGCCTCTATATCCACCAACAGCAAAATAAGCAGCCTGAAAATGTATCCAGAAATTGATTTATAGTGTCAATAAATTTGCTATCTCCAGGGAAGTTCTGACTATATAATCATTATCTTATTTAATTAAAGGGCGAAAGCACAAAGCCTTCCTAATTCAGGTCACTATAAAGCAGCAATGAAGAGAACAATGGCAGTGTATTAATACTCCATGAAAAAAAAACACCTTAAGTCCAGGTTGCTGTGATTAAGCAGCCCGACAGCCCTACTCAACTCAACAGCAACCAAAAATCCCATAATAACAAGCCCTGGTTGCACAGTGGGTTATCCACTGGACTGCTTAAAGAAAGATGAGGAGTTCAAACCCTAATGAATCCATTGTACTCTATTCTAAAGGTTCACTATGGATTGACCTTGACAGCAATGGGTTTGGCTTGGTTTTCAAAACCTTCATGTGTTGTTGTGGGCTTATTTTTTGGTGCTCCTTAACTGTGAAAGAGATTTTATTTTCAAAACAACCCATCAAAATGTGAATAATTAAATTTTCATATGAAAGATTCATTGAAAAACAGTTTTTAGTGCCTGTCACAGTAGACAGACATTTCCTCAGATATGGAAATTCTGCAAGCCCATTTTTAAATATTAATTTGAAAACCTGAAATCTAAACTTTGACTATGCGTGTGTGTGCCAGTTAATATGCATTATAGTTTCTGAGCTTGAAGTATATTTAAAAGAAACATTGTTCATGAGTTTTGTATATTACAAGATCTGGGAAAGATGCAATTATATTGTTCTGATAAAATTATAAACATGAGTTTTATAAGGAAATCCATAAAAGTCCAATCATGTATTTACAATGAAGAGACAAATGTAAAATGAACGAATGAATTTAAAGGGAGGATTTAAAAGTATAACTAGTTTAAAATTCAACACTTAGTATGAGCCAAAGTCCTTGAGGATTTTTTATTTTAACACTTTACTACTACATTCTGATAGTGCAAAGGAGATTACTGTACTGCTATGACTACGATACAGATTTTCATTAGCACACTCTTACTTAAGGAAAAAAAATGTAAATACATACCAGGATGATTAACAGCCTACTTGCTGAAAGCCTACCAAACAAATTTCTCTATCGTGATGAAGTTCTCAAAAATCTCTAGAGAAGAGGAAATCAGAAAATTAAGCACAACTTGTAGCTCAGAATCATTTAGAATGTGCCACTTATAGACCATAAAAATAAAAGGGAGAGGGAAAATAAAATGAATTTACCACTAGTGCTAACATATCCTGGCAAAATAGACCTTCATAGTGGTTATCCCCAACATTTACCTAATTTTTTTTCAATAGAAATTTTCTGAAAAGCACACACTATTTGAATGATATTTATGGAGTTGAATGCCTTATAGAAATCAGTTCTGTATAACGAGTCTAATAGCTATGTGCTTGTTTATGATTTGAAAGGCCCACTGACCAGTTCCAAGTAGAATGAAAGGGGTTTTAAATCATTTTTAAAGGATTTAATATGTTTTGATATCTTGGAAAAGAATTCGTCATGCCCACTCTCTTCCCCGTACTTCATTCACTGAGATAGACCTCTTTAGAGTGGAGAGGGAAATATCTTGACCAGTGTCAAGTACAAGAGAGGTCCTCAAGGAACACGATTTTCTCTTCCTTTGCCCTTCCTTGTTGTTGCTGGTACAGCCCAGCCTGTCCAATCTGACTCCTGGGGAACTGCTTCACAGGGTGGTCCAAGCTGACAGCTTTTGGAAGCTGGTTGCCAGACCTTAGAGTGCCTCTCAGTGGGTTTGAACTACAATCTCTCATGTAGATGCCATTATCAACCATGTGCACTACCTAGGGACTACTACATTGCACAAAAGTGATTTTCCCCTACAGGTTTTACTGGAACCACAGCCATTAACGGGGAAAAGAGCAAAATCCATTGCTACTTAGCTTTTGACTTACAATAACTGGGTAGGAGAAAATAGAAGTGCTTTCAGAGGGTTTCAAGGTTATAAGCCACAGAGGCAGACTTTGACATCTTTCTCCCATGGACCAGCAGGTGGGTTTGAACCTCCAACAATCAGGCTAGCACTGAATACGTAGCCACTGGACCACCAGGGATTCTTGATGGGTGACAAAGGGGAAATTTGGTTGACTGGGCTTCTGCGACAACTGGGCTTCTACAGGTCTCTCCCAACTCACCACGATACCATGTGTGTCAGAAGAGACCTGTGCTCCATAGAGTTTTCAGCAGACAATTTTTCAGTAACTAGATTAGTGGCCCTTTCTTCCAAGATAACTCTGGGTGGACTCAAACTTCCCATTGTCCGGTTGACAGCAGAACATGTTAACTGAGAGAGCCCTGGTTTCTATGAGAGCAGCTCTATTTTATCTGCCTTTTCACCACTGCTGGCCAGTAAAATGTTGTTTGAATGAAGAGTCCAACTGCACAACACCAAAAAGCACCCTCACTGCCATCAAATCAATTCCAACTCATGGCGACCCATACCACAGGGTTTCTGAGACTGGAACTGTTTGCGGGAGTAGAAAGCCCCATCTCTCTCCAGCAGAGCTGGCTGTGGATCACAGCACAATGCGTAGTCACTGGGCCATGAGAGTTCCTCATAACTGCACTAGAGGGAGGATAATTGTACTAGAGAGAGAAAGAAAACCTGATAGACTGTCATCCAGAAGCTAAATTCTATAATCAGCCTTCTTGCTCCATGTGCCTACCAAGTAATTTCACTTACTCCTATAGCTTTAAACGCCTAAAGCTATTGAATTAATGAAAAAGTCCCAAGAAACCTAGATATCTTTCCATTCTACTCCTACCCCCACTCTTTTTCTTTACAATTGTGTCCCATCAAGTTGATTCTGACTCACAGTCACCCTATATTGCACCACTCCAGGCAGCTGGGAACTCCCTGCGATGCGCGGAATAGCTACTCAGACTGGAGAGAGTCATGAGAGAACAGAGGGGGCTCAAGAGAGAAAAGACCCTCCCAAGTTTCTCTGCTTGCCTCTTTTTATTTGCAAGCCAACGGAGAGAGTTTACAAATGTTCAAATGCAGGGACAATACCAGGGCACAATGACTTCAGGCGTAAGATGTTTTCATGATGCATAATTAACAACTGTTCTCACGCTAACATTCTTGGATAACTAACAAACATTCTCATAAGCAAGCACATTTTTGACCTGATGGAGTCTTTTTAATGTCCAGCAAAGACTCTCCTTATCACTCTGCACTTGTGTCAAGTTCCTGAAACATGCAAACAGTTACACACTCAAGTTTTACCCAAGTTTTTGCACCCAAGCAATCCTCCCAGGGGACAACAGGACAATGTTTCCATACACTTTATAATAGAGTAGACCTCCTGTCTCTTAGACCTACATTATTACTGTCTAGACTAGTGCACAGAATCCTACTCGTCTCCTGCCTCCACATTTTTCAGCCTCACGGCAGTCATAATAATATTCCAAAAGATATAAATGAGAAGGTGCCGTTCCTATATCAACACTCACTTATATGACTCCTTTTCATCTATGACAGGATGAGAGAATTTAAGAAGTTTCATTATCTGAATCTCTTCCTACCTTTTCAGTCTCATCTCCCTTCTCTCTTCTCTCTTCCATATAGGTCCAGAGTTCTAGATACCTGGAAATTTCCAAATTTTACCACGCTCTCTCATACTGCCACATTGTTCTCTGGGAATGTAATCATCTTTTATTCCTTGCTTGCCTAGACAATTTTTATTTCAATGCTCAGCTTAAGGACCATCTTCCTGACACCACTAAAGTGTTGGTTGCTAGCACCTCTCTGCACTAAAGACTCTGTAAGCAGGCTTTTATTATATCACCTTCATATTAACATACTTCTTAGCATGGGAGTCTCCCTTCTGGACAAACCTCACACATTTTTTGTATCTCCAGGACATATACAATATTTTGCTCGTGGTAAAGGCTTAATTTATATTTGTAGCATACATCAGTGAGTGAAAGGGGGAAAAGAGAGACAGGAGAAGAAGGAAAAAGTGATTGGGACAGAGTCCCACTAAGCAAAGTAAGCACAGGTGCAAACATGTAAACTGTTCACAACAAATTAGTAAATAAACACAAGTAAGCCATTGCATACCTTGCTCACTGGGTGATCCAATACTGATATGGATAGAAAGGAAGATAAGAAAACATCTAAAGAACATTTATGGCATGTTTGGATGAAGCATAAAATCAAAACTGCCATTGAATAGTTTCTGGCTCAAAGTGACCCTATTCAGAGTTTTTGAGGCTGTAAATCTTTACAGGAGCAGATAACCCCACCTTTTTCCTATGAAGTGTGTGATGGCGAGGGATTATGTCAACTAGACACTCCTGGATAAGGGTAGAGGTGGAGCTCAATTTATCAATTGTGTTACAGCCTAATGATATCTCCCGGGTGTAATAAACCTTTTTTGTTTGAGAAAGAGAGAGACCAAGCAGAATCAAGTATCTGTGGGCCTTCACCTTCTAGTATAGCCAGATCTTATGTGTGGTTCCGTGACCTCTTGTTGCGTTGCCCGCTGATCCCAGGAGCTATCAGCAGACTACCAAAGGTGGATTCTTTTTGCTGACTTTGGACCTCTACAGCCACCAGCTTGTGCCTCCTCCTTCTCTGCTTCATCATCCTGGTCTGTTTCCTCCATCTCCTGTTGCATTGCCTACTGACTCTAGGAGCTGTCAGTGGACTTGAGTCAGACTGTGTTTACCCATTTCTACAATGGTGTAAGCCATTTCTTGATATGAATTTCTTCCAATATACAACACATACAAGTATCACTGGTTTTCTCTCTAGAGAGCCCAACCTAACATAAAATGGTTGGTGGGTTTGAGCCACTGACCGTGCAGTAAGTAGTCCAATGCTTACCTAGCAGCAGCACCAAGGCTACATTGGTTATACCATAGCATTCTTATGAGGGAGCAATAGGTTGGTTTGGTTATAGACTAAGAAGTTTAAAGGTTTACCCATCAGCAAAAGATGGCTTCTGTCTAAGAAAATGGGATATGTAAAGAATTATTTGGAGAGGTTATTTTGGCAGCAATGTGTAACCTGCCCTGAAGGAAGGAGCACTCGGAGGAGGTAGTCCAGATATGAGGTAATATATACTTATGTTATCAAGGTGCAATTAAAAAGAAAGGGGGAGTGTGAAAGGTACTACACAGGAAGACATGGAGAAGATTTAATTACTGACTAATCCTCACAGAGAGCTAGCAAAGAATCAAAATGACTTTAAAATTTTCAAGCTAAGTGAATTGAAAAATGCCTATAGATAATAACTTGCAGAAGAAAGAGGAGTTGTTAAAGGATATAACAACCTGGACATTGAAGGGTAGCCAGGACTTTGTAGCACTGTGCACCAAAATCATTATGATAAGTTGAATCTAGTTTATAGTTGTACATATTACTGATAATACTCTTATTATTGCTCCCACAAAGAAATACAAAGAACCATAGGGTAGTGGCCAATGGCATGAAAGGTTGTAAGCCTTCCCAAGGCATGAATACAGAAAAATGTTCACTGGATTGAGCAAAAGGGCATCTCAGTAACCTTAGGGAAGGGAGTAGGAAGAATCGCCAATTAGATTGGGGAGTTGATGAGAAATTCAAGCAGCAATAAGTTTTTGCAAGTGTGCGAGAAAATGAATGGAATAGTTAAAGAGAGAAAATACTGGGATAGTGAGTGGTTGGTTACAATGATTATGAGCCAAGTAAGGAATGTAACTTTTAGGAATAATCTAAGCAAACAATAACCATCCATGCTGTAAAGGGGGAACATCATTTGCCTCCAGTGATCTTTTCACAAATATGAGTGACTCTGAACAAGAGCTATAGGAGTCTCCCATAGCTAAGAAGATGTATAGAGAAATCTGCCCTGATCAGTGGACACCACCACCCTGCCACTTCTTGTAGCTGTTAGATGCCACTTTGAGATCCACGAGAGCAGTACAAGGGCAGGATCCTGCAAAGATCGCATCACTAAACAACCCAAACAATGCCACAGGTCTGCCACTTTTCAAGACAATATTTTCCTATCCATTTCCAGGTGAACATCTTTTTTCTTTAATAATAGACTCTGAATGGTGTTATATGATGACACAAAATATGCAGAATATACGACACATCAAATAAAGTCAGGCAGTGTCACAGCATGTAATCCAATAATCATCAAAATGGCCAGGTGCCTGTCAGCGTATCTGATATTGGGCCTTTTTGAATTTGTCTCCTGAAAGAACTCACACTCTCAAATTCAGCAGAAATAAAAATGAAATCAGAATAATGGGCAATAATCCCCAAAGCATGCAATTTTTGTGACTGGCCCACACTATTTCCTAAATAGAGGGTGTTTGGAGCTGGCCCTTCAGCTCATAATAGTAGCCTGCCAGGGCTTCTAAAGCAAGCAGGAGGGAGTGGGAGAGTGAACTTGTGATCTGAGGTGGAGATACTGTATGTTTGGAAAATTCCATTTAAGTAACCCAGTTGTAACAAATCCCCTTTCCAGATCTCCATTCTGGGAGATGAGATGGCAAGGCAGTAATTAGAATGGGTGGGCTGAGAAAGTCAACTAAACACAGATTGACAGATAGGGCTACCAGAAGAGGCATCCCCTGAACTACATTATTCCAATAATAATGTCTTTATTTACATAACAGAGTGGATATATTGTATTCAACAAAGCTTTTCAATAAGCAAGAACATGCTGCTGAAAGAATACCTCACTACCCCCAAAGAAATGCTCATTTAAAGATACAAAAACCACAGAGACAATTATTTCTGTAATCCCTTCAGAAAACAGGGAAATGCCTTTTCTTCATGAGCCTTGCAAATCACTACCATAGCAACTTACCATGGGCAGTCTCATATGGGGCGACTGCTTCTCAGAATGGGGCCAGGAGCTCGAGAATTCAGGTTCTTCCATCAGAACAAGGCAGAGGGGCACAAGCCAGAGAAGAGTTCCGTATTAATGTTCAGAAATTCTGAAGGAAGTCTCAGGTCATTATCTCATGCATCCATGCATCTTGTTATACTGCTTACATGGGTGCTCTTAAAATGTGTCCAGCCTGTTCCATATTCCCAAAAAGGAGCCATGGTAATTAGCATATGTGTGGGAATGTGTGTGCAATTCAGAATTAGTTTGTTGTTTTGTGTAGGGGTTTCTTCTGTGTTTTACAGGGAGGGGGTTAGGATTTGTTTGTTTGTTTTCTTTTTCTGATTCTGCACCAAGGAAAGAAAATTCACAGAAGAGATATTTGCTTGCTATGAATTTCCTTGTTGAATAAACTGGTTCTAGCTCTGGAAAATTCTCTAATAATCTGCTACCATTTGTAACACATTCCCTGAATAAATCAACAAGTGTGAAAGCCAAAGGTAGGAATGGGTTCCCTAGGAATGGAATGCATGCTGTAAAGGCCTAATAGAGTAAAATAATATGTCTAAAGTTACTCCATCTTGAAATGTGTTACTCCATTTTAAAAAATATGTTATTTAGAAAAACAAGTCACTGTGGCCTTGCAAATATACGTCAGCCAGAAACTTTGCAAGAATATCTGGTCCAAGATAAACCGGGCAGGACATGCCGAACGACCCACATTCTGTTATCTTGTGCAAACGTCCTTCCCCACCCCGTGCTCTACCCCCCTCGCTTTGTTGGTTTGAAGTGTATAAAGAGGAGGAGAAAGTTTTGCCTGGGCTGCAGTCTTGGGCCCTGCGTGGCCATGCTGTAGCCCAAATCCGCGTGCTGCAGTCTTGGGCCCTGCGTGGCCATGCTGTAGCCCAAATCCGGATTTGCTATTTGCTCTTTTTCTCTAATAAACCTTTGCTCTCCTCTAATAAAGTTTTGCTTTGTTACTTTGCAGCGGCTTGTGGGTCAGTGGTCTTTTGTTGGGCTAGACTCCGTAACACATGCCCTTAATGGCATGTATGTAAAGTAGGCAAATTGAACTAGATGGGTTCAAGTCTTGACTCCACCATTGAGCATCTATAATCTTGAGCAAATTACTGCTCTGTGTTCTCTCCCCTCATCTGTAAAGTGCAGGCTTTAATTGTGCCCCCTTCCTGTCATGAATTTATAGATGCAAAACAATTAAACCAATTTCATTCTTTCACACAGTTCTAAGAAATAAAAAAGTTAATGTAAATTATCTTATGACAGTATTAGCTTAAAATCACCCTTACCTGATCATTTATTCAAAGAAACGTTGGGCAAACCAAACTTCCAGAAAGAGGCTGAGCGTTATAAGGAGAGAAGACACAGGAACAAGAGCTAAAAGAAAAGAAAACTGTTACCTGGCCCAAGTTTTAATTCAGTACTTCCCATGGTTCCAGAGGTCACTTTGCATTAGCACAAGGAGACAGATCCCCTAACAACTGAGAGAAGAATGATTTTCTTTACAAAAAGAGAAAATCAGTCTGATTAATAATTTCACATTGTCTAAACTCTGGATAGCTTTAAATAAAGTCTGCTTTTATTCCCCAACCCACATATTCATTTTCAGCTTCTCTCTAATAATCTTGACATACTTCATTTGATTTCAGGTTTTTTAATAATATCTCTTTAGCATTAGTTAATTTTTTAATTGCTAAGGAAGGTTTTTAAAATCTATTATGGATATTATGATATGAAACTATTAAGCTTGAACATACATCCTGACTTTCAGGTATTTTTGAAATCTGTCATAGTCTTAACTTTTTAAATCCTCAACTACTTTTGTAAGGCTCCTAACAAGCCACTCATCACAGCCATTTAGAAAGAAATATGACATTAAAAGGAGGTAAATTCTCCAAGAATTAGACTGAGATTTAGTTGTGCCCTCCCTTTAAGTCTAAATCCGTCTTCCAACCAATGTGAAGTAGTCGTGATTTATGTGAGCCTGATGGTAAAGGTCTATTAAAACAAGAAACTTCAAAATTGTCTTCAGAGTTAGCATGTCACTCATTAAAGAGCTGATGGCAGAAGTTCCCCAGCAGACTGCCGTCTCCCTATGCAATGAGTATGACTGCGCAACCGCGCATTACAGACGCCCGCCTCTGCACGCACCAGAGCGCCACCTTCGGAAGAGGTGAAAGCAAGAGGAAAGACTTGGAACCAAGCCGCTGGAGGGGGGATGTGACAGCTTGTGCCTGATGAAGACCAGGGGCCCACGTCAAGGAACAGCCCTCCATTTAAAGAAGGAAACGTTCACGGTAGGGAAAAGGAACACAAAACCAGCCTTGAAATGCTTTAAAATAATACACAGCAGAGCTGCTTGGTAATACAGCTTGTTGGGAACAGATTGAAACAGGCTGAAGGGCAAATGATGCACCGTAAATCCTAGCAGTTCCATGAGTTAAAGCGCAAGGAGACCCAAGCGCCAAGGCTTTGGTTACACAGCCCTGTCCAAGATTGGGTTGTAAGCCAAAGCCTTGACTTTGACCTCCACCACAGCTCACTGCACTCACAGCCCCCCAGCAAGGCAGAGTAGCGTTTCTCCCTGTGGTTTCTGAGGCTCGGCTCATCTTTCTCCCTCCCAACAATTGGGTTCAAAAGGCAGGCTTTGTGGGTAGCAGCCAAATGCCAGCAGGGTTCCAACACAGGTCCTCGTTTTCTGTACACCAGCTTTATGACCACCCAGGTCAGAAGCGAGTTCTAAATTCGCTACTGTTGTTCGGTACTGGAGTATTCCTCAACCCATTGCTTCAACAGGCTCCCGGCACTACTGTGATTAAAATAGCCACTTTCCAATTAGTAAATCCTATTCTCTCTCCACCAATCCCCAGTCTTCACCCCCTTCTCCCTTTGCAGCATGCATTATTATTGACCTCGGGTTGTTGCTAGCTACTGTCAAGTCGGTCCTTCGATGACGCTGTGTGCAGAGTAGAACTGAGCCATAGAGTTTGGTTTGGTTTGGTTTGGATTGGGGGGAGGGGGTGAGAAGTGGGACTGTAATATTTATAGTCATGGTGACACAGCAATTAAGCAATCCTTGCTAACCCAAAGTTTGTCAGTTTGGGCCCATGCAGCAGCTTCTGTAAAGACTCCCTGCAGCCTAACAACAACAATCTTGACATGCCCAGTTCCCCCGCTCTGTCTTCTGCAGAGCCCCCAGGTGGGTTCGAACGGCCAACCTTTCAGTTCATCGTGGAAATCAAATGGTTTGCATCACCTAAACTCGTGACCATACCCTGCTCCTTAATGTTTTCTCTCCCATCACATTCCAGGGTGTGCTCCTGCTGCTCCACTGCCCCTGCTGATCATTTCTCCCAAGCTCCTAGCTGACTTCTCCCTTCATTCCTGGCAGTTTCCATGTTGGGAGATAGGGGTTCTTCCCCACGGACACAACCTCCTCTCCCTTCATAACGTCAGCTATCACGCACAGGACAATGAGTTGTAAATCTTCCTCTCCAGTCTCAATTTCTTCTGAGATGAGGTCCTTTTATCTCACTTCTGTGTTTACAGATTCTTTCATAGCCCTGCCGACAGCTTCTGTTACCTCTGCCCCACCCAGCTTGCTTAAAACCCTGTTCCTTCTATTATTCTGACCTCATTGAATAATGATAAAATTAACGATGTCAAAGTCTAAAGTATTCTGTGATGCCACTCTTTCTCTCACCCCGCGACCCAAGGAGTCACAAAAACTCATGAGTGCTGTCACACACTATCTTCACACATCTAGTCTTTCCCCTCCAGCAGTTGCCCCGTGTTGCACTGCTCAGAGATCTGTCAGTGGGATCTGTGCAGTAACCTCTGCAGGAGCCCCAGTGGCACTCTCATGTAAGAATTGGCCTGCTCACTGCCAGGTTGATGGTTCAAACCAACAGCTGAGCTGCTCTGCGAGACAAAGCAGAGGTTATCTGTTCCTGTAAAGACTTATATCTCATGGGGGCCTTCCTCTTTTTCACTGCCCTCCACTCTACCAAGTAGGATAATGCCTGATCACATGTCCAACGTGTTTATGAAGTCTTGCCACCCTGGCAGCTGAGGGGCCTTAGAAACCCCATAGCACCATGAGTGAGAGTTAACTTAATGGATTTGGTTTGGTTTGATTAATAACCTCTCATTGTTTCTCCAGTCAGAAATTTCTCCCCTTCCTGGCAATCATTTGCACCCAAAATTAAACCAAACCTATTGCTGTCCTGTCATAGAATCTCCATAGTAGAATATCATCAGGTCTGTCATCCACGGTGCTTCTGTGTGGGATTGAACCACCAACCTTGTAGTTAGCAGCCCAAAAGGAAAGTGTTATCCCACTTAGGGACCTTCCTTACATTCCCCCTAATACAAAACAAAAAGCACCCACCCTGTCACAGCCCAGTGCAAAAATCTCCATTGCTCTACCTCAATATTTCCAGGTGAAGCACAAGTTCCTTAAACAGACTCAGGCCTCCATCTGATTTTCCATTCTTATCTCTTAAAGCTCCCTTCCCAGCATTTGTACACTTGCTGTTAAGGACCATACAGTCAGTTCTGACTCATAGCAACTCTCTGTACAACAGAACAGACTGCCCGATGCTGTACCATCCTTGAATTGTTCTGATGTGTGAGCCCATTGTTGCAGCCCCTGTGTCAATCCATCTCGTAGACGGCCTCCTTTTTCATTGCCTCTCCACTCTACCAAGCATGACGCCTTCCTCCAGGGACTCCTGGTAACATGTCCAGAGTGCGTGAGATGAAATTTTGCCATTCTTGTCTCTACAACACATTCTGACTGTGCAAGACAGATCTGTTTGTTCTTTGGGCAGATCAGTGTGCTTCCAATATTCTTCACCAACACCATAGTTCAACTGCATCGGAGTTTCATCAGTCTTCCCTTTAGACACGTTACTCACCTGAAATGTTCCATTTGCTTCCACTGACATTTGAAATTTATACCATCACTGAATGGCTGCACTCTCTTTTCTGTCCAACATATTCACTTCCTGAGTTAGTTACTTTATTGTGTCAACCTGGCCGATAAACACATGTGGGGTTAATTGAAGGGTGGAGGGATAAATGGCTCGGTGAGCCTCGCCTTTCTAGTTCTTGGGTCTCTTGCTTTGTGATGGTTGCACCAGGGTGCAGCTACCTTAGCAGTTCCCTGCTTCAGCTGGCAAGGCTGACTTCCTGAAAGACATCGCCAAGGAGAAGCTACATCGACTTATCCTGATGCAGCCCTGGGTGCTGGAGCACCTGTGTGGAGAACTCTGCCAGCGCTGAGATGTTTACACATTCACCCACTCGGCTTTCCTACTGCAGTCGGCATCATTGTGTCTGTTTTGTGAGATGGAGGCGGACTTTGTGGATTGGTATTGGACATATGGGTTAATAGGTGAATATGGGACTTGTGGGCTTGGGCAGCACTGGGTTGGGATGTTTTCTTGATGCACACTTGCCCTTTATTTAAAACTCTCTCTTATACATTAGTTTCTGTAGATTTGTTTCTCTAAAATACCCAGACTAACACATTATGGTACCGGAAGTGGGGTACTGGAGAAACAAATCAAAAGATGGAGAGTAGATGTTTGTGTGACCTCTCCCTCATGTAGTTTTTCTTCTTTGTCTAGCCAGAGGTCAGATAAAGCTACACTATTTACTCAGTTGTTTTCTGGGGAAAATATGGGCAGTATGAAAATAGAAGTTTGTAAGCCCACTTGCTTTGACCATTAAAATTTGATCTTTAGATGGGTTTAGGCCATGCCTGCAAAGAAATATACACCCCACCCAGTGCTTTGGAGTACTCAGGAATAAGGAGTCTTTGTCAGAAGCTGGAAAAAATCTGGAATCATGAAGAAAACTCCTCTCTGGGACTGAATGTTAAACGGAGCCTGTGAGCAGGCTGAAATGTTTGGTAAGTGACCACCTGTATCTACTTGTTGAGTGGAAGTGGGAGAAATGCAGCAATAAAGAGACAGGTTGAGTTTGGCCACGGGCACCTGTGGACTTGGTTTATAGGGAAAAGAGAAGATGAGAGTGGGTTGACTGGTCTAAAGTTCATGGCCTAGCATGAGTGGGCTAGGTTTGTTGAGTATTTGTGAGAGCCCATGGTCTAAAGGCAAGACGACCAATGGGCACCCTGTGGAGGCTGAATGAGGCAGCCCATATTGAGTTGACCAGCACCTGACCAGATGGAGATTTTTGAGCCTGTGAACTGGTGCATATTGTTGCTGACTTTATGGATGACCTCTCCGGATTTGACTTTGCTTATGGATGCAGACTTCACAAGGTTCCCACTGAAATGAAGACTCTTCATGTAGAAAAATATGATTGTCTTCTCAGAGAACTGGATTGATGTAACTGGGCAGTATATAAATTGGATACTCAAAATTGGGATAAAGACATGAAGTGGTTGGCTTACAAACTTTCATAGGTGGGGAACATATTCATGGGATTATAAGATTAAGGTGTAGGTGTTACTTAATTTCAATCATGAAGCTAAAGAATTGTGTACAGGTGCCAGGTTGGCAAGGGGTGGATTGAGGTAGTTATTGTGCCAACCTGGTCAATAAGCACATGTGGGGTTAATTGAAGGGCGGAGGGAGAAATGGCTC
>NW_022109768.1:7832785-7836256 GCF_000313985.2 Echinops telfairi | reverse complement strand
CCTTCAATTAACCCCACATGTGTTTATCGGCCAAGTTGGCACAGTACACTAACTAACTTAAGCCCCTATGTGTCAGAATCCATGCCTTGATAAAGGAGACCTGATGGTGTAGTGGATTATACAAGTTGCTAGCCACAAGGTCAGCAGTTTGATTCCACTACTCAGTCCTCAGGAAAAAGTTGAGGCTTTCTGCTTTACAGCCTCTGACACACAAAGGGGCAGCTCTGTTCTGCCGTAAAGGGTCATTATGAATTGGGATTGACTCAATGGCTGTGAAGTGCCCTGACCAGTTCTGCTCTGAAAGATAAGCTCATTGAATGCTACGACAATAGTTTTATCTAAAACATCAAGTGGATGGTACTCAGAATATGCTCTGATGCTACCACAGGGATTAGGTTTTTCTGCCAGGAACTTTGTACAGATTATTCCTTGGCCAATGATAAATTCGGGGCCTGGATGAGAAATGCAAGAAAGTTGGAGCCGGGCTGTGGCTCTCTTTCCAGTCACTCTAAGTCTACGTCTCAGCGTATTCAGTCCTCTTCAGGCGAGTTTCTGATTAGCTCATCTACAGAAAGAGAGAGAAAGGTAATTCAGTAATAGGGCAAAAAGTTGAATCCTTATTGTCCTTGTTCTCTGTAGAGGAATTTTTTCTAGAATAAATAACAAACATTAGCATTTAAAGGAAAGGAGAGCCTTTTCGTCCCTCTCTCATTGCCATAGAGTCCTGGCAACTCTTTAGGACAGAGTAGAACTGCTCCTTTGAGTTTCCTAGACTGTAACTCTTTACAGGAGTAGAAAGCCTCCTCTTCCTCCCACAGAACAGCTGGTGGTTTCGAACTGCTGTCCTTGAAGTTAGCAGCCCAAGGCGTAACCCACTACTCCTTCAGGATTCCTTAAGGAGAGTCACACTTGTTCTTCTTTGGAGTAGAACTTTGCTTTTGTTACAGGGTAGACCAAGCTGGGTTCCAAGTGGAAATCCTAAACAGAAGCCTGATAGAGCGGCTAGTGGCCAACTTAGGGCAAAAAGCAGAGAAGATGCTCCCTGTCCACAGAAGGGGTTCAGATTGGAGCCTTCTAAGGTTTTCATTTTTTCAAGGTGAAGGAAAAGTCAAATAAAGTTCACACATTTGTGATTCTGTTCAAAACTAAACCAGAATAAGCCAAGGAGTAAACACAAGGAATAGGGAATTGGACAGGCACCCAAGGCAGAATACATCAGGAGCAAAATACAGGGAAGAACAGAGACAGAAAATAAATGTCAGGATGGGAGCGCCCCAACCCAACTTTAAATAGCTGAGATTCAGATATCAGAATGATGTGGTGAAAACACCTAAGCCTTCTTTACGTAGACATTCTCAAAATATCAAGTGAGTCCCCAGAAACTTTGTAAAGCTCTTATCTTATATTCACTCTACTAGGCAATTACTAAGCACCTCTGATTCACAGCAATCTTCAGGAATGACCTCAGCAGTTCACTGCCTTCGGTGTTTGTGTGGATTACCATAGGACCCATTTCTTTACCTCCTTCGAGACATCAAAGGGTTCCCTTCACCAGCAAATGGTACATGAATCCAAAGCACCCTTACTAGAAAAGTCTTAATCTTCTCCCTCCAACATTGTTATCTTTGTTAGCAGATATCAAAAAGTTTCCCTGCTCTCACGCACCAGTTATATAGTACCTTTTTGAAGTTGAGAAAACGGCACAATATGTCTTCCTTTAATCCAGTATATCCATATTAAGACATAGCCTTCTAAAGGAAGCAGAAAAGGCAGGGGAAAATAGCAGGATAGCAAGGGACCGTAAGCTTGTTAGATGGGGAGAAAAAAAGGAAGTCATTTGTTTGACTCATTCTCCTGGCAACATTAATTTTGATTCTTGGAAACTTTTGGCAGGAAATTGGGAAGAAAAATGTCAAGGATTCGTGTAATTTTTTTTTATAAGTGGGGAAAAGAAGATGTGCATTCTATCATTTCAAAATGGGAGGGAAAGAAGAAAAAAGAATAATATTTACTACAGATCCAATATTTGCCAGTTATTTATATATTCATTTTTATATCTGTCCCTTAAAAGGGACAAGGAAGGAAATGATACTATCTTTATTTTTGAAATATGGAAAAATAAGGATCAGCAAGGTGAGGAATGTTTTCTAAGGGCACTCAGTAAATGAAAGAGCTAAGAGTAACGTTCACTTTTAGCTGCATCCATTACTCAGCTTGCCTCACAAATAGGAATTGGAAATTTGAAAGACTGTCCCAGTTAGCACAGCCAGTTAGAAGAAGGACAGCCAGGCCACCTGACCCCTAACTGTATATGTGTCTTTCTACTCTAGCACTACATTTTCCATTTTTTAAAATAAAGATAGCTGGCATTGTGAATTAAATTCTCCCATTCATTCCATGTGGTGAATACTTCATGTTTTTGTATGCCTAGCCTTACTATCTCAACCTGTCCTCCAGCTCCTGCGTCACATTGACCCCAATTTGACATTGTACTTGGCTATTTAAGATCACCCTTCACAAGTATCCTTCTCTTACACTCCTCAGGGCAAGCTCTTCTAGGAAAATAATGATTGTTATTTTAAGTTATAAATTAATTAATTAAAGTGTAGTGCTTCCTTTCCCCCAACCTCTCCCTCTCCCATTCTCTAAATTCTTATAGGACTTTATCTGATTACCTAAAAATTACATTAATCAATTTCTACTTGTGTCATGGAGATTAGTGTACATGCCTCATCCTTCCTGCTGGTTTGTAGCGTCACCAAAATGTAAAACTGAGACGATGTAGGTGAAACCAAAGTGCTTTGGTGGTGGAGAGAAGTTCAGTGTTACTTTCCATCTGGGAAACTGGAACACTCGATGGGTCAAACCTACACACTGGCTCCGTGGTCTGAAGACCTGGTGATCCACTACTGTACAGACTAGAGCCAAGAAAATCCTCGGAAGAAGTTCTTCTCTGTCAGATGGGGCTGCTATGAATCAGAAGTGATCCAACCGCCCTTGACAACAGCAACCACCAGTGTACTGATCCTTGAAGGAGGAAGAAAGATTGAACGTGTAAAGTCTGAAAAGGCCTGTGTAAGAAAAGGGCATGAATAAGGGAAAAGGGCTCTCTGGCTTGGCTACAATTCAGAAATGTCTGAAAATTAGCTTTTCTTCATTCTGGTTTGTAAGGTAGACTGTCACCAGAAGGAATGTCTTAAAGCATAACTGTTTTTCTTTCATTTTTGTTTGTTTGCTTGTTTTTTAAATCATTTTATTGGGGGCTCATACAACTCATCACAATCCATACATACATCCATGGTATCAAGCACATTTGTACATTTGTTGCCATCATCATTCTCAAAACATTCGCTTTCTACTTGAGCCCTTGGTATCAGCTTCTGTTTTTTGCCCCTGCTTCCCCAACCATCCCTCTCTCATGAACCCTTGATTATTTATAAATTATTATTTTCTTTCATGTCTTACACTGTC
>NW_022109768.1:7817779-7832292 GCF_000313985.2 Echinops telfairi | reverse complement strand
TTGTTTATCTTCAAGCCTTTAAGACCCCAGACACTATATCTTTTGATAACCAGGCACCATCAGCTTTCTTCACCACATTTGCTTATGCACCTGCTTGGTCCTCAGCGATCATATCAGGAAGGTGAGCATCATGGAATGCCAGTTTAATAGAACAAAGTGTTCTCTCATTGAGGGAGTACTTGAGTAGAGGCCCAATGTCCATTTGCTACCTTAATACTAGACCTATTAATATATGCGCATAGAGCTATTTACCAATTGTCATGTATAAATATATTTACATATGTACATGCCTGTATTTAGACCACTATAAATGCCCTTTGTTTCCTAGTTCTTTCCTCTATTTCCCTTTACTTTCCTCTTGTCCCACTATCATGTTCAGCCTTCATTTGGATTTCAGTAATTCCTTTTGGTTACATTGCCCTTGATCAGGCCCTACCAGGCCTTCTACACCCTCCTCGCCATTGATTTTGGATCACTTGTTCCCTTGTGACTGGGTTTGTTAATGCCCACTTCCTTTCCCCTGCCTCCCCCTCTCCCCTCTACCCCCAAACTATTGGTCCTGTTGTTTTCTCCTCCAGATGGTTTATCCTGTCTATCTTATCTAGATAGATCTGCAGAGATAATAATATACACAAGAAACAAGACAGAGCAAAACAAAACAACAAAGGAAAACAAACCAACATCAAAAATCAACGACAAAAAAAGAAAAGCCTGTAAATAGTTCAAGGTCTGTTTGTTGACTTTTAGGAGTGTTTTCATGTTGAGTTTGGTGGGGTGTCATGTCCTGGCCCCACAGTCTATATTTGGTATTCCCCGGGGACTTTCTTGCTCTGCTCCTCCCTTTGCTGTTCTGTTGCATGCCCTTAGTGTTTCGCCTTTGTGAGGTGGGGTCAGATAAGGCACAATTCCCACACTGTGTCTCCAGTGTTGTCCCCTGTAATGCTGTGGGTCAGTGAAGGACATCACGGCTTGTGGTAGGGCCAACCTTATGGTCCTCTCTGTGCTTTCACTGCTCTGAGCGGGAATATAGTCCTCAGGGCTTGGCGGGCCAGAATGTGCTCCACTCTCTCTTCCTCCCCCTTCATTTGCTCCTGTGTGCTCCAATCAGACATGTCCCTCTCCCTGAGCTGTAGCTTCAGTGTTGTCTTCTGAAGTGAATTATTCGGTAGAGAGGGGGGGGCCACCCACGTAACTGGGATTGGGGCTGGCCCCTCAGACCTCTCCACTGGTTCCCTACTCCATGCTGGCATGTTACATTCACAACTTGGAGCACAGGGTTGAAATCTGGTCCCTTTTTCCCTGTGGAGATATAAACAATACCTTCCCCTTGGGTGGGTTAATGTCCTGTTCCCCACTATCCATGTCAGGTTTTTTTTCTTTTTTTCCCCATCCTTTTTAGTTAGCTACCAAATGTATCCCTGGATTTGCTCTGGCCCCTGCCATACTACCTGGACCTCACCCCAGGAATGTTTGTATACAGTAGCTTTTTCCCTATGCCATTTTTAAGCTTACCTCAGTGGACTCATGTTGTACTTGTTCTTTTATGCTTGGATTAAACTTAGCATAATTTCTCCAGTTCTTCCCATGCAGCGATGTGCTAAATGCATTTATCACTGCATTTTAGGTATGCGTACTACTCCATTGTATGTATGTACCGCAGTTTTTTAATTCATTCATCTGTTGATGGAAATTTGGGTTCTTTCCAATTCCTTGCAGTTGTGACCTGTGCCACGATGAATATTGGAGCACAGATGTCTGGCTGTGGTTTGTATCTTGCCTCTTCTGGGTTTATGCCCAGTAGGGGGATTGCTGGGTCATATGGTAGCTCAATTTCCATCTGTTTTAGATATCACCAAATCAATTTCCACAGTGGCTGTACATACCTACAGGACCACCAACAGTGGATGAGAGTTCCTATCTCACCACAGCCCCTCCAACACTTGTTGCTTTCTGATTTTTTGAATCGGGCTATCTTTGAGAGTGTTAGATGGTATCTCATTGTTGTTTTAATTTGCATTTCTCTTTTTTTTTAATCATTTATTGGGGGCTTGTACAACTCTTATCACAATCCATACATCCATCCATTGTGTCAAGCACATTTGTAAATTTGTTGCCATTATCATTCTCAAAACATTTTTTCTTTTTTTTCCCTAATCATTTTATTAGAGGCTCATACAACTCTTATCACAATCCATACTCTTATCGTTAATGATTGAGAACATTTTCTCATGTTTATCGGCCATTCAGATTTCTGCCCATGTGAAACTTCTGTTCAGGTCCTTTGTCCACCTCCTCAATGCGAAAAACATTTTTTTTTTTCGTTTTTGGAAGCTAGCAGAGTATTGTAGAATTTAGTAATAAGGCCTTTGTCTGATGTGTCATTGCTGAAGATGATTTTACAGTCTGTGGACTCTCTTATTATTCTATTGGTAAATTATGTCGAGGTACACAACTGTTTTATTTTCAGTATATACCACTTGTCAATTTGTAATTCGTCTGGATTTCTGTCCTTCCCTATTTCTCCTTGCCTATGTATTCCCTGCGCCAAAGTTCTCACGTTTGTCCCAATTTCTTCATTGACGGCCCTAATACTTTTGAGTTTGATCTCGAGGTCTATGATCCATCTTGAGTTTTTTCTTGTGCATGGAGTGAGGTAAGGGTCTTGCTTCAATTTTCTACAGGTAGATATCCATTTTTTAAAGCACCACTTGTTGAAGAGGGCATCCACTTTCAATTTGATATTTTGGGGGCCCTTATCAAATATTAGTTGCCTGCATACTGATGATTTTATTTCGGGGTTTTCCGTTCTTTTCCATTGGTCTGAGTATCTGTCATTGTACCAATACCATGGGTTTTGACCACTGTGGCTGTATAATATATGGTAAGTCAGGTAAAGCAAGCCCTCCCACTCTATCCTTCTTCTTGAGAAGTTCTCTGATAATTCTGGGCTTCTTCCCTCTCCATATGAAGTTGGTAATAAGTTTTTCCTTTCTTTGAAGAAAGATCAGGGTAATTGTATTGGGATTGCATTAAACTATGTAGTACCTTGGGCAGAACTAACATCTTTATTATATTGAGTCTTCCAATCCACAAGCATGGGATATTCTTCCATTTCTTGAGGTCACTCTTGGTTTCTTGTAATAGTGTTCTGTAGTTTTCTTCATACTTATCTTTTGTTCTTTTGTTATGTATATCCTTATATTTCAATTTGTGCTTGGCTGTTGTGAAGGGTACTACCTTTTTTATCTCCTCTTCTGTGGTCTTGTCCGATGTGTATAGCAGTCTGATAGACTTCTGTTTGTTGATCTTGAATCCTGTCACTCTGTCATATAACTCTATTGCTTCCAATACTCCCCTTGTGGAGCTTTTGCGATTTTCCATATATAAAATCATATCATCTGCAAATAATGATAGTTTCACCTCTTCATAGAAGGAGTCCAGGAGTTTTCCATCTTTCTCTATGTTCTGGAAGAGTTTGTGTAGGATTGGTGTCAGTTCTTCCCTGAATGCTTGGTAGAATTCTCCTGTGAAGTCATCTGGTAGAGGGGATTTTTTTGTTGATAATTTCTGATATCCTTGTATATTTCTTCTATTGATATGGATCTGTTGAGATTCTTGACGTCCACTGGGGATAGTCTAGGGAGGGATTGTTTTTCCAAAAATTTTTCCATGTCTTCCAAGTTGTTGAATTCATTGGAGTACAGTCCTTCATAATACTATGTAATTATCCTTTTGATTTCATTAAAGTCTGTTGTAATGTCCCCTCTTTCACCCTTCATCCTTGTTATTAAAATGTGTTCCTTCCTTTCTTTGGTTAGGTTGGCCAGCAGTCTGCCGATTGTGTTTATCCTTTCAAAGAACCAACTTTTAGCAGCATTAATTTTTTCCCATTGTACTCTTATTTTCCTTCTCCTGAATCTCAGCCCTGATTTTTATTATTTCTTTTGTTTTGCTATTAATAGGATTCTCCTATTGACTCTGCTCAAGTTGCTGCAAATTTTGTGCCAGTATATCAATCATAAGTCTCTCTTCCTTTTATATGTGTGCATGTGTTGCTATGAAACTTCCTCTGATAGCTGCCTTTTCTGTGTTCCATAAGTTTTATTACATTGTGTTCTCATTCTCGTTGGTTTTTAGGAATTTCCTAATATCATGTCTGACCTGGGCCAATACACACTCCTTTGGCAATAGAAAGTTCTTCATCCTCCAATTGTTTGATCTTGTTTTCTTCATCTTCCTTTTGTTGATTTCCAGCCTTATGGCACAGTGGTCAGACAGAGAGGTCTGTATGATTTCAATGTGTTTAAATTTATGCAGATTCTCCTTCTGCCCCAGCATGTGGTTTATCTTTGAATATGTGCCATGTGGACTTGAAAAGAATGTGAATATTTTTGTATTTGGATGAAGAGCTCTGTAAATGTATATCAGGTGATATTGTCTAATTGTAGTGTTCAGATCTCTAGCCTCCTTGTTGAGTTTCTTTCCCTGTGATCTATCTTTATGAGAGAGCAGTGTATTGAAGTCACCTACTATAATTTTTGATCCTGTGATTTCTTGTTCCATCTTTTGGAACGTTTGGTTGACATATTCAATGGGTCTCTCATTTGGAATATATTTTTAAATGCTTAGTTGTTCCTTGACTACCGTTCCCTTATCTTATCCCTCCTTACTGTTCCCTTATCCCTTATCCCTCCTTAGCTCTTTTTATGGTTTGCACTTTGAGGTCCATTTTATCCGAGATTAGGATTGCAACCTCTGCTTTTTTTGAATTGCTGTTTTGCTTGGTACGTTTTTCTCCAGCCTTTGAGTCTCAGCCTATTTTTGTCTGTAGTCTTGAGATGTGTCTCCTGTAGGCAGTAGATTGATAGGTTGTGTTTTCTAAGCCAGTCTGCTAGCCTCAGTCATTTAATGCCTGAGTTCACTCCATTGATATTCAGGGTTATTTCATCCATCTGTGGACTCTGTGATGTCATCTTATGTCTTTTATGTTGGTTGTTTTCCTGCCTTCCTTTATTATCATTGTGTTGTACATGTGTGTGTGTGTGTTTCACGCTTCACGTCTTTCCACCCTTAAGCCAATGCTATCTTGGGGGCTGTTTTCTCTTTGTTGCTCTCTGGGTGGGGTTGTTCTATGTAGCAGTCTCTTATTTGTGCTCGGTGAGTGATGTTCTGCTCATACTCGGTTGGCAAAGATCTTTTGTAGTGCTGTGTTTGTTTTTTTTAATGTCGTCTTTCATTTTCTCTTGCCAGAGAGGACTCTTACTTCTCCATCTATCTTGGTAGATAATTTGGCTGGATAGAGTATCCTTGTGTTTGTATTATTTTCCTTCAATTTTTGGATTATATTACTACACTCTCTCCGCTTCTTCATAGTGTCCGCTGATAGGTCTGAACATATTCTTATTTGGGAAACTTTATATGCGATTGCTTGTTTTTCCCTAGCTGCACTCATGATTTTCTCCTTTTCCTCAAAGTTGGATAGTTCAATTATTATGTGCCTTGGTAACTTCTTCTTGGGAATTAATCTAGCTGGTGTTCTTCCAACCTCCTGAATGGTTTCCTTGTCATTCATTAAGCTGGGGACGTTTCCTCCAAGAATTCTCTCACTATTTTTGCAGATTACTTCTTTGTTGAGTCTTCCTCCAGTAATCCAATTTTTCTGATGTTGCTCCTATTCATAACATCAGACATAACTCTTGGGTTTTCTTCAGCTTCTCTGATGATCTTATTAGATTTTTGTTCACGTTTGTTAAAGTCTGCTTGTCTGTCCTCCAAGTCACTGGTGCGGTTCTCTGCTTCCTCCAGTTGATTCTCGAGGTCCATGAGTCGGCGACTGGTTTTCGTTATCTCATCCCTAAGCTCTTGTATTTCCATTTGGTGTATGGTCTTTATCTCCTCTATCATTTCATCCTTTTGCTGTATTGTTTCCCTCATATCCTGTATGACTCCAAGCAGCATTCTAAATATTTCTTTCTGAGGCAGATCAATGTCTACTTCTTCTATGCATGTCATTAGGTTCAGGACATCTTTGACATTGCCTTTTGTTTTTCCTTTTTTTGTTGAGGTCGTTAGGGCTGATTGCTGTTTGTGTTGTGTTGTTTTAAAGGAGCCAGTTGCCATTTTCCAGAGAGTCGAAGCATACTGGGAGACTCATAGGAATGTTTCTTCAAACTGCCTGCAGCTAATTGCACTATGAAATTTGCCTACAGCCTTATCCTCCTGTGGCTTCACTGTTTCCCTAGTCATTCAGTATTCTGTTATTTGGAGAGCAAGTTGGATGATTCTCTCAGGATGGTTGGGTGTTTGTGTACCTATGAGAATGGTGCCACACCGGATGATCTCACAAGAAGCCATGATGGTGTGGCCCACAACAGCTTGGGCACCGCGGAGGGTATGCGGGTGTACCTGCTCCTATGGGAGTGCCACAGATGGCTGGTGGGTCTGTCCGCTTTGGTGTAGAGCACCGCAAATGGTGGGCGGACTTGCCCTGGTCAGCTAGATCGCTGCAGAAGTTGGGTAGAGGTTCCCACAGCAGCATGGAGTGTTGGCAAGTGTCAGCCGAGTTGCCTTAGGCTGTGTGAGATACTACAGCAGGTGGGAGGAAGTTCCCTCAGTCACGTGGAACTACAGAGGACAGGTAGGAATTCCCCTAGCCACACAGGCAGGATTTACCCTGGAAGAAGGTGGGTGGGATTTCCTCCAGAGGAAGATGGACAGGATTTCCCCTTAAGGAAGGTGGGCATGCTTTCCCCCAGAGGAAGGTGAACAGTCTTTCCCCAGTCACCAATTATGCTGCAGAGAGTGGAGCTCTCCCAGCTGGGTGGAGGAGAGGTGTAAATGCCTTATGCTAAGGGGAGTGCCCTGGAGGTTTGCAGTGGCCTTTGACAGAAAGAGGAAGAGAAAGAGAAAACAAAAAAGAAAGAGAAAACTGAACCTGCTGAGACTGTGGTGGTAAAGAGAGAAGAGAGAGAAACAAAAGGAACAATATAGCTGAACCCCAATCCCTGACTATGAGGCTGTAGGGGTTTAAACTCTTCCCCGAGGCGGCAGCAAGCTGTGGCTGTGTTGAGATAAGGCCCTTGGGCTGACTCCAAATGATCCCAGCTCTGGCCAAGATGGTGGCAGGACTAAGGTTAAACCCTAGCCAGCCTCCACTGTGGTAAGCCAAAAGCCCCAGCTCCTCAAAACCTAGTGGATCTGTGCCTACTTATCTTTATGATGCTCTCCTGACACCTAGCAGTGTGGAATTTCCCTCTTAGTAATGCTCCAGCGCTGATTTCTGCGCAATCCCTCTGATACGTGTTACCCAGTCACCATCTTCAAGCATACAACATGTATTCATGTATCAGCCAAGTTTTTCAGCACATTTTTTATGCAGTTTTTTGTGGTAAAATTAGGTTCCTAGGCTGATATTCAGATCAGCTTATACTTGAGTATATACGGTAACTACTTAACTCATGTAGCTCCTAACTACATGGATTAGCATTCTAAAAGAAGTACACTTCAGATAATGGTCTATAGGATAAATTATGCTTCTCAAACTTTTCAAGGTTGATCAGGAGACAGGAAGGAAGGCAGCAAGAACAGGCAGCACCTCCTGGTCACGTGTCTTAGTGACCTGATGCCTGAATAAGTGCTAAGTGCTGCAACCTCCAAGGGAAAACACTGAACAATGAAAATTAAATGCTTCAATACAAAAAATTCAAAAATACTAAACCGACCTTCATCTATACCCCAAAGTGATTCTATTACTAAGCCTATATAGTAGAATATGAATTCAATTCACATGTGGCCACATTTTTCTCCTGGAGTTGTCTTTGGTTCTATGATGACTACAAGAATTCTATATGAAATATTATATAAATATCTACCATATTTTAAAAATATTTGGGCTACCTCTATTGGATTTGTTTTCCTTCTTTTATTTTGAAGAAATTACATTAATGTTTTCTTCTATTCGCTGAAAACACCAGTGTCCACAAGCTTGAGATCAGAAGAACAAGAAATTGCTCTAAAAGGGATCAAATTTAGAAGGTGCTAGATTGAGTGGGATAAAAAACTGTGCAACAAAATTCAGAGTCACAAAAGTAACAAGGCTTGCTGGTTGGACAGACATTAGTGGAACTCCCAAGACCATGTCCCTTAGTCACCCTTCAGGTCTTGACTGAATTACTCCCAATAGTAAAATAATCAACTATTTGTAATCAAAAGTTTAGCACTGACCCATGGACAAATGCCAGAGGTTAGGAAAAAGGGAAGACCAGCAACAGGAAGTACAGGGAGGAAATGGGATAAGTGTTTGAGGGAAATGCAGTGGAGGATTGGAAACAAAATGTGTATGAATTGCTGAATGCAAAACTGGTGATCTGTTCTGTAAACCTTCACTCAATTAGCAATAAAGGGATTTTTTTAATTCCATGGAGGAAATATACTCACTCAACAAATATTTGTTGAATAGTTTCTATCTGCCAGACACTCTTCAAGGTATTGAAAATCAGCAATTTCAAGGAGACAATATCCATGCCCTTGTAGGACTTACATCCTAATGGAGAGAAACAATAAATATATGAGATCTGGGTTCAATTACCAGTCAATGCACCTATTCACAGCAACCACTTATAAGGAGAGGCTTAGATGTTGCTATGAACCACACAGGTTTCTATCGATTTTCCAGACTAAGATGGTCTAGGAATAAGGGTCTTGGAATCTACTTCCAAAAAAGAGCCAAGAAAGCTCCATGGATCATAATAGTCCAATCCACAGTAATATAGATGATTTGGGCTTTTTCTCTTTGGGTAAACAAAATCATGAATTAACAAATGCCTTATTTTATTCTATTGACTGGTACTTTTTTACTGTATCCTGCTAAACAAACAACACATCATACATTTAAATATCCAATCTCAGGCCTGTTATAAACATTTAGTTCTTATTAGGTATTTTTAAGTTAGAAAAGATTGAATTATTAAATTCCATTACCATGTGTTAAAGATAAGCTGTCTAAATACCATTAAAATATGTGTGCTTGAATGCTCTTTCCTTTTAAAAAGTTGGGGTTGAGGGTGGGGGCGGGGATGAAAAACTTTACTAAAAATATCCAGGCCAAGTTACAAATATGTACAGGAAAAGTGTCACTTAATAATAGCCAGGAAAGTTCTTGCAAAATACCTGAGACCAATATAACAATAATTATTATTTGCTTGAAAGCTCTGAGCTTAGCATGACTTCTAGATTTGTGTGAGCTTTTAGGCGATCACATTTGATTCTGTCTCATTTCACAGTAAAGCAATGTCACATATAATGATGTTATCAACCTCAGAAAAACATATAACTGTGGTAACAGAGTATCTTAATCCTGCTAAATTGGTGGTTTGTCACTAATTTACTATAGCACTAATTTTATCAAGGTACAAACACCATGTATAGCAAGCAGTCCGGACACCTGCGCTTGCTAGGATTCCGTGCTGGACCTTTTCTTCATCAACACTGCCACCTTCTGTTTGGTGTAGGCTTTACATTTATTTCTGTCTTCAAGGTTCTTGAGAGATTTTAGGATTTATAAATAAACTTCAAATTGGAAGGAACCATATAGAATTAAATGCCCACATTTGCATAGATTAGGAAACTGAGGCCCAAAGGAATTAAATGATCTGCCTGGAAAGCGAAAGCCATTTAGATCAGATTTTAATTCAATGTTGAGTCTCCCTGGTTTGCATAATCACAGTCCAAGCCAAACCAGCTACGACCCATAGGATTTTGACTCCTGGCATTCCCCCGGGTTATAGAATAGAACTCCGTAAGGTTTCCAAGGGTGTGACATTTTGGAAACAGATCATCAGGCTGCCTTTGACGGCGGCCTTTGATGAATTCAAATCATTAATCTTTTTAACTAAGAAATTAAGCATTTGTACCACCCCAGGACTCCATCCCCATTGAGAAGATTCCAACTCATAGCAATGCTGTAGGACAGAGGCAAACTTGCCTGCAGGGTTTCCAAAGATGCAAATCTTTATACAAGTTGACTCCCTCATCTTTTTCCTGCGGAACAGCTGTTGGATTTGAACTGCCAACCTTTCAGTTAGCTGCCTAAAGCTCAACCCACTACACCACCAGGGATCCATAGTTACACCCGTTATTAAATCAGATCTCTAAGCACACAGCTTTTGACTAATTTTATTTGGTACTTTTTATTCACATTACACAAAGTTTGCATGGGGAGTAAACATTGTACTGTCAATTTTAAAGGATTTATGTTTCTCCAAAATGTGCCTTTAAAAATTACTGTAATATACACAAGCAGGAAAGAACTAAATCCTTTCTTTTTCTCCCCCTTCATTATTAAATTTTCTGTCAAATCAGTTACAGGAATGTTCTAGAAAAAAAGGGCAAACATTAAACAACGTTTGTAATTATTCTTAACCATATGTATTATTTAAAAATAATAATGTCATTAAACAGTGTGTTTAGTAAAGCAGGGATTTTTAAAGTGGGCAAATTTAAATTTTATAAACTTGAACTTAATTCTTTTTTATTACTTAAGTTTTACACCAACTTAAATGTCTCATTTACATAGGTGAGGTATAAATAGGATTAACATATGTAGTAGAAACCCAATTAGTCTTACCACATTATCCTTTTGGCATCGTATATATATATATATTTGCTAATATTTTGTCTAAACTGTTTTTAGTTTATGCTTATGAAGGGTCTTGATCTATAATTTTCCTTTATTATAATGTTGACGAGCTGAATATGGTAATGTTGGCATCATAAAGTGAACTGGGAAGTTTGGCTCTCCCTTTCCTGGAAGGACTTGCAAGGTTGGGGATATTCCCTTTTTAAAATGTTTTCATAGATCCATCAGTGAAATCCTCTGGGCATCAAGTTCCTTTGTACTGAGATTTCTGCTTAATTGCTAGCTGTAGAACTGTTCCAGTTTTCTAATTGTTTTGGTTCATTTGAGTAATTAGTATCTTTTGAAGATAAGTCCACTAATCTAAGTAGCTTCTTTGTCTATTGACAAAAAGTGGTTCATAATATACATTTATTTTCTTTTAAAAGTCTGTAGGACCTGTACTGATATCTCTTCTTTTTTAAAAAAACATTTTATTGAGGGCTCTTACAGCTCTTGTAACCATCCATACATCAATTGTGTCAAGCACATTTGTACAGATGTTGCCATCATCATTTTCTAGACATTTATTTTCTATTGAGCCCTTGATGTCAGCTCCTCTGTGGCCCCTTGGTAAATTATAAATTAATATTCTTTTCATATCTGATCTTGATGATTTGTTTCTTCTCTCTACTCGATCAGTCTGGTGATGGGTTTATAAGTTTTATTGATTTTCACAAAGAATTCGTTTTGTGTTTTATTAATCTTAACCAATGTTCATGTGATTTTTCCTTAGTTCTTTTAAAATGTGTAGGCAGTTTTTACTTAATCAATTTCTACTCTCTTTTATTTCTTCCTATTTTGGGGGGGTATTCATATTCTAGATTCTTAAGACATAAGCTAAAAGAAAAGCCTTAAAAAAAAGAAGATGTAAGCTAGGATTTCGATGGAAGCTAAATTTTAACTATGCTTCCTCTATGAGAAAGTACTTCTCTTGTCCTATAGAGTCCCTGGGCTTCTAACTGCCAGGTCGGCAGTTTGAAGCTACTGACCACTCCAAAAGATAGAGTTTCCTACTCTTGTAAGTAGCTACAGAGGCAGAAACTCAGAGACAGTTCTCCCCTGTCTGTTCAGTTGCTGTGAGTCGGCCTCAGCTCAATGGCAGGGAGTGAGTCTTGTGCTATTACATGAGCATTTACAGATTATAAACATGTCTCTGAGCACTAACTGTGCTTCATCCCACAAAGATTTATATGTTGCATTCCCATCCGCATTCATATATATAGAGATGTTCTAATTCCCTTGTGATACTTTTCTCTGATACATGAACTTTTTCCTAGCATATGTTGTCCGAATATTTCTGTATTCTTAATATATGTTTTTTGTTATTGATGTCCCACCTAATTTAGCTGTGGTTATAAGAAAAACTCTGCATCATTTCAATGCTTGCTATTTACACTTGACTTGTCTGCTGTGAATGAACATTTACTGACTCCGGTTGTCAATAATAAGAGAAAGAGGAGGCTGCCTACCCCTGTAAAAAGTTAAAGTCTTCCAGAGAGTATTGGAAAGCAGATGATTGCAGATGTAGTTAGGTTAAAATGTAACACCTTATTCTAGTTCTCTCTTGACCCATTTTAAATTTGCTCCAGTTTTTAATATTTTCTGTTTTCTTTTCGATTGAGGTGTTTCTCTGGGTTTTTTGTTGTTGTTGTTGTTGTTTTGGCATTGTTGCTGACTTTTTGCTTTTTATTTTTAATTTTGCATGTTTCTCTATCCAAAAAATCTAGGATAGGTAAATCTAGAGAGAGTGCAATAACTGGATTAGTAGTTTCCTAGGTAGGAGAAGTGGGGGTGGGAAATGGGGAGCTAACAATAATGGACACAAGAAAAAGGAAAATATTCTAAAATTGATTGTGGCAGTGATTACACAACTCTTTAATTTATGATTGGAATGTTGATTCGCAGCATATGTTAATTGTTTGTCAATAAAGCTGTTTTATCAAACTTCAGGTCTCAGAAAACCCCAGAGGTAGTTGTACTCTGTCCTTCTGGGTTCGTAAGAGTTAGAATCAACCGGACGGAGGTGAACTGGATGGCAGTGAATTGGCTATGATGCCATCATATGTCTGAAGTAAGCTGACCAGCTGCTAAAAAAACAATGGAGATTGTAGGGCTCATAACCATTCATTGTAGGATTCAGATAATTCTACACTGTTTTGCGCCTTTTGATACTGTTAATGGTCACAGTACATTGTGAAATCTATTTAGAAATATATTTGGTCTTCTTGATACTTATTTTCATAATCTGGAAGGCTGAGTAACACAAATATCCCTAATAGAGTAAAATAAGCATTCTATTTCAAGGGTTAGAAGGTTTGGAGGATGGTTAGAAAGGAATCATAATGAATAACCACTAGTTAAGCGGAGGGCTGCTGACCAGGCACAGATTTGCACGCTAAAATGTCTTTACTGAATTGAGGTGTAAGAACGGTCCACACACGCTTCCTGTGCGGTCACACCTATTGATACGACTGTGTTCCTCCTAAGGATAAGCTCATGGTGGCTTAGCCCGTCAAACATTTTGCTTTGAAACTTTGACACCAAACATACAGAACGGTACATGGAGTACATAGTTTGGTCATTGAATGCAAATCACCAGGAAGGATGGTAGGCTCTTCCCAGCAGCTTAAAGGGAAAATGGAAAGAAATATGTAGCAAAGACACAGTGCAAAATCTGCCTGGTCATATTCAGAAGCTTTCTGCTATTCACTATTTTTCCTTAGTCCACATGGGGGAAAGGGAAAGGTGCCGAAAATTCTAAGATTTCTTAGTTCAAAAAAAGAAAGGTTGGATTTTGTAGGGAATCGGTGTGTTCTCATTAATAAAAATAGTTACATAGCAAGCAACTAAACTTGCTAGATAAAGACATAGAGAAATTACCACCCTGGAAACTATTAGAATACTATAAAATACATTGAATACCAAAACTCTACTGAAGAATGCCATTGTTTTCTGGGGGTTGAGGAGCTTCAGGCTCATGTATCTGGGTCACTGCTATGAATAGCAGTGAGTATTACATTATGCATAAAGAAAGACTTGGAGATTCTGTAGTGAGTTGACTCATTAATCAAGGTGCTTGCCAGGCAGCAGGCCCTTCAAAGGGAAACTGCCCGTGCCCACAACCTCCGCACAGAAGCAGCCCAAAGCAGGTCTGGTTTGAAGTTCAGGGCACCACCTGCTGATGGGAACAAGGATAACATTTGACCCAAGACACCAATTCATGATCTAGTCAGTAATCTATATGTAACTTTGCATGATTTTTTTTTTTTACTTTTACCTCTCTCTAGGAGAAGTTTAACTTTTTATAAAATATTGCAGCCATCTGAGAAAGTCAGTGAACTTTATGGGAAAATATTGAGTGAAGGAAACTGAGAGCCAAATGTATGAGTTAAATCAAGATTTTGAGCACATAGAAGGCATAAAATGTAGAAAAAGTAGAGAGAGATGATCAAGGGCAACAGACACAGTCAGTCAAGTGAAGAAAATGAAGCTGAACTGTATTGAAATGTAACTGAATCACACGAACATAAAGCCCTTGACGGAAAGTAGAGACCTGCGGCTGAAATTCCAAGAGCTGTATTAGATTCTGAGCTGACATTCAGTTCTAGTTTCATTTTGAGTCTCAGATCTTGGGTCCTGTGACCTACCCCTTCCCCCATCCACCCAATTCCTTCAGATGAATTGACTGTATTATAAATATTTCCAATCGAATCAGTATAGTGTGAATAAACGTTTGCTGCCCCCATGATCTTCTTAATTGTCTTGAATAAACTGAAGGTAATTTTTTTGTCATTGATCTTTCATAAGACATTAGTATGAACTATTAATAACATTTTTT
>NW_022109768.1:7813909-7815063 GCF_000313985.2 Echinops telfairi | reverse complement strand
AATAAAAAATCTTAAGGGCAATAGAAAGAGAAAGAATTCACTCTGGGAGAGCCTATTAAATGAAAGTGATTTTGAGCACACTCTGCATTCTCCTTGCTTCAAAGAGAAATGGCAATTCAGAGAGCAGCCCATTCCTAGTCCTCTGAGACGTATAAAGAACAATGACTGGAATGACTATGAGAGGGAAAAGGAACTGACAGCCAGCAGGGAGAAAGACACTGCTGTGAAGAAAGGACTGAGAAGGGAAAATATATGTCCTCAATGAAGGGACCAAGAATGTGGTTGACAATGGAGAGACAAACGTAAGAAGGCATGAGTGGGAGAGAACTCAGAAAACTACAGGAATTTTACACTCAAACAAAATAGAATGGACATGATAATGGCCACCTGTCTATACAAATAGGTTTGTATTATACAACTCTACCTTCTTAATATAAGTACTTATGAAAATAAGAACTAGTTCTAATTCTAGAATCATGATATTTAATCATCACATTTTCCAGGTTTAACAATTATCCTTAGTGACTAAAAACTGAAAATTGCACTTCTTTAAGGAAATATAATTAAATGAGAAACAAAGCCTACATTTCTTTAAGAGAGTCTCCTTCATTTCTTTTTTTCAATTGCATTTTAAAACACTCTTATGAGAGTTAACCATTAGGTTTTCTGAGTTTCCTCGTTAACTTTGTTTCTTTAATATTTAGAATACAAGTATTAAAAATTTTAAAGGTCAGTGCACAAAATTCGAAGGTTGTTTGGCTGCCCCCCTCTGAAATGATTTTACGTTTTTTATGAAATTGCAAATGGAGAACAGGAAATATCAGCACAAGTCTAGCAAAATACTATCATACCAAATCTGTTATAGATATTAATAAGAATCCTCAAAGTCAGACCAATAGTGCAATTAATCTTGTATATTACACACTAGCTATATCCTCTTTGGAAGACATGGACTTCTCCAGATAGAATGGACTACATCTGTGAGAAGAGATGATGGAAAAATTCAATATCAACACCAATTGGGATAAACCACCTGAGACAGTTTATTGTGCCAGCCTGGCCGATAAACACAAGTGGGATTAACTGAAGGGCAGAGAGATAAATGGCTTGGTGAGTCTCGCCTTTCTTGTCTCTCGCTCTTTGATCATCGGACC
>NW_022109768.1:7790971-7812715 GCF_000313985.2 Echinops telfairi | reverse complement strand
GGAGCTGATGGACCACCAACGGAAGCGCTCAATAAGATGCTGAACCCTGCAAGCTCATCGGGTGCAAGAAATTTAGAAGACAGCTCCCTTTCTATCACACAATCTCTCACCTTGTTACTGTCACCAAGGTATATTTTCCAATGATGAATTTTTCCTCCTTGTTTGCAACTTTTGCATTCCAATCGCCAATAATTATCACTGTATCTTGAATGCATGTTTGGTCACATTGGTAAAATTCTTCAATTCCCTCATCATTAGCTGCAATGGTTGGTACATAAATTTGAACAATAATTGTATTTCTGGATTTCCTTGTATGAGGATAGGTACTATCCTATCACAGGCAACATTGTTTTTCAAGATAGAACCTGAAATGTCCTTTTTGATGATGAATGCAATATGACTCTTCTTGTGTTTGTCATTTCCAGGATAGGAAACCATATGATTGCCTGATTCAAAATGGCCAATACCAATAAATTTCATCTCACTACTGCCTGGGAAATTGATCTCTATCTACTCCGTTTTACTTTGACAACTTTCAATTTTCCTAGATCCATACTTGGTTCATTCCACGTTCCAATTATTAATAGATGCTTGAAGCTGTTCTTCTCGTTTTGAGTCATGCCCCACCAGCAGGTGAGTGTCCTGATGGCTTTGATCCTGCAAGCTCTACTCCATAGATGTAATTATGGTCGACCCTACTTTGAGAAGAGTACTCTTCCTCAATCATATTCTGAGGGTCTTCTCACCAGAGGGGCTCATTTCCTGGCACTGTCTCTAGCAATATTCTGCTGTGATTCATGAGGGTTTCCGTTTGTGACAACGTTTGTCTATAAAGCTTTCTTTGACTAATTCCTCCAGAATGGACAGCCTAGTCCATCTTTATAATCTGTTCTTTGTTTAGATCAGCAGTTCTCAACCTGGGGGTGGGAACCCTTTTGGAGATCAGGGGTCACCTGATTCATAACAGTAGCAAAATTACAGTTATAAAGTAGCAACGACTCACACCACTGGTCCTGAAGAGATCATCTGCCCTGGATTCTCTGTGTTTCCAGTTCCTATCTGTACCAGTGTAGACCCTATAGCCTAGCCAGACTTGCAAGGTAGAATTCGGATCATGACAGTGTGGCGGGTTGGAGGGAGGAAGCATTTAGGAACTAGAGGAAAGTTGTATTTTTCATCATTGCTACATCGCACCCTGTCTGGTTTGTCTCCTCCCCTAACCCCCTCTGCAAGGGGATCTCCAGTGTCCTACAAATGGGCTTTGGGTCTCCATTCCGCACTCCCCCCCTCATTCACTATGGTAAAATTTTTGTTCTGATGATGCCTGATACCTGATCCCTTCGACACCTTGTGATTGCACAGGCCGGTGTGCTTCTTCCATGTGGGCTTTGTTACTTCTGAACTAGATGGCCACTTGTTTACCTTCAAACCTTTAAGATCCCAGACGCTATATCTTTTGATAGCCTGGCACCATCAGCTTTCTTCACCACATTCACTTATGCACCTATTTGTTTTCAGCAATCGTATCATGGAGGTGAGCACACAATGATATGATTTTTTGTTCTTTGATGCCTAATAACTGATCCCTTTGGCACCTCGTGATCACACAGGCTAGTGTGCTTCTTCTATGTGGGCTTTGTTGCTTCTGAGCTAGATGGCCGCTTGTTTATCATCAAGTCTTTAAGACCCCAGATGCTATATCTTTTGATAGCCGGGCATCATTGAAAGTCTGGCTAGACCAGAGGATGTACACTGGTACAGAAAGGAACCAGAAACACAGGGAATCCAGGGCGGATGATCCCTTCAGGACCAGTGGTGTGAGTGGCGATAATGGGAGCATAGAGGGAGAGTGGGTTGGAAAGGAAGAACCAATTACAAGGATCTACAGTGACCTCCTCCCTGGGGGACGGACAACAGAAAACTGGGTGAAGGGAGATGTCGGACAGGGCAAGATATGACAAAATAATAAGTTATAAATTATCAAGTTTTCATGAGGGAGGAGGGAGCGGGCGGGAGGGGCAAAAATGAGGACCTGATACCAGGGGCTTAAGTGGAGAGCAAATATTTTGAGAATGATGAGGGCAATGAATGTATAAATGTGCTTTGCACAATTTATGTATGTATGGATTGTGATAAGAGTTGTATGAGTCCCTAAAGAACGATTTTTTAAAAAGAAGAAAAAAAGTAACAACAAAAATAATTTTATGGTGGGAGGTCACCAAAACGTGGGGAACTGTATTAAAGGGTCGCAGCATTAGGAAGGTTGAGAACCACTGCTTTAGATGCCCTGCTGAAACCTGTTTACTTTGGATGACCCTGCTAGTATTTGAAATACCAATAACATAGCTTTCAGCAACACACAAGCTACTACACTATGAAAAATTGACTGGTAAACTGGTAGATAGATATAGATAGATAGATAGATAGATAGATAGATAGATAGATAGATAGATAGATAGATATAGAAGACAGAGAAATTTATGTAAGAAAATTGCTCATATAGTTGTAGAAGAAGTAAATCCAATCCAGTTTCCAATCTATGGGTTAGATGCTAAACTGGAGGCTTCTCCTGATCATCATAACTTCAGTTGCTGGTAAACCCAGGACCAGCAGAATCACCACTAAACCCAATGATGAAGAAACTGAAGAATTCTACTAATTGTTCCAGTCTGTAAAATATAAAACAGCAAATACTAGCAAGTGAGCAGAGAGATTGGGACACTTATACACTGCTGATGGGTTTATAAGCACGTACAATCATGGTGGAAATTGATTTGGTACTACCTAAAACTGCTAAGGATGAACATCCCAGGCAATCCATCAAACCTCTGCTGGGTACATACCCTAAGGAAGTAAGAGACATACACAAACAGACACATATACTCCCATGTTTATCAAATCACTGGTCACAGTAGCAAGGCCTTGGGAACAGTCCAAAAGCCCGTTAGTAGAAGGAGAGATAAAGACATTTTGGTACACACAATGGAATACTATACATCACTAAAATCATTGATGAACCCACAAAGCACCTCACAAAATGAACAGACCTAGAACACATTATGCTGAGCAAAGTTAGTCACTCCCAAAAAGGCACACATTGCAAGAGACCATCGATGTGGATAAACATCAAGATAAAGACAGGTGTGGTTCTTAGGTCAGCAGTCATTCAATACAGCCTCCTAGGCAATGGGCAGGTATGTCTGTCTAATGACTGTAACTCATTGTCACTCCCTTATTTGTATAGCATAAAGTCCACTTCTCCAAAGGAGACTTCACCACAGTTGAAGTCAGTTTCTCATTTTCCAGTTAATGGGAGACGACCAAATAGTCCCTGGCATGTGGCATTGCCCTGTGGTAACCCTAATTTGGTGTACACTCCTATTGTTGGTGTTCAGTGCATTTTGATGGAGATTCATGACCAAGAGGAGTAGGGGATGTGTCTGTCTCTAAGAAGGTGATTTCACATCTGTTGGTGGGTAGAATAGGGGGATGAGACTTGCTTTTGGAGAAAATATTTGACCTTGCTTATATGAACCCCCAAGTGGAGAGTCCATCCAATAAAATATTGCTAATCATGCATTTTAAGTTTCCTTTCAGTCCTTAGTAATCTAGCCCTCTTACTTTAAATTACCTATATTTTAGATTTCTTTTTCAAGTTGTACAGCATTCTCCATAGGCCACATCAGGATGACTGGATTTGGAAAACCCAGCAAAGGAACCAGAGTTTACCTTTAATACACTTGTTGTAGATTAAAGGAATTGATATACTCCTTTGGATTTAAAGCTTAAATATTTTAGTGTAAAAAGAAGATGACTGCTACCCCAAGGTCAAGGACTTTGAAGCAAACCTATTGCTTTTGAAGTTGGCCAAAAATAGGCAACTTAGACCATTATATATTTGCCAATTTCATATGTGCTTAGCTTTTTGTGACATGTTAGTTCTGCAGACATACTTCCGCCTTCGTGAATAAGTGTTATTGAAATGTGTGCCTTGTTCCTAACCCTCATTGTTTTCTTAAACAGGATTCAATAATATTTGTGGATTTCAGTCTAAAATTCTGTCCTATGCATGAATATTTCCATTATCTCAATAGTATTGTAAATCCAATGAATGATACCATTATTCATCTGACATACTTCAGACAGGTTGTCAGGAGGACCAGGCCCTCAAGAAAGACATCATGCTCCATAAAATGGAATGGCATCAAAAAAGCTCTTTTGTCTACCTCACTGTGCTTAGCCCAATCATGACTCAATTCCCACTCTGGTAACCCCACCTGTAACTATGATGTTTTAATTTGCTGGATACAACATACGTGTGACAGCTTTCCTTGTTCTCCCATATCCTTTCTAAAATTCTGTATAGCAGAAATATTTGGACATCATTATGACCCTATGTTCGTGGTCTCCCCAATATGGATAATATAGTTCAAATCGATAATGAGTAGTGTCTTTAAAATAAAAATAAGGAAATAAAGCAAATGCCAAAACAAATTTTTAAAGTAGCATATTTTTATGAAGCAATGGCATCAAAGGAAGAAGTGCAAGCTGCATGGGAGGCATGAGCAGAAAACGAAGCTCCAGGAATGTGTGCAATACCAACTGAAATGCTTCCAAAAGTGTACACCACACTGGAAGCACTGACTGTTTCAAGTCAAGAAATGTGCAAGACCACATTGATTTGAGCATTCCCAACAAAGGTGAATGGGAAAATTATAGAACAATGTTATTAATATAATTTGCAAGTAAAATTTTGCTGAATTAATTTTTAAAAACTGCAGCAGTACATTGACAGGGAACTTCCAGTAATTTACGTTGTACTCAAAAAAGGACATGAAATGAGATATATTATTTCTGACCTCAGATGACTCTTAAGTGAAAGAAAAGAATTCCAGGAAAAAAATACTACTGGGTTTTATTTACTGTGCAAAGGCATTCAACAGTGTGGATCATAACAAAGTATGAATAGCATTATGAAGACTGAGAGCAGAACCTGTACATGGAATAAGATGCAGTCCTTTGAACATAACAAGGGAATGGAATGTGATTTCAAATGAGGAAAGGTTTGCTTCAAGGTTGTATCCTTTCCTCATATTCATTCAATCTGTAAGGGAAACAATATTAGAAACTGAACTATACGAAGAAGGATTGAAAAAAGATTATTAACACCATGCGATACATAGATGACAAAGCGTTGCTTGCTAAAAGCAAGAAGGAATTGAACCACTGTACTTGCTGATGAAGATCAAGTCCTTTCAGCCTTCAGTCTGCACTATAACTTCAGTGTAAAGAAAAGCAAAACCTTCACAACAGGACCAATTGATGACATCATAATAGAGAAAAGCTTGAACTTGTTATGAATTTCATTTTGTTTGGTTTTACACCAAGACTCGTGAAAACAGTAGCCAAGAAACCAAATGACATATTGCGTTTGGCAACTCTACTGCACAAGACCTCTTTCAAGTGTTGAAGAGTAGGGACGCCACTTTGAAGACTATGGTCATATACTGAAAAATATCTTGAGTCGCAGTAGAACATTATCAGAGAAAGTGCCAGAAGATGGGCTTCTCAGATCTGAAGTCACTCAAAATATAACTCAGGAAGAGGTGCCTTCTCAAAGTAGAGTGGATCATATGATGTGGAGTGAGTAAAGTCTTTGAGACCTCTGTTTGCTAATAGGGCACAACTCAAAATGACAAGAAATAGCTGCAAAAATATATCATTGGATCTTAAAATGTACAAAGTATGAATCTGGGAAAAGTGTATGTCATCAAAATTCAAATGCATAAAGATTGATTTCCTAGGCATTAGTGAGCTGAAATAGACTGATACTGGCCATTTTTAATCAGAAAATCCTATGGTATATTATGCTGGGAATGACAGAGTCAAGAGAGATGGCTTTGTATTCATCTGTGATAGGAACTATCTATCTGCATATAAGGAAATCCGGTCACTGCAACTATTCTTCAAATGCATGCACCAACCACTAAAGCCGGTGCTGAAGACATTGAAGAGTTTTACTAACATCTTCTGTCTGAAATTGACCAAACGTGCAATCAAAATATATTGCTAATGATTAGGGTTTGGAATGCAGAAACTGAAAACAAAGAGGAAGAAACAGTGATTGGCAAATACGAGTATGGCCTTGATGGTAGAAACTAAGCTGGGGCTGAAGATCACATGACAGAATTTTGCAAGACTAATGACTTCTTCATCACAAATACCACCAAAGGATACTCTCCATAATTGACCCAAAACTCTGAAAAATGGGCAAAGGATAGAAAGAGGCAAGTCAAAGAAGAAAAAACATGAAAGGCTAAGGAAGAAATGAAAAGATGTTCATTCTAGCCAATGATCTGGAAAATGCAAATTGAAACTATAATGATACCATTTCACATGCAGCCAAACCAAATGAGTTGATTCTGACTGATAGCAACCTTCTAAGATGGAGTAGAACTGCCCCGGGGGATTTCCAAGTCTATAATCTTCATGGAAGTGCCCTGTCACATCTTCCTCCTGCAGTTCACGCCAGTGAAAACCACTAACCTATTTGTCAGCAGCTGAGTGCTTAAGCACTACCCCCTTAGGTCTCTTTTATAAATTTAAGGTCTGACCATCCTAAATGTCGACAAGTAAATAAAGCAAATAAGAACCAGCATGAACCCTGGATGGAATTAAAAATTGGTACAACCTTGGAGAAAATGTTGGCAAAAAATAATAAAATTGAAGATACATATACATTTCTACTCTTAGGAATATACAAGGGGGTACCCCCCAAAAGCTGGAATTGTGGTGGGCAGAGTGGGGCTTTCGTAGTCCCCTTTTTACCCCCGCTAGGTGAGCATCAAGCAACTCACACTGAGTTAGTGCACTCATGGCTGTTCTCCAAAGAAACTCTTACACAAAATATATCTGTATGCAATAACCTTGATACTATTACTTTTAATAGCAAAATATTGAAATTAACAGGATCCTATCAACAAAATAGCATACTAACAAATTTTACGTGGTTTAAGTATAGAATGTTATTGTGTTACACTACTATATGTTTTTCCATATATTTTCAATATTTCCATATTTAAAAAGTATATGTACTAAACGTTTGGGGTAGGACAGAACAAATAATAAGTGTATGAACAAGAACTCCTTCTGAGTACTTCAAATCCATGAGCTATGCTTGCAAAACACTAGAAGAAATCAAAAATCGTTACACAATAAATTACAAACACCTAAGAGATATCAGAATGCATCTGGAAAGAAAAGATTTTATCAGACTAACCTAATTTTGTAACATGACAGGTTAATAGACCTGGCAGACCAAGAGAAAAAGATAAATATAATGTACCAACGTTAGAAAAAAAATTCTTATCCTGTGCCATATGATATTCTCATCAAAATTAAGATAACATAGTCTAGACCTAGACTCTAGGCTATAAAATAAAATTACACAATTCACAAGAAAACTGATAATTTTTCATCTCCAAAGCCCCCTTTCAAACTTTGAGAGCAGCCTAGGAGTAATAACAGGTCACATGTCACCTAGCCTCAAAGGGAAAATAAAGACTAGATGCCTTATATATGTAGCTGACTTTGGAATAAGTTTGTATGAGAAGTTGTTGAATCTCTTTTTAAAACAATACACACACACACACACACACACACATGTATTCTATTCTGCCCTGGATAAATCTCTCAAAATTTCTCTCAATTTTTAAATAAGAACCTTCCTAGAAACATTTCCATGAAAAGTTACTAAAAGGGAGTTGATAAAATATTTTAGGAGAAAAATATCTTCATAAATTAAGTACTTGGCAAATAAATTTTCTCAAAATAAGCTTTACATTGTGCAACGGAGGTGTTTTACCTTAAATTACATACCCACACTCTTAAGGAAAGATTAGCATTCATGCTTTAAAAACAGCTAATGATTCACAGAAAAATATATAATTTCAGAAACCATCTGCCCACGAGTCATTTTTTCTTTGTTATTTATTTCTGTTTTCCTAACTGCCTCATTAATATTTGCATGAAAACAGGACCTCACTTTCATGAAAGCCCAGATATTCAATCGATATTTATTGTGCTACACAATTGCTGAAATTACACTGAACCAAAAAAGAAGCTATGATGTTCTAAGGACTTGCATACTGAACTCGTGAGCAGTCCCAGAATAAATAATTGCATGCATCCAACACAGTGCTTCCTGGTGTTTCTTATTCTCCACTGTCTTTTACCTGTTGTATAGTGATTATGCCTTAGGTTGCTAACTTGAAGGTCAGCAGTTTAAAACCACCAGCCAATCTACAGGCAGAAGATGAGGCTTTCTACTCCTGTAAAGATTTGCATGCTCAGAAACCCCCAAGGACAGTACTACTTTGTCCTATAAGGTGTTAGGAGTTCAAGTTTACTCAATGGTAGGGACAAAGTCATTTACTTGAAGAATAGTTTATGGGGGTTGGGGAGTGGGAGGGTGAGGAGAATTGGAGAGCAAATAATGAATATAGGAGGTGGGAGGGAGCACTAGAATTGATTGTGATGGTGTATATACTACTCTTTTTAGCGGCTGAACTATGGAAGTGTTTGCAATGTGAATTTTATATCAATAAAACTATTTTTAAAAATGCGTTGGGAGCAAAATTTGTCACTGCTTGTGCTTGCAAGAAAAAACAGAAATTACAGAGGCCCAGTGCGCACCTTCAGTGTGCATAAAGAACGTGAGGCAGTGGCAAGAGAAAAAAAAAAACCAGAAACATGGAGGGACTTCAGAAAAAGGTTAAAAAATAAAAATAAAGAAGCTTTTGCAGAGAAAATTACAAAAGTGTTTTTGTAAAAGATTAAAATTTTCCAACACTAGAGGAGAGTCAGCTTCCAATCTTAGTTAAATTAATAGACAAGCATGAAGAAATGAGCCTCAGTTTATAGGGGCAGCTAATGTGGACAAACTTGTATAGACACCTAACTAGAAAGCCTAGTATTGAATAGAAAGAAGTGGGTAGGGGGATGTTTCTTAATGAAACTTGTATACTTTCCACTATCTCTAATAATCCAGGAAGGCCAACAAATGGTTCATATGGAGAAACTGAGCTTGATGAATGGATAAGTAGGATTTATTTTATTTCTAGACCTGGAATATTCTTAGGCATATAAATGCATATTAAATTCAAATCAAGATTTGTAAGAGGCTATAACCTGACACATGATTATTTTTTAAACTGTATCTTAGATATGCCACAGTATAAATACTTTAAAATGTCTAAGTACATTTAAAACACTTTTTGATGTTTTCAGGCATTTAGACTCACAAATGTTCCAAAACTGTGTCGAGAAGGTGCCAAGTATGTTTAGTTTGGAAGAACTACAATGAAGCACATTTCCCTATTCCCAACCCCTTGACAAAACAACACCATGTGAATGAAGATTTCCAAAAAGAAGAGCACAGTGTGGGAAGGGTACCAAAGAAGACCCTTCCCATCCTAGACATAATGCTGTGGGAAGGAAAGATTGGTACTGGTTGACACAATCAAGATGTTCCTTAACTTTAATTAAAGGGAAGGTTTTGTGAAACTATAGTGTGCACAAAACTTTGTAGTGTGCTTTCTTTTATATTAAAGCCTGTTCAGTGGCTCAGATAACATCTTATTGCTTTAACACTTCTTTTACTCTGGCAAAAAATTTCTGGAAAAAGTTTTACTTCGGCTCTTATGGTCTTCTGCTTTGGTATGGTCCAATTAAAAACATGGCTCCAAATTCAGGAAAAGGTCTTCCTTGCATCATATGTGGACAGTATTCTATTTATAGTTCACACAAATGTGTGCTTTTTAAACACCTCTCTCTTTTTTTCCTTTGTTCTTTCTTTATTCCCTTATTCCTTCCTTTTAAGCCATAACTTTTTCTAAGGTTTCAAGATGGCTAAGTCAGAAAGGAAAAAATAGAAGCTGATCTGTATCTTTAATCTTGTCATACTGATTTCCTGACATTAAAAACTAGGATGTACAATCGTTGTCACATTAACACTTGGGTTTTGTTTTCATTTCTTCTATTAGTGATGTATAATTAAGTATGTATTCCTCCTTTTGACTCACTAGCCTATATTATTTCTATTCACCATAATAGGGCTGGAGGAAAGCATGATTTTGGTTGAATAAAAGGACACCATGTTCAAGGCCCATGATTAGTTCCCCTCCACATAGATGTGGAGCTGTTCTCGGCTCTCCTAAATACCCATCTCATCCAGTTGCAGTTATGCATTATGGTGTTTTTCCCCCTCTAACAAGTTTTCACATGCCATTTCCCAGAGCAATTGCAGACTGCTCTTCCTGTTTCTGGCACATTGATTGTCTCATTGAGTAGGATGGTTCTGCTATGCCTATAGAAAGAATTATTCTGCATTAATCTTTGTCTTTAAATTCCAGGAAGAACCCTTAAATATGCAATTTTAATGGTGAGTTGGAATGTGAATTACACATGATTGAAACAAATGGAACGAAAGAGGGAATTTGTAAAACCTGTATCCTGTACATAATTTTGACCCATTAGGTTGCCCAAGTAGTCTGCCTGACTTATTAATCAGAAAAACAACAAAATTCTTACAAAGCAAAGCCTCACTATTGTGGGGGTTGTTTTGTGTCCTGGAATCAGCTCCAACCCACAGTGCCTGGTGCTGTGCCTCAGAAACACTGCTGGGTCTTGTGCCAGCCCCCCACCACCACCATGATTGTCAGGGTTGAGCCCATGGTGGCAACCACTGTGCCAATCCTGATAATCTGTCTAAAGTCCAGGAGACAAAGACTCACCATTCTAACTTCCAAGGAGCATTCTGGCTCTACTTCTTCCAAGACAGTTTGTTCTCTTGGCAGACATAGTATATTCAGTATTTCTCACCAGCACTATAATTCAAATACATCAATGCCACCTTGACCTCCTTTATTCATTATCCAGCTTTCCAGTGTATATGAGGCCATTGAAAAGGACCATGTCTTGGGTCAGGCACACCTCAATATTCAAAGTAATCCCTGTGCTTTGTAACATTTTAAAGAGATCTTTTGCAGCAGATTTTCCCGCTGCAATATATCATTTGTTTCTTGACTGTTGCTTCCATGGGAGTTGATTGCAGATCCAAGTCAAATGAAATGCTTAACACCTTCAAGAGTCTCTGTTTTTCAAGGTGCTGCTTATTGGTCCAGGTGTAAGAATTTTGGTTTTCTATATGTTGAAGTGTCATCCATATGGTTGTAGTCTTTGACTCCATCAGTACATGCTTCAAGTCCTCTTTGCTTTTAGCAAGCAAGGTTGTGTTACCGGTGTATTCTTGATTCTGATGATGTACTGCTACTATCAATTGTGGATTATTTCTAGCAAATATTTACATATGGTATTAATGACATTTTCCAATAATTTCTTCATTTTTTATCACTTTTCTTTGGAATGGGTATAAATATGCACTGACTGCTTCATATGAGTTGTCCAAGAAGCTGTCTTGAAAATTGGGGGGCATAGGCAGAGGAGTGAATGCTTCAGGCATTGCTTCTATTTGTTGAACCATCTCAACTGGTATTGTGTCAGTTCCTGGAAGCTTAAGTTCACCAATGCCACCAGTGTAGCTTAGACTTCTCTCTTCAATACTGACGGCTCTTGACGTGAATGAATGTCAATCAATTCTTATTGGTACGATGACTCTGTGTACTTCTTCTGTCTTCCTTGGATGTTTCTTGTGTCAGTCAATCTTTTGCACATAGAATCCTTCAATATTTCAGCCTGAGGTTTGATTTTTTTCCTCAGTTTTTCATCTGCAGAAATATTGCCCAAGTTCTTTCCTTTTGATGTTCTAACTCTGTCTTTTTACATTTCATAAAAGTATAACATTTTACTTTATCTTCTCAAAGTGTCCTTCCCAATATTCTGTTCAATACTTTTATTTCATCATTTCTTCTGTTCACTTTACCTGCTGTAAGTTCAAGAACAGTTGTAAGAATCTCTATATATCATGTTGACCTTTTCTTTCTTCATGGTTATCTTTTCTTTCTTTTTTTTAAGAATTTTTATTTCTTCATATATGACATCCTTGGTGTCATCCTACAACTCATATGGTTTTCAGTCATTACTGGTCAATGAATCAACATTATTCTTGATATGCTCTCTAAATTTACATGAGATATACTCAAAGTCATATTTTGGCTCTCAAGGACTTGCTGTCATTTTTTCATCTTCAATTTGAACTTGCATATGAGCAATTGCCGGCCTGTTCCACAATCAGAGCCTGGCCTTGTTCTGACTGATGATATTGAGGTTCTCCGGCTTCTCTTTCCACTGATGTAGTCCATTTGATTCCTGAGTATTCAATCGGGTAAAAGTCATGTGTATAGTCACAGTTGTTGCAAAAGTTATTTACAATAAATAAATTTGGGATCTTGCAAAAGTCTATCATGTAATCTCTGGTGATAGCCAATAATTAGTAATGTATCTTGATCGCTTATTTGATCAATGTAAGGTCACAGAAGTTGGTAAAACCTTGAATTTCCTCATCTCCAACATTTTAAATTAGAGTCTATTTTCAATTGCAATTGAAAGTCAATTTCAATTGCAGTCCCATTAACTGGCCTGATTTATAAGCATGTGAATATTACCCTGTCATTGGCACGTTGTGCTTCAGCATAGACCTTGAACTGCTCTTTTTGACAATAACTGTGATGCCATTCTTGTCCAGCTCATAATGCATTACCAATTTATTTCAGCTTCTGAATGCCTACGAAATCAATCTTGATATAATCAATTTCATTTTTTTTACAACTTCTAGTTTCCTAGGTTCATGCTCTCTACAATCCATGTGATGATTGAAAATAGTTGTTTGCCGCTATTTCCTATTATTTTGAGCCATGCTACATCAGGGAAAAAGGGTCTCTAAAGCTTTGCTCCATCTCTACCGTTTAAGGGTGACTTTAGTTTGAGGAAGCTGCTATTTTCCCGGTGTGGGTTGAGTGACTTCGGAGGAGTTTACCTTCTATCACCACCTCAGAAAATGTTTCACTGTTACTCATAAGGTCTGCACTGGCCAATTTTTTTTCAGAAGTAGATTTCCAGGTCCTTTTTCCGAACCTTAGTCTGGAAGATCCACTGAAACCTGTCCACAACGGGTGATGCTGCTGGCATTTGAAACAACAGTGACATCGTTTTGAGCATCAAAGTGATCTTCCAGCCATCACAGTACAGTAAACTGACAGATGAGTGATGGAGAACCACACTGGAAGACACAAGTTCAGTGTACAACCAGTGGTAGTAACTCCTCGTAACTGCTGATCTACTCAGGAAGAAGGCAGCTGCTACGCACAAGGTCATCAGTTCAAGCTCCCTTGGAAGGAAGGGTAGAACTACACCTGTGGGTTTGCAAGACTGTAACTCTTAACAAGAGTAGAAAGTTTCATCTTCCTCCCCTGAATCAGCAGGTGGTTTCAAACTGCTAGCCTTGCAGCTAGCAGCCCACTGTGTAACCACTGTGCTGCCAGGGCTCCCACAGTCCAGATAGAGTGAGGTTCAAATTTAACATCTTATCCTCTGTTTTCCCTTTGGACTCATTTTTAATTTGCTTTGGTCTTTATTACTTTCTGCTTTCTTTTGGACTGAGATTTTTCTGTGTTTTATCTTGTAGTTGTTGAGAGAGGGAGTTGTATGACTTTTCTCTATATGAGATTCAGGATAGGTCAATCTATCGAGATAGTAACTAGATCAGTAGCTTGTCAGGGTTTGGGCAAGATGCTCTGGGAGTGTGGTGATTGCGCACTGGGCTGCCGTCTGCGGGGTCGGCAGTCCCAAAAGAAAGACTGGGCTTTCTACTCCTGTAAACATTCACCATCTCAGAAACCTACAGGTGGTCACTGAAAGTCAGCCTTGACTTGAGGACAGTGAGTTTGGTTTTAGAGGGTTTGGGCAGGTAAGGTTAGGGGGAAATAATACTGAGTATAAAAAGGCAGGAAATGTTCTAAAATTGGTTGTGGTGATGATTACACAACTTTTAAACATATGTTCAAGCCATTGAACTCTATGGTACATACATTATATGTCAATAAAGTATTACAGTGTTTACAAGCTAATTTTTAAAATAGCATTTTAGTGCAATAGTTTAACGAACAACAATTAGTCCAAGAATATCCATAATGAGCCGCATATCAAAATTTCAAATAAAGATGCAACCCCCACTGCTAATGAGCTGATGCCTATTCATAGAGACCTCAAAGGGCAGGGTAAACTTACCCGAAGAGCTTCCAAATCGTACAGAAGCAGAATGCCACTGCAGTCATGGGTTTGAGTCACCATCTTTTAGGTTCGCAGTCAAGTGCTTTAACCTCTGTGCTACTTACCAGGATTCACCTCAGATAAAGACAGGATTAGTCTTGCATTCCCTTTGATCCCAATTTGACTTGGTACCACACTAGGGGCTAGAAAGATTTTCATTGCTACAGAAGGACACCAGAATCTCTGTAATATCTCATTTTTGTTCCTCAGAATGTTCTTCCACAGAAAGTACTAGCACAGAGCCTTGGGCAAATGTGTGAACCAAGTTTACCTCAGTGGTCACTATCTCTTTCTTTTTTCCCACCCACCCCAAATACCCAGCCGCCTTATGTTGCCCACTGATTTCCCAAGCCTTCACACTTGGGACACCTTAGCTGTACCTACCCATCCCCAAAATAACCTACACTGCCCCTGTCTTAGCCCTCAAAGAAATGAAAGTTTCTTACTGTAAGGCCTAATGTTATTGAGAAAGAATAAAAAAGAACAATTAGTCTTATAGTTCCAATCAAGTCATGCAATTTCAGGATTGGAAGATTATGGAGATCCACCAAAATCAATTCTTTTCTTTTACTAATCAAGTAACTGAGGCCCAAAGAAACGACGATGTGCTCAATGAGTTACACTAGAGGCACAGCCAAGATTATAACCCAGTGCTTTCACCCCTACCTCCTTACAAACCATTAGCAGACCTGCCCCTTGACTCGATATTTTCACATTTGTAGAAAAATGGAAAAAGATTCAAAAATCATGGACACATGAAAGCACTCACTTTCCCTTTGCATAATCACCATCATCAATGACTTTGAATACTTACTTTGCTAACAAGTTGAAATGGTGGAATAGAAGTGAACTTTGAATACTCTGTGAGTGGCTGCAAGAGTTCTGGAACACAAGTAAGAGGCAAAGCCAACTGGGAAAGTAGGCAGTGCGTAGGCACGGCTCAGTAGGAGGGGAAAAGAGTCAATGTATACGTGGACTACAAATGTTGATGTTAGAACAGTTTTTCAAAGATTTCAGTAAACAGAATCTCTTTAAGACTTGATCCAGGAATACAGATAGATTTTCTGACAAGTATATCTTTCCTACCAAAAGAGAATCATAAATTTAGAGTTCTTTGCCTTGAACAATTTCTGGCTGGTCTCTTAGGTAAAATATAAAGCAAGTTCACACATGCCAAATCCAATATAAAAAACAAACAAACACCAATAGCTTGGAAAACTTGTGTGAATGCAAAAGACAGCTTGGAAGAAAAACTGAATATCTACAAACTTATGCTATATAAAATATATTGAGCATGGCTTACAGATGAGGGGGTAGCAGTTAAAGAACAGGTGTTATTTTTCTCTTTCTTGGGTTGTTTTCTAAAAAGCGAGTCCTTTGAATTCAGGAATTTTAATTTAATCTGCACACTGACTGTAATATTGGTGATTTTCTTGCCTTCCTTTAGTGATGGCCTGTTTTTTACAACTTGTCTCAGGGTTTAAAGCTGTCCCTTTCTTTAAGAACCAGAAGTTTGTGACCCATTTCTTTAAAATCTTGAAAGCATCAGAAAGTGAGTACTGTCATTGTTTCATTATTTTTCCAAATCAGATGTCGGAATTTAATTTTATCATTCTAAAAATTGCTGACATAATCTCAAGTGATATACAAGGGTTAAATAAAAAAGTGTTGTTCAAAATTATAGAAGGCTTAATTTTAAAAATATCAAAATGTAAAGCTATCCTTTTTCAATATATCCTCCATCTAGGTCTATCCATTCTGAAGACATTTCCCATTTTTCTAGCCTGTTTTTAAGGAACTCTGTGCTCTTTGATGACACCCCATCAAACGGCAGTGACAGCATCCAAGAGGGACACCATGTATTTGTTTTCAGTGGGATTTTAGTTTGGGGAACAAAACGGCATTTAAAGGGACATGATCAGGGCTGTGGGATGGATGTGATAAGGTTCCGATGAAATTCTCATAGGCCAGCCTTGCTACTCTGGAAGAATTAGCAGGTGAGCTGTGATGGGAAAATATTTCCATGGCACAACTTTCCTGGGCTTTTCCTCACCGATGCAGTTATCAATATTCTTAAATTCACAACAAGCTTCCAGGATGGTTCTGTGTATTTTGAGAAAATCTATCAACATGACACCTTTGGAATCCAGAAAAGAGTTACCATAACTTTGTGAGCTGACCTTTCTGCCTTGTTTATCTTTGAAGTCTTCTAAACCTTCCTCAACACTCTTGATCCACCTAAAAATGTTTTCATTCCTGTAAACTTTTCGCAAAGCTTCAATGATTAAGAAGATGTTCACCTGAGTTTTGTTAAAAAGTTTATATTTTCCCTAACCTCCAAATTGTGGGTTTGTTTTCCCCCATCGCAGAAAAAATATTCTTTCATGTTTTTTTAAAGGCATCCTAAAAAAGAAAAACAATGCACTATGAGAGCACTTGTCTGCAGTCGTCCACTAATTGGAAACACAGATTTACACACATGTTATTTGGAATAAAGTCTGCATGTGTGCAGTGAAACCCCGCTCATAATACTCTATTCACTTGTAATTCAACCAATATATTTCACAGCAGCTGTCTGGTGGCACACTTAGTTGTACAATTGCATCCAGCATCACTTCATAGCCACTACTTGACTCCAGCCTAACAATTCCTTTGGCACTAATTTGATCTATGATTCCTCAAGTGCAAGTCTGGCATTATTAAAGCTTATTCATGTCCAGTTCCCATACTCTTACCAGAAAGGAAACGCTGCCATACAAATGCTCCAAAACGGAACTCTTGGCTAATTGGCAGCTCAGGAAATGAAGGGAACAGGCAGAGTACAGCACACACCAGTTTCAAAACGCTTCAGTAATCTTAGAATCTCCTTTATCACTTATCTTGACTTTCAAATATTTGACTTTGCACTTGGTAGGTAGGCATTCCTAATCAATGTTATTGATAAACACTAAGCAGGTTTACTGAGGTGGAGCTAAACGTACTGTATCTTCACTCAGAACATGAAATGCCTGTGATCCTTATGCAAACCTGCTTAACATGTAGCTACTTATTTAAAGCAAAAATAAATGACCCACTGCTCTTTCCTCGGAATCAGTGGTCTCCAAACCATTCTCTAATTAGACAAAATTAGAGGTCAGTGAACTAAAGCACTGGATAAAAGTAAAAAGAAAAATTCAACTGTGATTGGATGTGCTAGATAATTCTTATTTAAATTATTCTGAACATTTTATGTTTTGATACAGAATTAAATGTTGGCATACCTTATTTGTCTTTATTAATACCATTTTTGCATAATTGTATAAAAAGAAGGTATAACAAATTAAATATGCAAATAATTGGACGTAAAGGTTTATGGCATTCATGCTTTGAATGAAATATTTTGCCAATACAATGGTGTTCTGACCATGAAGAAGAAATACTGGTTGAACTGGAAGGAAAATTAATTATGGCATTATAACTGTTTTTGAGTTTATTAAAGCCAAGAATAGACATAAAGATATTTATGTTATATTTTTTAAATGTATTATTTATAACTTACTTTCAAAAAGAAGTTAAGAAACTGAGCCATGAGATAGCAGATATGACAAACTGGCTAAAGTGGTTGTTATTGTTGTTGGGTGCCCTTCAGTTGTTTTACTCACAGCAATGCTATATACAACAGAACAAAACACCACTCATCCAGAGCCATCCTCACTATTGCAATCTTTGAACCTCTAGGTGTAGGTACTGTACCAAACCACCTCCTTGACAGTCTTCCTCTTTGCCTCTGACGACTTTACCAAGCATGATGTCCTTTCCCATTGGGATAACATGTCCAAATTACTTGAAATGAAGTCTCACCAACCTCACTTTTAAGGAGAGTTCTGGCTGTACTTCCTTCCAAGACAGACTTGTGTGTTATTTTGGCAGTCCATGGTACTTTCAATATTCTTTGCCAACATCATAATTCAAATGCATGGATTCTCCCTTGGTCAACTTTATTCATTGCCCACTTTCACATGCATACAAGGAGGTTGAAAAAAAGCCATAGCTTGAGTTAGACATAAGTTAGTCTTCAGAGTGATATCTTTGTTCTTACGTTTTTAAAGAAGTCTTATGCAGTAGATTTGCCCGGTGCACTAAGTCTTTTGATCTCTTAATTGCTGCTTCTGTGAACATTGATACTTAAATCCTCGACAACTTCTACCTTTTCTCTGTTTAGCATGATGTTTTCTATTGGGTTGTAATTCATACTGAAGGCTACAGTCCTTGATCTTCCTCAGCAAGTGCTTCAAGTCCTCCTTGATTTCAACAGCAAGGTTGTGTGATCTGCATATCACAGGTTGTTAAAAGCCTTCTTCCAATCCTGATGTTGCAATGTTCCTCACAGAGTTAAACTTCTGAGATTAAATGGTTAGCAATCAGATTGAATAAATGTGGTGAAAAGATACAACTCTTTTGCACACCTTTCCTGATTTCAAACTACCATATCCCTTGTACTGGTCATATGACTTCCTCTTGGCTCTTGTGCAGTTTCCATATGAACACGATAAAGTGTTCTGGAATTCCCGTTCTTCCCAAGGCTATCTATAGTTTCTTATGGTCCACACAATTGAATGTCTTGGCCTAGTCAATAAAACACAAGTAAACATCTTTCTGGTATTCTTGGCATTCACCAAAGATTTATTTAACATCAGCAATAATATTTCTTGACCGAACTTGCCAATGCTCCCTGTCAATGCAGTGCTGCAACTGATATTGAATGATCTTCAGGAAAATTTTACTTGCTTGTGAGATTAATGATACTGTTCTTTAATGTATGCATTTTATTGGGTCATCTTCCTTTGGAATGGGTACAAATATGGATCTCTTGCAGTCAGTTGGCCAACTGGCTGTCTTTCAAATTCTCTGACCAAGACAAGTAGGTGTTACCAATGCTTTATCAACTTTTTTTTAATCATTTTATTAGGGGCTCATACAATTCTCAGCACAACCCATACATATATCAATTGTGTAGATCACATTTGTAAATTCATTGCCCTCATCATTCTCAAAACATCTGCTCTCCACTTAAGCCCCTGGCATCAGGTCCTCCTTTTTTCCCCACCTTCCCCGCTCCCCCCTCCCCCATGAGCCCTTGATAATCTATAAATTATTATTTTGTCTTATCTTGCCCTGTCCGATGTCTCCCTTCGCTCACTTTTCTGTTGCCCATCCCCCAGGGAGGAGGTCACATGTAGATCCTTGTAATCGGTTTGCCCTTTCCAACCCACTCTCCTTCTACACTCCCAGTATCGCCACTCACACCACTGGTCCTGAAGGGATCATCTGCCCTGGATTCCCTGTGTTTCCAGTTCCTATCTGTACCAGTGTACATCCTCTGGTCTAGCCACCACTTGTTGAAGTATTTCAATTGGTATTCCATCACTTCCTGGAACCTTGCTTTTTGCTAATGCTTTCAGTGCAGCTTGAAATTCTTTCTTGAGTAACATAGGTTCTTTGTCATACACTGCCTCTTGAAATGGTTGAATGGTAACTAGTTCTGTTTGGTACAGTGACTGTGCATTCTTTCCATCTTCTCTTGATGCATCATTCAATTTTTCATTTATTGCTGCATCATTCAGTATTTTGCACATAGAATCCTCCAATATTTAATCCTGGGCTTGAGTTTTTTCTTTAGTTCTTTCAGCTTGAGATAATGCCCAGCTTCTTCTTCTTTTCTAAGTAAAGCTCCAGATGTTTGCGTATCCTTAAAATACTTTACTTTGTCTTCACAAGTTGTCCTTTGAAACTCTCCATTCAGCTCTTTGACTTCATCATTATCTCCATTTGCGTTAGCTAATCTATATTCAAGAACAAGTTTCAGAGTCTCTTCTGACAACTCTATAATCTTTTCTTTTTAATGACTTTTTAATTTCTTCATGCATGATATTCTTGATGTCATCCCACAGCTCATCATATCTTCTGTCCTTAGTATTCAATGTGTCATATTTGTTCTGGAGCTGCTCAGAATAAGATATGACATGCTCAAGGTCATATTTTGGCTCTTTGGGATGTGTTTTAATTCTGTTCACCATCAACCTGAACTTATATATGCGCAACTGATAGTCTGTCCCACAGTTGGCCCCTAACCTCAACTTGGCTGCTAATATTGATCTTTCTAAGAGTCTTTTATGACAGATATCATTCATTTGTTTCCTGTGTATCGGCCTAGAGAGGTCCATGTACACAGTCACCATTTATGTTGTTCAAAAAAGGTATTTGATAAAGTCAGTGAACTTTCAAAATTCTATCATGCAATCTCCAACTTCTTTCTTTCTAGCTACTGTTTCTTCCTCTTTATTTCCAACTTTTGCATTCCCGTTGCTAAAAATTATTCATGCATATTTGACAAATTTCAGACTGAAGAAGTTGGTATGATTTTTTTAATTTCTTCATCACTAGCTTTAGTGGCTGATGCACAGATTTGAATAATAGTTTTACTAACTGGAATTCCTTACAGGCATATGCAAATATTACCCTATCACAGACAACATTGTGCATCAAGACAGATTTTGAAATGTCCTCTTTGATGATGAATATGATGACATGCCTCATGAATTTGTTTTTCTGGCATAGTAAAATTATGATTGGCTGATTTCAAATGGCCAACACCAGTTCATTTCAGCTCACTCATGCCTAGGATATCGATCTTAAATGTTCTACTTAATTTTTGATGGTCATACTATTGGTGTATGTTTCAGCTGTTTCTTCTCAGTGTAAGTCAGGCCCCATCAACTAAAGCAGGTCCCTAAAGCTTTACTCCAGCCACACCATTATAGAGGCGGCTCTTCCCCAGTTGCGTTTCGAGACTCTTCCAACCTGAAGCGTTCATCTTCTGGGATTGCGTCTGACAATGTTTTACTGCTATTCATAAGATTTCAGTGGCTTATCCCCCAGAAGTTGACAGCCTATTCCTTCATAGTCTGTCTCTAACCTTGAAATTCTGTTGAAACCTGGTCACTTTGGATGACCTTGCTGGTACGTGAAATACTGGTAGCATAGCTTCCATCATGACGACAGCAGAGTAGGACAAACTGACATACGTGTTGCAGATTAAATGGTAGGAACTGGTATTATGTCATATTAAGAGTTAAATACGCTCTTAGGTGGTGAGATAGTTAAGGTTTATTGTGCCAACCTGGCCGATAAACACATGTGGGATTAATTGAAGGGCGGCGAGATAAACGGCTCGGTGAGTCTCACCTTTCTAGTTCTCTGGTCTATTGTTCTCTGATGACTGGACCAGTGTGCGGCTGCCTTAACTGGCAAGACTCACTTCCTGTGAGACATCCCTGAGGAGAAGCCACATGGACTTACCCTGATGCAGCCCTGGGTGCTGGAGAAGCTACGTGGAGACCCCTGCCAGCGCTGAGATGCTTACACCGCCACTGGATCCACATGAACGTCGACCCACTGGCCTGTGATTGTCCTGCATTT
>NW_022109768.1:7789165-7790562 GCF_000313985.2 Echinops telfairi | reverse complement strand
AGTTGAGAATATGATCAAAACCTGAGGCAAAAAAATTAAACCCAAACTTTGGGCAGCAAAGTCCATCATTAGCAACCAAGAAGCTTCATGTAGTATCAAATGCAATGACTCAAGTCACTTAGTTCCAGAATTCAACCCGCATAGTAGTATGATCTTATCACATCTTTCTCATATATCTTGAGGGGTGCATTAGTTTCTCACTGATATATTCTTTCTCATTGTCACCTGTTTCTAATTTTTGCCCTAGTTCTCTGGAGATTTCCATTTAATACGCCACTTTCCAAGACTTATCTCCAAGCCTTCTTACTCATTGTCTTTATTCTCCTAACTATAAAGTGGTCTGGGAGATCAGGCTAGGGCCTAACTGAAGGTCTTTGTGTATAACATATATTTACTGAAAAAGTGCTTACTGAAAATATACATAGAAGAACATATATTTACCTAGGACAACGGAGGATAATTAAACTTAGAAAACAATTCTAAACTGAATGTTAGTTTTCCTAGCAATCCATTGACCCTCCTTTGCCACAGGTAATTCTGTTGTCCATTTCCCTAGGGAAGCCAGATTCAAAAAGGGTACAAGGCAGATAAAGTTAGTGAAAGAAGTAAGGCAGCTAAAGGAGTCATTTTTACTTTAAAAAAAAATTCAACAGTGTCCAGATGGTCTTTGGGTCTCCACTCCAACCCCTCTCATTCATATTAATATGATTCTTTGTTTTGGGTCTTATGATGCCTGATATCTGCTCCTGTCAATATCTCTGATACACGGGCTGGTGTGCTTCTTCCATGTGGGCTTTATTGCTTCTCAGCTAGATGGTTGCTTGTTTAACTTCAAGCCTTTAAGACCCCAGATGCTATATCGCCAATAGCTGGGCACCATCAGCTTTCTTTACCACATTTGATTGTGCACCCATTTTTACATCAGCGATCTTGTTGAGAAGGTGAGCATCACAGAATGCCAGGTTATTATAACAAAGTGTTCTTGCATTGAGGGATGACTTGAGTAAGGCCTAAATGTCCATCTGCTACCTATATACTTGACATATCAATATATGTATGTAGACCTATATCCCTATCATTATATGTTAATATATTTACATATATACATGCCTATATTAATACCTCTATAAATGTCTTTTGCCTCCTAGTTCTTTCCTCTATTTCTTTTTCTTTTCCTCCTGTCCCACTATCATGTTCAACCTTCATTCGGCTCTCAATAATTCCTCTCGGCTACATTGTACTTGATTGAACCCCACCAGGCATTCTATATCCTCCTCACCATCGATTTTAGGTCTCTTGTTGTTCCCTTATCCCTGAATTTGTTGGCTCCCCTTTCCGTTCCTCCACTTTTGCTCCATTTGGGCTCCCTTTGTGTTTCACCCCGGGGTGTGTGTGTG
>NW_022109768.1:7777847-7787229 GCF_000313985.2 Echinops telfairi | reverse complement strand
GGTGTAAGATATGAAAATAAAAATAATTTATAAATTATCAAGGGTTCACAAGGGTGGGGAATGGAGGGGGCAAATAGGAGCTGATACCAAGGGCTCAAGTAGAAAGAAACAGTTTTTGAAATGATGATGGCAACATGTGTACAAATATACTTGATACAACTGATGTATGGCTTGTCATAAGAGCTGTAAGAGCCCCCCAATAAAATTATTTATAAAATAAATAAGTTAGAAATTTTAAAAATAATAATATTTATTGAAACCCATGGCTTTTACAGGCTTTTACTTTCCAAATGTTATTTTATTCCTAAAAGTATTGTACAAAAAAGTTTATGTATGTGTGAATGATGAGAAAGGTAACGGATTTAGTCCTCATGTTCCACTATGTAGGGAATGATGAGCATAAAGACAAGCTAGGAAGTATTTTAACTTCATGAAAAAGACAACTGACGTCCAGACCCAGTCTCTGTTGCCAGGTCAGATGCCAGTACAGTTATGCCACATCTTCTGATCTCTCAAGATAAGACAGAAATCCAGATGTGTGTGTGTAAATTTCCTACACCTCAGTGTTCTGGTTACTGAATTAATTTTTAGAGTACTATTGAGCCAAAGAAAACACATATGCAGGACTAAATCTTGGCTATAAGCAAGACCTATCTCCATCTTACAGTCTAGGGCCTGATTCTCCTTCATAGAAGTGCCAACATAGAAGTATAAAAATTTTATTTTCAATATTAAAATAACATGATTTGAACTATCTTAAGAAAAAAAAATGTACTAAATGCATGTGTGATGGCTAAGGTTAGGGTCAACTCTCCTGGCCCCAGATTTGGCTGTTAAGACATATTAATGCCCCAGATATAACCTAGCATAGTGTAATCATTTCCACAACAGCATCTACCATGAGCAGACGGATTTCATGCGACCCCTTTACTCAGGTCACAGCCCTAAGGCAATCAATTAATTGGAAGGCCGTTTTCTTGGAGATGTGGCATATTTCCAGTATCAGTGGATGCTGTAGGGAGAGTTTGCTTATTGTGCTGGGCTTGGATCCTGCATCTGGCTCACTGACCTCCATTTCTTTGGAGTTGAGCAAATAGCCTGCCATCTGACCTGCCAACTTTGAATTCATTCCCCTCTGCAGCCACTAACCTCTTATCTTCCTGCCAACCTTGGGTTCATTAGGCTTCCAGCCTGATATCAGGGCCCACAAACATGAAACCTACCGTGACCTTGAATTTCTCACTTCTATGTAAGATTTCCCACTTTCTAGATGTAGAGGAGGTAGAGGTAGAGGTAGAGAAAGGAGAAAGAGAGATAATATATTGGTTTGCTTCTCTATAGAACCTGCCTAAGACAGCATATGTTCAGTCGGGGATATATGCCACACTATTTTATTTTACATGGTTTTATTCTCCTAAGGAGACAGGGCCATGTAGCATTCATTCTGTTGTGCACCGGGTCGCTGTGGGTTGGAGCTGACTCGATGGCACCTAGCAACTGCAACAGCCAGGAGACACGCCAAAAAACAAACCAAGTCCACTGCCATCAAGTCCAGTCAACTCACAGTGACCCTGATAGGGCTTCGGAGACTGTTTCTTTATGAGAACAGACAGCCTCGTGGTCCTCTTGCGAAAGGGCTGGTGGGTTTGAACAATTGACCTTGCAATTAGAAACACAACCCTTCATTAACTGCACCACCAGAACTTCTTAAGAAGATGTAGATATCCCTTTCTCAATGTGTAAAACATGACTCTGACCATGCCAGCTTGAGTCAGTGACCATCTTGAAATAAGCAAGGGATTATGTTCAGAGAAGATTGGCAAAGTGGCTGCAACAATGGGTTCAAACCACAACTGTGAATATGACACAAGACCACGCAGTGTTTCATTGCTACATGGGATTTATATGAGTTGGAGACAACTTGCTGCCCCCAACAACAACAATAATAAGATGAAGAACTAGCCACTCTAGAGACTAATGCACAGGAAACATTCCCTGTGTAAACATACCCATACAATCAAAACTCTTCCGCTAGGAGCACAAAGGAGCCCACAATCAAACACTTAATATATATATATAATACAAACAACAGAAGATATAGAACTTAAAAACATTTCTGCAGTTTCTAGTTTCTGGATGATGTGGGATGAGCTCCTCTCTGCAATATGCATCTGATTTTGTTTGATTACAGAAAAGCAAAGACCAAAATGCAGAGCAATTTTTCAGATGGACATCTAATTCAATCAACCTTCCTCAGGAACCTGTATTAAACACCGCAGTGTACAAGAAAGCAAAGCCTTATCTTGAAGTCATCATTTTGACTATCTTCTGTTTGCTGGAGCAACGGTGTGTAGAGAGTATTAGCAGAAGTTTGTCAATTGAGGGACGTGGCTGGATGCAGTCTGCACTGCTCCATATTTGACCTTGACTCTTGGGCAGGTTATCAACTTGGATGAAGACACAACAAGTACATCAGACAAGTGACAGAAAATAAAATTTTGAAAAAGTTTACTAAATCAAAACATTCCACAACTTTCGACTAATCGATCAAAACTAACATAAGAAAATGTAGTCGAAATCAATATGAAGGATCAAAATGAAAACGGTTTAGATGTGGAGGATTATAAAAATGAAGCAATTGTAGGGGTGGGACGATAAAAGGGGTTTTTGTTATTTTTGTTATTGTTCATTGCAATCTTGATATGAACCAACTTTGTGACAAGGCACTAACATATTTCCTGTAACCTTAAGTAGAATTAATATTGTATATAGAATAAGACTATCAGTGGTACCACTACCAATATGGTTATATGTAGATTACTCTACTCAATTTTGGATTCTCTAATTAATGGACAGATTGCCCAGGGATCTAAGGAAAGGAGATTAGAGTGTGGAAGGGTCTGCAAACAATGTCATGAAGAACAACTGAATGAGTGTAGTGGAAAACCAAGAATCAACCAAGAAAAGACTTCCCTGAGAACAAGAACTTAGTGGAATGTTGAGTCTCTAGAGGTTACATGGGAATAAACAGAAGTCGCCAGGAAGCCGTGCTGGGTACCCTTTGTGCACAGGTCCATCACAATGACTGCTCTACCACAAAAGGTGGACTGCCTAGTAAAATAGCAAACTAGCAATATCCTCCAAAGATGTGTAGACCATATGTGTGGGCCATAATGACTTAGTAATCACTTATTATACACTATATTCTATTCACTGATTTTTCTTTAATATTTGCATCTGAAATCTGACTTGCTCAGCCACACTGAATAAAAGAGCTAGTACACATCCTTTGCTTTCAACAAATTTTGGGTTTTAAAAATAGTATTGGCTTGATTAACATGATTGAGAAATTCATTTTATTCTAAAGACCTCAAATTGAATTCTCCCCAAATAGATGTAATACCCACCCATAATCTATGCAAGAGAACCAAATATAGTCCGTCTTTGCTTGAACTGGTGTCTACAACGATTCTCAGCACAAATGAGAACTCTTCACTGCTCTTTTGTGGGACACATTCCCAATGCTGTGATGAGGAAGCCCTCAGTGGGGAAAGAGCACACAAACATTCATGTGAGTATGCACACAAACACACACATGTGTGTGCACGAATATGAGCCAGGTTTAAGAACCAGCACTATAAGTTGTGCATATAAACTTGGGCAAATCAATAGGGTGTCTGAGGCTCAACCTTTCATTTTTAGAGTGAAACTACTAATGTAGTAATAGTTTCCACATATATGGGGAGGGGTGGGGAGTTTAGAGAGATAAAATTAAATAGTCTATGGGAAAATATTTACAAATGATAAATATTAGCTGTTCTATGAAGAGGAACATTCAATTATAAATTTCCGCAGCTGGGATTTCATGCATTGAAATGTTTCTAATTTCTATAAATCTCTGCTTCCACCTGCAAGATTTTCTGGTTTTACTACATGGAGTCGCATTTTAAAGACATAACCATTCCCTAATGATGGTAGTTTTCTACATTATAAAATTAACTGTTATGCTTTTGCACTGAGTTTAGCAGCTGGCTCAACTAGTGCTTTTTACTCAGACCACACACTGTGACAAAATAGTCTTTCATTTCTTCCAGTGTTTCACATTACTTTAATTCTTCTTAATTGTCTTTTAGTGTTCCTGTTTTTGTTTTCTTGTTTGTTTTATTTTCCTTATGGAGGTCAAATGAAGCATACATAGCCTAAGAATCTTAACTTTCCTAATGATTCACTCAAAATTTTTATAGAAAATAAAAATGCTCAACATCAATGCTGAGCTTTTAATTTAATTATTTATAAAGCAGAAGGAGAGGACGAGGATTCTCTGAAACAAAGGGGCTTTGCGGTTGCAGGATTTTAAATGATTTTACATGCACAGTATGTTTGTAAAAGTTTACTGGTCCCACACTTAGTAATAAACTCAATGGGATGTCTGGCAGAAATTCCCTGCCACAACAGTTTACATCTACCATCTGTGTCTACAAGAAGCTTCCAGATATTCTGCCACCTGATTTACTGTCCCGACTCTTCTCACTTGTATTCACAGGCTTCTTTTAATTTCCATCTTCTACTAACTCTATCCTACGAGAAATAAAAATATTACCAAAACAACCCAGTGTTGCATATTCCTGAAACCAAAATAAGACTGAAGAATCTTCAACAACCAAGTCTGTTTGTTATAGATGGATGGCTCTCTTGCCTAAGAAACCTACAGAAGGGAGCATCATTGGAAATCATGTCATTTACTGTCTTCACTAGATATATAAGGAATATCAGGCCCAGAAAGTCCGAGATGAGCTCAACATTGCAATGGTTTCAATGAGCAGGGAGGAGAACTCCCTGGGCAGCTGACTGCCCGCTGTCTTTTCTCACCACACCATTCAAAACCAGCAGCTCTGGATGACTAGTGACTGCTTCCATTCTTGTTTCAAAGAAAAGCCTTTCAAAAACAACACTGGTTTGGCTCAGGAGAGTAGACCTACCTAATCGACCAGTTGCCATCCAGTCAGCCCTGACTCATGGTAATCTCAAGGGTGAAGAGTACATCTGTGGTCCACGAGTTTTCTTGACTGCAATATTTAGGGAAGTAGTTTACCAGGCCTCTCTTCCACAGAGGAGCTGAATGAGTTTGAACTGCCATCACTTAGGTTAGCGCACAACTGCTTGTACTATACAGGGTTATTCTGTCTCTCCAAGAGTTAGAAGGTGGTTCTCTATAGCTTTTCTATGCAATTCAGACTGAGGTCTGAATGCTCTTCACTAAGAATAGACAGATTGCCAGGTGGTGGGAGGAAGGGAAGCATTGCTCATGAAAGTAATTTTAAACTTGACCTGTATTGAAAATATGGAGCCCTAGTGGTGTGATGAGTTAAGAATTTTGGACTGTTAACCAAAAGGTCTGTGGTTGAAATCCAACCCGCAGCTCTATGAGAGAAAATGAGGCAGTCTGCTTCCATAAATATTCACAGCCTTAGAAACCCTATGGAGAAGTTTCATCCTGTTCTACGGGGTCATTATTTGTCCAAATTTGGAGGTTTTGCCTTTATTTTAATACTCAAAATAAATCACATCCTATTACCACTAGTTTAAGACTATAGCATTTCATTTTAAGTAGTGTTATAGATTGATTTACTGCAGTTAGAGTTAGGGTTCAAAGATACCTGTCAACTTAGCTAGGCAATGATTCTCACTATTATTTAATTATCCCCCTTTTAGCAATTTCACAACATATTTGCCACAGATTTACAATTATCCTATGTGTTGTACATCTTATCCTATATGGTGTTAACAAGGCAGAATTGAAAATGTTTGTATCAATGAGGCAAAAAAAATCTTTGTATAAGGATTAGGCTTAGGTTGTATCTTAAACTATGCTCTTTTAAGATTAAAAAAGATAGAGTCTAAGTAAACAATTGCACAGAAAACAGAGGGACTAAAACAACAAGAAAGAAGATCCAGGAGTAGAAGATGTCCCTTGGACCCAGAGCTCCAGCACAGGGAATTTCCTATTTGGCCAACTGATTGGAAGTGAGAGATCCCTATCTGTGCCCATTCCAAATAAAGGTGACCCAATAAAATGCTCAAACTATAGAACAACTCCATTAATGTTATATGCAAGTAAAATTTTGAAGATCATCCAACAACAGTTGCAGCTAGCTGTACATTGACAGGGAACTGCCAGAGGTTTGGGCTGGCTTCAGAAGAGGACATAGATCAAGGGATATCATTCCTGATGTCAGGGTATGATAGTTAGGTTTTCTTGTGCCAACATGGCACCTATAAGAAGATATGGGTGGTAGTTAGCCTGTAAATTGGGTCGCAGCTTGATGACCTCCTTTCTCATTCTCTTCCACTCTCTGCCTTCACCTTCATGCCTGCGAGACAGTCTGAGACCTGGCACAGCTCTGCAGATGCATCCACTGCCATGGCATCCACAAGACTTTGTACCACCAGCCAGTGACATTCCTGTATTCGGTATCATTGCTAGTGACTATGTGAGCCTAAGAGGGACTTATGGGCTAGTATCGGACGTATGGACTTGAGTTGGACTGGGCTGGGATGTTTTCCTGATATACAATTACATCTTGATGTAAAGCTCTTTCTTACACATATGTGACTGTCACTGGATTTGTTTCTCTAGTCAGTCCGGCCGAACACAGAAGGGTAATTCCAGGACACGTCATTGTGCTCATACGGAACTTTTGGAGGGATCCAGAGGCACTTGTGCTAACAGAACAAGGAAATATTGCCTGGTTTGAAATCAGAAAAGGTGTAGCTAGAATTTTATCATTTCACCATACTTATTCAATCTGTGTGTAGAGCAAATAATCAAAGAACCTGGATTACATGAAGAAAAATGCAACAATAGGATTGGAGGAACACTTTTTAACCACCTGTGATAAGCTGATCCCACAACCTTGCTTACTGAGAGCAAGAAGGATTTGAAGCACATGCTGATGATGATCACAGATTGCAGCCTTCAGTATGGATTACAACTCAATGTAAAGAAGGTCGGATTCTCATAACTAAATCATCATGATAAATGGAGAAGAGATTGAAGATACCAAGTATTTTCTCTTGCACGGAAGTAGCAGTCCAGAACTCAAAAGGCATGTTGCATTGGGTAAGTCTGCTGCGTACAACATCTTTAGATTATTGAAAAGCAAGGTTGTTACTTTGAGAACTAAGCTAGGCCCGACCCAATCGATGATATGTGCCATGGCCTCACATGCATGTGAAAGCTGAAGATTGAATAAGAAGAATCAAATTGAATATGAAGAACCGATGCACTTGAATTGTGACGCTGGAGAATATGGAACATATCTCGGACTGCCAAAAGGACAAACCAATCTGTCTTGGAATAAGTATGGCCAAAATGCTCCTTAGGAGCAAGGAAGGCAAGACTTCATCTTCCATACTTTGGACATGTTTTCAGGAGAGACTAGCCCCTGGAGAAGGATCTCATTCTTGGTAGAGAGGTGGCAGAAAATAGGGAGGGCTTCAAAGGGATCGATTGACCCTGTGGCTGCCACAGTGGGCTCAAGCATGGAACAATGGGGAGGGTGACACAGCACCAGACAGGGTTTTGTTCTGTTGTGCATAAGGGCGGCCATGGATTGGGAGCAACTCGGTGGCACGTAACAGATGCATAGCTCTTTCCAAGGAAAGCTAGACCAACAGATATGTAAATGGGAACCAAGGAGCTTTCCCGAGTCAGCAGAGAAAGAACGCCATCCCCTAGTGTGACACCCACTGAACTGGGACTTCTAGCCTCTGAAACTGTGAGGGAATATTATTATCCCCTAGTGATATCTCTGTTAAAGCAGCATAAGTTAATTAAGACAGGTAAGATGGTGCTTATGCATTTAAGAGTAGCCACTTGAAAAGACAAGGTTAGGTTTGAAAATAACCAGTTAATTGCTTCACAGGCTTTTCAAATGTATTTCTAATACTCCATCATTTGGAAACTTGCAGGTGCCTAGATTTAAATGTGTATTATCATAACAATTCCAAATTAAATAAAGGCAAACACAGTAGATAGAACTGGTGAAAGAGCTAGCTAGTTAATGAATAATTTTGTAAAGTGTCAAAGGAAGCTGACAAGAAAATTGTAATATTAATTAATACCAACTGGCTTCGCAAAAAGTAGCTAGCAGCCCTTCTCAGGAAATGTGACTCATGGGTCACAGTCCACAGATTCATGTGCCATTTGGAGTGAGTACTGCCGCACTCACATTCTGGACTGTGAAGAACCTTCAGATGGAACAATGATCTCACTGCGTGTAAATTGTGCTGGCCGGGGACAACTCCCCATCTTTCATTCAATGGAGAGATAAGGCCTCCCAAAGTACTGTGCTTAATAACACATTGCCATCCTGGGTTGTGGGTAGAAGAGGACTTAAGTTTTCACTATAAAATGGATTTAAATGTAAAAATGGATATATGCATTTAAATCTTTAAAGAAACACAATCAGAACTTTTCAGAACAAATTCATGATTGCCTGTTTTTATATTTTTAAATGGCTTCTTTTACTAATTACAGAAGAAATTCCTACTTACTATGTAGAGCTTAGGGATGACAGAAACCCACTGTTAGTCCAGGTAGACTAGAGAAACAAATTCATTGACACACATATATGTGTAAGAGAGAGTTTTATATCAAAGACTAGTTGTATATTAAGAAAAGATCCTGGCTCAGTCCAGATCAAGTCCATAAGTTCGATATTAGTCCATATGTCTGATACCAGTCTATAAATTCCTCTTCAGACTCACGCAATACACGCAATGACGCCGAATGCAGGAAGATCACAGGTAAGTGGGTGGAATGTCTTTTGGATCCAGTGGTGGTGGAAGCATCTCAGGGTTGGCATGGTTCTCCAGGTGACTCCTCCAGCTCCAGGGCTCTGGCTCCATCAGCTTAGCTCCATGTGGCTTCTGAATGTGTAGCAGAGAGTGTGTGTCCTGCCTCCAGGGAGGAAGACAAAAGTTCCCAGAATCCCCAGGAGAAGGCTTGCCCACACAGCCTCATTGGCTATGACCTAATTGACAGGCTAGACCACCCCTTAACAAGTTGACAGGAAATTATGTAACTGCCATACCCACAGAGGGAAAAGATTAATAAATTCTCAGCAATGCCTTCCATCAAGAAATAACTGGAACTATTTATTGTGGGTTTTACAGTGTGCAAATTGGAACTGGACTTTAATGGCAGGGCTAGCAGGGGAAGAGAGAACGGCTGAGCTAGATGTGCACTGCTGCTCTGAGCAACAAGGAAGTAGAGTGGGGGCATGACCTTTACGGGGTATTTTGGTAAATAATAGGTAGAAGAGTAGAAGGAATTTTTATATCTTGACTCACACTAGCATACCAGCCCAGAAGGCAGAGA
>NW_022109768.1:7774567-7777134 GCF_000313985.2 Echinops telfairi | reverse complement strand
GAATGCACGCTGTCTTTTGGTCTCTTGATGGCTGCTTCCATGAGCACTGGTTGTGGAGCCAAGACAAAATCTTGACAATGTCAACCTTTGCTCCATTTATCAGGAGACTGTTACCTATCGGGCCAGTTTTGAGGATTTTGGTCTTCCTTATCTTGAGTTATGATCCATACATTGAAGGCTACAATCCTTGATCTTCATCAGCATGGGCTTCAAGCCCTCCTCCCTTTCAGCTAGCAAGACTGTATCATCTGTACACCTCAGGTGGTTAACAAGCCTTCACCCCATCCTGGTACCACTAGTTACCTGTCAATTTGTCCCACTGTGCTGGCTTGTGTGTTGCTGTGATGCTGGAATTTCGAATGCCAAGGGGGTCATCAACATGGGGTCAGCTTCCAGACTCAGGACAGACAATGAAGAAGGACATGGCTCCCCACTTTGGAGGAAGAAGCTGCTGAAAAGCTTACGCATGGCTTTGAAGCTTTACCAGACCCTCCAAACCTAAACAAGGGAAAGAGAGCACTGTTGAAGAAACTGCTGGCAGAAGGACCCCTCAGCGCTGAGGGCACTTGAAATGTGACTGAAGAGGAGGTGATTTTTTGGAGGAGAGTCGATCATGGTGATATGTGCTGGGTAAAGCCCAAAGTAGAGGCTTTGGGATCTTCCTTAGTTGATGGGGCACGACGCAAGATAAAAAGAAACGGCTGCAAAAAATCTCATGATTGAAACTTGGAATGTGCAAAGTATGAATTTAGAAAAACTGATGTTGTCAAAATAAAATGGAACCCATAAAGATCAATATTCTAGGCATTAGTGAGCTGAAATGGGCTGGTATTGGCCATTTTTCATCAGAAAATTAATATGATTTCCTATGCTGGGGATAACACAATCAAGAGGAATGGCGAGGCATGCGTTATCAGAAAGGTCTTGCTAAATCCATCATGAAGTACAATGCTATTTGTGATTGTATTGGCTATCTATCTGCCTTCAAGGAAATCCAATCAATACAGCGAATATTCCACTTTATATAACCACAAAGGCTAGTGATAAAGAAATTGAAGAAGTCTACCAACGACTTCAGTTAGAAAGTGATCAAACATAAAATCGAGATGTGGTGACAGTTATTGGTGATTAGAATGCAAAAGTTGGAAACAGAGGAAGGGGCAGTAGTTGGAGACATGGACTTGGTGATGGACGTGAAACACTGGAGGTCACATCATAAAGTTTTTCAAAATCAATGACTTGCTTATAGCAAACACATTTTTTTCAAACATACAAAAGGCCACTATGCATATGAAATTCCCCAGCTGGAATACACAGAAATCAACTTGACTACATCTGTGGAAGACACAATGGAAAAGCTCAATAACAGCTATTGAGAAATTAAGCCAACATCTGCTTGATACTCGCCCTCAGGAAGGGAGCACAGAAGATATGGATGTTACAGCAAAGTGTGCCAAGCTATCAGATAAATTATCATCTGGGGTCTTAAACAAGCAGCCATCTAAATGAGATATCAATTAAGTCCACAGGGAGGAAGCACTCCAACTTCAGTGACCAAAGGATTGCAAATCATATCATCAGAAGCTGAAGGAAGGACTAGTAGCAGAGGCTAAATTGTGAGATGCTGGTTTGCAGAAGGCTATGGAGGCAGTGGGAGCCCAAGAGACATTCGTGAGATCGACACAGGAAATAAGCCTGCGGTGATTTTTCGCTATTCATAATAGAGTAATGGGAAGAAACGGGTTCCCATTAGTGCAATGGAGAGAGGACTATAGGAGATCAAAATGATCTAACTTGAATGTTGAAAACTTGTCAGTTGAAAAAAAAAAAAAAAGAAAAGAAAACTTGTCCGTTGATCCTGTGATAGTTAGCCTGAGTGGAACCATCTTGTAGCAGTCCCCCTTTTGTATCAAGCTATGGAAATTCCCCTGAGGTTAAGGTCAAGCAGACACTTGCCAGAAAATAGCGGCTGCAAGATAAGGCCACACATCTATCTCAAAGGAAAAAAGTTTTAAAATGGCAAGGCTAACTGCAAGGTTGGCTTCTGTTCTTGCTTGCACAGCTGCAAAGCCCCCATTGTTTACCCCACCCTATAAAAACCCAAGTCTGGAAGCGATCGGGGCCAGTCACTCTCCCTCTCCACAGAGGGCTGGTCCCTGTGCAGGTTCCTTTTCCTCTTTTCTGTGCCCCTTTAATAAACTGCTTTACTTCTTACCAGAGACTGAGTTGTTCTTGTCCGGTTCATGTACAACAGTCCCTCCCACACACATTGGGTCTGACCTGGTTTTCAACATTGCCTGTGTTATTTCTTTGTCTTTCTATTGGAGTTTGGCTGTGATATATTTTGTTATTGTGAGTAACCCTCTTGAATTTTTGTTGTACGTTTTTCTGGTTGGCGGTATATGAACACCACAACGGATGAACCCATGGAGACAGCAGTAAAATAAGGATTCCCTGGGGGTCCAGTGGGGGTGGGTGGGGGGTAAAGGGGTGCTGATATCAAGGAGTTTAAGAAGAGAATGTTTTCAAACTGATAGTGGTAGCAATTGTACCTGATGTGATTGAAT
>NW_022109768.1:7757979-7773739 GCF_000313985.2 Echinops telfairi | reverse complement strand
AAGCAACCTGTTGAGCCAGTTAGTAAGAGTCACATCCTTGCACTCTGAATGCAGAGCCTAGAGTTTAATATACTCTCCTGGACCTCTTTTCAAAACTGTAAAATTCCCTGAAGCTCCAACCAGAGAATCTAATGTAGATATCTGAGATAAAATCAATGAAAGACCCCAAACTCAAGTCTATTCCAACTCATAGTACAATCCTGCCATGCTCACAGTTGTTTCTAGGCCTGAGTCCACTGATGCATCCACTGTGTCAATCCATCTCTTTGAGGGCCTGCCTCTGTCACCGCCATTCTGTTTTACCAAACACGATGTCCTTCTCCAGGGCCTGGTCTCGCCGACAAGATGTCCAAAGTAGGTAAGATGAAGTCTTGCCATTTGGGCCTCAGTCTGGCCTTACTTCTAACAATACAGATCACTGTGTGCCTTTAGAAGTCCATGGTACTTTCCAGATGCCTCTGCAGCAGTACACGTCAAATGCTTTGATTCATCTACAGTCTTCCTCAGTCAGTGTGCAACTTTCATACACATATGATGCAACAACGAAGGCCGTGGCTTGCTTGAGGCACACCTTAGTCCTCCAAGTAACATGCTTGCTCCTCGGAGGTCTTGCGCAGCAGATGTACCGAATGCACGCTGTCTTTTGGTCTCTTGATGGCTGCTTCCATGAGCACTGGTTGTGGAGCCAAGACAAAATCTTGACAACGTCAACCTTTGCTCCATTTATCAGGAGACTGTTACCTATCGGGCCAGTTTTGAGGATTTTGGTCTTCCTTATCTTGAGTTATAATCCATACATTAAAGGCTGCAATCCTTGATCTTCATCAGCATGGGCTTCAAGCCCTCCTCCCTTTCAGCTAGCAAGATTGTATCATCTGTACACCTCAGGTGGTTAACAAGCCTTCGCCCAATCCTGATACCACTGCTTACCTGTCAATTTGTCCCACTGCAGGATTCCCTTGTTCTCTTTTAACAACTGCCTCTTCCTCTATGTGCAGTGTCTTCGTTATCTAGTGTTCCCTCAGAGAAATACCACAGGTGCTTTTGTGTTTCAAAAAGCAATGAATATATGATGTGCTAGTTTATTAATTGACTCTCTTTTAATGTAAACACGAAAAATAAATATAATTTCTAGGGTAGAGTCATTGTTCAGAAAAGAGGAAATGAGGAAGAATTATTATTAAAATGTACAACTTTGAGTGTGTTTTAAATTTTGTGTTATGTGTCATGTGTAGATAATACCATTTAAATTATTTACATATTAAATTAAAATGAACCAGAAGGTAAAAGAGACTCACACAATGAAAAATAAAAATTATAGTTTATAATCTCCTACTGAAGGTACGGTCCTGGAGTAATATAAAAAACATTCAAGGTATTTCCACTTTCAAATTCAGATAATATTCCACATAAAAGTTGAAAGTTTCATTTAGATAGCATTGTGAAATACATTGATAAAACACACGAAACGTTAAAAGAATGTAACAATTAAAGTCTGAAATAAACGAAAAATTTGGTTTATTTGTATATATGTGTCAGGCATAATTCAAAAGCACAGTGTCAGTTTTCTCCCATTTAAGGAAAAGCAGCCAATCCCATGACAACAGACTATTTTCTTCTTCTTTGCAGACATTCCACAAAGCTGTGATAGGCCCTGACAAAGAACAGAGAAATCATCAAATTCGCTGAATTAATGAAAAATTTTAAAGCCATAGTAACTAAAAGCAACAGCCAAAGTCTAATGAAAGCTGCGATGTATTATAAATTCATTGTAAACGCTTGCTATATTAACATTAATGCAAACGGGCAAAGCCGGAGTCTTCAGACAGTTTCTGCTGATAAGACGTTCACGATGTCGAGGGTGGGTCTCATGGATTTTTTCACCTGGCACATTTGCTGGTCTGTTAGCTCTGGAGAACAGACTGGAAGGTCTGCAATTTCTTGGGTAAATGTTCATGGTATGGCACACGCTCCCTTCTCACACACACTCACACTCTTCTCAGTCTTACTGTTGCCGGGCTGCTCACTTTCCCCAATGCCAGCTGCTCCTCCCACCTGCTCCCTCAAAGCATAACGCAACGCCTCCATCTGATGCACAGAGGGGCACCAACCAAGTTCACGGTACAGCTCAGAGGACGGTTCTATTCTCGATTGAGGCAGAGGGTGTTGAAAGCGCTCAGAAGCTAGGGAGCAGGCAGATAATATGACTGCAATTCAGAAACGAAAATAGAAACCCTTTGGCGTCAATCAGAAAGGAGAGAAAGTTGTGAACTTGGAGGAGGATTTTTCCTTCTGGCTGAAGTTCAAAATCCTAAATGCCAAACTCCAAATGAAAGCATTTACTGATGGAGACTTTAATCTCTCCTGAAAAATCATGAATTTATCCTAAGGATCTTTTCCTTAATTTTGATTTCTTGATATCCAGGCAAAGGGGAAACAACCTGGGCATATTTTTATCATTTTTAGGATCAATGGGCCCACTGAAGTCCTTGGCAAATATGATGTGGATATTGCCTATAGTAAAGGAAATTTGATAAGACTTCCAACTGGAGTTTGGAATCAAAATATTTATTTTAGAATTTTTAAAATGTATAGAATTACTATGAGTTACTGATATAACTCACTATAGTCAATTCTGACTCATAGCAACCCCATAAAAACAGGGTAGAACTGCCCCTGTGGGTTTCGGAGCCTGTAACTCTTTACGGGAGTAGAAAGTCTTGTCTTTCTCCCAGTGCTGATACAAACTACCACTCAATTGACAGTTGGTCATACTCAGATAGCTACGTCATCAGTGGTTGTAATGCCAACAGGGTCACCCATGGTGGACATGTCTTAGCAGAGCTTGAAGACTAAGATAGACTGGAAAGAGGACCTGGCACTCTAGTTCTGAAAAAAAAAAGGGGGAGGGGGACAGTGGAAATCATAGGGATAGAAGTTAGCCGTGGAACGTTGTCTGAGTTAGTTCCAGATTAGAACTAACTTAGTTCCCTCAGATTGGAAGTTACTCAGAATAGACTGTGGAAGACACCTCCTCAAATTACAGTTGACCTTAATGACCTGGAAAGAATAAAACATTTTGGACTTTCATGTGCTAATATGGCACAATTCAAACTCAGAACAAAGAGCTGAAAATATCAACTAATAATTTGAGTATAGAATTACAAAATATGAATCTAAGAAACTTGCCAGTCATCAAATTTAAATGGAATGCATAAAGATCAATATCTTGGGCTTTAGGGAGCTGGAATACACTGGTACTAGCCATTTTTAATTGAGACATTATTGTCTACTCTACCAGTAATGACAAATTGAAAGAGAATAGCTTTTCATTCATTATAAATAAAGAACATTTCAAGATCTATCCTGTCAGTGATAATATTTAACACCTACAAGGAAGACCAGTTAAATGACTATTATTTAAATTTATACACCTACCACTAATACCAAAGATAAAGAAATTAAATATTTTAACCAACTTCTGCAATATGAGATGAATCAGATATTTAGTAAAGATGCAACAAAAATAATCGGTGATTTGAATGTGAAAGCTAGACACAAAAAGGGCAAAATATGGTATGGATGATAAAAACAACACGAGAGATTGTATGACAGAATTTCACAAGAATATTAACTGATTCATTAAAAATAGTTTTTTCAATGAAAAACAGACTACACACTTGGACTTTGTCTGAAAAAACACACAGAAATCAAATCAACTACATCTTTGAAAATGGATGATGGAGAAGGTCAATATCATCAGTCAGCATTAGGCTCATGGTTGACTGAGAATAGATCACCAATTAATTGCTCATACACAAGTTCAAATTGAAACTGAATAAATTAAAACCTACCCAGGAGAACCAAAGTACAATCTTTGATATATCCCTCCAGAACGTACCGATTCCCTCAAAAGTAGCTATGACCCAGGGAGCGTTAATGACTGGAGACCAGATGACTTCTGAGGTGACATTAAGGGTCCTACACATGAAGAAAACAAAGGACCATATAAAGGGCAGAACGTAGATTTATAGGACGCTCACCTTTCAGACCTGAATGCTGTTCTATGGCGTGATCTCAGTTAGACGTTAGATGGATAACTATCCGTGTGTTTGTTTGTTTATCTCTGTATTTTATTTTATTATTGATGTTTATCTAGACAAGATAGGTAGGATAGGCAGTCTTATGGAGACAGTGGCTGGACAGACATTCCTGGGGGGCATGGGAGGGGAGGAGAAAGGGGAGTAGGGAGCCAACAATGATGGGTACAGGAGAACAGGAAGTGCTCTCAAAAGGACCACAAGGAATGTGTAGCTTTTCTGGTAATGTTTGATAAATTGAATGTATCTGAGAGGAATTACTGAGAGGTGAATGATAGACAAACAAAATAGTAGGATAGGAGGGTGGAAAAAACAGGGGAAAAGCACTATATGTAATATATATATATGTATATCTAGATAGATAGATAGATAGATAGATAGATAGATAGATAGATAGATAGATAGATACTGACTATATGTGTATTTGTTTCTATGTGTATATATACCTAAGTGCAACAAGGAAGCAGATGGACTTTGGACCTCAACTTAAATCTTATCTCAGTACAAGAATGGTTTGGTTTAATAATGTGGCACTCTATGGTACCCACCTGCCTGACAAAATCACTGAAGACAAAATGGATGCACAAGCAAATGTGGTGAAGGAAGCTGATGGTGCCTGGCTATTAAAACGATACCACGGCTGGGTTCTTAAAGGTTTGTAGTTAAACAAGTGGCCATCTAGCAGGGACACAACAAAGCCCACATGGAAGAAGATACCAACCTGTGTGATCATGAGGTGCCGATGGGATCAGGTAGGAGGTATCAAAAGATCCAAAACAAACAACTATATTGGTGCAAACATGGGGTGTTGGAAATGCAAAGCCTATCTGTAGACAATGAATATCCCCTCCACAGAAGGATTATAAGGAAGGGATGATTCAACCAAGGTGCAGTATAGCACTGATGAAACACACATCCTTCCTCTAGTTCCTGAATGCTTCCTCCCCACTAGTGTCATGACCCAGTTCTGTCTTACAAATCTGGCTAGACTGGAGAACACACATTGGTACAGATAAGAGCTCTTGACACATGCAATGCAGGACCCATAAACCTCTCAGGAACAATAGGGTGAGCAGTGATATCATAAGGGTAGGGGGATATCTCTGTAGAGGGATATCTTGCTATTCAGGTTGCTAGATTCCAAAGATATTGAGCAAAGACAAGGAACTTCCCCTAAAACTGCTGAGAAAACCTCCAATTGGAGCTGGCACCTGGCATTTGGAATCGGCGTCCAACAGTATCATCAAGTTCTGTCTGTGAAAGCGCTTGTGGCATTTCTCCCATGGAACACTTGATGGCTAAGACGCTGCACACAGAGGAAGATGCCGTTTTGAAACAGAACAAGGGAATGCTGTAGGATTTTAAAAATCAGGAAAGGTCTGTGTCAGAATTATATCATTTCACAAAATTTAGTATATCTGTGTGCTGAGCAAATAATCCAAGAAGCTGGACTACATTACAAAGAATTGGTATAGTATTAGGATTGGAGGTGGGCTCATTAATAGCCTGAAATATGCATTTATTTATTTTTATTTATGATTAATAGCCATGAAACCAGCATGCATTACTCCTCTACATAATTTTTTTTTCTTAAATCCTCACAACTGGGCCAACAGACAACTTCATGAAAAGCAAAGAAAAGAATGAAACTACCAATTATTTCATTTTATTTGAATCTACTAGCAATGACCATGGACGCAGCACTCAAGGAATCAAATGACTTCATGCATTTGGGCAAATCTGTTGTAAAAGACCCCTTTAAAGTATTAACAAGAAACGATGTCACTTTGAGGACTTTGGTGTGCATGACCCAAACCAAGCTATTTTCAGTCACCTCATATACACGAGAAAGCTGGACAGGGAATAAGGAAGATCAAAGAATTGATGTATTTTGAATTATGTGTATAATGCATTTGAATTGGCAAAGAATGTTAACTACACCATGAACTACCAGAAGAATGAACAAACATGTTTTGGAAGAAGTACAGCCAGAATTAGAAATGAGATGTTGGGACTTTCTTTCCTGTACTTTGGACATGTTATCAAGAAGGAAAAATCTTAGGGAACGACATTATGCTTAGTAAAATATGTGGGGGACCAGCCTTCCCACAACCAAATGGGTCCAAGGGCCAGTTGTGTAATTGAGGGGTAAATAAAAGGGAAATGAGACAAGGCATGCAAGGGCTCACCTCTCCCATGGCAACCAGAACCAGAATGAGGCAGTAACATCTTCTCTCAGAAGCTTATATCATCTCAGGCATGCAAGTCACATCACACACATAAGTAACAGGAAAGGCTTGTGTTAGAGGCATACATGTAACAGAAGGGAGATGAGCTAGTGGTATACATACCATACCCCTTAGGTATAGGGGTACTAAAGGTACTAAAGACATACTTGTAACAGGAAGGTACGTACTGTATGTAACAAGATGGGCAGGTTCTAGAACTACTATGGCAGCCCAACCTTGGACGTCTCTGAGCTGGCTTGACCTTAAGCACCCCTGAGTTCTTCTCCAGGGGAACAATCTATGATCCTATCAGAAGGGAATGGGCCTCACTTAGGGTTAGATCAGCGGTTCTCAACCTGTGGATGGTGACCCTTTGGGGGTCAAATAACCCTTTCACAGTGGTCACCCGATTCCTAACAGTAGCAAAAGTACAGTTATGAAGTAGCAATAGATATAATTTTATGGTTGGAGGGGTCACCACAACATGAGGAACCGTATTAAAGGGTCCCAGCATTAGGCAAGTTGAAAATCGCCAGGTCAGCTGGTCTGACTGCTTTTGATGGCTCATAATCTCTAGACAGATCGCCTTCAAGCAGTTAACCTATAAGCACATGTAGTAGCAACCATGTGCGTGCAAGTTGCACCTAAAAATTGGCGTAATTACAGGGGATATCATGGGGAATCATATCCTTTTAATTAGGAGAATTTGACTAGAATCCATCTTCACCCAACATGAGTCTCCCTCCACAGAAGCCCAGCCTCCCAGACTTTTAACATATGAACCTAGAGAATTCGGCCACATACACTCTCTTCCCAGTTCTGTTTCCCCCCAAAATGGATCCCAACCCCACTAGCAAAGAGTCCATTCTTTCTCGGAGCCATCCTCCAGGACAGAGAAGAACTAACTGCTCCATAGGATTTCCAAGACTGAACAGCAACAACAGCCTCATCTTTCTCCCACAAAGCAGCTGGTGGGTGGGTTTTAACCACCGCCTTGAGGTTAGCAGCCCAATTCGTAACCCATGGTGCCAGTAGGTTCCAAGAGGGTAAACCATAGCCAGGGTAAACCATAGCCATCTAAGGGCTGTACGGGAAGAGCCGGGCTAAACGGTGTTTTCTTTTGCTGTACAGAGGATCTCGCTATGAACTGAAACTAGCTTAAAAACACCTCTTTCTAGGGACAAAAAGCATCATCTTTGCAAGCGGCCATCTAGCCCAGAAGCAACAAAGCCCACATGGAAAGATGCCTTCCCAAAGTAGAGTCCACATTAGTGACATGCTGTGGATGGAGTAAACTTCCAGCACTTTTATTTGCTGATATGGCAGGATTTAAACAGCTGAGAAGAAACAGCTGTAGATGTTCATTAATAATTGGAATGTGGGATGTGTGCAGTATAAATCTAGGACATTTTCTTTCTTTTTTAAATTGTTTTATTGGGGGCTCGATCAACTCATCACAATCCATACATACAAATCTAGGACACTTTTAAGTTGTAAAACAAAAAAATGCTTACAGATTAAAGTTCTAGGCATTAGTGGAAAAAAAAAAAGAAAGGAAGACCCAATCACAAGGATCTACATATAACCCCCTCCCTGGGGACGAACAATAGAAAAGTGGATGAAGGGAGACATCAGACAGTGTAAGACATGACAAAATAAGAATAATTTATCAAGGGTTCATGAGGGAGGGGGAAAATGAGAAGCTCAAGTAGAAAACAAATGTTTTGAGAATGATGATGCAACAAATGTACAAATGTGCTTGACACCATGGATGGGTGTATGGATTGTGATAAGAGTTGTACGAGCTCCCAATAAAATTATTTTTAAAAAAACAAAATATTAAAAAACATAGAATTACACTAGAATCTGACTTTCCTTTGTGTGTATGTGTGAAAGAATAGCTTATTATTATTTAATTAAATTATTTGTATTTTTATTGAAACTCATATTCTATGATATTTTAAGGCAAAAGAGGACAAATCAGTGACAATGACAGGGACCATTATTAAGAAGGAAAACATCAATCATGGAGAGAAATTAGCTTATGTCACAGAAATCAAAATCAGAAACCATGTGGCCAGAAGAACTAAATGGTGCCTGGCTACCACTCTCAGCATTTCTGAAAAGAATCACATTAGGAGATCCTGGATAGAGTTGAGTAAAAATGCCTGTCAAAATTCAAAATCATAAAAGAACAAACTTACTAGTTACATAGAGACTGGTCCTTACCAGTGTATGTCCTTGCACTTCGAACTGAACTCATCTCCGTATTAGAATAACAAACCATTTCATATAATAGGGCAACATTTACCCAAAGACAAAGTTCAGAGGGCTGGGAAAGAAGGAGGAATGCAAAGTGTTTTACACTGGGTTGACAAGAGAAACAAATCCAGTGACACTCATAGATGTGTAGGAGAAAGCTTCATATCAAGGAGTGGTTCTATATCAAGAAAACATCCCACCCAGACCAATTCAAGTCCCTAAATATGATGCATGTCCATAGTCCAATTCTAATCCATAGACTCCTCTTCAGACTCACGAAGTCACATACAATGATGCAGGAAGATCGCAGGCTGGCAAGTGCAAAATCTTGTGGATCCAATGGAGTTGGATGCATCTCCTGTGCCTACATATGTCTCAGCGTGGCTCCCTGGCATGAAGGTGAAGGCAGAGAGAGTGGGGGAGGTTCCCAGGACTCCCCTTATGAGGAGGTTCCACCCACAGGGAGGCACTATCAGGCTGTGACCTGATTGGCAGGCTAGACTCCACCCCTACACTTACAATTGACCCAAAATTATGTAATTACCACAGAAAGAGAAAATAATAGGACAGTGGTTCTCTACCTTCCTAATGCCACTGCCCTTTAATACAGTTCCTCATGTTGTGGTGACCCCCAACCATAAAATTATTTCTGTTGCTGCTTCATAACTGTCATTTTGCTACTGTGGGGAATCAGGAGACCCCTGTGAAAGGGTCCTTTGACCCTCAAAGGGGTCATGACCCACAAGTTGAGAACTGCTGCAAAAGGAGAAAGTGGTATATTCAATACACTGAGGGGATTGCAATAGTGAGTGGAATCAGAATGTGTACAAATGATTGAATATAAAATTTTGAGCTTCTCTATAAACCTTCACCTAATCCACAGTAAAAGTTTTGTTTTCCAAAAAAGGTCTGTGGAGAATCAAGCTGACAAAGGGCACAGAGGGAATCCTTCTACATAGCTGGAGCCTGGGGCCCAAGCAAATGAAGGTAAACATATGTAAGGAGTGGATATGAATGAATGAACGAATGAGGAACTATGAGTGACTATGAAGAAATGTATGAATGAGATCATTAACATAAGCACTTAGCAGCACCAGGTCTGTCAGGGTGAGTTTAACTCATGGTGACATCATGTGTTCACGTTGAACTGCTCGATAGAGTTTTCAAAAGTGTGACTTTGTGGAAGCAGTCGCCAGGCCTGTCTTTTGCGGCACCTGTATGGACCATCCCCTGGGACTCCAGTAAAAGTATGTTGTTAGCATGTGCCATCAAGTAGATTCCCACGCAAAGGGATCCTATAGGACAAAGCAGATACTGCAGGCAGTTACGATTTCTAGATGATTTTAAGTTGTGCGACAAATCCCGATAGGAGGAATTGGTGATATCAGGCACCTATTTGTAGTCATGGGGGGCTTTCTGAATAGGTCCCCAAATAGCTTGAGCTTTTCACGCTTCTGCTCCTGGTGCTTGCTGAGTGCTTTGGAAAGCTCCTCCCCCAACTTTCTCATGGTTGGTTTCTTTTCACCCTTCATTTCCTTTTGAGAAATACTGTAGAAATCATGGCCTCAAACTGCTAATAAATAACAAGAGTTGATATTTATTTTGTTTTGTTTTAGCATAATGCTATACTTGAAATACCGGGGGAAAAATCAATTCATATGCATGTGCATGTGTGTCTACAAAAACCCGCCCACCTAACTCAGCATCAGTGGCCCACATTTATGGGATTACCATGGTATTCATCGCTGCAGAGCACACTATTCACTTATCCAGCTAGCTGTGTTTCCTCTGCTTGGTCTCAGTAGGGAGATGTCTTTTTAGAGAACCACACAGTTAGGGAGAGTCAGCAGGCAATCTAGACCTGGTGGGAGAACAACAAAAAATATATATGCAACATTAAATTGATCACATGATCTGAAGCTAAATCCCACCCCAGGCCTTATGTTTTTTGGTTGTTGTAAGAGAAAATGAATTATTTTACATATGGGAAATGTTTGAATCTTGGTCCACAATAACTGTCACATATCTTCACTTCTTTACTTTGTACTCAAATTAAGTGCAATCTCTTGTGGTGGGTGGTGGAAAATTCCATTTAATCATTATACCCTTCCCTTTCTTTCTATTGACTCCAACTCAAGGTCTTTCAAAGGGTCTGATTTAAATAGGTCAGAAAAGGCATTCTTTGAAAACTCTGAAGACAGACTACTTAGATTTGTATCATGGTTCTGCTACATTTTAAAACTTATTAAACTTATCTGATGAAAAATGGAGGTAATAGATGGTTAGATAAGTTTATACAAAGGTATTAGAACGGTGTCTGCTTTTAGTGTGTAGCAAATATTCAATAAAATCCTCGTGTTTTATACAACGTGAAAGCTTCCGGGCATTAACTGGTCTGTTCTGGGTTGTTACAGATGTCCAGTCTCACACGAAACGAGTTTCTCATATCCAGAAGCCTTTCTAGATCTGCCTGGAAGTTCCTAAGCCCCTGAAGTGTTGCCACCACTTAGGGCACCACTTTGGAAAGAACCACAAATCCCCATCAATATTGCAATGGTTATTATTTCTGTTGTTAGCTGCTGTCGAGTAGGTAGTCAACTCATGGCAACCCCGTTCACAATAGGACAAGATTATTCTGATCCATTGGCTTCTCATTGGCTGGTTTTGGGAATTAAACGGCCAAGCCTTTCCCCCTAGTCTGTCTTTGTCAATTAAGTCAGATGAAACCTGTGTTAGTACAGGTAGACTAAAGAAACAAATCCAGGGAGACTCATTTGTGTATGAAAAAGAGCTTTATACACAAGAGCAATTGAACATTGAGAAAACATCCCAGCCAAGTCCATAAGTCTGATATTAGCCCTTCTGTCTGATACCAATCTATAAAGTCCTCTTCAGACTCATGAAACACATGCAATGACACTGCATGCAGGAAGATTATAGGCCAGTGGGTAGGAAGTCATGTGGACCCAGTGGCATCATAAACATCTCAGAGCTGGCAGGGGTCTCCACGTGGCTCCTCTAGCTCAGGGCACCAGAGTAGCTCCATGTGTCTTGTCAGCTGCAATGTTTTCCAGGGAGTAAGTGTGTGTCCTGCCTCCAGCGAGCTATTTATCTCCTTAGTGCCTCCAAATGAGGTCATCAAGCTGTGACCTGATTGGCAGGCTAAACTCCTTCCCTCCTAAGTCTCAAATTGACAACAGATTATATAACTACCACAAAACTTGTTCAGCATCACTGTTCCCCAGGAATCTCCCTGAAGGAATCTTCCCATAAGAGCATTTAAGACCCTTAAAAGCCTCTCCTTCATCTCAGAAAACCCAGCAAAATATCTTCATTGCATTTAATCTTAGACAAAAACAAAACAAAAAATACCAACCTTCAGAAAATTTGAACAAATATCTCTATTTGATACCTACTTGAGGAAAGATGAGAGCTCTTTGTTGTTGACAAAGACAGATCTTTATTTTCCTGCAATGCTGATTATATCATGTGTGTTTAGATTGATGGGAACCATCAAAAGATTGCAAATATCCTGTAGCTGGAATCAGTTTCACACATGGAAATGTAGCCGTCCTCATTAATACCTCATTTGACAGGCTTGATTCTCATTTGATGTTGGTACACCAAGACAAAAGGAGGAAAGGCCAACGAATTATGAAATAATAAATACAGGAACCCAAGTTATTCTCAGTTTTTTAAGCATTTGGAAAATATCAAATGACTGGGTGGTGTCATTTTCAACCTTCACTAGGACTTGGGTGCCATCAGGAAATTCACTCATTTTCCAAAAAGACCCTGAAGCAATGACAGAAAAGGTAATAATGATATGTACAATCCAGGAGGAACAGAGCTGAGATACAGGGAGCAAGAATCAAAGGGAACTGTGACAGCAATGAGTTGAGGTTGGAAAATGCATAAGGAAGAGGAGAAATAGGGTGTTGGCTATCTAAGCAGGAATTCAGAGAGAACAGCTGTCCGTGAGGACTTGAGCGGTGCCATGGAGGGAGATTACTGCAGGTGAGTGTGATAGTTGGGCTTATTGTGCCGACTAGGCCTTCATAGGAACATGTGGGCAGATTTTAATCAGGTCACAGCTTGATTGGAGGACGACCAAAAAAAGATTCTTTCCAAGGCCGGCACCCCATCTCTCTTTTTCCCTGGTGATCAGATGAGGTGCTGCTGCTAAAGCTAGTTCTTTGCCTCAACCATGTGCTGCACTACCTGTGGGCCGAGCCAACTCATGGAGCCTGTAGCCTTGCCATGCGTTGCTAAAGCTTGAGGCTCTTTAGAGACCTGCTTCGCACGCTGCTGGTGGAGGATCATTTCACCAGGGCTAGAGCTCAAGACCCTATCAGGGCCTGCTTCAATATGTTCCCCAGCGACTGACTGTTGCTGCCCCCCCTGCTATCTATCAGCTGCCTGTGGGCTGACTCTGCCTGTCTTGCCTGAGGGCAGACTCTGCTGTCTGCTTCCTTGACCATGGACTGGCAGCCCATGTGAGTTAAAGGACCTTCACAGGGAGGGGGTAGCCCAAAAAAATGGGAAAAAGTTCTGCTGGGCGGAGTTGGAATTTTCTTACTATGCGTTTTCCCACTAGGCGACCATTAAGCAACTTGCTCTGAGTTACTGCACCCAGTGGTCTCAACTGGGAAAGAAAGTTCTCTCTGGTCACAGTGAATTTTTTTCATTGAAGGAGTTTTGCTCAAACCTCATTTTATGTAATGGCCAATTTAAGAAAACAACTTGCAGCTATGAAATTTTGTTTCCTGCTCAGGGAAAAATGTTGCAGAAACTGTTGTGATGTTGAACACAGTTTACAAGGACAGAAAACTGGGGAAAAACTCAAGTGTGTGAGTGGTTTTCTCATTTCAAAACAGGTGGAATATTGATTGATGACAAACTTCATTCTGGGCATCTGTTAACTTCCCAAACAGAAGAAAATATTGACTCAGTGCATTTGGAGTTCACTCCACCAGGTTAGACTGTTAATCAAGCATTCTATTTAGAGGTTCTGAGAAGATTGTTTAACAGTGTGTGACACAAAAAGGCCTGATTTGTAGCAGACAGGGAACTGGTTTTGCCACACCACAATGTACCGGCTCTCACAGCCATCTCAGTGAGCCAGTTTTTGGCAAAAAACAGCCTGCCTCTCTTGCCCCACACACTTGATTCACCTGACTTCATTCCCGGTGAATTTCGTTTCTGTGAATGAAGAGGGACTGGGAAGGACAGCGATGGGATGACGGAGAAGTGGAGAGAAAACGAGGGAGGTGCTGTAGCCATCCAAACAGATGAGTTTGAAAAATGTTTCCAAGAACGGAATGGCAGATGTGGCAAATGTATTAAGTATAATTAGAGGACTTAGAAGGTGATAGTCATTTTATTTTAAAAAAATTAAATCCACAGCTATGAAAAAAAAATTCTGTTTGGGGGTGGGGGTTGGGGTATCCATTCATATTAGCTGTTCCACAAAAGTGGGTTCAACTGAGCCCTCTCTGCGGCTATGTGGACTAATTAGCCATTATATTCCTTTTTGCTGTATAAGCCTATCCATTTATATCACTATAATCATAAGTGTCCTGGCTTTGTTTCTCTAGAGAATCCTGCCTAACACAGTGAGTAACAAAGCAAGTCATGATACTGCGGTGGAAAGGGGATAATTCAAATTTGAAAAAACACCTAGGAATGGCTGCAATTCACCCCAAGCCTCAATACTTTGATTTCTGGCATCATTCTCTCTTTTGTTGACATTCAACTCTAGAAATACTCCTTTGGTATTTTGGTACAATTATTGCTAGCTTTGTTTCTAATGTTTCTATTGTTGTTGTTCGCTGCCACTAAGTCAGCTCTGACTCAGCAAGTATATTATGTACAGCAGAACAAAGCACTGCCCAGTCATACACCAACCTCCCAATTGTGATGGTTGAGTCCATGTTTGCAACCACTGTGTCGGTCCACATCATCATCGGTCTCCTTTTTCACCGATTCTCTACTTTACTAAGCATGGCTTTCTTTTCTGGAGACTGGTGTCCCCTAAGAACATGTCTAAACTATGTGAGACAAAGTCTTGCCATCATCACTTCTAGGGATCATGCCAGCTACACTTCCTCCAAGACAGATATGTTTGTCCTTCTGGCAGTCCAAAGTACTTTGAATATTTGTTACCAAAATTATCATTCACATATGTGAACTCTTTTGTGGCCTTTCTTATTCATTGTCCAATGAATTTCACACACACACACATATGAGGTGACTAAAAATAGCATAGATTGGGTGAAGCACACCTTAGTCCTCAAAGTGACATCCTTGTTCTTCAACACTTTAAAGCTGTTTTGTGCGCCAGATCTGTCCCATGTGACATGTTTGGTTTCATTACTGCTGCTTCCATGAGTGTTGATTGTGGATCAAAATTAAATCCTTGACAACTTTAGTAGTTTCTACAACTCCTACAAATTTTGTTTCCTAAGCCTACTTTGTTTTAGCAAAGACAGGGGAGAGAAAACATCATTGGGAATTAACAGGATGACTGCCCTTCTCATAGCTTCTACTTACACTTTGTTGGGGGGTGGGGGGAGTGGAGAGTGATTGGGGAGGGAGGGTGGAATAGGTGCATTTATTTTTAAAGCATTTTGATTGGAGTAGGACCTAGTCACTCAAACATTCATAGATCGATGGGCTATCTCTAAGGGCACCTGGCCGTGGGGCCATCACCAAGATGGAGCAATCAAACGTTGTCAGCCCTGCAGCAGTTGCCCACACACACAAGCAGAATTCTACCTCCTTTCCCATGATAAGCATGTCTAACAGAAATTAAGTTCACCAGCATTGGGCTTTATATAAATGAAAAAAAAAGAAAATATACGGTTTATATCTGTGGGTTTTGCTTAGCTTTGCATTTGTGATATTTATCCTTGTGTGTAGAAGCAATTTTTGCACTGTCTCCCTCCATTTTTTTAAACTATTTTCCATTGACTGAATATACTACAATTTATTTACCAACTCTATTTTGATGGATGTTTGGATTGTTTCCTTTTGGGGTCTGTGGTGAATAATGCTACTCTGAACATTGTTTGGTGTTTTAAGCAAATTTATTGGGCTATATTTCACATATCATACTTTTCAAAGTTCATTTCTATTAATGGGAGCCATACAGTCATCTCCACAATCAAC
>NW_022109768.1:7755076-7757711 GCF_000313985.2 Echinops telfairi | reverse complement strand
ATCCTTGGTCTAATGTCAGAGGAGATTCCCTGGAAGCTTAATCCACGTTTGGACACTGCAAATGGATTTGGGACTCCCATTGTCAACCATAGCCTTCTGAAGACCAGACGTTCACTATTTTGGCTCTGATACCATTCCCTCCTTCGGCTTTGGATTTTATCATTTACAATCCTTGTATCACACAGTTTGGTGTGTATATCTTCCATATAGACCCAGTTGATATCTCACCCAGACGGCTGCTTGTTTGAAGAGAAGCCTTTAAGACCCCAGATACTATTCTTTCTAATAGCCAGGCACCATTTGTTTCTTTGCCACATTTTGCATAGCATGCATATCTTCAGTGATCTCTTAATGAGGACAGCATGGCTATGTAGTAAGAAATAATTGTCAGATCAGAGTTAGAATTAAATCCTTTTGATGTGGCTAATGCAGGATGATTTGCAACTTGAAAAATAGTGTCTAACATCCCATCAATACATAGCACATGCCCCATGGCCTAGGTTGTCAAAGGCTGGATAGAAGCTAGGCCAAAAATGTGCAATTAGAAACACAGTGCCAGGCATATTCTTCCCTTGGTTTCTGTATAAGTATTATTAGGTATTTTTTGTTCTCTGTACTTCTTCTGAGCCTAGGTACAATTTCATGCAACCAGAAAGAGAGACAGGGTTCAGGAAGAGATGGTCAACTTTTTTTCCTTTTATTTTCTTCTGCTTCCTGTCCCAGGTACTTTATATCACAGATAGCCCAAGTATGGCATGAAGAATTAGTGGAGGAAGGGGAGGCAAGGTCAACTTCTCTAAGGTCTTATTCATTATTTGAAACAGAAGAAAATGGTCTTTTGTTCCAAATGGAAATCATAGGGTGACTACCAACCTCCATGGTTTTCTTGCTGAAATTCTCACTGCTTTGACATAAAAGCTTATGAACCTTGTCATATACCCCAACCATGCACCCTATTATCCCATTCTGGATGGAAAGCAACCTCTTGCTTATCTGTAGTAGCTCTCCTAGTAAAGCCAGGCAATATTTATCTTTAACTGGCTCTTAAAACCCCTAAACAAAATATCATAGGAACTTGATTGCTTCTTGCCTCATCCACACTCATGCAGATACAGAATGCTCAGTGGGGTCTGCCCTTCCTATTATGCTCGCCCATAGACACATCACACCAGGGCACACAGATATGAGTTAAGCAGAGAAGCTTATCTCTATTTTCCCAAGCCCTGCTAAAGGCAGTAGCACCTCTCACGTGTGAACCCCACTATGCCAGGAGACCCTGCGCTTTTTCAGACATCAAAGACTAACCTGTCTCTGTATTTCTTACAGTCATAGATAGAGCTAACTTTGAAAACTGAAATCCAGTTCTGCTTTGGGACATTGACATGAAGTAAAGAGGATATAGACTCCATTCCACAATTCGTTTTCTCCAATACCTTGGAAGATTACTTAACCTATTGGGGCTCTCAGTTTCCTCATATAGAAACTTGGGATATAGTAAGACCTGCTTTACAGGACTGAAGTGCAGATCTCATTAAATTATTTCAATATAGCTTTCAGTAAAATGCCTAGGACAGAGTTAGCACACAACAAATATTAGCTCCCTTTCTCCCCCTTTCATTTTCTATCAAGACGCAGCCACCTTTAATTCCCTTGGACTTGAAAGACTCGTTGTGAAAATCCTCCTTTGAGTTGAAGGCAGGGTGTCGTCTTTGGAGACAATAATTAAACGGATTAATTCGCTGAGGAAACAATAAAGGTTGGGGTTTAACCTTTTCCCAAGAACACATTAGCCTTTGATAAACTACTGATGTAGCTACTATTTATCTTTTTAGCCAGTTTTGAGGAATTGGCAGAAATGGTCTAGAGAGAATGAAATTTCAAACCGGTGAATTTGTATATGTTGATGAGGGTGATAAAAACATCAAGAAAGGACCCGTGCTTAGCAGTTGTGTCAGGAGAACGGGCTTGAGACAGAACAGAAGGGAGGTGGAAAGTCTAGTGTCCCGCTCAAAATGATAGACAGGCATCAGGCTATAAGCAAAAGAAAATGAAAACATGGTCTTCTGAATTCAGAAGCCTGCCTAGATTCAGCCCTGGTAACCTCCATTGGAAGATGAAAAGCAGATGGTGTTTTCATCCGTTCAGTTCAAATATGTCAATAAACACTTAAAAGCAATATTCTGCGGCTTGTGAGAATTAACTATATTATCTTTTCAATGACAGGATTTCACTCAGTCTAGAGAGTTCCAATCAATTCTAGCAGCATCCGCCATGTCCCTATTATGTCAGGAGCAACGTGTCCTCAATCTGCACATTCTTGCAGGAGCAGAAAATCAATCTTCTCTTGACTAAACATCGACTCTGAAAATCTCTCTTTAGTGGACTATACAAGCTTCTGATTATGTTGATGGAAAACAGCATCAATTAATAGTTGTACAACATAATGAATGTAATTGATATCTCTGAAAAGGCTGTAATTAATCTGAAAAGTGTTAAAGTGGAAAATGTTGAGTTATGTATATGTTTGACATACATGACAACAATAACAAAATAAAGAGCAGGTGCGCTCACTGCTTATACACAACCAGAGAACTCATGGATTGATTTCCTTGGTTTGGAGCCAAGGGGCCGTTAT
>NW_022109768.1:7735887-7754507 GCF_000313985.2 Echinops telfairi | reverse complement strand
TGAGAATGATGTACAAATGCGCTTTACACAATTGATGTGTGTATGGATTGCGATAACAGTTGTATGAGCCCCTAATAAAATGTTTTAAAAAAAAAAGATCATATTGGCAATAACAACATGATTTAGATGAGAAGCTCAGAGGGTAGTGAGTTTATGTTAATAGTGATGGAATAATTTGGAAAAGAATTCCAAGAACTGTTGTACAACTTGAAGAACGTAATCAATGTTGCTGAATTGTACCTGTAGAGATTGTTAGTCTGGTGTGCTTTTGCTACATATATTTTCACTGAGAAAATAAATAAATAGAATTATTTGAACAAAAGAGAAAACTAGACAAAGGCTCAGTAGAAAGACCAAAGATGAATTAATGTGCTTGAATTCTGGTGTTGGCAAAAAATAATTGGAAGTACCATAGACTGCTAAAAGGACAAACTGATGTGTCTTGGAAGAAGTAAGGCCAGGGTGCTCCTTAGAGGCAAAGATGAGAAGACTTCATCTTACATACTTTGGACATGTCGTGAGAGACCAGTCCCTGGAGAAGGACATCATGCTTGGAAAATAGAGGGACAGTGAAAACGTGGAAGGATCTCAACAAAATGGGTGGACACCGGGGCTGCAACAACGGGCTCAAAGCATTGAAACAATTGTGAGGATGGCGCAGGATGGGGCACTGTTTCCTTCTGTTGTGTTATGAATCAAAACCTTATAAATTTTAGACTAGGCCTCACAATAACCAAAAGGTAGGAAAAAACAAATGCACACCAGTGGAAGAACAGATTTTTTTTTTTAAGCAGAACACTGCACAGTTTTAAAAAATAACTATGAAGCTTCAAAATACCTTATAACATAGATGAACCTAGAGGACATTATTATTATTGAAATAAATTGATCACAAAAATATTGCATGAGACCACTATCATAAAAAAATCAAGAAAAGGCTTTCATACTGAAGCATCCTTTGAAGTTTCCTTGGGGTCAGAAAAGAAAGTGTAAATTACTGATAAAGTGTAAATTACTGATGAGGAAGTAGATGTGTGCTAATTTGAGTGAAGGGAAAGGCAATACACAATCAGAAGGAGGTCGGTAAGAGTTAATGGAGAAAGCCCCAGGAAGAAGCACAAGAGTTGAAGGTGACAGAGGTAAATACTGTTTAATGCCCAATCCTGCCATGCTAGTGATCTCTGAATAGGTGCACAGATGGACTGCAGGTTGAAAGGCTGAGGGAGGAAGAGTGGGAGTATGCCCGCAAATACATGCGTAACTGAAGATGTTCATTCTTGTATAGCTATTGCATTTTGTTGTACACCAGGGCAGAACCAATTCTATGGCATCTAACTACAGCTACATTTATCTTTGCTGCAAATATATCCATGAATGTGGGACAAAGGACAAAGTTTTGAAAAAACTTAGACAAAGCCAAACACCTTTAGGGATGAGTAACTGGGACAAGGGGATCATGGTTATGATCTCAGGGGACATCAAGGTCAACTTGGCATACCACAGCCCACAAAGACAATTTTCCACAACCTGCTTTGGTGAGTAATGATTTGAGCTTTAAAATATCCTGTTGGGCCATCTAATGTGTAACCACTGGCCTCTCCCTGTTTGTAGAAAAGAAAAATGAAGAAAATCAGACACATTGAACCAATTAGTCCAATGGACTAATGGATCATGTAAACATCAGTCTCCATGACCCTGAGACCAGAAGAACTAGCTGGTGCCCAGCTACCATTAACCAACTGCTCACAGGGATAACATTAGATGTTCTTCAATAGAGTAGGCAAAACTATGGAGCAAAACTCAAAATAATAAAATAAGACTAGAATTACTGGTTGGATAGAGATTAGCAGAACTCTCAAGAATTTTGCCATTGGTCACCAGTTAGGTCTAAAAATGAACTCACCTCTGTGGCTCAATTTTCAGCCAAACAATTATTGTTGTTAGGTGTTACATCAGTCCAGACCCATAATGATCTTCAGCAAAATAGAATGAAACATTGTGATCACTGAAGACAAAATGGGTGCATAAGCAAATGTGGTGAAGAGAACGGATAGTGCCCAGCTATCAAAAGATATAGTCTGGGTTCTTAAAGGCCTGAAGTTAAACAAGAAACCATCTAGTGGGGAAGCAAAGAAGCACACATGAAAGAAGCACACTAACCGGTGTGATCATGAGGTGTCACTGGGATCAGGTAGCAAGTATCAAAAGATCCAAAACAAACAACTCTATCATTACAAATGAGGGGGGTTGAGTGGAGACCCAAAGCCCATCTATAGACAGTTGGATATCCCCCCACAGAAGGGCTATAGGGAAGGGATGATTCAACCAAGGGGAAGTATAGCACCAATGAAACACACATCATTCCTCTAGTTCCTGAATGCTTCCTCTCTCCCACTGCCATGACCCAGTTCTACCTTACAAATCTGGCTAGACCGGAAAACATACATTGGTACGAATATGAGCTCTTGACACATGGAATTCAGGACAGAAACAATAGTGTGAGCAGTGATATCATGAGGGGAGAGGGATGGCTGTGAAGGGGAAAAGGGAAGAAAGGGGGGACCCACCACTAGATTGGATATATAGCCCTCCCCTACCGAAGGGAATGAATAATAGACATGGGTGAGGGAGAAAATGGACAATGTAAGATACAAAATAATAATATTAATATATAATTAATCAAGGTCTCACGAGAGTGAGAAGGAGGGAAAGGAAAAGAGGAGCTGATACCAAGGACTCAAGTAGAAAATGTTTTGAAAATGATGATGACAACGTATGTGCAAATACGCTTGATACAATTGATGGATAGAATGTTATAAGAAATGTAAGAGCCCCCAATAAATTTTTTTAAAAGAATGAAACATTGCTTGGTCCTACATTTTCCTTCAAATTGTTCCCATGCTTGAGCCCATTGTTACAGCCACTGTGTCAATGCATCTCATTGAGGGGCTTCCTCTTTCGCTGTCCCTCTACTTCACCCAGCATGATGTCCTTCTCCAGAGATCTTTGGATCTCTTGACTGCTGCTTTCATGAGTATTAATTGTGCATCCAAGCAAGACAAAATCCTTGACAATGTCAACCTTTTCTCCATTTATCATGATGCCACCTATTGGTCCAGTTGTGAGAATTTTGGTCTTCTTTACATTGAGTTGTATTCCATACTGAAGGCTGCAATCCATTATATTCACCAGCAAGTGCTTCAAGTCCTCCTCACTTTCAGCAAGCAAGGTTGAGTCATTTGCATATCTCAGGTTGTTAATAAGCCTTCCTTTCATCCTGATGCCACGTTATTCTCCATATAAGTCAGTTTCTCTGATTAGTTGCTCCAAACACAGATTGAATAGTATGGTGAGAACATACTCTTGCACACCTTTCCTGATTTTAAACGATGCAATATTCCCTTGCTCTAGTAGCACAAGTGCTTCCTGATCCATGTGCACATTCTGCGTGCACACAATGAAGTGTTCTGGACTTTCTATTCTTCTCAAAGTTATCCACAAATTGTTATAAACTATTGGTTATCCATAGCTTGTTATGATCCACACAGTTGAATGCTTTGGCATAGTCAATGAAATACAAGTAAACTTTCTTGTATTCTCTGCTTTCAGCCAAACAATAGACAGTTCCACAAAGGGACTAGTAACTGTAGGAAAGTATGAACATCTTAGAAAAATCGACCATTTGATATCTAAAGGGCATTATTTACACTAGGAAAAAGTTCAGATGGGTTAGGGAAGAACGAGGAATGGAAAATTGAAACCTAGAAAGGAAATGTGGTAAGTGATGTTGCAATGTAAGGATTGCAATCAATGTCATGAAACAAAACGTATATGAAGTGTTGAAAGTAAAGCGGATCCGCTCTGTAAATCTTCACCTAATTCACAATAAAAAGGTTTTTTTTAAAAATACATTACAATAAGACTGTATCTACAAATTATGGATTACATCTCAACATTTAAAAAAACACACAAAATCTTCACAAATGATCCAATAAGCAACATCAAGATAAATGGAGAAAAAATAAAGTTATCAAGGATTGCATTTTACTTGAATCCAAAATCAACACCATGGAATCAGCAGTCAAGAAATCAGCTGACTGAGTATAACCGGAAAATATCCCTTTAAATGCTAAAACAGAAAAGCAAAGGTGTGACTTTGGTAACAGAAATATGCCTGACCCATGTATTTTCAATGACCTCACATACAAGTGGAAACTGGACAACGCATGAAGAAGACCAAAGAAGAACTACTACATTTAAATTAAAGTACTGGAAAAGAATGTTGAAAGTACTGCCCAAAGAACAAAAATATTTGTCTTGAAAGTGGTACAGCTAACATGCTCCTTAGAAGTAAGGATTGCAAGGCTTCATCTCACATATTTCAGACATATTATCATGAGAAACCAGTCCCTGGAGAAGGACATCATGTTTGGTGAAGGGTCGACCAGGAAGATATGTCAACAAAACAACGCTATGGATCGACACAGTGATTACCATGGACTGAAATGTGGCCGTGATTCTGAGGATGGTTTAGGAGCAGGCAGTGTGTATCTATTGTACAAGGGTCATTACGTGTCAGAACTGACTTGACAGAGCCTAGCAACAACAAGGGCATGTCTACAAAAAATTCTTGCTGAGATTTTAAGAGGAATTCTTTTAAATCGATATATAAGTTTAGAAAGAATCGATCTTTATTTTGTTGTATCTTCCAATCAATGGACAAAACCTATCCCACCAAGTATTTGGTATTAGGCCTCTACTTCCTTGCTTCAATATTTTGTAATTATCATCATAATAATCCCATCTATTTTGTTAGATTTATTCCTATTTCATTTGCTTTGAATGAATTGTTAATGGCAGTACATTTTTAAATTTTTTCATATCTACTTGTTTGCCATCAGTATCATATTTTATACAAATAATGCAGGTACTTTGTATTTCTGCATACTACACACCCCACTGTGCATCTGTTTTATAAGTGTACTGTACCGATGTTTTTCACATATTGATAGCTTGATTTTTTTTTCTGTCCAGTGGATAGTTAAGGCTTTGCTTTGCTCCCTGTAGATGAAGAGGCTTAGTTTCCAGCAGGAGGAGACACCTATCAGTCTGCCCATGAGTTTGTAAAGTAGCTTCTCTCCTTGCAAAATTCATTTCCTGATCTGAACCAAGCCAGGAAGAAATTGAATTCTGGGATGATTGGTCCCAGCCCAGAAGATGAGAGGATCTGTGCTCCCTAAGATGGATGAGCTACTCCAGTAAGCAAGGCTGGCAAGATGCAGCGCACACATCCTGCTCTGCCTTTCAGCTGAATGGCCACCAAACTTTAGCTGTTTTAACCTCTTTCCCACCTGGAAGACATTCGTTGGGCAAGAGAACCAAGGGTACATAGAGGTCATATATGCCGTGTTCACATGAGACTGATCCAACTGGCTGTCCAAGCATGTGCCCATATCTACACGGTCCTGTAACCTGACTTCACATAGGACTGGCTCCACCAGACACAGGATGAGTGGGCAATGGCCCTGCAAGGGTAGGACCTGTGCTTGGGCTATGGCAGCCTGCACGCAGCCCTCCACTCAGCCCTCCACTCAACCCTCCACCTGTCTCCAGTATGACAAATCTGGGTGTCAGTAGCTATAAGAAACCACTTTCAGGCCTGGCCACAAACTTCCCCAGAGAAAACACACAGTTTCCAATTACCAGGATACTAACCAAGGAGGTCTATGACTTACTGGTCATAATTTAAACTTTAATTATACAAATATGATCAAAAGTAACATTTTTCGGCTATTGACTGAGGGTGAATTTCACTGAAATTCATCTCTGGAAATATCTCAAAACATGCACAATAAATGCATGGTTGCATTGCACTAAAACCATTTTACATAATATTGTCACTTCTACCAATTACATGGGTGTGCATCTTATTTATGTGAGGGTAAAAACAGTCTCTAGAAAGACCATTGAATTTTCTATAGTTTGTATTCTATGGCTCTGGCATATTATTAGTTCTAGTTTTGTTTGAGGTTTTTTTTGTTTGTTTTGTTTTGTTGTGGACTCTTTGGGATTTTCTATGCAGACAATTTTGTTATGTGCACATAGAAACAAATTTGTTTCTTCTTTTTGTCTGCTCTGGATGCCTTTATGCCTTTTCCTTACTTACTGCACTCATTAGGGTCGTCAGCACTCTGTTGGATAGAGCAGCGAGAGAAAACACACTTGCCTTATCCCTGATCGAAGGGAGAAGTCATGAAGATATTCGCCGGTTAAGTGTGGTATCTGCAAGGGTTTTGTTTTGTGTGGGTTTTAGGTGCTCTTTATGAGACTGAAAAAATGTTTCCTCTTTTCTTTAGTAGACTGAGAATATTTTACTGAATGGATATTGAATTTTGCCAAACTCTATCTCTATTCATTGATATGATCATGTGATTTTTCTTCTTTACTCTGATTATATAGTGGATTAACTATGATTGCCTTTCTGATAGTGAATTAAGCTTATATACCTGGAATAAATCTCACTTGGATTGGTAATTCTTCCTCTTTACACATTATTGGATTTGATTTGCTAAAATTTTGTTGAGCTCTGCTTCTAAGTTCATGAAAGATATTGGTCTGTAAGTTTGGGAAAGATATTGGTCTGTAGTTTTCTGTGAGGGGCATTTGTCTGGCCCCTTATGAGGTAACACTGGCTGTGTTAGTCTGAGTAGACTAGAGAAACAAATCCAAGGAGACTCATATGTGTATAAGAAAAGCTTCACATAAAGAGTAATGATACATTAGGAAAACATCCCAGCCCAATCCTGATCAAGTCTATAAGTCCGATATTAGCCCATATGTCCGATACCACACTATAAAGTCCTCTTCAGATTCACCCAATACATACAATGATGCCAAATGCAGGAAAGTCACAGGCCAATGGGTGGCAAGTCTTGTGGATCCAGTGGCATTGTAAGCATCTCAGCACTGGCAGGGGTCTCCACGTGGCTACCCCAGCTCCAGTCTTTAGTCTAGCTCCCCATGGCTTGTCAGCAGGAATGTCTTGCAGGGAGTGAGCCTGTATCCCGCCTCCAGCAAGCTGTTTCTCACCTTAGCACCTCCAAACGAGGTCAACAATCTGTGACCTGATTGACAGGCTAACCCCACCCCTTCACTCTTAAGTCTCAAAGTGATAACAGATTATATAACTACCACACTGGCCTTATAAAATTAGTTAGGAACCATTGCCTTTTCCATTTTATAAGAACTTGTGTGAAATAGCTTTTTGACAAATATTCTTTTAGAATGGAAAAATTCTCTAATGAGAGCATCAGGACCTGGGGATTTCTTCTTTGAGTTTTTGAACTACAAATGATATTGCTTTAATTATCATTGGGCTGATCAAGTTATCTATTTCACCTTCTGCTGATTTGGGGTAGGTTGTAGTTTTTAAGAAATAAGGCCATTTCTTCAAAGTTGGAAAGTTTACGTGTGTACAGTTGTTTCTAATGTTGACTTATTAACTTTTTATTAGCTATAGGACCTTAGTGATATTCCCTGTCATTAAAAATATTGGTGAGGAGGGCTTGAAGTACTTGCTGATGATGATCAAGGATTATAGTCTTCAATGTGGATTAAGACTCAATGTAAGGAAGACCAGTATCCTCACAATTGGACTAATAAATCCATCATGATAAATGGAAAACCAGTTGAAATTGTCAAGGATTTTGTCTTGCTTGCATCCACAATCAATACTCATGGAAGCATCAGTCTAGAGCTCAAAAGGCATATTTCATTGGATAAATCTTCTGCATAAGACCTCTTTACAGAATTTAAAAGCAAACCATGATATTTCCCATTGCCTCATATGCATGTGAAAGTTGGACATTTCAAATGCTTGGAAAAAGAAAGACTAAAGAAGAATTGATACATTTGAATTGTAGTGCTGGAGAAGAATGCTGCAAGTACCACGGACCTCTAAAAGGACAAACCAATCTCCCTTGAAAGAAATATGGCTAGAGTTCCCAAGAAGTAAGGATGCAGAGACCGTGTCTCACATATTTCAGGTGTATTGTCAGGAGGGACCAGTTTCTGGAGAAGAGCATCATTCTTGGTAAAGAGGAGGGACAGAAAAAGAAGGACCTCAGTGAGCTGAATTGACGTAATGGCCACAGCAATGGGCTCGGGCACAGGAAGAATGAGAAGGATGGCACAGGACCAGGCGGTGTCTTGTTCTGTTGTACATGGTCCTTATGGGTCAGAACTGGCACAATGGCACCTGACAACAACAATAACCATGACTCAAGAAAATGCACTGAGTTGGATAAGAAACTGATTTTGTCATTCAAATTGTTATTCTACGAAGGTATTACTATTATAAGTGTGTACCAAATATTGTCTTGAGTTAGACTAGTAAGAATAGAAGGGAAGCTCTCATGTCAATGTATTTCCCCTGTCTAATTAATGCGAGCAAATAGTTGCTGTGGTACTCCCCTAACTTCATGTCAATTTGAAGATATGTAAAAATGTAGGGGTGGTATTCAAACTGTCAATCGGGTCACAACATGATGGTGTCTCCTGATGGGCATGGCCTTCTCATAAGGAGGGCCCTAAGAACCTCCCTCTCTCTCTCTGCCTTCTCCTTCCTGCTGGCTGACCCTTGTTGCTGTCAGAGTCCTGCAATGTAGAACCACACAACTTTGCCACAACTGGCCTGTGATCTTCCTGCATTCTGCATCACAGCATGTGGTTATGTGAGTCTGACAAAGGAATTGTGGACTACTATTGGACTATGGACTTTAGTGGGACTGGGCTTGGATGTTTCTTTATATATAATTACTTTTTGACATAAAGCTCTTTCTTACACATTTATGAATGTCACTGATTTGTTTCTCTAGCCAACTTGGCCTAACGCTTTATGGCAATTGAGGAATGAGGTACGAGAGACACAAATCATGAAGATGGAGAGTGGAGGCTTGTCTGAGATCTGACTAACCAGTTTTTCTTCTTTGACTAGCCGGAGGTCAGATAGGGTCACACTGTTGAATATCTTCGGGAAAGGACATGGGAAGTGAAGATTTTGATTCCTAGAAGTTGTCTTCGGTTATTCCTAACTGCAGTGGTGAAAATGAATGTGATAAATTCCCTGACCTTCTCTGAAACCATGCGGCTTAATCAAAATGGCTGACAGAAGGCCTGCCCTGGCTTAATGCAGCCAGAGGCCTAAGGTCATATTGCATATGAATAGGGTAGTTTAGCTAAGAAAGGATTTAATTTGACTGTTTTAAGAATTGTGTTTAGGATCTGACTCTACTCGATTATATTGATGTTTTTTCTACTTATTGTTATTGATACAATGTGTGAACGAAATGATTATTGGGAAGTATGAATAGAGAGTTTGTCAGCCCACTGCCATTAAACTGGATCTGTGAAGTGGGTATAGGAAATGCCTGGAAAGAAGGCTTAGAAAAGGTAAGCCCCATGCAGTGCCTTGACAGCTCGGTACATTTGCATTTGAAAAGACTCACTGAAAGAGCTGTTCGCAGACTGAAAAAAAAAAAAAAAGGGAGGGTGGACCAATTGACCTTTCTGGATTTTAAACTAGCAATTTGTTCTAGAAGCTGGAAAAACCTGGAGCCATAAAGGAACTCTCCTCTCTAGGACGAAAGGTTAAGGGGAGCCTGTGGGCAAACTGAAATGCCCACTAGGTGGCCACCTGGATCCACTTTTTGAGTGGAAGTGAAAGAAACACAACAATAAAAAGAAAGTTGAGTCTGGCCACTGACACCTGTGGACTTGGTTTACTGGGACTAGAGGAGGAGATGAAAGCAGGTTGGCTGGTCTGAAGTTTAAAGAGTTGTGAGGCACCTGCACCGATGGGATGTTTCCTTGATATATAACAACTTCTTGGTATATAGCTCTTTCTCACACATATATGAGTGTCACTGGATTTGTTCCTCTAGTCAACCCGGCCTAACACAGTTGCCTATTATTTGCACACTTTCAGCTCTACCTCCACCATGGGCTAGGTTTACCACACAAGCACTGCAAATGGGGAAATGTCCAGGAAGCTTTGAAGCAGCAACTCAAGCCAAATTTTTAACTTACAGCAAATATTTAAATTAAAATTAATCCCCGGTCCAAGAATTATACTTGAAATATTGAACTTAAAATAGAGTAGTGAAGAAGCCAGGGGGTTCACTATGTGCATAAATAATTATTATACTTGTGTTATTAATAAGTACTGTGAAAGTTAAATATAGAGTGCTAAGATAACCTATAACAGTAGGTCTACCCAAGACCAAGAGCACTTAGAAAGTTTTCCTGATTATCAGCAAGTAGTCTGAGAATTAAGGTTAAATTAGACTTGGCCTAGTGAAAATGCATTTCAAAGTCAAGTAAAGTCCATTTACCAAGAGCTAAAATGTCTGTCTGTTTGTTTTTTAAGTAGCTTAGCCTGTTACAGTGAATGGAGGAAAATTGGACCAGCAAGGAAATCTACAGTGATGGTGGAAGCTAAGAAAATGCTCTTCAGCTTGAAGTAGCGTAGATAAAGATCACAGTTCCCTGCCAGCTCAAGGCATCTCATCAAGTCAACAGGACCGGGCACCTGAAAATTCACAACAGTCTCCATTGACCGAAAGCACATATGTTCTTGGAGCAGCACCAAGAACCTGCTTAACATTCAGCCATGTCATTTCCTGGGGCTATATCAACAGTTTCCACTGGAATTGAGGCCGTGGAAGGGGCCATATTTTTCAAATAAATGGGGAATACATCCAATTCTGTCTCTGGAGACCTTCCTCCATTAATCCCGAGGGCTCGGACAGGATACAAAAGAAACCCCAGAATAGGAAAGAAATTTACCATTTGTTAAATACTTACTGTGTCCAAGCAACAGACTGAGAACCTTGAGTATTTTCTCTGTGTTGTTCTGTTCTGATCTTCACAACAACCTTAGGGAATGGGCATCCGTGTGCTCGTTGTCAGACCTGCTAAGGCATACTCAGAAAAGTAAAGTAACTTTCTGTAGACGGAAATGTTTTTTAAAAATGGCCAAGCCAAAAGGGCTAAGCCCACTATCTTACAGAAAGGTCTGCGTGAAATTAAGCCAGAGGGATTCACAGGCAGGGTTACTTCCCTAAAAGCTGTGTTCTATGCCTTGCCCCTTTGCCTCCACTCGCATTGTGTTTCGTTTTCTACGGTCCTCTAAACCAGCCCTCTGGGATTATTCTCTCTCCCTCCCTCCAACACTACCCCATTCTGGTTCGCTCTCCTACATCTACCAAAACTACTTCTGAAATACTCTACAAGCAATCAACAATTTCTACCTGAAAGTCCTCTTTATACGTGTAATGCTGAGGATTTATAAAGGTAGCCACATCACTCTAAGAAAGTCCAAATAGATTATTTCACCCCCTTTCCTTTATCACATTTGCGTAGACGGAATCATAGGAGCCAATGACTGAAGAAACAATTTTAACACCGCTACGGATAGATTACCCCGTTTAAGATTCCTACTGCTGTTGTGCTGGTATGATTTTATTTGGATTCTACTATGACTTAGGGGGAAGGCTAGAGCTGTAAAATATATTTATGCAGCTGCAATAGAAGAATTGAGATGGGTGTGAAGGGAACCAATGAGAATAGAGCCTGGGAAGAAGCTGGGACTTGCCGTTACTACTCCTGTGTTATCTGGTACGGAACAGTTTCCTAACGCACACAGACACAAATTGAAAAGCCAAAATATTTTTTCCACTGGGAAGAATATTGCGTGCTTGTAAGTGTTTTGCCTGTTGTTGTTTTTTTCCTACTCTAGATAAAGAAAAAATAGACAAGCAGCAGAAAATAATGTTTTCTAAGTTGAGTGTATGTATTAATAGTAACTTTAGATTTAACCGATTTTTTTAAATCACAACCATAATTCATCTAGACTGTAAGAGGGACTACTGAACAGAATGTGTATGAAAACATGGTGAATATTTTTAAGGAGATAGTTTAGCTTGATGAAAATAAAAAATTGGAAATCTATAAAGCTTGTATTTTGCTTTTTCTCATCTCTGGAAAAAAGAATCAAATAGGTGTTAGTTAAAAACTAATTTTGCTTTAAACCGTTGATTATTTTGGTTCTTCAGGTGAACAAATAGTATTCAAACATCAGGATTAGGTCGGCATCACTGCCAGACAATGGGAGGGTCCTGAAGATTCTGAGCAGTAGAACTAGAAGGCTATGCCTGCCCACCGTAGCAGCTGTCTGGCCATGCTGACAGTGGGGTGGTGTTGAGGAGCAGAGTGAAGCATTTGGTCTCAAATGTGACATTTAGTTTTGAACTTTCTATACTTAGAACATAGGTTCATATCCTTAGGACATGAAAAGTACCAACAGGAACTCATAGCAACATAAATTCAAATGTTCATTTAGCACTGAGGGACAAACTGAGGGATATCTGGATTCAGGAATCCACAGAGAAAAATCCTGGCACCTGCTCTTAGAAAAATATCTTGATATTTAATGATCAACTTCAGGCAGACACTCAAGTAGGCCCAAGTCTCTTCTCTTGTACTGTGTATGTGTGTGTGTGTGTGTTTGTGTGTATTTGTGTGCTTACGTGCCTATGTTGAGGGGATGGATAGCTATGTAGCAGAGAAATCTTATTATCCTGATCAAGTTGCAGGAATTCTAAGAAACTAGATTCTGCCTGCATCAATAAACCAAGTTGATACTTGCACACATGCCACCCTATCACAACACTTTTTAGATTTACTTACATTTGAAGGGATTAACTTTATAATGACACACACATTCAGTTAACATAAGAACAAATGCATAAAGACGGTATAATTCATTAAATATGTACTGACCAATTATGTGTAATCTGCACACCTCTACTAAACATTGGCACCAGAGATATGAAGATGATCAGAACTTGAGTTATAACTTCAGGAGTTCATAATGTATCTAGGTCTTAAAACATTTCTTCAGCTAAAGAGATCGGTGCCCATAAAAGCACCGGTTAGGAATTCAAACAATATATTGATTGGTAAGAGTCTCTGCAAAGATCTCTTTAAACTGTGAAAAAGCCAAGATGTCATTGTGGAAACTAAGAGATGCCTGACTCAAGCCTGGTCGCTATGAGTCTAAGTGGACTTGTGGGCAGTAAGCTTTGGTTTCATATGCACACAAAGCAGGACAAGGAATAAGGAAAATGAAACAACGCTTGATACCTTTGAAGTACGGAGTTGGCAAAGAATATTGAATCTACTCTGGATTGTCAGAAGGAAAAATAAACCTGTGCTGGGAAAAGAACAGCCAGAATGCTCCCCGTAAGCTAGTATAGCAAGACTTCATCTCACGTTCTTGGGTCTTGTTATTCGAAGGGAACAATCCGTGAAAAGAAAGGACGCTTTGTAAAGTAGAGCGCCCGTGACTGCGAGAAAGACCTTCAATGAGATAGACCGGTGCCTGCTTCAACAATGGGCTCAATCATAGCAATGGGGATGGGGATGGCACGGAGCTGGGAAAGTCCCGCTCTGTTACGTACAGGGTCGCTGTGAGTGGGTGCCGGCTCAATGGCAACTAACAGCAACAAGGACTACAGAGGAAAATGAAGAGGTCACATTGGGTGAAGTGAACCACATGGGTCTAAGAGGCAAGAGAGGGGCAGATGAGAAAAGCAGTGTAAATAATAATCAAGTTGGTCTTTATTTATCTAAGCGCTATAAGGCGTCATCAGATTTTTCCTTGAGTCTGGACAACGAAATAAAGAGACCATTCCAGAATCAGTGTGGAAGAATTGGTGTGTGTCCCAATAAAGCAGAGGAACAAGACTGGAAACCATTTCCATTGTTGTTCTTAGGTGCCCTGGAGTCAGTTCCCAATACTATCGATCCTAGCTCAGTGCTGTGAGATCTTCATAATTGTTACGTTCCAGCCCATCGTTGCCGCTCCTGTGTCAATCCAAAAGAAGAGGGGACTTCCTCTTTTTTCCTTCCCCTCCATTTCGCCAAGCACGATGTCCCTTTCTAGAGACTTGTCTCTCCAGATAACATGCCCAAAGTACATGAGACAAAGTCTTAACCTCTTACTTGTTTTGTTTTGTTTTGTTTTTAATTAATAAAGCATTTTATTGGGGCTCTTACATATAACAGTCCATGAATCACTTATATCAAGAGAAGTTGTACAGATGTTGCCATCATCAATTTCAAAACACTTTCTTCTTGAGCCCTTTAATATCAGCTCTTTATTCCCTCCCTCCTCCACCCCACCACCATTAGGAGCCCTTAATATACTATATAAGGGTTTTTTCGGTTTTCATTCTGATTGTACTTCTTCCAAGACAGAATTGTTTGTCCTTTTGGCAGTCCATGATACTCTCAACATTCTTCACCAGCACTATAATTCAAATACATCAATTAATTTTTAGAATTCCTTATTCAATGTCAACTTTAACATGCATATGAAGTAATTGAAACTAACACAGCTTGGGTCAGGTGCACCTTAGTGCTCAAAATAACATCCTTGCTTTTCAGCACTTTAAAGAGGTCTTGTGCAACAGATTTGCCCAATACAATTCATCATTTGATCTCTTAACTGCTGCTTCCACGAGCATTGACTATGGATCCAAGCAAGACAAAATCCCTGACAACTTTTACCTTTTCTCCATTTACCATCATGCTATCTATTGGTCCACTAGTGAGGATTTGGGTCTCCTTTACAATGAGTTGTAATCTACACTGAAGGCTGCAATCCATGCTCTTCATCAGCAATTGCTTCAAGTCCTCCTCGCTTTCAGCAAGCAAGGTTGTGTCATCTGTGTATCTCACATTGTTAATACACCTCCCTCCAAACCCGATGCCATCTTCGGCATACAATCCAGCTTCTCTGATGATTTGTTCAGCATGCAGATTGAATGAGTACAGTGAGAAGATGCAACCCTGGCAACGCCTTCCCTGTTTAAACCATGCAGCATTCCCTTGCTCTCTTCTCACAACTGCCTTTTGATCCATGTATGGATTCTGCAAGAGCACAATTAAGTGTTCTGGAATTCCTATTCTAAAGGTTATCCGTAGTCTGTTATATCCATTTAGCCTAATGCCTTGGCATAGTCAATAAAACACAAGTAAACAGCTTTCTGGTATTTCTAGTATATCCTATCACATCCTTCAAGATAGATTTTGAAATGTCCATTTGGACCCTGGATGTGATGAAATTCCTCTTGAATCTGTTGTTCCTGGCTTAGTGAACCATGATTTAAAGTGGCCAATACCAGTCCATTTCCGCTCACTAAGGCCTAAGAGATCTATCTTTCTGTGTTCCATTTAATTTTTGATGGCTCCCGATTTTCATAGATTCATCCTGTATACATTCAAAGTCCTAATAATTAATAGATGTTTACAGATGTTTCTTCTCATATTGAGTCATGCCCAGCCATGCAAATGGGGGTCCTGAAGTCTTTCCTCCATCCACATCATTCTGATCAATTCTGCTCTTCCTCGGTCATATTTTGGGCGCCTTCTCACCTGGGGGATCATCTTCAGGCACTGCCTCTGGTAAGATTCTGCTGCTGCTGCTGCTCCTGAGGCTTTCCGTGGCTAATTCCTCAGAGGTGGACGGGCTATTCCTTCTTTGTAGTCTGTTCTTAGACTGGAAGCTCTGCTATACCTGTTCCCTCTGTGTGATCTTCCTGGTACTTGAAATGCCAGTGACATAGGTTCCAGCAGCACAGCCACACACAGCTAGCCCTGCACAAGAATTCAGGTGGTAAGCCATTTTCACAGTGAACGTATAAAGAGCAGTACAAAAAGAAACAGAAATGGAAACTCTAGAATTTGCTGGGAAATATAATTGACAGCACTGACTAGATAGCAGACAATGTCAAAATTAGCACGGCCACTGGCAAAACCCACCAATGTGCGATTATCAATGAAATAAAATGACAACCCCGCAATGTTATGGAGAAAACCCTAAACATCAGTTCACACAAAGAAACATGACAAAATGGTTCCAAAAAATTTAACCAAAATACAGAGCCAAAAAGCTTTCATAACGTTTTGATAATGAAATGAAATTGGAACTACCTGATAAGGAATTTTTAAAAATCACATTTATTTCCCTTCAAAGAAAACTGAGAAGCAGTTCATTAATATGGCCCTTCTGACCATAATTCCTTATGTAATGCATTTAATTCTGGATTCTATGCCTGTAGCTATAAGCCCATTTTGGAGGGAATTCTGTTCCAGGATTCAGGTGGAATGTATCCTTTTGGTCTCTACCCTGTTAGAAGGTATGACTCAAGTTTCCTTGAGAATATAGTCTGCTCAAAACCAAAAACCATACCTCCATCAAAGCCATTTCTCTGTGTACAAGACCATCTTTGACATAGAAAAAGAGCATGTTCGATATGTCTGTCTGAAATATTAGAGTTCAAGACTAGAAACACCAGAAACTGACACAGAGACTTTGAGACAAACCAAAGAAGCCAGGCTGAGACCAGAGGCTTAAGCAGGGTAACTGAGGCTCTGGGACTGCAAGGCAGAAAGACAGATAGGCTTCCTGGCCCATGTGGCTGAGAGACCAAGAACCAGAGATGTGGCTGCTGGCAGAGGAGAGGTGTTGTCCATTACTGTTTACTGATCCTGTCCCATGATAACCCGTAAATCCCCTCAATAAACTCCCTTAATTAGGTGGATTATCTCTGAGTATGGTGTGGATATTACAAAGCATTATCAAAGCCAACATAGAACAGTGCCCTAGGCGGAATGGTTGGTCTCAAAATCATGTCACGAAGAATGGAAAATCGAGGCATGCCTGAGCCCTGCCTCACGGTAATAGAAAAGCTGGAGGAGGTCAGGTATGGTCCCCTGCTGGTTTTACACACAAAAAACGCACACAAAATTTTGAATTCAAGAAAGCAACACAAGAATAAATTTAAAAAATAAATGGAAAATTAGAAGAAGGGCCAATAAGACTGTTTTTAAAAAAGAAAGAAAAATGTTACTTTGAGGACTAAGGTACAAGTGACCCAAGCTTTGGTATTTTCTATCATCTCACGTGCATGTGAAAGTTGGACATTGAAACGGGAAGTCTAAGGAAGAATGAATGCATTTGAATTCTGAGGCCGGTGAAGAAAATTGAAGGTACCATGAACCACCAAAGACACCACCACATCTGTCTCGGAAGAAGTACAGCCAGACTGCTCCTTCGAAGTACGGATGGGGAGATTCTGTCTCTTGTATTTTGGATGTTATTGGGAGACCAGCCCCTACAAAAGGACTTGCTTGGTAAATTAAAGGGGTAACATAAAAGAGGAAGGTTTTTGACAAGATGGGTTGACACAGTCGCTACAATTATGACTCAAACATCAGGACAATTGTAAAGATGGTGTAGAGTATAGCAGTGATTCTTTCTGTGGTGCACAGGGTCGCTGTGTGCAGGGACCAAGGGTACCGCACCAACCCACAACAGAAATGAGTAGGATAATCCCAAATGTATTTTATTATGCAAAGATAACATTGATACCAAAGCCATTGATAAAGAAAATTATACACCTCATGAGGAATTATTTCCTCATGAACATAGTTGCAAAAATTGTTCACCAATTCCTAGCCAATAGAATTAAACAACATGTCAAAAAATAATGCATCATAATAAATAGGATTTGTAACAAAATGCAAGAAAGGTTTAACATTAGAAAAGCAATCAACATAATCCACTTCATAACTAAAAAAAGGAAAAGAACCATATGATCCTATCAATTCACGCAAAAAAGGACATTTGACAAAATCACACCCATTCCTGATAAAAACACTGAATAAAATAAAAACATAAAGGAAACTCCTCAGCATAATTAAGGGCATATTCAAGGTAATTCAAAAAATTTTATGAAAAAATCATAATAACCCTATTAAGCAAAAATATCCACATGTGAAGCTATTTTTTGTGTGTGTGGAAACTCTTCCAGCCACTTCTGAAGGCAGTTTCAATCTCTCTAAACCTTCCCCCAAAGAATTCTGTGATCTTTGGTATACACCGTGTCAAAATGGCAGTTTGCATAACCCTGAAGGACTCGGATTGTGTTCCTTTTAAGTGTTCTGTGGGTTTGAGGAACAAAAAGAAGTTTGAGGGACCAGACCAGGGATGTCGAGTGGATGTGGTAAAGGATTCCAGCAAAATTCTCAGAAGACAGCCCTTGCTACCAGGTGTACTGTACTAATGGGGAAAAGATTCTCAGCACCACATTCCTGGCGTTTTTCTCATCAACGCAGGTTTCAGTTTTCTTAAAACTTCCTTTTAAGCCCATGTAATCATCCTGTACCTCTCAAGAGAACTCTATCAAGATTACCTCTTCGGAATACTAGAAAACGGCCACCGTAACCGCTGGAGCTGACCTCTCTGTCTTCAACTGAGCTGGCTCCACAGATCTCAGAAGCCATTGTCTTGATTAGACCTTAAAAAAAAGAAAAAGAAAAACACCTTTTTTTCTTTTTATTAAATCATTTTATTGGGGGCTCATACAACTCTTATCACAATCCATACATCCATGCATCGTGTCAAGCACATTTGTACATTTGTTGCCATCATCATTCTCAAAACATTTGCTTTCTACTTGAGCCCTTGGTATCAGCTCCTCATTTTTCCCCCT
>NW_022109768.1:7725945-7735323 GCF_000313985.2 Echinops telfairi | reverse complement strand
GTGTGCTTCTTCCATGTGGGCTTTGTTGCTTCTGAGCTAGATGGCCACTTGTTTACCTTCAAGCCTGTGACTTGGTTGACAGTTTGCAGAGAAGATCAGTTTTCCATTTAACAATACATACAGATTTTGTTTAATCTCACTGATGGCATAACAAAATATCACTTCTTCCACTTATACCCTGTGTTTCTTGTGTCCACGCCTTCTTTCCTAACTCTTCTGAACTTTTTCTGTTGAGTAAATGCTGCCCCTTCCACCTTACTGTAAAGAATGCATATCTCAGCCAGCATTATTATTCCCCTGATAGATTTCTCTAGTACTCGGTTGAAAACTGAGCCATGGGTGAGGTCATTTTAAATACTAAAAGGTAGCTAAGGATCATAGCCTTAAGGGTTCCACAAATCTCTGACAAATCAATCAGTCCTCTTTTATGTGCTTGAGTTTTGTTCCACATTTTTCTCCTACTCCATCCAGGTCCTTCTAATGTGATTATTTTCAGAGCAGTTGGTGGTAGTATCTGGGCACCATCTAGTTTTTCTGGTCTCACAGAATGAAGACTGATGTCCACATGGTCCATTAGGCCATTAGACTAATTGTTTGCATGTGTCTTTGCTTTTCATCACTTTTCTTTCCTCGGGACCAAAAGTTGAACTTAGATGGCCACTCATAACTTTTAAGACCCTACTCACTGCTCATCAAAATAGGATGTACAATATTGGTTTTGTGGACTACGGTATGCCAACATATCCCATAAACTCTGATGCTAAGCCCCAAGGCCCAGTGACTCTTTTCCTCAAGGTGTTTGATTATGTCTAAGAAGTTTTCATAACTGTGCTCCTCTATGCTCCACCACATTCACAGAAGTATGGAAGCATCATCCAAGAAAGCAAATGACATTTTACACTGGGAAAATCAGCAAAAGAAATACATCCATACCAATATATACTTTAAACCATGATATCGTCCCACTTCCACATTTGTTCAGCCAAAAGGATGACCAAATATGTATTGAAAGAAGTACAACTAGAATGCCACTGAGAAGTGAGATTGTGAGACCGGGTCTCATGTACTTTGGGCCTGTGGTAGTGCTAGCCCCGAGAGAAGAGCAATGAGTTTAGTAGTGAGACAGTGAAAAAGAGGAACAGCCTTAATGTGATGGATTGATGCAGTGGCTTAAAACTCCGCATAGATCACTGTTATTACAAGATTGTGTATATAACAGAATTTAGTTCTGTCACTTTAACTCCCACATCCCTCCTAGTGTGTCCTCCAGCCTTCATCATTGTCACTCTATGTCTATCCTCCAGCCAGGAAATTATCCTCTCTTACTGTCCCACCCCTGATGGTCATCCCAAAAAATGCTTCTTTTATTTCTTTAAAAAAAATCATTTTATTGGGGGCTCTTACCACTCTTAGAATATTTCCTACATCATTTGAATCAAGCATATTTGTACACATGTTGCCATCATCATTTCCAAAACATTTTCCACTTGAGCCCTTTCTTTTCATGTGAAAAGCTTTTCTTGATTTTTACAATAGTAGAGCCGTACGACATCTGTCCTGTTGCGATTGACTAATTTCACTCGGCATAATTTCCTGGAGATTCACAGGGTAGGAGGCATCCTGTGCTCTCAAACGTCAGTGGTCCCTTGAGTGCACCACAGTTGGTCTGCTCTCTATTGGTAAACATGTAGGTGGTGTCCGTCTTTTTGCTTCTGTGAATAGTGCTTCCATAAAATGGGACTCCTTCATATTCTGATTCATGTTGCAGCTCTTACTTCTCTAGCACACATATCCCAAGTCCAGGGATTGCTAGACAATATGGAAGTTCTTTGTCTACCATTTTAAGAAAGCATCATACCATTTTCCACATTGGTTACACCATGTTACAAGATGGGACTTTTGTTCTTTTTAGTTTTTGAAAGCACACCAACAAGACTAAGACAGGTGTACTCCTGAGAGATTTTGTCTCTGATCGTCCACTGATCACAAAGACCTGTTTAAAAGTATTTGTTGTTGTTGCTGTTGTTGTTAATAAACCCGTGCATATGTGAACAGGAAGTCATAGAGAAATACTATGTTACTTACCCATGTAAAACAGAACAAAATGTTGCCTGATGCTCTTTTAGAGCCCATTGTTTGAAGCCACCATATCATTAAGGATGCTCCTCTTTTTCGCTGCCTCTCTACCAAACACCTTGCACTTCTCCAGGGTTAGCACTACAACATGTCCAAAGTATATGAGACACGGTCTCGCCATCCTCACTTCCAAACAGAATTCTAGTTGTCCTTCTTTCAATACAGATTTGGCCATCCTTTTGGCCATTCATGGCATGGCATTTCTCAGAGAAATGGCAGGTACCGTCTAAGATCACAATTGACTACTGCTATAAAGTCACATGAATTTTTTAGTGTCTCATTACATATAAAAGTCATGCTCACACTATACTGTAGTTTATCAAGTGTGCATTCACATTTTGAAAAAGTTTGAAATATTGTAAGGATTACCAAAATGTGACACAGATCAGTGTCACAAAGAAAAATGTGCACGAATTATTAATGATAAATTAACTCCCTCTCTAGTCACCCAAAACACAATTTTAAAAAGAAAGCACAAAATGTGATGGAGTGACATGAAGTGAGCACACAGTCTTAAAAAGTAGTACCAATAGACTTGCTTTATACAGGGTTGCCCCAAATCTTCAATTTGTAAAAGCACAATAAGTGTTAAGTGAAGCACATAAAAGAAAGTGTGTCTGCATTTTGATATTCTTTGCCAATACTATTATTGTGTTAGCCTAGGTTGATGAGAGAGACAAATCTAGTGACACTCATATATGTACGAGAGAGCTTTATATCATAAATAGTTATATATCAGGAAAACATCTCAGTCCAGTCCAGATCAAGTTCATAAGTCTGATACTAATCCGTAAGTGTGATACTTGTTCATAAATGCCTCTTCAGACTCACACAGCCAAGAGCAATGATGCACAGTGCAGAAATATCACAGGCTGGTGGGTGCAGATTTGTGTGGAGCCAATGGAAGTGGAAGCAGATCCAGGACTGGCGCAGGTGTCCACATGGCTCCTCACAGGAAGGTGAAGGCAGAGAAAGAGAGGACGTTCCCAGGATCCTCCTTATGAGAGGCCACACCCACCAGGAAGTATCATCAGGTTGTGACCTGATTGATAGGCTAGAATCCGCCCATGTCTTCTTATGTGTGCCATGTTGGCACACACACACACACAAACCCTAACTATCACAGTCTACCCTTGGCAACTTGTTACTTGTACACAATTCTTTAGCCATATAAAACAAGGACACGAATAAAATCATAATTGTGTCAAACGGGATAAAACTAAAATGCATACAACTCAAAATGTGCCAGCCTCATTTAAACGTAATACTTTATAAGCGAACCAAACAAAAACATTCTATACTTAACAACTGCAGTTATGTGAGCACATACCATCATCTTATAATCCCAACATATTCCACCACCTATGAAAGTTTGTAAGCCAGCCACTTCATGCCTTTACCCTTCCCATTTTGGATAACCAATTTCTATACTGCCCACTTAGATCAACCCAGTCCTCTGAAATTTCATTCCAGTTGGAATTTTATGAATGTGCATCCATAAGCAAAGTCAAATCAGGACAGGCCATCCATAAAGTCAGTAGCACTATGTACCAATTAACAGGCTCAAACTTTTTATCTTTATCTGGGCGAGTTCTGTTAAGTCAATGTGGGCTGCCTCACTTAGCCTCAACAGGATGCCCATTAGCTGCCTCACCTTTCGACAAATTCTGTCAGAAATCTCAACAACCCTAGCATCCTTGAGCTAAGTCATGCCATAGACTTGGGTTCTGCACAACTCTGTGAACTTCAGACCGGTCACCTGCTCTCATCTTCTCCTCTAGGCCCAGAGGAGAACCAGGTCTATGCATGTCCGTGGCCAGATTCAACCTTCTCTATCGCTGCTTTTCTCCCACTTCCACTCAACAAATGGATCTTGGTGGTCACCTGGCGAGCCGCAAGCTGCCTGCAGGCTTTCTTTATCAGTCAGTCGTAGAGAGGAGAGTTTCTTCAAGGCTCCAATTTTTTTCCAGCTTTAGGCCCAATCCACTAGTTCAAATTTCAAAAAGCAGAAGGGCTCCTTTATCTTTCTTCAGTCTGTCCACAGCTCTGTCAGCAAGTCTTTTCAAATGCAAATGCACAGAGCACTCAAGGCACTGGATGGGGCCTATCTTTTCAGAGCCCTCTTTGCAGGTGTGTCCTATACCCATTTAAAGATCTAATTTAATGGCAAGTGGGATTACAAACTCTCTTTTCCTACTTCCCAATAATCATTTCTATCATACATTGTATCAATAATAAGCAGAAGAAATCATTATAAACCTAGTATAGCCATATTCTACACTCCATTCTTAAAACAGCCAAATTCTATCCTTTCTTATCTAAATTATCCCATTCATATGCAATATGGCCTTAGGCCTCTGACTGCATCAAGAGGAGCCTTCTGTCAGTCAGTTTGATTAGGCAGTGTGGTCTCAGAGAAGAAGTTCAAGGGACAATTCTGTCCCCTGAGCCCAAAATTTACATTTATCACATTCATTTTCTGCATTTCAAACAGGATTAACAAAGACTACTCGTAAGAATCAAAACTTTAACTTCTCATGTCACTTCCAGAAAACAATTGAATAAACAGTGTGGCCTTATCTGACTTCCAGGTAGCCAAAGAATAACTACTATAAGGCAGAGGTCAAACAAGAAACCACTCTCCATCTTCATGATTGTTTCTCTAGTTCTCCACTCCCAAGGGGACATAGTGTGTTAGGCAGGGTTGACTAGAGACACAAATCCAGTGACACTCATATATGTATAAGAGAGAGCTTTATATCAAGAACTAGTTGTATATCAGAAAACATCCCAGCCCAGTCCAGATCAAGTCCATAAGTCCAATACTAGTCCATAAGTCTGATATTGGTCCATAAACCCCTCTTCAGACTCACACAGCCAAGAGCAATGATGCACAGTGCAGAAAGATCACAGGCTGGTGGTGCAAAGCTGTGTGAATACAATGGAAACGAAAGCATGTCCAAGCTGACACAGGTCTCCCCATGGCTTCTCACAGGAAAGTGAAGGCAGAGAGAGAGAGAGAGGAAGTTCCCAGGATCTTCCTTATAAGAAGGCCATGCCCAACTGGGAGGTATCATCAAGCTGTGACCCGATTGATAGGCTAGACTCCACCCATATCTTCTTATGTGTGCCTTGTCGGCAAAAAAACTTAACTATCACAGTTATTTAAAGGTATCCATTCTGCTTCTGTCTTCCTTAGTCATAGTTCAGATCAGGTGTGCCTTAATCTTCAAAGTTACACTTTTTCTCTTCGACATTTAAGGAGGCCTTGTGCAGATTTGCCCAGCATGATATATCACTTGATTTCTTGACTGCCACTTACATGAGCATTGACTATAGATCCAAACAGAATAAAATTCTTGACAACTTCAATCTTTTCTCCGCTTATCATGATGCTGCCTACTGACCCGGTAGTGAGAATTTTTGTTGTCTTTCCATGGATGTGTAATCCATACCGAAGACCATCCTTGATCTTCATCTGTAAGTACTTCAAGTCCTCTTCATGTTCAACCTGCATATCCTAAGATCTTAATGAATTTTCCTCAATCCCAATGACACATTTTCTTTATATTATCCAGTTACTCAGATTTTTTTTCTCAGCACACAGATTGAATATGTATGGTGAAAGGGTCTAACCTTGAAGCAGCCCTTTTCTGATTCCAAACCATGCAGTATACCCCTTATTCTGTTCAAATGACTGCTCTTGATATATTACAGCGTCTGCATTAGCACAATTAATTTTTCTGGAATTCCCATTCTTCACAGTGCTATCCGTAATTTGTTATGATCAACACATTCAAATGCCTTTGAACAGTCAGGAAAACATGGGTCAAACCCTTTGGCATGCTCTCATACCAACCAAGATGCACCCAAAATATCCAGTGCAGTTCCTCATTCCATGGCTTTTCTGCAGCCAGCTTGGGTTGTTGGCAGTTCCCTATCAATATACTACTGATGCTGCTTTTCAATGATGTCCAGCAAAATTTTACTTGCATTTGAGATTAATGATATTGTTTGATCACTTCTGCATTCTGTTGAATCACCATTCCTTGGAATTGACATTTTTATGGATCATTCCCAGTTGGCTGGCCAAATGCCTTGGCATAGAGGACTGATCACGTCTAGCATTGCATTTGGTTCCTAGGTTCATATGCTACCTCCTGCATGCGAGAATTGGACTTGGTACAGTGTCTCCACACTTTCCTCCCATTTTCTTTAGATGCTTCCTGCGTCATTCTTTTTTAATATTACAACTTGAGGCGTGAACTTTTCTCCAGATGTTCAGGTTGAGGAACGCGGAGCAGGTTCTTCCCTTTGGGCTTGCTACCTCCCAGTCTTTGCACATTTCAACCTAGCGCTTTATGGTGTCTTCTCAAGTCACCATTTAAATTTCCTGCTTAGTTGCTTCACTTTGTCACGTTTTCCATTCACTGTAGCTACTCTACATTAAGGAGAAGTTTTAGAATCTCTTCTGACATTAATTTTGTTATTTTCTTTCTTCCCTACCTTATAAATGGCCTTCTGTTTTATTAATGCACATGTCCTGGATGCCATTCCACAACTCACTGGTCTTCAGTCATTAGTTTTTAATGAATCAAATCTCTACTTAATCTGACCTCTAAATTCAGGTAGGACATCCTCAAATTTATACTTAGGCTCTCATGGATTTCCTTAAATTTTTTCCAACTTAAACTTCCATGTGAGCAATTCATCAATTCATCCATTTTTCAGTCATCCTCTGTTTCTGTTCTGAGCTTCTCCATCACATATTTCCACAGGTCCAGTCAATTTGATTCTTATGTATTCCATCCGGTGAGGTCTACATTAAAGTAGACTTTATGTTGTAAGGGAAAAGGCATTTCCAATAAATTGGTCTAGCAAAATTTTTATCATGCAATCCTTGGCATCCTTTCTACCTCCCAAGTCGTATTTCCCAACTACTATTCCTATTTCTTTGTTTCCCATGTTTGCATCACCATGATCATTATATCTTTATTGCATACCTGATCAATTTCATACCGCAGAACTCAGTAAAAATCCTTAATTTCTTCAATTTTTTGCATTTTATTGGTGTGAAAATTTGAATAATACTCACATTAACTAGTTTTTCCTGAAAGTGAATGGCTCATTCGTTCATTCACTGCCATCAAACTGATGCTGACTCATAATGACTCTCTGGGACAGCAAAGAACTGCCCTGTGGTCTTCCAAGACTACAACTCTTGACAGGAATAGAAATCCCTGTTTTTCTCCCAAAGAGCAACTGGTGGTTTCAAACTACTGACCTTGCAGTTAGCAACCCAACAATAACCAGTATACTTAGTATGGTGCTCTGTTGGATCATTAATCATCAGTAAAATGCATATTAAAATGGCAATGCAATACTATTGAATATCTTTAGAATTACTAACATTCAGAAAGAGTGACAATACTGTTTGTTGAGGATATAGATCAGCTTGAACTTTCATACACTATTGGTGGGAGTGGTACAACCATTTTGGAAAATTCGGCAGTTCCTGGTATGAAGTTAAGCATGCACTTATAGGACTCCGCAGCTCTGAGACAAATAAAAACACATATCCACATGAGACTTCTATATAAATGCTTAAAGCATAATAAAAAACTGGAAGCGGGTCACGTGTCCAACAACATGTGAATTCCTAAGTATATTCATACAATAGAAGACGTATTCATCACTAAAAAGAGTAATGAATATTGATACATACAATTAGATGTATGACTCTCATAAGTACTGTGCTGCATGAAAAAATGCAGACACAACATGCACATAATGTTTAATACCATTTACATAGAACTCTAAGTACGGTGCATATATCTATCAATAGTCTGAAAGCAGAGCCATTGTTTTCAAGGGATGCTAACTGGGATAAGACACAAGGAACTGAGGAACTTTGGGGGTGATATAAACACCCTATGTGTTCATTTTACTGATGGTTACACTGGAATATAAAATTTCCAATATTCATTGAAAGCTACAATTACAATAGGTACATTTTATGGTACATGAATTCAACTTCACTAAATTTGGTTTTGAAAATTACACTAGAATACTTTTACTGATTGGATTGATGGAGATCATAAAGCTTAATAAAAATGTGTGTGTAAATATGTAGAACATCAGTTCCTCTCAGACATTGCCAAAGTATAAATTTACACTTCTTTGAAGAATATTTGGCAATAGCTATGGAAATGACAAGTGCATGTACTTTTGGACCCAAAAGTTTTATTTTCAGATGTTTTACAGTCTTACACATATGTCAATTAACTTATGCAAATGGAAGTTTTATTAATAAATATAGGGTATTGAAAACTCCCTTAAAACTCTGTAAGTAGAAGATAAACGAAAAAATTAGAGGACAATCTTACAGTGAACTACAATGCAGCCCTTTAAAAAGAATAAAAGTATATTTTAAAAGATGCTTAACATACACTGTTAAGAAAAGATATAAGACCATTCCATAGTACTCATATAAATCAACTTCTGTTTTTTATGGAGTTTAATTTTATATGCATAGACATTTTAGTTATGCAAGAAAATGTTAAATGTGATTATCTCAAGTAAGCTAGGATATGAATTAGGCTATCACTTTATTTTGTAACTTTGTATTTGGAAATTTATTTGAAAAACTATTTGCATATAGTTGCTGACTATCTTCAAGTTGTCCCCCAACTCAAGTCATAGCAGAATAAAACAATAATATGGGCTTGGGTGGTCCCTATAGTTAAATGGGAACTGGACCATCAGGATCCATAGATTTTTTTTCAGCTGATTTTCAAAAGTGGATCACCAAGCCTTTCTTCCTAGCCTGTCAAAGTTTGGAAGCTCTGCTGAAACCTGCTCAGTATCTCAGCAACATAGAAACCTCCACTGACAGACAATCCAGGAACTGAATCCAGGTCTGACCCATGGAACGTGAGAATTCGACACTGAATCACCTCTGCCCCCAGTTACAATAGAAGATGTAAACAAAACTAATTAGCAAAAACAGATTGATTGTAGCTCCTATCACACTTCAGTGTTCATGAATTGGAAAAAAGAGACACCACGCACTGAGACATCCACATGCACACTTACATGCATAAACCACGCCCTGTTTGTTTCCACTTTACCTCACCAAGACAAAAACGAAACTATTGCTTGATTCCCACTCATAGTGACCCTGCAGGACAAAGAGCACTGTCTTACCTGATTTCCAAGAACGTAAGTTTTACAGATGCACAA
>NW_022109768.1:7715499-7723792 GCF_000313985.2 Echinops telfairi | reverse complement strand
AAAAAAAAAAAAAGAGTGACCACGAGGCACAGGCAGGGCAGTGGGGCTTCAAGCCTTCTTTCCTGGTTGCTTGCTTCCCTAACAGGTATCACAAATGGTAGGGTCTGATCACCCCAGCAGGAATTTTCTAGGCCTGAGAAATGAGTATGCTCTTCCAACCCACAACCTGCACGTGTACATATATGACTATATGCACATACACAAGAACTCTAGTGGTGTAGTGGTCACGCCATGCGCTTTCATCCACGCGGTCAGCCGCTGGAATCCCCCAGCAGCCCTTCAGGAGAAGAACAGGGCTTTCAACTCCTGTAAACAGCCAGTCTTGGAAACCACAGAAGGTGGGTTTGTGTCAGCGGTTTACTTTTTATAGATATGTATATATATACACAGTATACATATACACTTATACCAGTATTCCAGAAGAATGTATATGAAAAACATGCGCTTCGGTTTAGGAAAATTGAACAGATGACAAGACACCCTAGTTCTTGGACCCATTTCCACCAGGTCTTCATATTTACCTACTGTAGCAGATGAATGTGGAGTCTGTTACAGATGCCCTTGGAGAAATGCTGCCTCTAGTTCCCTTGTGTTTCAGTGTTTCCCTCATATGCTTATGAAAGGACAGACATGCTGAGATTGGACACAGATTAAATGAAAATAAGAAGTAGAAAACATTTGCAAATATCCGCTTCCCTTTTTGCTTTATCCAGTTGAAAGCACCACGTCCACTTCCATGGTGTGTGTTATTGTTATTATTACACAGCTTTGAAGTGTAAGTTATTTGAGACCTAGGGTGACCAAGCATCTGGTTTACCCAGGACTGAGGTCCTGGGACATCCCTCAGAGCAGCTGGTTTAATTCCAAAGCTCATTGTGTTATAAACCCAAATCCTATGTTCAATACGCAAAGAAATTTCTACTCCTTCCATTATATTCTTCTCTGCACTTCCACAATATTGCAATCAAAAGAGGATACAATTGGAAGAAGTAAGCTATCAGCATGAAAGGTAGTCATCCTTATCTCTTTACAAAGTGTCATCCCTCCTGTTTTCAATGGCCTGTCACTAAACAAGAATTTTCAAAATCGGTTGGGAAGAGTACACCCTTAACACACACACACCCCTTTTTGGCATTCTTCAGTTACATAACTCAAAGAGTTATGTAATACAAAGAGTTGATATTCTCTACATTTAAGAATTTTAACAAAATGCAACAGAAAGCCTAGTTCTATGGTACCAAGTTCATTGCTTTCAGTCCTAAAGATATGGTTGTATTTACTACTTGTGGACAGCAGATGGCAGGCATGAGTGCTACTTGTGTTGTGTCAGCCTTCCTGTGGTTCTGAATTGAGTTAGATTTTTCTCAGTTCAAAACCATAAATCAGAAATGTCCTTAGAGTGACCTATGGATGTAAATTACCAGAATTTATCATCTGCTGTTACTTATGTGGGATCTTTCCTGATGTCCTGCCTCAGAGAGTCATTTATTAAGTGTGTTCAAAAGGACTTTTCCCTTTGAGGCCGCACAATGTGGTCACTGCAGTGGAAAGCCCATTTCCCACGCTTAATGACATACCACTCTCTGGGCAGAGGACAAAGATGAAGAGCTATGAGGAGGTGCAAGAGGAAGAGCTAGGTAATGCATTCCGTGCCTTAACATCTGGCTAAATTTCTACAATAAATATATAAATTGAAAGTTACAAAACTACAGTCCTTTAAGGAGTGCTAAACTCCCTTGACGTTCTAACTTTTTCAACATTGAGTAATACAGACCTTTATCTGTCCTCAGAACCCATTTCTAAGAATGTTTCTTTACATTTGTTGTACGATAGAACAAACTCGAACGTAACCTCAAACTCACTCCAGCGAGTCAATTCTGACTCATAGAGATCCTATAGCACAGAGTAGAACTGCCCTGTTCGTTTCCAGGACTGTAACTCTTTAGAACAGTAGAAAGCCTCCTCTTTCTCCCTCCTAGCTGCTGGTGGTTTCAAACTTCCAACCTTGTGGTTAGCAGCATAACACCTACTCACTATGGGCTCTGTACAACAACAGGGCTCTGTAAACAGTAAACCAGAAAGCCAAACCCACTGCCATCCAGTAGATTCTAACTCTTAGCCACAGTCTAACCTAGAGGGTTTCTGAAGCTGTAAGTCTTTGTGGAAGCAGACAGCCTCATTTTCCTCCTGTGGAGCTGCTCGTGGGTTAGAAGTGCTGACCCTGACATCAGAAGCCCAATGCATAACCCACGACACCCCTAGGGATCCTCAGGATACAGAGCAGTAAAGGTCCTAATTTAGTCACACTACACGGAGATGTGCGCACACAGTATGGTTTCCTTATTTTTCCATCACCTAGATAATCTGATTGACCAACTTTAGCGCCCCCTCCTGCTGTGTGAAAGGAAGTGCAAGCTTGCTGAGAAATAACATGCCGTCGCTTCTCATTAACTAGTCTGCTCTCAGTTTGCAATCATTCTTTTCCAGTAAGAGCTCAGGATTTCAGAATTTCTTCCCCTTTCCTGTCTACTCCCTGAGGTTGCTTCTTGCGATGAAGAAAGAAAAATGGGTCCTATCTGGGGACTAAAGATGGTCCCTGTGTCTGTGTAGGTCCCTGAGATGATGATATACTTGATGCGCCTGGCTGGGCTCTCCCTGCTAATATCCAGAGCAGACTTTGTTCTCTCTCCATTCCTGCGAGGCTGTGTGGTGCTCCCAGATGATTTCACAACCCTGCCCCGAGATCTTTTCTCAAATGAACATTCCCTCTGGGCCTGGCATTGATCCCTAGTCCAAATGGTCCATCTTATAGCCTTTGGTTTCAAGATCACCTTCCTCCCACGGCAGCTGTGTCCTTGGTAAACCCACCACAGGACAAGCTAGGTGAGTTGGTTAGTTTGTTGTGCCAACCTGGCCAATAAACACATGTGGGGTTAATTGAAGGGCGGAGAGATAAATGGCTTGGTGAGCCTCACCTTTCGAGTTTAGGGTCTCATGCTTTTTGATGGTCGGATCAGGGTGCAGCTGCCTTAGCCAGTTCCGTAGCCTTCCTTAGCTGGCAAGGCTCACTTCCTGTGAGACATCCCTGAGGAGAAGCTGCATGAACCTACCCCGATTCAGCCCTGGGTGCTGGAGCAGCTGTATGGAGACCCCCACCAGCGCTGAGATGCTTACACATTCACTGACTCGGCTTCCCTCCTGCAGTCAGCATCATTGTGTGTGTTTTGTGAGATGGAGGAAGATTTTGTGGATTGGTGTTGGACATATGGTTTAATGTTGGACTTGTGGGCTTGGGCAGCACTAGGTTGGGATGTTTTCTTGATGTGCATTTAACCTTTTATATAAATCTCACTCTTATGCATGAGTTTCTCTGGATTTGTTTCTCTAAAGTACCCAGACTAACACACAAGGTCATCTAGATGCCTTCCAGGCTACACTAGAAGGAAAGCAACTCGAGACGATTCAATGTCAGACCCTTCACCAAGTCAGACACCTAATTTGACCCCTGTGTGGCTGCTTTCTGCTGCTAACCTGAAGGTTGGCCCTGCAAACCCACCAGCTGCTCCACAAGAGAAAGATCGGACAGCCTGCTTCCAGAAGAGCTTTATAGCCTTGGAAACTCGATGGGGCAATTCTACTCTTTCCCATCCGGTCACGATGAGTCCTAATCAACTCAATGGCAATGGCTTTGGGTTGGGTTTGGGTTTTGTGACTGCTCTTGGAGTGCCAAGCGGGAAGGGAGACAAGGACCCCTGTGCACTTGGCAAGCATGCGCACGCATGCAACCACTCTGGCATGCAAGCTGATGGAAAGGGAGCCATGTCGCATTTGGTTGTCAGATCACTGCCTGTCTCCCTCTCTCCTTGTCCAGCCTCCACACACAGACAGGCCAGGCTTTATACGTCCTTTTCCACTCTGTCATGGGCTTCCCCATAGCACCTCTACTCCGTCTTCGAATCTTCAGCTTTACTGCTCAGCCGTAGGGCTGCCCATGACTTTGGAGCTACTTTCTTTCACTAGACCAGAGACCTGACATCTAAGAATCAGGATTTGGGAATTGAGATGTCTCATTTCTCTACCCAAGAAACCTGACTTTCTATCTCTTCCTTCGACACGGTCTCTACTTCTCCTTCCCTGGAGTAGTAGGCCACCTAGCTCAGCTTGGCCTAACGTTGGTGTTGAGGGTTAAAGGGCAATGAGACTTAAGGCACAAATCATTCTCAAATATTCCAAATGTGACCGGTAGCACAGAGTCTAGGAATTTCATATGTCAAGTGTTTAAAATGGGTCATGGTGAATAGTAGGCACAGCTGTCATCATGGTTAACATCATCACTGAATCACTGGGGGCTGCCTGTACACCAGAGAAAAGGAAGCCAAAGGGGGCTTTTGCCTTGTTAGGGTTAACTATGTGAAAACCTACTACCTGTGTGCCGATAGAACACAGTTTTTGAATTTCTAGTTTAGACAATGATGGACTCCAAACCTGAAACAGAGCCATGAAGTCATCTCTAAATAAATTTTTTTTTTAAATCGAGTTTAGTGCAAAAAGTAAAACTTGTCATTTTTAAGTACGGAGCTTAAAAAAAAACCCCAGAAACTATTTAAGGCCAAATCCCCACCATAACTCCTAAACAGAGCTGGGAAGCTGAGGAGGCTGAGAGCAGAGCTATGGGGGAAACAGAGCAGAAAGCGGAAGAATGTTTACCGGTGTGAGGCATTTAACCCCTGTTAGTCCACAATATGCAGAGAAATTATTGAATCGGAGCATGCTTGGATGTTTATGTTTTCATGAAAAATAAAAGGAAATTAAACTGTAAAAACAAAATGTTGAAGACATTGGAAGTAGAGAGTTAAACATAAAGCCAAAATATAATTTCTATTGGGTGTTGTGAGAGAGGGGAACGTGTCCAGGTTGCCGTCTGAAATGTGTGTGTAGCCTCTGTCTTTCAGCATTTGATGTAAATGGCTGTTTAATTCAGGTTGTGCTGGATAATCACACCAACACAGGTTCCAAAGCCAGTTACCTCAGCCCCTTAGACAATAAGGGACAACAGGAGATGCAAATGATGTCAAAGTGGCTACACCTGGCAGCTGAAAGGACAGAACTCACTGCTGGCAAATCACTGCGTCCTGCTGGTAGAACCCATTTTGTGGGGAAAGGCAAAGAGAACAGAAGAGGCCTTCAGCTCTATGTTTACTGATGGAAACATTCAGATTGAAACACCCGTTGCTTTTGTTTTCTCTCACTGCGACAGTTGTTAGCCCTGGTCCATTAAGCAGACTGGTCTAGGGGTGAACCCCCCGGGTAAGGCCGTATCAACCCCTTTGCCATTGGTTTAACCAACCCGGAGTTCTTGTTTCTTCAGTTAATGTGGGTTTGGTACTAATCCTTCCAGCCTTCCCCTGGACATGATTATCGGTGTGACCTAACCTTGGAGAGTTATTACACTCCTTTCGACAAAGGACCGAGTCTTAGAAAATCAATGTCCCTCTTAAAATATCAGGTAAAAGTGAAAAAAGAAAGAATCAACGTATTAGGAGGAAAAACACATAGTCTTCAGCCATCGAGATAGCGTATTTTAAAATGGCATATCCCTTGACGGTCCTTCTTTCTCGAGGTTTGGATAAAAGCTCCCATTGTTTTAATCCTTGGGCACCTTCAGTCATCACTTTTAGCAAATCTGAAGGCCTCACAGAGGTTCCTAGAGTTGCAACAGGAACAGTAGGACAAGACCCAGAATCTGCACAGAAGCACGGACAAATCCTGGTGGCCAAACAGAGTGGCCGCTGTCCCTGCGGTCGTCAACACTTCAGAGAGGAGGATTCTGGTCGCATATGGAGACGCTATGTCTCTGATCTTTAAAACAGGTGTTCTCAAGATGAGCTCCACTGACCCCTTGCCTGTTCCTCCAGGGACCCCAGAGGCCACCACGGCTTATGTGTCACGCGTCCAACTGTGAGGACAGTGGGCGTTCCCTAGTTAAAGTCTGGCCTTGCATGCGGGAGAGCAAAGTTCTGTTCCTGGCTAATGCACCTCAAGCATAAGCACCGCCTGTCGTCACTGGAGCTTCATTGACTTATCATGTGCATTCAATCTGCATGCTGAGCAAATAAAAGGAGGAGTTGGACTTTAGAAGAAGACCGTGGTCTCCGCGTTGGAGGAAGACTCACGAACAACGTGCAATACACCAGTGGCGAAGCCTTGCTTGCTGGAAGAGAAGAACACTTGAGGATTTTTCAAAGACCACAGCCTTCAGTATGGATTACATAAACAGAACACAAATCCTCTCCACTGGACCAATAGCCAACTTTCTGAAAAACATGTAAACGATGGATTTTGTCAAGGATGACATTTCACTTGGATTCACAGTCAACACCCGTAGAAATGGCAGGTTAAAAAAAAATCGCAGATTGCTTTGGGCAAATTTGCTGCAAAAGACCTGGACATGATTTGGTTTTCCATGTTTTCTGTATTGGGTTCGGTTTGGTTTTTGTTTTTTCATATTAGGATGCATTGCAAAGGTGTCATGTCATTGGCCGTCACCTTCTTAATGTTGTGTTATGTTTGTCAGTGTTTCAGTATATGAAACCCAGGATTTATGTGTATAGGGACAGGAAGTAGAATAAAGGTTTTTTTGTTTTTGTTTTGTTTTGGGGGGTGGGGTGGGGGTACAGTGGTGCGGGAGGGATAAAAGGGAGACGATGTCAAGGAGTCCAGGAAGAAAAAGAATGTTTGGAAACTGGGGTAGCAAGTGTACAATTCTGCTTGATGTGGTTGACTGTGGAATGATATTATATATGCATTAACTCCTAATTAATAATTTTTTTAAGAACAAAAAAAAGACCTCTTTGAACTTAAAAATCAAAGTTGTCACTTTGAAGACTAAGATGTGGCCAACCCATGCCTTGGTATTTTCAATCACCTTATATGCGTGTGGAAACTGAACATCGAATAGGAAAGGCCAAAGAATAAGTGACGCCTTTGAATTAGTGTTGGCAAAGATTGTTAACTGTGTCATGGATGGCCAAAAATATGCACAAATCTCTGTTAGAAGAAGTAGTGGGAGAGTGTTTCTTTGAAGAAAGGATGGTGAATCTTCATCCCACAGAGTTTAGACATGGCATCAGGAGGGACCAGTTGCTGGTGAGAATTGCACACTTGATAAAGTAGAGCGGGTGAGTGAAAAAGAGGAAGGCTCTCAGTGAGAGGAGGGGATGCCATGGTTACAACATGGGACTTAGGCATAGTGAGGATGGCTCGAGACTGAGCAAGGTCTTCTCCTACTGCACATGGGGAGGGGCGGGCTAGGAGTCAGAACTAATTCCACAGCACATAACAACAAAAACCACTGTGGGGAAAGTCTGGCAATCTACTTCTGAAAATCAGCCAGTGGAAGCCCTAGGGATCACCCCATTTCTATCCTGTGGTGCATGTGGTTGCCATGAGACAGAGGGCAGCATGAGGACAACTAACAATAGTATGCTAAGCATTTTTGCTTATTCAGAATACATGGGTGAAAAGACATCTCTATTACTTTTACAAATAGACTCATCTTCTAAGCCAATGAGAATGACGTCCAAACCTTTGGAACCTACGGAAGAAGAGTGGGATGTGAAACAACTAGAATAGACTGCACGAAAAATACCTTAACCTTATCTTAACTAAGAATAACAACGAGAACACAAATGTATAGCCAAGATGCCTGGTGCCTTTAGTCTCAACCCTGCCCACGTATTTGAATCAGTGAGCAATTGGCAACAACAATAAAAAGTCTGGATCCCAAATTTAAAAGCTCTGATCTAATTGGTCTGTGGTAAAGATCAGAAATTGGTATTTTCCAGTTCTCTCGGGTGATTCTACTATGCAGTGGGGATTGATAGCCCAGTACTAGAAATACACTGAGAAAGAGAGATTTTATACACCCTAGTGCACAGGGGGAAAGAACTTACGATGATAAGAACCACTGGAGAGACTTGGTAAAACTAGCAATTCCTAGTATTTCCTTCTACATTGTGATTCAGTAGGTCTGAACTGTCACCTAGGAATCAGTACGTTCAACAAGCAGCTCGGGCGATGTTTATAACTTAGCAAGCTTGGGAAATCTTGCGCTAAAATCTTAAATGACTAAAATGGGCTCTTAGTTCTAGCTGTATAATGTCACACATACTACTTCTGGAAGAACCTTCCCATTTCAGCCATATGCCATTTTATGTCTCAAAGCTTAGATCATAACACACTGTGGGTAACTGAGTTAGTTAATTGTGCCAGCCTGGCCGATAATCACATGTGG
>NW_022109768.1:7709906-7715399 GCF_000313985.2 Echinops telfairi | reverse complement strand
CACAGGGTCTTCAGGTACAAACGTTTCAGAAATTGTGATCACAGCTTTCTTCCAAAGAGCCTCTGAGTAGGTCAGGACCTTTGACCTTTCATTCACCAACATTCACCTACCGGTCGGCACCACCCAAGGACTCAAAAGCAGAAAGGGTAGGTCCAAACTGTAGTCATCACCAAGTCTGGAGCTACTGATCAAGGCCCAGCTAAAAATGATTTTTACGTTTCCATTTTTAATAAGCTGCTAATAATATTATGCAAAGAGTCTGAAACAGAGGCCTACTATGAACTGTAAAGGCAAAAATATTTAATATCTGATCTTTTACCAAAAAAAAAAATGCTTTACCTAAAACCAAAGGAGCCCTGGTGGTATATGGGTTAGATGTTGGGCTGCTAATGGTAACATCATCAGTTCAAACCCACCAGCAGCTCTTTGGGGAAAATATGAGGTTGTCTCTCCTATAAATGCTCTATAAGGTCACCATGAGTTGGAATATATTCACTGAGTCGGTTTGTCTCGTTGGTCTGGGGGGGATTGTTTGTTTTTAGCTAAAACCAAAAGGATACATATGACCAATATATCATAAACAACAAAGCTAAGATGTTTTAGTCTCTTGCATAAGCTAATGAACTAGTTTCCAAGCAACCCAAGAACTTGACATTCAAATCTGTGCTTTAGCAAAATTTCCAATGACCACGGGGTTAACAGCAAATGATAGAAACTTCAAAGACTCCTTCGGGGAAAGGCAAGGTTGAAACTGTGGGAATTCTTGCTGAGCCCGGGGTAGTTCAAAGCTTTCCACCCAGGGAACAGGGAAGTCACAGATCTTATGCTCCTCCCAACCCTCACACGGAAGCACAGGGGAAACAGCTCAAGGTCAAGAAGATCAATGGATTACAACTCAATGTGAAGAAGATCAAAATCCTCACAACTGGACAAATAGGTAACATCATGATACTGGAGAAAAGGTGGACGTTTTCAAGGGTTTTGTCTTGCTTGGATCCACAATCAATGCTCATCGAAGCAGCAGCCAAGAGATCCAAAGACATGCTGCAGTGGGTGAATCTGCTGCACAAGACCTCTTCAGGGTGTTGAAAAGCAAGGACGCTACTTTGAGGACGAATATGCACCTGACCCAAGCCCTGGCAGTGTTCATTGCATCCTATGCATGTGAAAGTTAGACATTGAATAAAGAAGACCGAAGAAGACTCGATGTATTCAAATTGCGGTGCAAGAGAATATTCAAAGTACCATGGGTGGCTGAAAGGACAAACCAGTCTGTCTTGGAATAAGTAGGGCCAGGGGGCTCCTTAGAGGCAAGGATGGCAGACGTTGTCTTACATCCTTTGGACATGATGGCAGGAAAGGCTGGTCCCTGGAGAAGGACATCATGTCAGCTAGGGTAGAGGGGCAGTGAAGGAGAGCAAGGCCCTCAAGGAGATGGATGGACACAGGGGCTGCAACAATGGGCTCAGGCACAGGAACCATTGTGAGGGTGGCACAGGACCGGGCAGCGTTTTGTTCTCTTGTGCTTTAAGGTCTCTGTGGGTCAGAACCTACACAATGGCACCCCATAATGACAATAATTTACATCAGAGCCCTTGAAGCACAGGTGGTTACACATTCAGCTGCTAAACTGCAAGCTCAGCACCAGCGGATCCATGAGAGAACGATGAAGATTTCCACTCCCTTCAAGTTTTACAGCCTCAGAAACCCCCTGGGACCGTTCCACTCTGTCCTATAGTCACTGTGAGTCAGACTCGCCTGGATGCAGTGAGTTACAGAAGGAAGTCCTTTCAGAATAGACTATCCTAGGCTACATAATGGAGTGGAAATCAAGTGGACTGGGTGCCCAAGCAGCCATGCCTGGTATGACTCCTAACCTTTACTAATGACGAGCTGTCACCTAGAGGTGACTTCGTCTCTCGGGGTTATGGTGCTGAATCTTGAAAGAACGTAGAGCCATCAAGGGGACTCCGACTCATGGTGACCCCTTGTGAACAGAGCGGACCTGTGCCGCACAGGGTCTTCAGGTACAAACGTTTCAGAAATTGTGATCACAGCTTTCTTCCAAAGAGCCTCTGAGTAGGTCAGGACCTTTGACCTTTCATTCACCAACATTCACCTACCGGTCGGCACCACCCAAGGACTCAAAAGCAGAAAGGGTAGGTCCAAACTGTAGTCATCACCAAGTCTGGAGCTACTGATCAAGGCCCAGCTAAAAATGATTTTTACGTTTCCATTTTTAATAAGCTGCTAATAATATTATGCAAAGAGTCTGAAACAGAGGCCTACTATGAACTGTAAAGGCAAAAATATTTAATATCTGATCTTTTACCAAAAAAAAAAATGCTTTACCTAAAACCAAAGGAGCCCTGGTGGTATATGGGTTAGATGTTGGGCTGCTAATGGTAACATCATCAGTTCAAACCCACCAGCAGCTCTTTGGGGAAAATATGAGGTTGTCTCTCCTATAAATGCTCTATAAGGTCACCATGAGTTGGAATATATTCACTGAGTCGGTTTGTCTCGTTGGTCTGGGGGGGATTGTTTGTTTTTAGCTAAAACCAAAAGGATACATATGACCAATATATCATAAACAACAAAGCTAAGATGTTTTAGTCTCTTGCATAAGCTAATGAACTAGTTTCCAAGCAACCCAAGAACTTGACATTCAAATCTGTGCTTTAGCAAAATTTCCAATGACCACGGGGTTAACAGCAAATGATAGAAACTTCAAAGACTCCTTCGGGGAAAGGCAAGGTTGAAACTGTGGGAATTCTTGCTGAGCCCGGGGTAGTTCAAAGCTTTCCACCCAGGGAACAGGGAAGTCACAGATCTTATGCTCCTCCCAACCCTCACACGGAAGCACAGGGGAAACAGCTCAAGGTCAAGAAGATCAATGGATTACAACTCAATGTGAAGAAGATCAAAATCCTCACAACTGGACAAATAGGTAACATCATGATACTGGAGAAAAGGTGGATGTTTTCAAGGGTTTTGTCTTGCTTGGATCCACAATCAATGCTCATCGAAGCAGCAGCCAAGAGATCCAAAGACATGCTGCAGTGGGTGAATCTGCAGAGGCCCTGGTTTCAGAGTTCTTCCGGAGAAAACCATCAAGGATGAGGGGGTGATGCCTCACTCCGCCTCTCCCTTGACCTCTCTCACTCCTCCAGCACAAGACAACCCCAAGAGCTCCCTGGAAGTCAATGTTAAAGCCACTGACAGAGAGAAAGGACCCCTGGTGGCCGGTAACTGGGGTCCGCAGCTGTTACGTAGGAGAAAGACAGGACTTTCTACTCCCGGAAACAGTTCCAGCCTCAGAAGCCCACGCGGTCCTACAGGCTCACTGTGAGTCAGAATCAACTCAATGGCAGTGAGCAGGGGTTTTTTTTTGTTTGATGTAGAGAAAGGTGGATCTTATATCTCAAGAGATTTCATAAAATCCTAGCTCCACCACTTATAAATTTTATGAACGTTAGCAAGGTCCATAACCTCTATAAACCTTAATTTTCCTTAAAAGAAGGTATACATATTTTCTGGAATTGTTTTTTACCTTTTATGTTAATGTATTTGAAGCACATACATATTCTTACTAGCACTTTGCAAATTCTCCTTACATGTATCCCAGGTAACCACTGGGAATATTCTTTCTTTCTGAACAATAAAAAAAGCAAGTCATAGAAGCGTGGTAGGAGGTCACTGCATGATGAAAGTCTGCAATACCTGTCACCGATATCTGTAGCTAGAGAAAGGCCGAGGCTCAGCCCGAACTTGGACAGCATTGCATGCCCTGCTTCCTGGCTCACTGTTTCTGGTTACAGAGCATTTTGGTTTTGATCCAAGCAGCGTGTGAATAGGGCAGGGGCTGGGGGGTGGTGTGGGGAGGAGGACAGAGGGACACAGTGATCGTCAAAACAACTCTGCTGCAAACGAGACAGGAACATGAGTCTGACAGATGGATTCCTTTCTACATTTCCGGTTGCTGCGTCCCAACACTGACTTTCAAAAGCAAGACTGTGTCCCAAGAGAAGAGCCTCTACAGGGAGGGAGCACTCCCTCCGAGAGAGCTGCCTCTCCCTTTCAGTTAACATCAGAACAAGCCCCAGTTGTCTTTGTGTCCAACATGGACAGGTCATATTCTCTTTTCTCTGTTTTTATAAGACATCAGACAAGAATAAGGAGGGCAACGCTGTCAAAATCCAAGGACAGAGAAAGGAAATCGAGGGGTGCTCCCAGAACTGGGGGCGAGGTGGGGAGAGCCATGTGATAGTTGCAGAGAAAACAGAAAGACACATTTTTTTAAAAAATTCGAACCATTCACATCCATGTGTATGTTTTAAAATGCATGTTTTTTAAGCAGATGTAAGTGATACCCCAAAGACAGATTCGGGAGATTGGAGATAGGTACACACATAAGTGCAGAATTGAGCAACGCTAAAATGAATCCATGGGGGCAGAATGGAGAACTAATGTCTATTACATGTCAAAGTGTCTGCCAATTGGGTATGCTCTTATAAAGAATTAATGTTTCATTCACATTCAATATAGTTGACTTGCTCCAGCTAAAATGGACCTAGATAGCTATTTATTATCAGAATGGCTTTAACACAATTTTCCCTACCCTGCGGCTGAAGTGATTGAGTCTAACATGTGGTACTCATTAGTAGAAGTCCTGGCGTGTAAGTGCTCAGATTTTAGGCATAAAGCTTTGCAATAAAATTTTGCATTAAAAAAAAAAAGATTTATTTGGCATCTCCTGTGTTTGCCACCAACATCGTGGAAACAACACCAGTTTTCTTTCCCTCTGGTCTAGAACACCCATCTTCTCATTGGCTTTCTGATCGGCAATTACATACAGAAAATTCAGAGTTGCTTTTTCCCATAAATTTTAAACAGTGCTGAAGATGTCATTCTGGGAAAACATTTCGTAGAAAGAGGTCAGTTCCTGTTGGACGGATGGGGAGCAGTGACTTCTATGGACAAAGCATTGAGCACCCTCTCACTTTCTTCCCCCTCCTATTTGCTCTGAACTCCCAGCCCACCCTCTTTTAGGAAAATCCTCATGAACAGGGGGGAAACAGTATTAGTAATCTGTAAAATAATTTATCAAATTTTACTAATTAGCAAAATTGTAGTTCATCTCATTTCCACACAAAGTAAATTTTATCATCTATTTTCATTTGTTTTATTTATTTAAACATTTCTATTGAGGTTTAGGTGAAAGTTTACAGAGCAAATTGGTTTCCCGTTCAATGATTTATACTCATTTTGTGTTATGGCATTAGTAGCAATTCCGTGGAAGTAACCATTCCCCCCGCCCCCTTCCTCCATCAAACCAAACCCCAATCTCACTGCTTTTGAGTCCATGTCAACTCACGGGGATCCTACAGGTATAGGTCATAATAAAATGGAATTCTGTGTGTTACTGAGGTTGTCAATTATTATAGGTAGCTGAAATCCTCATCATTCTCCCTTAGAGGGCCCACTGGGTTC
>NW_022109768.1:7704463-7709097 GCF_000313985.2 Echinops telfairi | reverse complement strand
TTACAAATAAGGAATCCTACTTCGTGGAATTTCATTTACCACGGTAGGGTCTAGAACCGATTAACCGCGATAAAAGAGGGTTCACTGTAGTTGCATCTTACATGGATTCTTTTACGACGCTAGTCACTACTCACAAAAGTAGGATGCATAATATAGTCATTATGGGTTATACTATACCAATTGACTCAGATTTAGGGAGAACTGGAACTACGGTCCTAAGCCTTCAAATCCAGTGATTCAATCCCTCGATATTATTGTTTTCATAAATTTGCTCCTTAGTATTTTATACTACATACATGGATATGTTTGCAGCACTTACATATGTATAATCATTCTTTGTCAAGCAGGTATAACATGGGTATACTCCCATATGCCATTCCACACCTGTTCAGCTTATATAGATACCTATTTATCTATGCATAAATGAAGCAGTAGTTACTGCTGTTGTCTTTTGCCCTTGTATCTCTCTCAATGTCTTCCTTTCCCTGGTCATGTCATATTGCGCCCCCCCCCTATTTTTCATTGCTCTTTCCTTCACCCAAGTTAATACACATACATGTCTACTACCCAGTTAGTGATTCCCCTCCCCCACTTCCAGTCCTAGTAACTGTCAATGGGCAATGTTTTCTTTCTGTGTGCAAAGCTCTTCTTGGCTTTTTAACATAGTAACTTCATATAATATTTGTCCTTTGCAATGGACTGATTTCACTCAACATTTTTATTTATTTTTACATTGGTGACTTACTTATATGGACTAAAGCCAAGAAAAGCAGAATCTTCACAACTGAGTCAATAAACGACATCATAGTAAATTGACACTAGATTAAAGATAAAGATCAAAAGTTTTTTTTGCCTGAATTCACAGAAACAGCACTGAAGAAATCAAATGATGTGTTGCATTAGGCAAATCTGCTGTATAAGACCTCTTTCAAGTGTTCAGGAACAAGGATAACACTTTGAAGACCAGACCCAAACCATGATTTTTTAATCAACTCATATGCATGTGAAAGTTGGACAGTGCATGAGAAAGACCACAGAAGAATTGATGTATTTGAATTACAGTGTTCACAAAGAATATTAAAGTCCTGTGGACAGCCAGAGCAAGCATCTCTCTCTCAGACATACAGCCAGAACGCTCTTTAGAAGCAAGGATGGCAAAATCAGTCTCACGTACTTTGGCCGTGTTACCAGGAGAGACGAGTCCCCGGAAAAGGACGTCAGACTTGATAAAGTGTCAAGTCAGTGATAAAGCAGACATCCAGGGGATTGATTGACTGCACCAATGGGCTAACGCACAGCAACCATTGCGCGGATGGCTCAGGACTGAGCAGGGTTGGCTTCTGTTGAGTGTAGGCTTGCTGTGAGTCAGAACTGACCCTATGGCACCTGATAACAATAACAACAAAATCTAAAAGCATTTTTGTGAGGCATAGGAAGGGGTTTTTTTTGCCTCCAAAAACTGTTTTCCTCCAAAATGGAATTTTTAAGGCAATACATAAAATGTTGAAGTGAATGAAATTATATGATGAATATTTTACTTAAAACCTTATTATCAACAGCTCCATGATAATCTAAGGCAGCAGTTTCTCAACCTGTGCATCGTGACCCCTTTGGAGGTCGAATGACTCTTTCACAGGGGTTGCCTGATTCATAATAGGAGCAAAATTATAGTTATGAGGTACCGACGAAAATAATTTTATGGTTGAGGGGGTCACCACCACATGAGGAACGGTATGAAAGGTCACGGCAAGGTTGAAGCATTCGAAAAAAACATTTCCCAAAATTTCAAATCATGACACTTTTCTATTCTGGGTGAATTGTATGAGATATAAATTATAACTCAATCCACCTATTTTTAAAAATCAAGTATATCTATAAAGTTGTTAACAATAAGTAGCAATGCTCTGTGCCACCTGACGGGATTTAGAGGTCCACTTCCCAGGAGTTCCACTTTCAAGTCTCTTGGAACAAGACTTTAGCTCTCTTGCACCACAAACACACGTGCAAATACTTCCCTTTTCCTCCCATCTTCACGAAATACATCTAGCACAAGTTTTATTAAATCCGTCTTTATCACAAGTACACATATGAATATTGTCTAGCGATGCACATCATCTCAAAAAGAAGAAGAAAGGAAGGAAGACCAAAAAGAAAAATCCTCACTAGTCGATTTCAACTCGACGTTACCCTATAGGTCAGGAGAGAACTGCAACCTGGCGTGTCCAAGGTTGTGAGTCTTTCAAAGAACAGACAGCCTCCGCTCCCCCACCCCCACCCCAATCGCAAAGAACTACTGACCTTGTAGTTAGCAGCCCCCACTCATCTCACTGCCATCCAGTCAATGCTGACTCATAGCGAACCCCTGTGGATTTCTGAAGCTGTGCCTGTGTAGGGGAGTAGAAAGCCCAGCCTTTCTCCCTTGGAGCTGCTGATGGTCTCGAACTACCTACCATGCTGGCCGCAGGCCAGTGTATAACCACTACACCTTGAGGACTCCTAGTATACAATAATGAAGTCAATTCCAACTCCTAGTGCCCCTATAGGACAGAATAGAAAGTCCCCATGGGATTTCCAAAGCTGTCCTCATTAGGGAGACCTTTTTTTCAGTCTATTGGGTCGCGGCCCCGGTGGTGTAGTTGGTACTGGTTGGGCTAGGATCCTCAGGGGCTGTCGCTGGAAACTGCCCGCGGCCATGCGGGAGAAAGCCTGGGGCTTTCTGTTCCCGTCAACAGTTAGTCTTGGAAACAGTGAGTTTTTGAACAGTACGTGGTGAAGTAGTTATGAGTAGGGCTGCGATCCGGAAGGTCAGCAAGTCCACCTGCCTCTCCTCCAGGGAAAACCAGGGCTTTCTACTCCCGTAAAGTGTTTCACTCTGGGAAACTCACAGGGGCAACCCTACCCTGCTCTACGGGACAGGGTCACTATAAGTCATCAGCAGCCGATGGCAGTGAGTTTAGGTTTGGGTTTGGGATATTGGGCTGCTGTCAGAACCAACTTGAGGGCAGGTGTAGTCAGTAATCTTCATGAAAACAGGTTGCTGCATCTTTCTCGCACTTAACCATTAAGCCAACAGGGTTCTTTCTGTTATAATTGAATCCCTCTTGTGTACATATTTTTTGTCTTAAAGTTAATAATTGCCTCCGGTTTGGGTGGGGTGTGTGTGTGTGTGTGTGTACAGAGAGAGGCCTTGATTCTTTTTCTCTACAATTTATTTCTCAAATTCTTAAGCAATGCTGTAAAATTTCTTTTGAAATAATAAAAACATAAAGCAATCTGTCCGTTTCTTCCCTTTTTTTTCGAGTAGATATTTGTCCCAGCACTCGGTGTCCTTCCGCTCCAACCTGGACGCTAGTCTTGGCCTCCTGCACAGCTGGTGTGGCAGGACATCTATCTCTTCACCATGAACCTCAGAAACCTTTAACCTGAAGGTCTCTGTGTAGCTACACCTGTCTCTGCCACATCTCACTTCTTCCGTATTCTTGGTTTACATCTTTCTTTGGATAGCAATCTCTCCTGTCTTTCTAACAAAAAATACACAGGGAATCAAGTGTTCTTTTAAAAAGCTATCTTTGTAATCTTCTTTGGAAAACATAAATCAGTTGCTTTTGAATTCCATGTTGGAAATTTTTTTTCTCCTCAGAGCATTGAAGCCATTTCTCCGTTATACCCTAGATTTATGATTTCCTGTTGAGAATCCGAATGGCACGCTGAGCCCTGAGCCCTTACATATGACTTGATTCTTTTTTTCTTTGTGGAAATGTTGAGCATCTTTTCTCTCTTCAGTCTCCAAAATGTTTTGCTTGGTATTAAGCTTCTTTCCTATTAGTTTGTTAGGGAGTTAGTGAATATTTTAAGTCTGAAATTTCATTTTCTCTCCTTCTGGGAAATGCCTTATTTTGTTTTATTGTTTTTATGTAATATTCTCACTTAATCTTTTGAGACTACTGATAATCTGTTGGACCATCTTATTGACACTTCATGTTCTCTTCTTCTTCTTCTCCTCTTCCTCCTCCTCCTCCTCCTCCCCCTTCTCCTCCTCCTCCTTCTTCTTCTTCCTAGTTATGGTGAACACACCCTACAATGAATCACACTATTATATAAGCCTCTCCCTGTGAGTGTGAACATGACCTCTGACTGACTTTTAGCCAAAATGTAATAAAAGTGATGGGCTGTCCCTGCTAAAGTTTTGTTATACAGTAAAGGTAATAAGATGTCATTCATATGCCGACATTACATCATCACTGTCCTCGTAGACTGAAGTAAGAGATTATCCTTGCTGGTTTGATGAACTGAGCAGTCATACTGTGAATAGCCAATAGGAAAGCCCTGGGGGTGGGGGTGAGGAGAAGCCAGTCACTTGGCCACAAGGAAATTAATTCTTCCAACAACCTGTCTGAGTTTAGAAGTAGACCTTTCCCCAGTCAAGTCTCTAATGAGACCAGAGCCCTACTTGAAACATGGATCACAGCCTTGTAAGATCCCGAGGCAGGACTCTCCTAAGCCATGCTTGGAATACTGTCTACAGAAACTGAGATCGGAGATGCGCTCTGTTTTCAGCTGCTAGATTTGCGGCAACTCAATATGCGGCTGAGGATAATCAATACAGTCAATGATTTCCCCAACCTTATTTTTCA
>NW_022109768.1:7701279-7702895 GCF_000313985.2 Echinops telfairi | reverse complement strand
CTCCCTCATGAGCCCTTGATAATTTATAAATTATTATTTTGTCATATCTTGCCATGTCAGACGTCTCCCTTCACCCACTTTTCTGTTATCCGTCCCCCAGGGAGGAGGTCAGATATAGATCTTTGCAATCGGTTCCCTCTTTCCAACCGCTCATCATATATTCAATATTCTTCCTGAGCACTATTATTCAAATGCATCAATTCTTCTTTAGTCTTCCTTTTTCATTGTGCAGCTTTCCCGTGTCTGCGAGACAATTGAAGACACCATGTCTTAGGACAGACACCCCTTTAGAAACTGCTGCAGCAGCACATCAACATCTAACAACACTGTTAGAAATTCAAGCCAAATTAAATAGAGGATGTGGTCTGAGGGGTATCAGGTGGATCTGAATTGAAAGAGAATATCAGAAAGATGTTTACCTGTGTTGGCTCGTAACAAACTATGGGTAATATTACAAACAATGGGAATTCCTGAACACTTAATTATACTGATGTGGAAGCTAACCCTAGACCAAGAGGCAGATATTTGAGTGAAACAATGGGATAGGGTTGTATCCGTTCATCATACTTTAAGGAGTATGATCCTCAATTACAAAGTAATGTATTCTACCTCCAAATGTAATTCCCATTTTATAAAAAGAAGCACGATGCATTCATTCCCTTTTGTTCACCGCATTTTTCTTCATGATTTATTTTTTATCAAGAGTTCAATGGCAACTCTCCTTTCCCAAGCACCACTTGTCCGATCGTCCTGTGAAATCCACCAATCATCAGGATTTCTTGACTAGATCCATGAAACCTAGGTTTCTATGATACATTTTCTAGGAGAATTATGGGAGGAGGCATGAACGGATATTAATTTTTTTCCATGTTATGTAACTGTAACCATCACCGTAAAGGACCTTAACCAAGCAGCTCTGTGGAATTCTGTTGGAGAGCTTTTGGGCCTGGATGGCAGAGCAGGAGAGGGCCGTGTTCACTTGGCTGAGCCCTTTCCCAGTTTCTGATGTGAAATTGAGGAGTCCATGAAAAAATTGGTGACTACAGAATTGCAGAGCAGCCATGTCAACTGGTCCTGGCAAGTCATGTCTCTCTTAACTTCCGCTTGTATCTTACCAAGGAATTGGGGTGGTGGGGCGGTGGGGAAGCGGGGACAGCTTTACTAGTAAGTACATCAGGGTATCAGAGGGAAGGTTCCATTCTGAAAAAGAAACGTGTATGCACTGCAAAGCCTCTGCTCCCCTGCCACTCTGAATTATTGTAGATGTGTTGAAGTATGAATTGTGTAAATGAGAGGTAAAGAATATCGAGCATTTTTATATTCTTTTTCCCCTTCTCATTTGCTTGCTTATTGGTTTGCTTGTGTTTGAGCTCCTCCTTCGTATTTTACTAACACTTGTATTACAAGCAAGTCAGTGGTGCAACAAAGAGTGATTTCTGAAGATAGGGAAATGAAGGAAGAGGAAGATTATACTCCTAGACACAGGGACAATTCCCACAAAGTTGCTGAAGAATCATCATCTTCTGAGTACTACCCGACTGCAACAAGAAGCCTATTTAAAAAGGGGGAAAAAACAAGTGTGAAGAGCAAAGACAAGCATCATCTCCTTTCAGCTG
>NW_022109768.1:7681980-7699892 GCF_000313985.2 Echinops telfairi | reverse complement strand
CCTGACGCAAGGTTAACAGTTTGAAACCACCAGTGACAACATGGGAGAAAGATGCGGCTTTCTACTCTGGTAATCCACAGGGGCAGTTCTACCCTGTCCTAGAGGGTCGATATGAGTCAGAATTGACAAGCTCCAAGAGAGCTGAGAGGTTTTTTTGGCCTCTCCTAATAACATATACAAAGTACATGAGTCAAAATAACGGCCCCCAAGGATATTCACATCCTAATTCCTGGAAAAAATACATGGAAACCTGTGAGACGTGGACTCATGAAACTACCTTGTTCTGGCTCTCCCAAGTTTTCCACCTTGAACGGAGTGCAGTCTCTCACCCCTTTTCTACCACTCATTTTGGTTGAAAGTATTTGGTTTTTCCTTTTCTGGTACTTTTCTGCCTTATTTAGGCTCTAGCTTTCTCAGGGTTTTACTATGTGCCACTTTCTATGGCAAAAGAAAATTTGCAGGTATGATTAAGTTAAGGATCTTGAGATAAAGTATCTAGATGTGCCTAACACCATCACAAGTGTCTTTATAAGAGGAAGCAGGAGGGTCAGAAAGAGAGAGATTTGAAGATGCTAAATTGCTGGCTTTGGATATGAAAGAAGTGGTCATGAGCCATAAAATACAAAATCTAGTTCTTCATTCAAAAAAACCCCCAAAGCCCCAAACTCACTGACATTGTGTCAAGTCTGATACATTGGACCGCTCACCCTGTTTCTCCGAAAATAAGACAGTGTCTTATATTAATTTTTGCTCCCAAAGATGTGCTAGGTCTTATTTTCAGGGAATGTCTTATTTTTCCATGAAGAAGAATACGGTGCACACTTATTGTTTATTGTTTACTAAGAGACCTCGCACTTCCTGTCTGCTCCAGCTGCGCTGCAGCCAATAGTGAGCTGTGCAGCGGCACCCACCGCTACGATCCAGAGTCCAGAGTTACCGTAGCTTCGGGGTTCCTTATTTTCGGGGAGATATCTTATATTTCAGCGAGGGGCAAAGCTGTAAGTAGGTTTTATTTTCGGGGGATGTCTTACTTTTGGGGAAACAGGGTACCTCCAGGTCAGCAGTTTGAAACCACCAATTAATTCCATGGGAGAAAAGTGGGGCTTTTTCCTTCAGTAAAAATGTACAGTCTTGGCAACTCACAGGAACATCGGCTGAATGGCAGTGAGCTTGGTTTTTTAGGAGTGTAAGACAAAGTAGAACTGCCTCCTTAGGTCGCTAAGGCCCGTGGGTTTGAACTGCTAGCCTTGTGGTTAGTAGCCCAACCAACAGCCCATTTCCCTAGAGTCTCCAAAGAACTACAGCCCTGCCAATCTACTTCAGCCTTCAGCCTCCCCCAACTGTAAGACAGCAAATGCGTGTTATTTTATTAAGAAGTTAATATTTTTAATAAAAAAGAAAAAATAGTCTTCTATTTACAATAATTTCTTTATTAGGAGGGGGGGTTATATGCTTTTTGGAGAGGACTTCACCACACAAATAAAAATAGACTAAGCAAAACAAAACTTAAGCTCACTACCATTCAGACAATTCTGACTCATCGTGACCCTTGAGGAGGGGGCAGATCTGCACCTGTGGATTTCTGAGGCTGTAATATTTTACAGAAGTAAAAAGCCTCTTCTTCCTCCCTTGGAACAAGTGGTGGTTTTGAACCACCAGCCTTGTGGTTAGCAGCCCAATACATAACCCACAACACCACCAGGGCTCATTGAACAGGCTAATAGATTGACCAAAATAAACAGATCCACAGGAAAATAACATTCTCTATTTAAATTAGCATTAAAAATTATTCTTGGATTTTTATATCTACAATTCAACAATGCTATTAATCCTACTAATATAAAATAATTTATTTAGTAATATATATATATATTTCAAAGGTTCAGAGAAAGTTTGTTTCATATATCTATTTGTTTGTTCTGTCTCTTCACATATTCCAGACATAGGTCTGAAATAAGGCCTAAGGGTGGAATAAACCCCTGAAATTGAGACTGTGTTAGAAAATCTAGAACGTATGGCATAATTTCTGATCCTTTTTCCCTCCTGATGAAGCTCAATAGACAATTAGGAGAATATAGTTGTTGACAGTAAGAGCTTTTGATTCTTTTAGAAGTTGAAAACTATGAATCTACTTTCTAATTCCTTAAAATAAGGCCCTATTTTTCCACTGTGTAAAAGAAATTGATCTATGTTTTAAAATATTCTTCTAGAAGTATGAGTTTTTTGCTTATGAGTTTTTGCTTTTATCTAGGAAAGTTCTTAATTTTCAAAAACACACAAAACAATTAAAATTACTCAATAGAAACAGACACTGTTGATTGTGAAAACTCATAAAATGAAACTGGTTTGATGACGTTCGATGTAAGCATCAGTTGTATTCAATGAGGTGTTTGCTTACGTTTGACTCAAGGAGCAGTCGTCTCCCCCACTCCACCCAAACTCTATAGTAAATTTAAAAGATGGCTCCCAACTCAATCTGTGTTTCCTTCCCTGGAACCTGAGCAGGTTTTTGTGGGTACCTCATAAGAATAAATATGCCTACCCCGCCCCAAGGACGGTATTTCTGCTCAGAGCAGACAACGCACAGAGAAGACCATAGGGCCGGCCCCACCACAAGACACTATGTCCCTCATCAAACCATGGTGCTAAGGGAGACAGAACTGGAGACACAGTGCGGGAATTGTGCACAATCTGACCCCATTACACTGGGGTGAAACACTAAGGGGATGCAACCGAGCAGCAAGGGGAGCAAAGTGATGAAATCACCGGGGAATACAAAAAAATAGACTTTGGAGACAAGAGTGTGGCACCCCATCAGATTCGACTGGAAAAGACTTGCAAAGGCCAACAAACAGACCTTGAACTATTTGTCCGCTTTTCCATTTTTGTCAGTGGCTTTCTTTTTGTTATTGCACCTGGTTTTGGTGTTTTTTGTTGTTATTGTTTTGCTAGTTTTGACTTTCTTTGTTGTTTTATTTGGCTTCACCTGGTTTTTGCACCTAATAAAGTATCTGCATGTCTATCTAGATAAGATAGGCGGGATAAATAATTCGGAGATGGAAAGAATGGGACCAAGGGTTCCGGGGAGGATACTGGAGAAGGGGAGGTGGGAGAAAGGAAGTGGGGGGGGAGCACCAACCCAGGAACAAGGAAACAACAAGTGAACTGAAATCAATGGAAAGAAGGGCTTAATCAAGGGCAATGTAGCAGGGAGGAATTACTAAACCCGAATGAAGGCCAAACATGATGGTGGGACAAGAGGAAAGTAAAAGGAAATAGAGGGAAGAACCAGGAGGCAAAGGCCATTTATAGAGGTCTGAATACAGGCATGTACCTATGTAAATAAATATATAAGGAAAGGGGAATAGAACCAGGTACTCATATGTTAAGAATTAAGGTTGTAGATGGACATTGGGTCTCTACTCAAGTACTCCCTCAACACAAGAACACTTTGTTCTAACAATCCGGTATTCTGTGATACTCACCTTCCCGACACTAGACACTATCGCTGAAGACAAAATGGGTGCATATGCAAATGTGGTGAAGAAAGTTGATGGTGCCCATCTTTCAAAAGTTACAGTGTCTGGAGTCTTAAAGGCCTGAAGATAAACAAGCGGCCATATGCAGAGAAGCAACAAAACCCACGTGGAAGAAGCACATCAGCTGTGTGATCATGAGGTGTCGATGGGATCAGATTTCAGGCATCTAAGACCCAGAATAAAACCATACCCAATGTGAATGGGGGGTTGGGGAGGCATGGAGTGGAGACTCAATGCCCATCTGTAGACAATTGGACATCCCCTTACAGAAGGGTCACAAGGAAGAGATGAGCCAGTCAGGGTGCAGTATAGCACCGATGAAACACACAACTTTCCTCTAGTTCTTTGGTGCTTCCTTCCCCTGATTATCATGATCTCCATTCTGCCTTACAAATTGGATTAGATCAGGACATGCAGACTGCTACAGATAAGAGCCTGCAACACAGGGAATCCAGGAGAGATGCGTTGGTCTGGGTACTTTAAAGAAACACATCCACAGAAACTCATATGGATAAGAGAGAGTTTTATACATAAAGGTTCAGTGCACATCAAGAAAACATCCCAACCCAGTGCTGCCCAAACCCACAAGCCCAACATTAACCCATATGTCCAACACCAATCCACAAAGTCCTCCTCCATCTCACAAAACACACACTATGATGTTGACTTCAGGAGGAAAGCCGAAACAGTGAACCTGTAAGTATCTCAGCACTGGCAGGGGTCTCCACACGGCTGCTCCAGCACCCAGGGCTGCATCGGGGTAGGTCCATGCGGCTTCTCCTCAAGGAGGTCTTGCAGGAAGTGAGCCTTGCAAGCTGAACCGGGAAATGGCCAAGGCAACTGCACCCTCGTCCGACCATTACAAAGCAAGAGACCCTAGAAGTTGAAAGGCGAGGCTCACTGAGCCATTTATCTCTCCGCCCTTCAATTAACCCCACATGTGTTTATGTCAGGGGTTGACAACTGGAGCTAACTGTGACCCACTGACTGGGTGTGTAGATAAGGACTTATTGAAACACAGTGGTGCTCATTTGATTTTATACTGTCAAAGTTGAGGAGTTATGACCCAAACCCATTAAACCTAAAATATAAAACCTAGTTATTGGACACAAAATAGTTTATTGGTCTTTGTGCCTATGAAAAGACAGTTTTGACCCATTTGATGGGACACGACTCATCATTTCTGTTTGAGGTCAAAATTGAAAAATGTTCTTCCATTTGTGCCATGCAAAGACATCTGGTACCTAACACTGCCAGATGTCATATTCAATCCCATTAATGTCTTGGAATGGTAGAGATTATTCACACAATGTAGATGGCATATAGATTGTCTAAAGACCTAACATACACAGAGAAGATACTCGTTCACTGGAGAAAATGGACATTATGGTGTTCCTGATTACCATGAGCTTATGTATCAAGAAACTTTGATTCTGTTTTTATTATCACCGAAAACGTCATTGCTTGTCAGCGTTTCCTTTCAAGTGTTCTCTGAGATCCTAGAGTTCAGATGACCTGAGCATATTTCTCTGCTTGGCAGAAGGTGGCACTAGAGTTATGCTTGCAAAACTATTGCTAAATGTCTATAGTCAGTGTTTAATTAGTTAGCTCCAAGCAGCTTGCCAAAATGCAAATAAAATATGTACATCCGTTCGTGGAATTCACCCATCTTTTTGAAAACCAGCGCCATATTAATCAAACTTCTGAGAACACCACCACCCCTATTACCTTCCATTCACTGTACAAAATCTTAATTCTGCAAAGACCCACTGACTGTCTGCTATGCATCCGTCCGTTCATGAGGCTTTCAGTATCTGACAATGTTTCCAAGCTATGCACAAGGCTTTCAGCGGCCTACTCTGCACAAGATACCCTGCTATGTGTTAGTGGTGAACAATACAGATATTGAAATTTACCTTGTAGAGGGAGAGACATGTGAAACAAGCCATATCAATGACCTTCTCCCTGACCTTGGCCATGCTGTGGGGTGCTATGTCAGGGTAGCAAGAGAATCAGACCCAGTTGTGACAGCAGAGTATAGAAGGCTTCCTTGAGTACTTTTTCTCGAAAGGGCTTATTCTTCACTCAAAAAAAAAAGACATTCTTTCTGGACCCTATTCCTATTGCTGCTCTTAAATGTCATTCAGTCATTAATTGCACGTTAAGATTCTGTCCCATTTTCCATCAGCCCATCAAACACGATGTGATTTCCCTGGGTTTTGCAATACTAGTGTGTTGAGCAGTCAATAAAGCAGTAATTTTCATCTGAAGTAGGACCAGCCTAGTGGGCAATTCAGAAATTTGTGGAGGTGTTTTTTATGATTTCACCATGATTTCCAAGGTGCTCCCGGAAGAAATAGGTGAGGGCTAGATCCTAGTTATTGTGCCAATTGTGGACCTACTCTGAACAAGGAAACTTACTCCCCATCCCTCCTGACCTTCAAATGTCCCACAAGTCATCCACATACATGGACAGCCTGCTGCTAATTATCTCATGTTTAACATGTAAACACAAAGTCTTTTTGCATGGTTTTTATATAAACAGAATTTTCAAGGAATGTAACGAGCATATAAATAGAGGGAAGACTGTATTTTGTTTTGTTTGGACAGTTACCAAAACTTGTTCAGCATTTGGGGAAAACCCTTTCACTAATACAGACAGCGAAACCTGGCATTTGAGTCACAATCCGCCCACCCCCAGCCCCGGCCCCACCCCCACACGACACACCTGTCCCATTCTGAATTTATAGCTGACACGTGGGATAGCCTACAGATGGGTATGAGCATCTGACTACTTTATTATGTCTTCCAGTGGAACGACGTCAAATCATTCTACATACTGAAATACATATTATTTCATTTTCAATCACTGTTCTTGAATTTCTCTTTTATATGAAAGACAGGGGCTAACTTTTATTCAGTTCTATGCATAGGAAAATTGTATTACCTGTGACTTTAAAGAAGACATTACATGATATTTGTTTTGCAAAAGGCGCTGTTTCTGATGCGGGAGAACCACTGAGACAGGGTCTGACAGACAAGGTGCCAGGAGATGTCCGAGCCAAAACCAAAGCCAAGCCTGTTGCTGTCAAGTTGATTTCAGCTCATCGAAAACAAGTAGAACTGTGCTATAGGGTTGGCAAGTCTGGTATCTCTATGAAAGCAGACATCCTTCCCCTTTGAAGTAGTTTGTGAGTGCCAACTGCTGACCTTGCCAGCGAGAGTTTTAACCATTATGCAACCTAATTTCCTTAAGAGACGGCCGGGCTTGGGCTTCAATGCCTGCTGTTCTACACACCGTGGGACCTTGGGCAGGTTCTTCATCTCATAGCATCTCCAAGTCTTCATCTGTGTAATGGGACAAGAATGGTGCCTCTCTCACATAAATACTGTTGTTCCTGTGGGAGTTAACTGATATAATGTCCAGCAAAAACACAGTACAATACCAAGCACATTGCAAACCCTCATTCCGTATTGTTTTCTTACCTTTACAGTTAAAGTAGCTACCGATAATGCTTTAGATATAATTTTCCTATGTATGTGAAGCTTACTGTGTCTTAACCTCCTGTACTATGAGAGTATGTTTGGTATGTGTGATTTTTGTTAAAGGCCTTTTTAATTTTTCTCATTTTAATGTTTAATACTTCAGGCCCATCTGGCTTCTACTCCCTGAATCCATCTACCAGCTGCCCCATCATGCTAATTTACATTTTCCAGCATCACCCTATAATCAGGGGAAAAAGAAAATGCACTTGAGCATAGATGAGTGAACTAGGAATCAAGAGCTTGTATTTAATGAGTAAAGACCCTTAGTTCCACTTTCGCTATGTCCCCCGACCATGCTAATCAGAACCAGGTAGGTCATTACTCAAATGAAGACCATCCAGTCACCCAAATCAGGTGGAGAAAAAGATTAATATTATCCCTGAATAAACTCTCAAGCTTTTCTATGATTCTGAATAATTCATTTATTCAATTAAGATTTGGCTCTATAACCAAGGAGATGTGACCAGAGCTGGAGTGAATAATGATTAGGAATTGGTATTCATCGATTCAGTCTTTCAGCAAATATGCATTGGGCATGATAGGTTTGGGGGCCAAGTACTATAGATACAATAATGAGCCAGTGATGGTCAATGTCTCAAGATTCTGAATCCATATTAGAAAAAACATAGAAAAGATAAAAAGCAGAATTTGAAATATAAATAATCTTATAGTATAGTACCTCAGAGAAACTTTTTAAGATCAATAATAAACAACAAAAATGAGAAAACAAAAACAAAAACCTACTCCCAGATGTAAATTCCTACTCAGAGCAGTCCTATAGGACAAGCTAGAACTTCCCCTGTGAAATCCCAAGACTATCACTCTCTAGGGGAGTAAAAAACTCCATTTTTCTCTCATGAAGTGGCTGGTGGTTTCGAACTGCTAACCTTGTAGATCATAGCTCAATGAGTTTAAATTCTGAGCACCTCGGTTTGCAAGAGGCTATTGATGGCAGTGACAACCGGAATCCATTTACAGAGTCCCTAAACAGATTAAGCTTCCATCAAATGTTTTTTATCATGAACCAAGGACGTAGACCATCTAGGGCTCAGACAGAGTGTATTTGGAAAGTAGATGAACTCTACCCGACTCCAGCCAGTCCAGGAAGGTCACTCTCTCTTAGGGACTTGCACAGGTGTGTCCTTGGTGAAGATCACCATCCTGAGGACAGTGTAGTGGGTCTCATAGTCATGAGTCATGCCTTCTCAGTTTGGCCCAAACTGCTATAGTCTAGATAGCATCAACCAATCTTTTAAGTGCTTCGGTATAGCAATATAGAGAACTGCTATAGTCTACACAGCATCAACCAATCTTGTGCTTCTGTAAAGCAATATACATGTCCCAATCAAGGTCCTGTTCCTGTTTCAGTAGTCCCGCCTGTAACTGTGATGTACTGATCTGCCATCAATCATGAATTAGTGACAATTCCCATTGTTCCATGCCTGATTTGTCTAGCATCCCAACTCGAATCCTCATGCTGACGGCCTCCCTCATCCAGACGATGAGTCTGTATCTTTGTGTTGGCTTTTTCCCTTAAGGCTAAATCAATGTTCTCCTTAAATTGCATTCAAAATCAGCATCTCTTTTGCACCCTACAACACTACCCATTGGAGCCCGAGTACTGTGGTGTACTATGTTTGCAACATACTAGCATTCATTTTCATTCAATCCTTATACCCACCAGTTACATAGTGGATTGGTCTCTGGAAAAGATATAAAGTCCTAAACCTTATATCTGTAAACAGCAAAATCAGAGAGCTGAAGTAACTGTTACAATTTCACACAACTGGCAATTAAGCCAATATACGGCTTGCTGAGATGACACTCTCAACCCGGCAGAGGAAAAATTGAACAAGACAGAATCTAGCTCACTAGACTTCAGGCTCCATTCTTTTTCCAGTAAACTCTCTTCCTCTAGCTCTGGTCCATGTCTGGCGACAGATAACAAAGGAGCTGAGCTGAGACTTATTTTACCTTATTGAATGAGGTTGGAGTAGTTCTAGGAGGGCCAATTCTCCTTCTAAAAGCTCAAAACCCTCACTACCATCAAGTTGATTCTGAGTCATCGTGGCCCTACAGGACAGAGTCGAACTTCTCCTGTGCGTTTTAAGACTCTCTCTTTCAGGAATAGAAAGCCAGTCTTTCTCCTCCAGAGCTGATGGGGGTTTAGAACTGCCAACCTTCAGGTTAGCAGCCCAACACATAACCACTATGTCATCAAGGCTCCTTCCAAGGAGAACTCGAAGATACAAATTAAATAGAAAATTTCTTTTTTTGTTTTGTTTTCTTTTCTTTTACAGAGCTGCAGAAACAAGGGTACTTGAGGACTACAGTTTTAGACAGTGGAGAACCTCTCAGTGATGAGCTGAGAATTTCAGCCTCTTAATTCTTGGAGACTGAGATGGGACGTTAGGCCAGACAGAGGCTATGCTGTGGAATAGAGAAAAACTGCAAACTATTGGGAGTTGCTTCAAGGTCAGAGTGACAAAATTAGAGACTTCAGGGACCTCAGCCACAGAGCCATTCAAGAATTCTAATTCTGAAATCGCATGAGGCCAGCACTTAAAAATCTAAGCCGAAAATCTCTGATAAGCAGAAATTACTTTCCTATCATTTTCCCATCATCTCTTGGGCTGAGGAAGCAAACATGTTCTGAGCTACCATTAAGGCCCCAGAGTCATGCCCTAGCAATCAAAGGTAGATTGTCAAAATTCAAACCAACCATGACACACCGAAATATTCAAGAAGCAAAATAAATAGGATTTCCTTAAAAGGTTAATCTAAAGGTTGTAACCTATAGTTGAATAGATTTTAATGGAAAAGATGAACTTATCTACAAAAAGAACAATTTAATATCTTTTTTATTCTGTTATGTATACATAATACCTGAAAGTATAGATCTCTGAAGAAAAAGCATATGTAATCAGAAAAGAGCAACATACTTCCATTACAATAGACTCTAATTTAATAATATTATTTTAAATGCCATCATTTAAACTCAGGGCAGTTGTTCTTTCTGCACAGTTAGGCATTTGATCAATTTGAGACTTCTGGAAGTGACAGCTGTGAGAAAATTTAGTGACTTGCTAAAAAAAGAACATATTCAGAGTTTTTTTATCAAAAAATTTATAGGGATCTTATTTCATCATTTGTTCTTATAAAATGTGTCAATACAGCAATACTGGAAGTGGACATTGTAATTAAACATGACTGCAGACTGGGACCCCTAACTGACTCTAAAGTTGTGTTGAAGTCAAGGGTGTTTCTTCCTAATTTGGAATCAGCCAAGTTCAGACTCCAGCCGCAGGGAAAATGCAGACCAGGACTATCAGTCTTCTCTGTTCAAAACAGATGACTCTAAGAATTTGCCTCGTTAAAAATAACAGCATTCCTTCCTCCAGTCATCAGCTGCACAGTCTAGCCTGCTCATATTTTTTTAACCCAGCCAAGGGAATTAAGGTCAAAAGGCTATGTACTCTGAATTAAAAATTTTCACAACAGATTACACTAAAAAATTTGTCTGCCTTTGCAAATTTTTATAATATTTGTCTGACTTCTCATTGTGGAAAATGCTACAAATTTACCTTAAATTGCTACTGAATTTCTCCTCTTTCACTGATGATCATATTGTTAAGGGGGAAAAAAATTATTTGTGTCCACCAAATTTAGTGTATCAGTGGGGTATGGCAGACTATCCCACTGGTTTTTGTTTGTTTGTTTGTTTATTTTATGCCTTTCCTATTAATATATGTTCTGGTTTCTGCTTTAAGAAAAAAGCTATGTGAACTTGTAAGATAAATGTCAAAGCACTCTTAAATTTAAAGCAGAATTTATTGCTATTATAAAAAAGTAAAAGAGTTGTTGTGAGCACGATTTTGGCTATTAAAAAAAACTGGAAGGATGGAGGAGAGATTTATATTCTGGCTGAAAACATTCCTTCAAGAAGTCTGCATGTGGTAGTTTTGATTTTAATAATTCAGTAGATAATTCTGCTTTAATCAAATGTTGAGATTACCCAACCCTACTTTTCAGATCTTCTGGAAAGAAAGTAGGTGTTTGCTTGTTTGTTTTTACCATCCACATCCTTATGGAATTCCTACCACTTCCCATTTTAATGCCCAGGAGATGCAACACACAAAGCAGCAATGGATGATTTATATCACTGTGGTTCCTGGTCCCACAGATGCTGGGACGGGATGTAAATAACCAGCAGGGTTGATAGTGATCTCAACAGTTTCGCACAGTTTGGGTCCTGGCTACCTGAGATCATCTTTCTCCCCTGGGCGTTTCACAACAGCAGCAAAGGGCAATGCTAGGTTGTAAACTTGGTCAAAGACAGATGGAGACACAGGGTGCTTTGAGGGTCACTGAAGGGCAAGTATGCTTTGTGCACCATTTGGAGCCCCTCCTCTGTGATCACTGGGGGCCCACAGGGGCACACTTCCTCTAATGAATCCCCAAAGGAGAGGGATTTTGTTTTGTTTTGTCACTGAGTTCATGCCCTTGACCTTCAGACCAGGCAATGAAATTAGAATGTCCAAAAGCAGTGGGACTAGGGATGCTTATGACTCCAATATAGCATCCATTGTCTGATTTCTGAGCTAATATTGCTAATACAGAACTTCTAAATGAACTTATCACTCAATAAAATTTTAATTAGGACATAGAGGGGAGATGAACCTCCCATCCAGGAGAGAACATGAATCAGGCTTTCAAGTTTCAACAGAATGTTGGGCTTGCCTAGTGCATTCTGCTGTCCAAAACGTGAATCTTCCTTCAAACATTATGTCAGATATTTGCACTCTAGGATTTCTGCCAGGATTTAACCTTGAACACACTGTTATTCAGTTTCTGTCAAAAAATAACAGATTGTTGGGCAAGATAGTTTATCCAGTTGTCTCTTTGGGTATTCTAAACTGTCTTCTTTATCAAAATAGATTTCCCATTGACTTGGATTCCTAAAGAAATGCCTTCACTGAATTTAGATTTTAATGCTATGTACTTGGCAATTATTAAAGGTCAGTTTAAGAAATACCAACCGGTAAAATATTCCAGCCTCTTAATGTGGAGGAAAGAGAAACTAATGTTAGTTGCCGTCCAGTGGACTCCAACTCAGGGCGACCTTCCGTACAGCCGAACAAAATGTTGCCCTGATCCTGCATCATCCCCTGGATTGCCAGCATATTCCTCCCTGAGGATTTCTCATGGGCTCTTTGACCCTTCACTTTACCAAATATGATCTCCTTCTCCAGAGATCAGTGTGTCTAATGAAACAGCCCAAACAAGTTAACAGCTATGTTGCTATGACTATGATGCTGATTAGGTTTCAGTGGAGATTTTGGACTAAGTTAGACTAGGAAGAAAGATATGGGAATTCACTTCCAAAATTCAGCCAGTGAGAACTCTGTGAATTGCAACCAGCAAGAACTGGGCCCCAATTCCCTCCGTTCTGCCTGGCGTAGCCCAGAGTGGGAACTGACTTGACAGCAGGTGACAATAGCCACACGCCTGCACAGTGAGATAGCAGAAATCGCAGGGCACAGAATAAGGAGACCTGGCTGGACTAGGAAACCGGAGAAAGTTCCTTTGAATCTGAAATGGGTGGGAGAACATGGATAGCAAAAGAAATGTGGTATCTCCAAGAAGCTGAAAATATTGTAGTAACAATATTTTGTCAGAAGAAGTAGTCAGCAGGAGACATCACAAAAGTATTTCAAATCGTGAGGAAGCTCTGGGCCATGTTGAGAAGTTGACCTTCACTTTCAGACAGCAGGAAGCCTTTGACAAGCTTCTTCTTCTTCTTCTTTTTAATCATTTTATTTAGGGCTCGTACAGTTCTTATCACAATCCATACATTCATTCATTTTTACAAGCACATTTGTACATTTGTGGCCATCATCAATTTCAAAACATTTTCTTTCTACTTGAGCCCTTGGTATCATCAGCTCCTCATTTTTTCCCTCCATTCCCCACCCTCCCTCCCTCATGAACCCTTGATAATTCATAAAATGTTTTTAATTCATGTCTTACACTGACCGATGCCTCCCCTCACCTACTTTTCTGTTGTCCATCCTTCTGGGAGCGGGTTATATGTAGATCATTGTGATCGGTCCCCTCTTTCTCCCCCACCCTCCTGGTATTGCTACTCTTAAACAGGAATTAACATGCTCCAACTTGTCTTTAAAAGGATTACTCTGGCTGACACCCAGACCAACCCTGTGCCATCAAGTCAATTCCAACTCCTCGGGACCCTTTCAGACAGTAGAACTGCCCTCATAGCGTTTCCAACAGACAGCTTTGGTGGGTTCAAATCAGCAACCATTGGATGCTCTCTCTTTCCTCTGGCTGCAGGGGGAGAATGCACTGGAGGAGGGAGGAGCAGAGGGGAAAGAGCAGTTAAGATGCTATTACAGGAGTCCAGCAGAAAGACTTTACAACTTCATTGTAGTTCTGTCAGTGAGAATGAACACTCATGGTCACAGTGAAGGAACAGGAGTTGATGACTGATTAGCTCTCCGGAGTAAGTGATAAGAACATGTCCAAACTGATCCTTCAGTTTCTGATTTGACAACTGGATGGATGACAGAGTCATCACTGAGTGAGGGAACACTGATAGAGGACCATGCCAGGTGATGGCGTGTCAGCCAGAAAAATGAGTTCCATTTAGGATATGTTGACATTGAACTACTTATGAGGCAGGCATCCAGGGAAAATGCTAAGCAGGCAATCCTTAACTTGAGTAAAACTGCTTTATGCTACCAAGACTCTTCAATTGCTATATGCACTCAACCCATTTCCATATTCGGCTCATTTGAACTCTCTGATTCTGGATGCTATGCCAACCCTATTTCAAATATTAGCAAGGTTGCTTCTGGCATATACGTTTCAACAACACTTCCATAATAAGGCAGACGAGGAAGGCAGGCCTGCTGTTCTGCTCTCAAAATTAGCCAATGAACACTCTATGTAACCCATTGTCCAATATAGTTGTAGAAGATGTGCCCCCAGCTTGTAAAACACTCAAAAGATACAGTGACCTCCACAGTGGACTGAAGCAAGCCAACACTTGTGAAGCTGGCCCAGGACCAGGCACATTTTGCTCTGTTGTACGTGGGGTTGCCCTTAGTCATCAATAGCTATCGCCTTAAAGCGAGGCCTCTTCTTCTTTGATTTTTCGAGCATTGTTCTCCTCTGGCTCTTTCATAAACAAAGGGACTTCAAAAGTTCATGGAAATATTCTCTAATCTCTTTATTTCCTTTTTCCATGGACTTTTTGAAGCCCCTTCATATTGAACCACTCTCTGGCTTGGCTTCCTCTCTCTAGTCTTAAAATGCTCGACATCTTTAGGATAACTATGTAGCATTTATCTTTTGTCATCTCTCTTTTACTCACTCTCGCTGTCTGTTCTCTCTAGCACTACCCCAACCCAGGTTCCAAATAGAACCTGAAACTGCTACATCCCACATCCGTATCTCTAATCCCAGCTCCCCTCAAGACGCCCATGTAAATTCTACGACCTCAATTCTCCACCAATATCTCAGATCAAAAAGGCCCAATTCAAGTTATCATCTACCATCTATTCTTCATAGCTTACCAAACCATTTCTTGCCCATAACAATCTCCTCTTAGTCCCTACCGTTTTACCCAAGAAGAATCTTTCCTTAAATCCCTCCCGGCTAGGCCATACTTACTATCTCTCCTGTGGACTGTGGCAACCGTTGTCTCTCAAGGCTTAGCAGGCCTTTTTCTGTAAAGGAGCTGGAAGCAAATGTATGAGGCTTTGCAAGACATGTACTCTCAGAACGACTCAATCCCACTGGTGTCGGGAGAAAACAGTCACAGATGATTGCGTGTGCTGTGATCCTACTGAGCTTTATTTGTAAATAAATGCTGAAATTAGAATGCCATGTAATTTCCCACATCGTGAACTATTTTTCTTTTGTTTTTGTTGTGCTTTCAACCGTTTTAAAATTTAAAGGCTAGTCTTTTTAAAAAAAAAACACATTTATTGATAATTAATACAGATATATTACAATTGCTACCACAATGAGTTTCAAAGCATTCTTTTCCTTCTTGAACTCCTTGATCTCTTCTCCCTCTCACCCCCACCCCTACCACCAGTGCACCCCCTAGAAATCCTTAGCTCACAGGCCAATCAAAGCAGATGGCAGTTAGTCTTGAGAACTCTATGGAATACGTCTACTTTGTACACGAGCCATCGCCGTGAGCCAAAACAGACTAGGCGTCAACTACCAACAACTTCTTGCACATTACAGCCAGACACACACAAGTCTGAAGGTACATAACTCCCTTCCTTAAAAACCCTCTGGAGATTCTTGAGTGCACCCTAATTAGACTGATGCACAGGGCCCTTCCACCAGGTGGCCCCAAACTTACTTTTTCAAACTAAGCTCAGGGCTGTTTCCCACGTCTCAGGTAGTATCATACATCTGGGTCTTTCCATTTGCTACAAATTGATCTGAGCCAATTTGGGTTTGCTCACCTTTTCAATGCTATTAGTAGGTAGTCATGGCCAAACGTGCTAATAATTGTCTGTGGGTCCAAGAATTTGGTCTGAGAGTCATCTCTGTTATGATAAGTATTTGCAAGAAAGCATGCAACAGTGAAATAACTTACTCTGCACTCAATAAAAGTCTGCTCTTTGTACCTCACTTGAAAGACCTCTGGGGACAGTGTTATGCTAGCAGAATTTAGTTTTTTCCAAACGATATTTGTCCACCCACAGAGTTGAACACCACCAATTTGGCCCCTGGAAACCATTTCTAATATCCTATTGTGAAATGAAAGGAATCCTGGTGATGGTGTGGGTTAGGCATTGGACTACTAACGACAAGGTCAACAGCTCGAATCCACCAGGGCTCCACCGTATGAAGATGAGGCTGCCTGCTCTCCTAAACAATTACAGTCTCAGAAATCCTCTGTAGTCTCACTTTGAATCAGAATGGAGTCAATGGCAGTGGGATTCCTATGGTTAACAGAATGACATCCCTCGTGGGCTACTGACCACAGGGTCAGTTTGAAACCATCAGTCGCTCCTGGGAGAAAGATGAGCCTTTCTAATTCTGTAGCATTACAGGGTTGGAAAGCCCTAGGGCCAGTTCCAGGATGTCCTATAGGGTCGCTGTGAGTCAGGACTGACTCGATGGCAGTGAGTTGGAATTGGTTGGAAGCCCCGTCTTGACTGAAACTCAAGCCTAGAAGCACTCGTGAGCTCGGAAGAGGAAATGGCAGTGTTTCATCTTTTGTACTTAGGGTCCCTATGGGTCGGAACGAACTCAATGGCACCTAACAATGACAACAACAAGCCCAGCTTCCCAATAAACCAGGCCACCTTGCTAACAATGAGAGTCCGACAGAGTTAGTATAGTGCATTGTGTAAGCTAATCAGAAATAATTATCTTTTATTCAGCTACATTTTTTCAATACAAATGTAGTTACTCTTAATACTCAGTGGAGTCTACCTTTCCAAATGTGCTTTGGTACTACCCAATTCCCTAATCTGCCTAAATAAACCTCACAGACTGGGTCAGTTTTGTTATTGACTCCGTTTGCTTGACAGTATTTGGAGAAAGATGGAGCTTTCTACTCCCATAAAGAGTCACAGCGTCAGAAACCCACAAGGGCAGTTCTACACTGTTCTGTAGGATTGCTATGAGCTGGCATTCACTCAGTGGCAGTGAGTTTTTGAGTTTGTACTAATTAACTTCACCAAGGAAAGCCACTGGACTAATATCTATTATGCAACATTAACAGCTAAAAGACTACACTGATGATCATAAATAAAAGTCAGTAGAGCCCTTGAAATAGACATTCCTGCAGTATAAACTTGTGGTTAACCAGAGCAGGTTAACTGATGACTCTTCAAGTTGAACTTTGAAATAATAAGTATTACACTGTGTAGGTATATAGCAACATGGGGCGCTTTTTCTACTGGAAATAGAGTTCTTTTTTATTTTTCCATAGGGTGGGGGGATACAAACGTGTTTCCTTTTGGCTAAGAAGTAACTTATTTCTATGGAGATGTCTCACAGGACTCTAAATCAAGTTAGAGGTACTGGCTCTGGACGTACCCGCGTGACCAGCTCAGGCAGGTTACATGGCTCGCCTGTTTTAAGTGTTACGGCCAGAATGTGAACTTAGTATGAGCTATACTGAATCCTATTAGCAAACAGGTAGGGCCATGCTATACAGGGCAAACCCGGTAAGTTCCATTCTAACACTTAACTAAAGACACTTCTTGTTGGAGTCTCTGTTTCAGGGTGATTGCACCGGAATAAATACAGAGGATTATGAGAAACAAAAGTTTATGACCTACTGGACTCAGCGCTGGGATTTTATTGCAGAGGTTTGAGATGAGTGGTTGTATTTTATGTGATTTTGATTAGGTACCTGCTGAAACCCAATAAAATCCTTCCCCTGTAATAACAATAATCAAGATGTGATGATTTCTTACGACCTCAAATAATTGCTCCGAAGGGTTGTGTCAAGTAGCCTCACCTATAATGGGTGCTCGATAAATAGGTGTGGAACAGATGAGCTGCGTTGGGTTACCATTCGTATGAACTTGGACTCAATCCCAGTTCTAGCCAACATTCCCATGGAAGTGACTTCTAGTGTGGCAGGGGCCCTTCTGGCGCAGAGATTACACGCTCTGCTGCTAACAGGAAAATTGGTAGGTAGAAGTCACAAGCAGCTCCACAAGAGAATGATGTGAAAATGGGCTTTATGAAGATTTACAGGCTGGAAACCTGAAGGGCCATTTCTACTCTGGCCTGGAGTGTCACTACGCATCAGAAAGCTTGTCA
>NW_022109768.1:7656381-7677091 GCF_000313985.2 Echinops telfairi | reverse complement strand
TGGGTTTGGTCCAACCTCCTCCCGATTCCCTGTATCTCAACCCGAATGTGATGATGCAGGTGGCTTCTCATCTATACCTACCGTGCTGATTGCACTTACCTCAGGGGACTCACACTGTACTTCTCCTTCTGTGATGGGCTGACTTTGCTGAGCATAATTTCCTCCAACCCTTCCCATGAAAAGACGTGTTTCATGTGCTCATCAGTGCTTTTTAGTGATGCCTAGTACTCCATTGTACGCATGTGCCAGAGTTTACTGATCCACTCATCTAACAATGGAAATTTAGATTGTTTCCAACTCTTTGTGATTTTGATTGTGAAGTGTGCCATAATAAATATTGGAGCGCAGACGACTGGTCGTGGTTGAGTTCTTGCCTCTTCTGAGTATATGCCCAGTAGAGGTATGGCTGAGTCATAAGGTAGATCAATTTCCATCTTTGTAAAGTATCACCAGATGGCTTTCCATAGCGGCTGGCCAGATCTACGAGACCACCAGCAGTGGAACACTTGGCTCACCGTGGAAAGCCTGGCGGTTGGAGCCCATCTAGAGGGGCCGCGGGAGTCCCGGTGGCACAGCAGTTACAAGCTGGGGTGCTAAGTGCAACGTCAGCAGCGGTTCAAAACCACCAGCCGCTCTTCAGGAGCAAGCTGGGGCTTTTTACTTCACAGAGCGCCACAGTCTGGGACGCTCACAGCGGCAGATCTAACCCACCCCCTATGGTCACTGTGAGTCAGCATTGACTCGATAGCATGCGTTTGGTTTTTCCTTCTTTTCTTTTTCGAGAGATACCTCAGAAGAGAGCCTAAGGGACCAACTTCCAAGAGATCACAGCCCTTGAACAATCTTATGATGCACAGTCGTCTGACAGAGGTAAGGTCACCATCAAGCAGAATCGACTTGTTTCGTTTTACTATTCGAATGTCTAATTCAAACTTAATCTCTGCATGTGTGACTTTTGTACCAGTATCATTGACATATAACCCCCACCTCAGGCTTGAAAAGCTAGCTGGGAATCCTACATGTTGGGATCTGATATAAGACACTTCACATTTCTGTAGATCAGATTCTTTATCTGAAAATAATAGTACTGCTACTTTGGACCGTTAGGCGGAATAAAGAAATTGATCCTTGCAAAGTGCTGAGAAGAGTCCCTGGCACATAGTCAGTGCTCAATAGACGATGGTTTCTAGTATTATAGATGTGTGTGTGACTTTCAGATGAAGTGAAGGAATGACTCATCAAAATCAGTCTTAATGGGTTCCTCCAGTTTTTGCGAGGAACTGCTTATCAGCTTCTCCTTCTTGGGAAATCGGCTAATAGCCTCGTGTCACTAAATTCTCAAGACTGGAAAGTACTGGAAGATAAAGAAGTATGTCACAAAATAAAACAATAAAATCCTTACCAGTTGGATGATACCACCGTGAAATTTAAATCTCCCAGAACGGCTGGTGGTGGTGTGAGAGTTCCAGTTAGCTCGGCAGCCAATGTCAAGGACCAGGCTGTGTAGGGTTTAAGTGAAGCAGCCGTGCGGGTGGATTTTATGATACCTTGCAATCTGCACACACAGATTGCCGAGGGCATAGAATACCTCTGACTTGATTGTCTATTAGGACTATTTCAAGGGGTTAAAAAAAAGTTTCTAGGTGATCTATCACAGAGAATAAACAGGTCAACAGAAAAATATATGAAAGGCACCCCAAACCATCCTTTATGGCTTTTTCATCAGTAATGCATATTCAGCATAGAAAATTTTAAAGCCATGTTCCATGTCAAAAGAAAAATAAAATCATCTAAATTCAACCACACAGAGAAAATCACTGTTAATATTTTGATGTGTACAATTCCAGTCCTCATTTCCCCCATGTTTATACACTCACACACTCATGGGAGTGTGTGCACTAGAACTCTACTCAGCATACTATTGGATAATGAATATCTTAATTTTAAAACTCATGCATCTTTTATGACTTAGAGTGGATGTTATAAACAGACAAATCTTTAAGGAAAACAATAGGGGGAGAGATGCTGGAAAGCAGACCACAAGTCCGAGGGAGACCGCACAGGAGTGAGAAAAAGGTAGGACCCAGTGCAGCATGAGCAGGGAAACGGCCCAGTATTGCCAGAGAGAGAGAAAGACTCAATGTCCAAAAAAAGACAGGGACAAATAGTGAAACTGGAATAAAAGATGACCACTCACAACAAAGAACACATACACAATTTTTTTAAAAGGAGGGAAAAAGGAATGCAGGGACTCCTCTTGGTACTAATAACAAGATTGACTTACTGCGGAGAGGAGCAGATGCTGCAGTGGCGGCGGGAAGCAAAGTCAGCCTGACTTTGTGGGGTGTCAGGAGAGCTGCGGCCTGGAGGCAGGTATCGCTGCAGCCGCAGCATCACCCTGGTCTCTAGATGGCAATGGCAGTGGGGAAGGTGAAACCCAAAGTTCAGCAGCAGCCCCTACCTCCACGCTTCCAGCCTCCCCTACCAGTGGGTAAACACCTAATCCCTTTCCTGCTTGACAACAGCTAAATCCTCTCTGTTGCCTACATGAAATACCAGCGGTGTGACACTCCTAGCTAACCCCATAATCTTCGGTCTCTTCTTCTATAAAATGTGGGTAATAGTATGTGCCACAGGAAACGGTGGTGAGAATAAAATTAGATATTGTATGCAAATTGTTTAGAACGATATGTGTGTATGAGAAAGATGAGGCTTTCTTCTCCCACAGAGTTACAGTCTCAGAAACCCACAGGAGCAGCTCTACCCTGTCCTACAGAGTTGCTATGAGTACATATTGACTCAAGGGCAGTGAATACATACATACATAACATGCACACATGCACATACTCATATATACACATTTATGAGTAGGGCGCTTCAAAAGTTTCATGGAACATGGAATTAAAGGACAATGGACTTAAAAGATTAACATATTTGGATATATTAATTACATAGTAATAATCATATATAATTGTATGATACACAGCATAATATAATTGATGTCATTAAATCATATGAGCAAATGCAATGGTGAATGCAAAGCTATGTTTTATATATATATATATTTTAACCACAATATAAAAGGTCTTTGTTTTTAATGTGTACTGTGTGTATGTTAGATATAATCATCACTATTAGAGAGGGGGAGCCACAAGTCCAGGGATTCTTTCGCTTATCTAATGGCAAATTACTGGTTCTAGCTTGTGACGGAGCCAAGCCTCACTAAGAGCCCATGACCTCAGATGTGCGTGTAAGCAGCTGTCAAGGCAGGAAGCCAGCAAAACATTTTATTAGCTCCTTGGTTCTCAGGGACATGCTTTCTGCTTACCTCTCCAGGCCACTTGCTACTTGGCCAACTTCCTGAACCATACGGCACAATCTTACACCGTGTGGTTTGCATCCCTCTGAACTTGTCACGCCGCCTGCTCCTTTACCTCTGTTCATTGACCCTTGAGAAACTGGTCTTACTCGCTTGGACTTTTGACTATCTTCTGGCACTGTGATGTTTGTTGTTATTTTCCGTCGTGAGTTAAAAGTTGGGCTGTTAACCATAATGTTAGCAGTTTAAATCCACCAGATGGAAGGAATATGCGGCTTTCTGCCTCAGATATCCCCAAGGGTAGTTCTACTCTATCCTACAGGGCAGGGCCCTTGGGTGCAACAGGCCAGATTTACACGGGCCACATCACATTTACACATGTTTTAAATTTCTATTTTGAAGTGAGGATTGAGGAATATAGATAGGATAATGAAAGCACTATATAATTGCTTTTATTTAAACATTTATTTTTTAATGTATTTATATAACTAAAATTATTCTTTTTCACCCAAAACTTGCCAGCACTTTTTTCACTTACCTCGTATGTTGTGACGGAAAATAGAACAAAGTAACTAATAAAAAACACACAATGTTGGACAGCTGACAAACGTGATGCACAATCATAATGGCTTCCCTCTAAAAATGTCAACTAGCGCTGCCGCTAGGGATGATTCCTAACAGCACAACCCAGAGTGCTCGTTTTAACCTTTTCGCTATTGGGATCTGTTTACATGACGTGACACTGAGAGTGGCAGACATACCGCCTCCAAACATCGCTGGAACGGGGGCAGTGCGTTTATACACTCCCACAGGTCCCCAGAAAAGGCACTGGGCCACGTGTATACCCATCTTCAGTGGTTAAAGGGTTAATGAGGGGATTGTGTGTACAGTATTGCCTCCATCTCCCCTAAGTGCTATTTCCTTCATAACAATTTTTTTCTATTTTCATTTTATTTCAGAGCATCGCGGGCCACAAGAAATCACCTTGGGGGCTGCATGCTACCTGCCGGCCACCAGTTTGACAGCCCTCCTATAGGGTATAGCTTGGAGTTAGAACTGACTAGATGATAATAAGACTTTCTTTCTAATTTTATGTTTGTCCTTATGTTTTCATTGGTATAATGAAAACTATAGATATAATTATAACATTCCCCCGCCTGTATAGCGCAGCACTTGAAACATAAGTCATTTGGTCCAGCACACAAACATTCCCACGCCTGCACTTAGGCGGTTTAGGGCTGGTGTACATTATTAAGAGCAATGCTCGCTATACCCTGGATAATTCCTGGAGCCCATCTACTCCTGTCTCCAGGGAAATGGAATGTAAGATGCACAGTAAACTTCCAGGAGAGATTAAACAGGGTTTCCATTCTTAATTCAGACTTTAAATAACACTCAAAGGGGTGGAGATTCAAAATGCCTGGCAATATTTCCTTCAATTCTCTCTTCTTCCTCCCTAATTTTCCCACTTACCACAACTGCTTCTAAGCTTCTGATCTACCAACATTTCCCCAAAAAAGCTTCCCCAGGCTATCAAAGTTCAGCTTTTCCTCCCACAAATGTCTCCATTATGTTAGTTTAATTCACCTGATTCCAAACTTTCCCCCCCTTTTCCCCCCAGCCATTCTCAGCAGGATTTATTCTTCAACCCATGTCTCCTGATTGTGCATCCCCCAACACCCTAGGACTCAGCTAAAAAGAAAAACAAACCCCAAAAGGATGAACAAAAGTAAATGAAACGCAGGCTCATGCTTACAATACCACCAGGAGCAGACAAAAGAATCAAGAATCAGGTGCAGTTGGGTTGATTCCAAACCATGCTGACTGTGTGTGTGTGTGTGTGTCTCACAGTGGCCCTGCATTCCATAGAGCTTTCCGTGGCTGGTTTTCTGGAGTCTTTCGTCTAAGGCACCTCTGGATAGACTCACATCTCCAGTCTGTTAGTCAGGAGCCAAAGGTGTTAACTATGTGTGGCACCAGGGATAGGGGTGGGGTGCAGTTCACACATAAATAAAACCTGCCCGATCACAAATAACTCATGGAAGCTCCTTTCTGCAGACATTGACAGCAGTCATGGGTCTAGTCATCTCCCACTGACGGCTCAGACTCTTTGGAGCTTCCACAGAGGAAAAGCCCTTTTGTTGCCAAGAGACGTCCCTGGATCACTGACACTTGGGAGATAGTCAATCAGGATTCTGAGAAGTCAGAGGCTTAAGTCTCACCCTTAAAGCCCTGACCCAAACACTCCGGCTCCCCCTGGCTTGGGTGTGGACCCCGCTCTCCGCCTTTCTGATAACAGAAACAGAGATACCTGTGAAATAGAAAAACATGAGGCCACCAAATGACCTTCTCTGGCTTCTCAAAAATAGAAGGGGCTTTTATGTTCCTTTCTCTCCTCCCCTGAAAGAATCAAATTTCCTAAAGAAGGAAAATTGGAGGAAGAGGAAGACTTTGATAGCATTCCTCCTCCCACCTTTCTTATTTTTTTTCAAGAGTCTGTCTTTTGATTGGACCAGTCAAAGCCCCACTTTCTCACAGTCTGGGTGATCTGCTCCCTCCCCAGTGTTGACTATTTTGTACACAGCTCACTTGCTAATGCAGCATTGGTTCTGTGAGTATGTGGAAGGTGGCAGGAGGGATAAAGAATGAGGTCCTTTATGATTTAATTAAAGCATATAAAACTTAATTCAAACATATGCAAAAAGCTAGGCTATCATATAAAGAGCAATCTTATATCAACAGCTCGATTTTAACAAATGTTCAAGCTTGCTCTACTTGCTACAGAACTCCCTTTCTGCTCACCCACAGAGTGCCATTGAACTCTCCTCACCACTCCCCAGAGGTAGCCACCATCATGGAATAATTGTTTGTAATAAGGAAACTTTTCATTGTTCCCGACACTAGACACATAACCAGTGAGGCTGGGTTATATGAGGAAGAACCCTGTTGAACAGCCTGCGATACGCAGAGGACACCACCTTGCTTGCTGAAAGTCAGGAGGACTTGAAGCAATTGCTGCTCATGATCAAGGATTGCAGCCTTCAATGTGGATTACAACTCAATGTGAAGAAAACCAAAATCCCTACAACTGGATCTACAGGTAACCTCATGAGAATAAGAGCCAAGATTAAAGTTGTCAAGGATTTCATCTTGCTTGGATCCACAGCCAATGGTCATGGAAGCAGCAATCCAGAGCTCAAAAGACATGATGCACTGGGTAAACCTGCTGCACAACATCTCCAAAATATTGAAAAGCAAGGATATTACTTTAAGGAGTAAGGTACATGTGACCTGGTATTTTTCAATTGCCTAATATGTATGCGAAAATTGCTCATTGAATACAGAATACCAAAGAAGAATGGATACATTTGAATTATGGTGCTAGTGAATAATATTTAAATATTATTCAATATTTCATTCAGCATGCCCCCAAATAACCAAATCTGTCTTGGAAGGAGTACAGCCAAAGTGCTTCTTGGAAACAAGAATGAAGAGACTTTGTCTCGCACACTTTGGATCTAGAGCCAGGAAAGACCTAGAAAAGGACAGCATGCCTGCTGGGGTGGGGGCAGCAAAGAAGAGGAACACCCTGAACAAGATGGACTGACACAGTGACTGTGACAATGGGCTGACATATGGGGAAAGTTGGGAGGCTGGTGCAGGACCGGGTGGTGCTTCATTCGGTTGTCCATGGGGGCCCCATGAGTCTGGACTGACGCTAGAACACCTGACAACAACAACATTAGACTCTCAGCTCTCCAAGGACAGAAGCCATGCCCTATTTATTCTAGGTTAAAATAACTGTCTACTAGCTATTTAACCACCAGTTGAATAGGAGTAGAAACTCAGTCTCACCTGACATTTCCCCTTCCCAAATAATGCTGGACCTGCCAGCCCTTTGTAAATTACAGGCATCACTTAACATAATAGGAATAGCATTATTAACATTTATTTCATGTAGTCAGGTATAGTGTAGATAATGATGGAAATAGATGCTCGGTGGATACATACGTAAGTACGTAGATAGATACAGGGCCAGACTAGCTCACCAAGGGTCTCCCTCATCTTTGATGGCTCTCTACTTCACTACACATCATGTTCCCCCCAGTAATTGATCCTTCCTAAAGATGATATCACATAGAGACCCCATAAGACAGAATGGAAATGCTCCTGTGGGTTTCCAAGAATTTATAAGAGCAAAAAGCCTCATCTTCTCCTGCAGTGCCACTGGGGCTTTTAAACTGCAGCGCTCACGGTCAGCAGGACCAGCCTGTACCCCACGACACCACCCCAAAGCCGTGGCTTTGAGTGTGAATGACGATGCCTCAAAGGAGCCTGGGTGGTGTAGTGAGGTATACAAACAGCTGCTAAGCACAAGGCCAGCAGTTTGAAACTACCGACCCCGCAGTGGGAGAACGATGAGGCTGTCTGTTCTTGTAGAGATTGAAAATCTCAGAACGGCAAAGGGGCAGTTCTGTTCTATCCACGGCAAACGGTTTGGTTTAATGATGTCGCCAAAGCAAGCGAGTCAAACAGTAGTCTATTGTAATCTCTTAGGTGTGTTTGCTTGGTTTATTTTCAGAAGAGGGTCACCACGTTTGTTTGGTTTCTAATCTATCAGTTTAGAAGCTCCACTGAAACCTATTTCCCTCCCTTGAGTTGCCGTTGGTATTTGAATACTAATGACATAGCTTTCAGCCTTATAGCTAAAAGCCACCACACGGAAGCCACTGCAGTGTAACAAAGTGACAGACCAGGGTTGGTAAACATAATTAACTGCACAAAAGCACTCATCACAATTCTCCTTTTAGCTCTATTTTTTTTCAGCCTAGCTCACACTTACACATATTGATGTTCACTGTTTGCCAAGCTATGTGGACATGCCTTACAGCAGGCTCAAGCATAGGAACAATTGTGAGGAGGGCACAGGACCGAGCAATGTTCTGTTCTGTGTTGCGCAGGGTCGCTGTGGGCAGTGTTCTGTTCTGCACTGCGCAAAGTCGCTATGGGCAGTGTTTTGTTCTGCGCTGCGCAGGGTCCAGCGTCGCTATGGGCAGTGTTTTGTTCTGTGCTGCACAGGGTCGCTATGGGCAGTGTTATGTTCTGCGCTGCGCAGGGTCCAGCGTCGCTATGGGCAGTGGTTTGTTCTGCGCTGCCCAGAGTTGCTATGGGTCTGAACAGACTCAACGGCACCACACAACAACCACTGCCTACCTCGAGGATTCTATCACTGTCTCCACATCTCTGCAGCTGGGTCCTGGAAAGGGAATGTCTCTGTACCAGGGTGCTAGCTCTCAGGGTAGAAAGAGAGGTGACTTAAAGACTTAAAATCAAACTTCCATGAATTTTGGAAGCTTCAAATAGAACAAAGACTGTTTTAAAGAGAGGGTGCATTAAACAGTCGTGTTAGACAGGGTTCTCTAGAGAGACAAAATCAGATTGCTAATAATTTTTTATATATTTGTACAGATAGATATATAACACAAGAAATAAAGAGTTAATTAAATTATAAAGCAGTACAATTGGCTCAGTGCAACTCACTTCCATGAGACAGTTGTGAGACACTGGCAGTCCTTCAAGTTTTGGGGCCGCCAGGTAGTCCTCTGTAGAGCAATTCAGGCTATCCAGGCACAGGCAGCAAACAGCAAGGCAGGTCACCAACAGTCAGCCAGATGACAGGGTCTGACAGTCCCCAGCTCAAGAGATGTAAATTCCAATTGTGTGGCGAAGCAGGTCTTGATGGAACCTCAAATTACAGCAGTGACACAGTCCACGGGTTAGGTGTCCCACAGGTAGCTTGCAAATTGAGGTATAGAACAAGCAAGGCAGCCGCACACAGGTCCAATGATCAAAGAGCAAGAGACAAGAAAGGTGAGGCTTGGCGAGCCATTTCTCTCTCCACCCTTCAATTAGTCCCACATGTGTTTATTGGCCAGGTTGGCACAATAAACTAACTACCTCAGCCACACAACTTTCTTAGGCACCAGTCACTCCTTACAAAATTGGCTGACACTTGCCCTGGTGAGAATATCAAACCTAATTCCAGTACTGGCATAGCCTCTGAAAGCAAATGATATAGGTCTTAATTTTATCCAAGTCTGGGGCCTGTACTCAGCAACCAAGAACAGGAAGAGCAGAGGAAAGGTAGCAATTCTCAACCTTCCCACTCCTCTCCTAAAAAATGCATCCATCATGCCTTCCCATCGGGATTCTCATTCCTTTATTTCAGAACCCCGAGGACAGGTCAGCACATACCAATACCAGTCTCCCCTTGTCAGCTCCATCACGAAATCTTCCTAAGTTCAGTACAAGTAATTGGCAGGGGCCCTCAGTTGGTTTCCAAGAAGAATGGCCTCATCCTCTCCTCCATGAGATGGCATTGAGATCAAAGAATTGGGTCTGTTTTTTTAAGATTGCTCACCCCTCTTCGAAACACGTTCTTCTTATCACCTGGAACAATAAAAAAATAAGGGTAGAAATTTCAAATGATCCTACCCCCACCTCGGGTTGAAAGTATCGTACCAATAACAACAGGCTCCAATCCAGTGTTTCCAAACGAAGCGGAAACTCCTATGCTAGGTGTGAAATCAGTTTAATGGGCTGTAAATTCGGTCCAGTGGGCCTTGACCAGCACTGTTTGAAATTAAATGGATTCAAATAGTGCAGCATATTTTGTGAAGTGCTGGTTTGGAAAACCACTGCTGGTTCTGAGGGGGATGAGGAAGGGCATGGTGATGTAGAGAGAAAGGTAAAGTGAACCCCGTTTCCAGGGAGTGGGGGAGAAACAATGCACACATCGTAGGCAATATGCTGTGCTGATGAACGCTCCACAGAAGGATCCCAAGAGAGGGAGGACGAAGGCCGAATTTCCTCTGAACTCCATGAGGTTTTGGGGGATCAGTGTTGGCCCAGAGAATCCTGGAGAACATCTGAAAAATTTTTAAAAATTATTTTATTGGGGGCTCGTACAATTCTTATCACAGTCCATACATCCATCCATTTTGTCAAGCACATGTGTACATTTGTTGCCCTCATCATTCTCAAAACATTTGCCTTCTACTTTAGCCCTTAATATCAGTTGTTCATTTCCCCCCTCCCTCCCCTCTCCCTCCCCCATCTGAACAATTTTACAACAATATTACAGGATTGTTAGGTTTTGACATTGGAAATTTTTTGAAATGAGAATTTGCTATTTCTTCAAATTCTCTTACATTTCACCCAAGTCTACAAACTTCTTGTAATTTTTATTAGAAATCTCAGATATTGACAGCAGTAGTTTTCAAGTATTGCCACTTCCACCTCAAAGTACCTATAGGTACTTTCCACCCCCAACTAACTCTCAGCTACAAACACTGCTCCTCTATCACAGAGAGAGGATGAACCCCTGAAACTATTGCCCTGAGATCACTGTTAAACCTTAAGTCAAAACCCCCTGAAATCTTCTTAAAGCCAAAGGATGGTTTAGCTTAACTAGTAAAGGCTGCCTGCTTTGAGCAGTGTGCTTTCTTAAGAACTAGCTAGGTGGGATTTGAAAGGGGAGACAGGGACAGTGAGTTTATAGGTCAGGGTGCCAACACCCAGAAAAAGAGGGTCAGGGTGGCTGCACAGCTCAAAGAACACCACCAGTGTGACATGTACACACACGTGGAAATGTGTGTTCTGCTGTGTGCACTCTCAACAGTAAAATAAATGACTTTTAAAAACTGCTTAAAACAGAAAGATGTTCATCTTTTCAAACTCAAAAACCCACAGGCAAACAAAGGCCATTTAGGGAGTTGTTTCCAATGCACAGAATCGTGCTTAATTGAACAAATATTCATTGAGAATATACTGGACATATCATTATAGGGGACTAGGATAAAACGAATAGGACTATTTTCTATTAGAGAAAATAAAAGTATATGAATTGCTCTGCGAAAACATTTAATTGGACGTCTTTTCATCTTGTATTTACATATAACTGAATCTCAAAGCAAAATGCAAGGAGGACACATCCCCAGAACAATGTGGACTAATCCCATCTTTCACCTTGTGTGTACAAAAACCCAGAAGGCCTACCCCGTGCCACATTTGGAAGTCGACTCACTAAAGCATGTATTCCAGTGGTGTACCTGAAGCACTGATTTTGCTCACTTCAGCTAGCCTTAGGATTCACCTAGGAGTTAGTTATTTTTTATATAAATACCATAAAATTGAAACACCATACAATTTGGTATTTCACAAAGGCCCTGGCGATGGAGCCCTCCTGAAACTCGATGGTCTTAAGAGGCTTAAACTGCCACCTTTTGGTTTAATAACAAAATAAGCCTGAATGGGCAAAACAAGATCAATTTCTTTTTAATGACCACATTAAAAAGGAGAAGCAGAGCCCAACTCACTGCCTTGTAGGGGATAGACATTAATTAAATACTTGTTGGATGTACGAATTTGATTAGATTTCCACCTTGGCTGGCTGAGTTTTATTTCAGTCCCACCAACGATCAGTTTTGTCATTTTGGGGCCCCTCCCATTTCCTTAACTTCTCTGAAGTCTTAGGGTCACGTTGGTCAGCTGTGATTGTAAAGAGTAACTGAGATAACCCGTGTCAAGCTCTTAGAACAGTGCTTGGTATACTTGACATGCTTCATAAAGATGATTTTTTAATGCTATCTAGACCCTATCCAGTGTCCTAAAACATCGCCATGCTTCACTAATGGAGCCGCACAGGGGGCGGGGGAAGGAGAAATGACCTACATTTCAATAATGTCTTACATGTTGATTTTGCCATGTCTCTTGCTTCTGTGTTCAGAGTGACCCAATTTTAGGAGCAAGTGAGCTTACCCTTTAGTTTCCTCTCAATTAGGATATTTGCTTGGCCTTTTCTGGAGCAGACACTAAAATCCAGTAAGATTCTGAAATGGAAGATAACATTCCAAATAAGTACTGTCAAAGTTTATGCCAAATGCTCCCGCTGCTGGTTTTCAGCGCATGAATTTCAATATCACCCGATTCTAATATAAGCTGGCCTCACCAACATTGAAGTCTATCAAGAACCCGGCTGCTGGTCCCCCTCCTCTTTCGTCAGTTCCAGGACACACTCAAAACTACCAGCCACTCCGTGGGGAAGAGACGGGGCATTCTATTCTGTAAAGATTTACAGTCTCAGAAACCCAAAGGGCAGTCGTCCTAGTGAGTCCTATAGGGGCACTCCCAGTCTGGATTCACTCAGAGTTTTGAGACTGTAAGTTTGATTGTCATTATCACTAGCAAACCCTACTGTTAACCCTGATGTCTGTATCTTTTTGCAAAGATGATGATGAGACCCTGGCTTCTTGTTTTCTCTTCTGGGACTTCTAAAGTCATCCAGGTAGGCAGTTGTCCACTAGATCTATGCCTGTAGCTTGACTTAAATTATTCTATGTAGGGCCGGGACTGTGCCTTCTTTTCTTTACCTACCACAGAAACTAGCACAAATGCTAGTGAAAAATAATTATCTTTCATTTCATCTGCATGCAACACTACCGAATAAATCTCCAGAAGCTACTCTTTCCCTTTAGAAATATTTTAAATATCAATAGGAAAAATGTAAACTTTTTCCATTAGAAAAATAAAAGAGAGGAAGTGAAGATCAGAACCAGTTTAAGAAGACATACAAACTTGCTCGCCCTTACATTCAGGACATCTGTGAAAAGGCGAATTTTTTTTTTAAACCAGAAGATGAGCTTCCTAAATATTGATTTCTTTTGTGCCCAGTGATTCTGAAAGTGCTAGAATCGTTATTTGGAAGTAATGGAGGACTTTAATGCTTGCTTTGCAAAGTGTATAGCAAACAAAACTCGACAATTAATGGTGCCAACTTTGAGCGAAGTAAATGTGAGCCCTCGGCAATATGTATTCAAAATAGACGACACGGAGGAAATATATGACGCTGAGGAAATGTTTGCTTTAATAATTCAGCTGTGCATTTACAGTGTCCTATGGGTGCCAAGACTTTTGAAAAAAGATCTTGAAGTGTTTGGGTCAAACACGCTATAAAACCCCAGGCCCCAAGGGATAGTTTGTTGGGGGGACAGTCTAGTGTTGCGTGGCCATGAGTACACAGAATCCCAGTCATCCCATAGGGAGAGACCAGAGGACCACCACAATAAGGCTCAGCTCTTCTAGCTGAGCCCATCTTCCTATTGGTGGCCTGTTGGGTTGCTCTGCCTCTGCAGGGACAACCAGTAGGTCTACAAAAATCACGCAAGCCAAGCGCAGTCTCGATTATAGTAATGGTTAACACCTTAAGTGCTGTCCTAGTTCTCGAAGTGCTATTATAACAAACACACCACAAGCAGGGGTGGGGGTGGGGGTGGGGGCACGGCTTTAACAAGCAGGAGCTTGCTCTCTCGCAGGGTAGGAGGCTGAAAGTCCATCTGCATGCTGCCAGCTCAGGAGGAAGACTTCTTGGCTCTGGAGGAAGGTCCTGGTCTTTTGAACACACTTCACATGGTTTGGCATCTCCCTCTTCACCCATCTCTGCTTCGGTAGGCCTAATCTGCTCTTTCTGTATCTTAAAGGTGATTGGTTTAAAGTATGCTCCACACGGAGATGGCCTTTTAACATAGTAAGAAAATTCATTCCCCAATGAGATTTAAATCACAGATATAGAGGGAGGGATTGACAACCAACAGGCCTTAATTGATGTCTTGGTGGCACAGTGGTTACTGTTGGCCTGCTAACCACAAGGTCAGCAGTTCGCAACCACCAGCCATTCCTGGGGAGAAAGATGAGAATTTCAACTCCACGTAGAACCACAGTCTCAGAAACTCACAGGGGCAGTTCCACTCTGTCCCTTAGGGTCACTATACATCAGCATCAAAGTGAGTTTCGGCTTTTGGTTAATTATCTACTAGACCTGTGAATTAGCCAAGTTACTTCTCAAAACCATTCACATACTCATTCATTTCATCATTAGTTGGGGGTCTCTAAAATGTGCAAGAAGGAGTCTTGGCGGTAGAGTGAGCTATACATTGAGCTGCGAACTGCAAGGTCAGCTGTTTGAATACACCAGTAGGGCTGACAGAGAAAGATGAGACCTGCTGATGCCATCAAGATTTCTAGTCTCAAAACCCCACAGAAACAGCTCTACTTGAGCCTGTTGGGTCACGGGGCTCATGATTGACTCAATGGCAGTGAGAAAAGGTGCAGACTACCATGCTACACATTGAGGATATCATCAGCGGGATGCAAAAACAGCATGGTCTTTGAAAAAGACACCACATGTCAGTTAACCAAGGTATTGATTGTTCCCTCCTTCACTGCTTGTTATCCGTCCCACAGGCAGGGACACGCAGCCTCTTCCAACCCTCCTCCGGATCCATGTAGAATGTTTGATCTGTGATCATACTTGTCTGAATTCTGGGCATTATTAGTTAAGTCTCTACCTTACATAAGTGCTAAATATAACTCAGCAAAAACCCAAACCCACTGCCATCAAGATGATCTTGACTCACATGCACTCCCGATAGAGACTGTAAAGAACAGGAATCCAGGCCAAGGCCAGTCAGAGTTATGGGAGGTGTGAGCATTTGTCTGCACTATCTAGGAGAGAACCAGGAGTTGTCTTACCAAATCTCTTCCCTACCAAAGCTTCCTTCAACCGAGTGGGCTGAGGTCTTGGCAAGACACCAAGTTCTTCCCAACCACCCACAGTTTTCATTGTAAAACGAGGTTAAAACAAGCATTAAGGAAAATGGATCCCAGAAGAGGAGGACACTTGTTCGGGATTCGCTTGTGTTCCTCAAAGAAGATACATGGAAGTGCTAATCCCTGTACTATCGAATGGACACACTGGGCTCTTGTTTGTTTTTCTTATGCTACAGGTTAAATTAACATGGTCACGCAGGAATCCTGGTCCAATTCCTTCTGAGCGGTGGCTTAGCAAAGGGAAGAAGACACACAGGGACAGGGTCACACACAGGGGAAGAGCATCACATGAAAAAGATACAGCCACAAGCAACACTGGTACACCAAGGATTGTCAGCAATCAGAAGAACCTGACTCGGTCAATATTAAACTTGGACTTCTGGCCTCAAGAAATTTGAGACGATACATTTCTGCTCTTTAAAGCCCCCCACTTTGTGATATTTGACTATGGATGCATGAGGCAACTAAGACAATAGTTTTCCTGAAGAACAAATGTAGGTTCATATAATTTGTCTTAGTAATGGACTGCACAGAATTTTGTGTGTATGTGTGTGTGTGTGTGGTGGGGGTGGGGATTGGCTGCTGGAAGTATAAATTTGATCCTTTGACTGTGGTCGTTTTCCATTTAACACTGTTGTTGCATTCTCTAAGGGCTACGTTACACCTTGCTGGCAGATCATTTCTTTTCCTTTTGATGTAAACGGGTCATACAGTGAAGAAGGTGCCCTTGAAGAGCACTGGTGAGCAGGAGAGCAGGTCACAAACGGGCAGGAAAGGGGATTCTAGCTTACCCCATGCTTTTCCTTTTCCAAGGAACACCCGGCCAACAGATGCTGAAAGGAGACAGGGACCTCCCTCTTAAGAGACAGCAGCGATAAAAAGACTTTCCCTGTATCTGACACCATAAATTCTGGTTCCTCATCTCCTGAACTCTGTGAGGATACATTGCTGCTTTTTAAAGCTACCTACTTATTTTATTTGAAATATTTGTAAATTAAACTCTGATCGAGGCTCATAAGACAAAGTCCTGATGCCATTGAGTCAGTTCCAACTCCTATGGACTGTGCAGGAGAGGGCAGCACTGCGTGATAGGATTTCCTAGAGCGTAGACTGTAAGCACACAGCCACAGCTTCTCCCACAGAGCAGCTGCTGGGTTCAAATCACTGAGCTTTCTTTTGGTTCGTAGCTGAGTATTTCGTCACTGAGCCACCAAAGCTCCTGATAAATACTTTAGCCCAGTATATAAAAACAATTCTTAAAAGCGAACAATTAGAAAATAACCCAATTACGAAATGGGCCCCAAATCTGAGCAGACACCTCATCAAAGAATTTACACAGATATCAAATAAGCATATAAAAATATGCTCACCGTTTTAAACATAAACCCAAGGCCACTGTGTCAATTCTATTTCATCGCAACACTAGGTCGGGTTTTGAAGTTACAAGTCTGTAGGGGAGGAAATAGTCTCATCTTTCTCTCACAGAGAAGCTAGTAGGTTCAAACCAGTGACCTTACAGTCAGCAATCCAACAGTTATCAGCAGGACCACCAGGCTTCCTTCATATAACATTAGGAATTATAAATTAAAACAACAATTCAATACCACTATATACTTACTCGGATGACTAACAATCAGGAGCTCTGACAGCACTGAATGCTGGCAAGGATAAGAAGCAGCAAAACCTCTCATCCAGTGCAAATAACAAACTCTTTGGGAGATGTTTGGCAGTTTCTTACAAAGCTAAACATAGTCTTACCACAGAATCCAGCAATTGCACCCTTAGGTGCTCACCAAAATGAGCTGAAAACTTATGTCTGTGCAAAAACCTACACACAAATGTTTATACCGGATTTATGCAAAATTGCCCAAACTTGAAGACAACCAAGATGTCCTTCAATAGCATGGATAAGCAAACTGGCATATCCTATATTACTCTGCAATAAAAAGCAACGTGCTAACAATCTACAAAATGTGGGGGGAGGTCAGATGAGCAGGCATTCCCCCCACTGAAGGCAATCAGTTGCCAGACTCATCCCACCACAGGGGTGGGCCTGCCCCCTGCCTCTGGGGACAATGGACAGCCTCCATAGGCGGAGTTTTCACCCTACTGACAATGGTTCCTATGGAGACCCAGAGACCACCCCCTAGACCACCCTCTCATTACTGTGTTACCTACAGTGTAACCCCTTCCTGTGATGTACATCTCTACCTGTAATTAGTGGGCTGGCATTCCCCCAAAAGGTATATAGGTGTGAGTCAGCGATATAGAGCTCTCTACTCTCTCTGATCGCCTCTTGCTGCTCACTCCCTGGTCACTCCCCTCTCTTCCCCCTCTCCTCTCCCATCCTCTCTCCCTTGTTCCCTTGCCCTCCTTCCCTTCCCCCTCTCTCCACATGGACCACCAAGCTGGGCTGAGGTGAGCAATGCTACCATGTAATGTGTCTAACTGCATTATGGTATCTCTCATGCTCTCGATGACTTTAATATAATACTTATATATCTCAACCGTACAACTGTGCATTACTGAACCCAGAAGTAGTATTACTGAACCCGTGGGTAGTAGTAATAGCAGCAGCGGGTGGGGGCTGGCCCCCCAACCCCCATCGCCATTTTAATTTAATACTACAACAAAAGACATGAAAGACCCATCAATGCACACTGCTAGTTGAAAGAGGTCAGTGTGGGAAAAGTGCAGGCTATGTGATGCCAACTATAGGACATCCTGGAAAAGGAAACTCTAATGTGAGGGAGCTGTAACCTCAGAGATGGCATAAGACAGCAAGAAACGATGGTAGAGAAACAGCATCAGCAGAGTCAAGAGACCAGCCAGAGGCAGTGCAGGAGCCTCAACTCCCAGATCAAAGTGGCTCTGGTAGGTATACCAACCCACAGAGCAAGAGAACTGAGTACCTACCTTTGGGCTGGAGCCTTCCTGGTAGAGTGGGGTACCTCCAGGCACTTGTCCAATGACCCGAGACTTGCCAACCCACAGAGGGAGAGCATTGAGCATCTTCGGTTTGCGGCTCGCTCGTTCCTCACTCAGTAAGGAACTTACTGGCAGACCCAAAGAGCTTTTTAACAGTTGCTCAGCCAAGGAAGATGCCAGGCTGAGGGGCAGAAAGCCTATAGGTATGGCCAAAAAAACTGTCCTCATTGAAGAACTATATCCTGAGACTTTCCTGATCTTATATTCTAAGCTGTCACTTCCCTAATAGTCCCCTGTGATCAAGTTAAATTACTTAGTACAGGTAATTCATATCTTCATATGTTTTGTAATTCCCACCAAATGATTGAGTGGGGCCATGCAAGTAGGGTATGTGCAACACTAACAGAGGCAATGGTTAGTTCGCCATTCTATGGGGCGCTTAGGTGAGCTATCTCAGAAGCCGGAAGAGAGAGAGTCCTGTGACCATCAAGAAAAAAGAGGCACTTATGGAGTGCATGTGAGAAGACTAGCTGAATTATCAGAGGCAGCCGAGGTCCCAGTACCGAGATCATGAGACAGCAAGAACCCATGTGGCTGAGAGGCCAAAGACCAGAGAGATACACAAGCCTGTCAGCATGGCCGAGAAGAGATGCTGTGGACACAAAGTTCTGTGTTCTTAGCATTATGCAACCTGTTTGCATCCCTCACAAATCCCATAATCATGAATATAGTCTATGAGTTCCGTGTGGCCATTGAAACAAATTATTGAACCCAGCAGAGAACAGTGAAATAGAATGGTGGGGAAGAGATGAGGGGGTCAGAATAGGGTATAGAAGGTTGGAGGTTGGAGGCCTGTCTGATCCCTACCTCTTAGGAATCATCTTTGGAGAGCCTTGAAGTTGGATTCAACTTCTCACCCCTGAGGCTGGTAGAGGTCAGGCTTGCTCCCCATGCCATTGCAGTGAACTGTAGAAGCCCATAGAGTAGTACACAGTGTTGTGGGAGGGACGCTTGGTGTCAAAACTGGTTAAAAGGATAAGAGACAAAAGGCATGAATGATTCCCAATAAGAATCAGCCTTGGTCTAGGGATGCTGACGGTGTAACGTGAAAGGAGGCCCGTGCCCGGTGTTATTTTTAAAGTGGGTGCAATGAAAAGTGCAGCATCAAGATTTGAGGAAGACTCCTGAGCAACTTGTGATCTAGAGAGGACACAACCTTGCTGATTGAAAGCCAAGAGGACTTGAGCCCCCAAATCAAAATCAACTGTCATCGAGTCAATGCCAAGGGAGAGGAAGCCTGTAGTAGAGAGTCGAAATGCTCCTGTGGGTTTCCTAGTCTGTAACTCTTTACAGGCGGAGAAAGCCAGCTTCTCCCGCAGAGCAGCTGGTACTTTGGAATTGCTGATCTGGTAGCTCGCTGCCCAACAGGAACCCTCCGCCCCCAGGGCTCGAGAGGACTTGATGCACTTGCTAAGGAAGATCACAGGTTACAGCCCTCACAGGGATTACAGTCCCCCCAAACCAGCCACTGCCTTCCGGTGAGCGTTCTGACTCATTGCAACCCTACTAGGATTTCCCAAGCTGTACGTCTTTGTGGGAGCCTCATCTTCCTCCAGTAGGGTGGCTGGTGGGCTTGAATAACTAAATGTTCCGTTCGCAGCCCACCATTTACCAATTTGGCTACCAGAGTTCCTTCACATGGATGACACCTCAACAAAATAGACAATGAAAATGCACACACTGGGACCAATTACAAACATCCTGATAAATGGAGAGATTTAAGGTGTCAAGGATTTGGATCCACCTTCAAACCTCATGGAATCAGCAGTCAAGAAATTAAACACCTGGGCAAATCTGCTACAAAATATCTTTTTAAAGTGTTTTAAAAAATCAAGCATGTCACTTTGAAGACTAAAGCTAGCAAAATAAGTAAATCCCCTCAATAAGAAGCTGACGGGTATTTGTTGTTTTTTGTTTGCTTTTTGTATCCTTATATGACATTTTTTCAACTTATTTTTTATTTTAAGTTTTATTGACATATAAATCACATATACAATTCAATAGTTTAAATCTCTGAAAAAGAGTTGTATAAGCATCACCACAATCCATTTTAGAACATTTTCTTTTTTCTTATACGTATTACTATTAGTTCTTCATTTCCCCCCAACTTCATCTGCTATAACCCCAAGAAACTATTAACCCAGTAACTCTCTTTGTAGATTTATGTATCCTGAATTTCATATGAAAAAACACACACAAAAACAAAAAGAAAATAAAAACATGCAACAACAATCACAAAATTAAAGAGCCAAACCTTAATTGGAAATCAGCAAAGTAATAATAATAACTAGAAATCTAACAGTAACTAAAACAAATTTAAAATGGGTCAAATAGAAGAGCAAATGGTAAGGTGTTAAATCTTAACCTAACTACACCTGCATTAGGGAACCCTGGTGGCAGAACGGTTATACGCTGTGGGGTTAAGGGTAAGAGGGAACCCCACAAAACATCACAGGTTTGGTAGGCGCAATTGTACAGCGATAATAAGTAGAGATTATAGTAAAGTCATAGAGAGCATGAGAGTTAAAGGATAGAGTCAAGTAATGGAGTCAGACGCAATTCATGGTAGCATATCTCACCTCCGCCCCGGCTTGATGGTCCTCGTGGAGGGGGCTTAGCCATCAGACAAGAAGCCGCTGCTTCATCCTCTTTAGTCACCTTCTGGCCACCCTCCCGAGTACCAGGGAGCCTCATTATTTATTGCTCACCACGCATCATAATCATACATCACAGAAA
>NW_022109768.1:7621889-7655816 GCF_000313985.2 Echinops telfairi | reverse complement strand
GAGGCTTTCTGCTCTTGTAAAGAGTTACATTCTCAGAAACACAAGGGCTGTTCTCTTCTGCCCTTAGGGTTTCTGAATCCGAATCAACTGGATGGCAGTGAAACACCTGGGTGAGTCCATGTTAAGTGGGTTTGACTTTATTGTGACTTTGTGTTCAACAGGATGATACACTGCCTGATCGTAAGCCATCTTCACACTTGTTGCTATGTTTGAGTTTATGTTGCTAAGTGATGCTAAGCAATGCATAGGAGGAGCACAAGAGAGTTTTTTGGAAAGTGAAGTTATAATACAAGTGAAACACTTTTGATACTGTAATGTATGCCATCATGCATGCATAAAAAACCCATAGAACAATACAATATAAATAGTGAGGCCATTAATTTTGATGATTAGTTTTTGTTTTGCTTTGGTTTATATCACTCTGATTTGGAACCAACTCGATGGCACCTAACAATAACAGCACCTGATTCAAAGATGTGAACATCTTAAAGAGGGTTGTGCATCCATTACCACAATCAACTGGAGAACATTTTATTCATTGTTGTATCCATTATTATTATTAATCCCCACTGCCCGCCAACGTTTCCTGTCATAACTCTAAGAAACGTATAACAACAAAACAGAATAAAACACAGAAATACCTCAATCCAAAAGACAGCAGAAAGTAATAAGAACTGGAACAGTTAAAAATGGATCAAAAGGGAAAATAGAAACTGTTTTGAGAATGATGAGGGCAATGAATGTACAAATGCGCTTTACACAATTGATGTGTGTATGGATTGTGATAAGAGTTGTAAGAGCCCCTAATAAAATGATTTTTTTAAAGGGAAAATAAATGGTAAGGTGTTAAATTTTAACCTAACTATATCTGCAGTAATACACTTTGCAAGGTACTCTGGGCACCAGACTATTCACAGCCTTCATCCATGGTCTGAAGGAATTCAATGGAGGCTTAGTCCATGTCTCTTTGTAAATGGATCTTGTTAGGGGCTGGCAAGACAGTGCTAACTCAGGGTTACTTTGTGTATAAGAGAACAAAACGTTGCCTGATCCTCTTCCAGCTTCATAATCATCGCTGCATGTGAGCTCATGAATACAGTCATTTTGGCAATCTATCTCATCGAGGGTCTTCCTCTTGTCTGCTGACCCCATGACTTTACCAAGCACGACGCATCTTTGTTCTTGACCATGCGCTTACCAAGTGTGATGTCTCTGTTCAGCCAGGGATCCCTGTTGATGACAGGCCCAAAGAAAGTGAGAAGAAATCGGGCCATCCTCATTTCTAAGGGGCATTCTTACACTCCCTGCAAGGCGGATTTGTTTCTTCTTCTGGCAGCACGTGGTGTATTCAATATTCTTCAACAATACTACAATTCAAATAGATAATGATAATGTATCAACATCTGTTACACAAATTTAACAAATAGGCCAATGTAGTATGTTAATAATAGAAGAAACTATCAGAGAAGTAGGAGAGTGTTATATGGGAGCTTTCTATACTTTTTGCTCAATTTTTCTGTAAACCTGAAACCTCTCTAAAAAGTAAAGTTTATTTTAATAAGAGAAAACAGACTATGGTTCCCTCTTCACTTACACCTTCCAAATCTTAATTAAGCAAATCATTTTCTAAAGCCCTGGTCGAAGCTCAGAATGGGTCGATGGGAAATGTAGTTCTATTTTAGCTGAGTTGACACAGTGCAAATCGACCACAATTCCCTTTTCCATACTTGCAGCAGGAAATTAAGTGGTGTGCTCAAGGGCCACTGTGGAAGCAGCAGGTATCAGCCAGTACCCCCAAGAGGATAGAATAAGAGCTAGAGAAACATGACCTGCTGTTCCATCTCTCCAGGAAGTTCCGCTTCCAACTCCAAGTCCAGGGCAAACTCATTTTTGTGTAATACGGAAGGAAACATTTCTTTACATATGTGCGTGAACTATGATTGCTCGTCAGAGCGAGCTAAGCATTGCCAGTCCTGCGTCATCCCTACGATTGGCTGTGATTGATAGGCTTTCCACTGGCTGGCTTTGGGATGTAGATTGCCAAGCTTTTTGTCCCAGTTTGTTTTCATCTGGAAGGTCTGCTGATGCCTGTGCAGCACAAGCTTCCACTGAGACATCGCCGGCGAACGTATATAAGATGCATTGGCCTGGAATTGAACCCGGGTACCCTGTGTGGTGGGTGAGAATTTTACCATAGAAACCCCACTGTTCCTCTTTGCAGCACTTAAGCATAGTTTTACTTCATTCAGTGAATCCTGGTTGAGCATCTACAAATTGCCAAGAACTGTCTTCGCATATAGAACTCCTCAATTCTCCCAAAAAGCATTCTTAACATCAGATAATTAAATGGATTTTCCTGATAATGCAAAAACTCAGAAAGACTGCTTCAGAACTGCCCGCAGAGCACAAGCCACAGAGGAGGATTCTCAGCTGCGCAGCACAGCAGGGAATCCCTAGAAACCGTGGAGAGATGAAGTGCAGAAACCAGACTTCACTTACTACACAATTTTGCCTGGAGCTGCCCCTGCATGAAACAGCCAAAAATAATTTCAAAACTGCCTGAGTGTTGAGTTCTTAGTGGTGGCCGATTCCCACTGACATCTCACCAGAGACTTTCTTTTCTTTTTTTATGATTGCCCCCCACCCCCTATATTCTCAACCAGATGTCTTTGAATGGCAATCTAATTTCTCTCACCTTGGGGTGGCCAGAGGGGAAGTGGGCTTGGGGGTGGGTAGGCAATGGGGTGAGAGTTTTAAAAATTACATTCCATGACTGATTGCCTGAGATTATGTATGAGGTGTGATTATAAACTCATGTAGACCATTTTCATGTGTGACTTGTCTCATGTGTAAATCAAAACTCCTATGTGAAATGTGCCATTTTATGCAATGTTTGAAAATGACCACAACCTAGCGTATTTGGCAGGAAATGTTAAAATTGCTCTCGAGTGCAAGGTAACTGTATACCCTGACTTCTCTCCCAAGGAGGTATGTCATTAAAGACTATGAAGTGTCCTTTCTTATGAGATTTGTTAAGTGGAACTATGTTTGACTAAGAAAGGAAGAGAGAAAAATTATATTTATAAGGTTATGGTCACCTGAGTACTACATAGGCTTTTGACAGTTGTTATGAATTACTTGGCAATAATGATAAATGAAACTGTTTTCTGAAAACGTAGGAGGTATACGTTTGGATTAAAGTCCATTAAAATTATGAAAGCATTTCTGTACTGAATAATTATCACACTCCTTACAACCATTGACCATTATTTTCCATAGGTTTAGTTAAATGAATCTGGGATTAGACAGAGTAGAAACACTAAGCAAATGTTCACATGGACTTCTAAAGAGTTATTTATATTTAAAAGAATCCTTATAGCTGAATAAGCTAAAGAATGAAATGTTTCATGACAAATAAATAACAAAAAGAAAAATAGCAGGTTATAGAGTTTATAAGAATTGGATTTTCCTTTGGGACAGAGATAGTTAAATCCCTTGGACTGGAGTTTGAGGAACGACTATGGCCTGCCCAGCGTGGTGTTCCTGGTGCTGTTATTCGGTGCCAGTACGTGGTTTCTGACTCATAGTAACTCTTTGTACAACTGAGGAAGTGCTGGCTGCCCCTGTTCAAGGTCGAGTCTTTGTGCCAGCCCACCTCTTTGAGGGCCTTCCTCTTTTGGGCTGACCCATTTACCAACGAAGATGCCTTCTCCAGGGATGATGCCTCCTGATAAGAGGTCCAAAGGGAGTGGGGTCACGGGCTGATGCCTGATGTGTCCACAATGACCCTTGAGCACACCACTTAATGATCTGATGCAAGTATGGAAAAGGGAATTGTGGTCGATTTGCACTATGTCCACCCAGCCAAAAGAGAACTACATTTCCCACTGGCCTTTTCTGAACTTCGACCAGGGCTTTAAAAATCATTTGCATAAGATTTGGAAGGTATAAGTGAAAAGGGGACCATAGTCTGTTTTCTCTTATTAAAATAAACTATTTTTTAGAGAAGTTTCAGGTTTACAGATTATTGAACAAAATGTATCGAAAGTTCCCATATAACTCCCCTACTTCTCTAATAGTTTCTTCTATTATTAACATATTACATTAGCGTGGCCTATGTGTTAAATTTGAGTAACAGATTTTGATACAGTATCATTAACTGAATTGTGGTAGTGTTGAAGAATATTGAATACATACACCATGGACTGCCAGAAGAGGGCAGGCCTGAAAATATCATAGTTTGGTATGATAATCCTCAAGGTAGCACCTTTGCAGCAGAATTGTCCAATGCAATATGTCGTGTGACTTCCTGGCTGCTGCTTCCATGGGCCTCGAGTGCAGATCCAAGTAAAATGAAATCTTTGACAGGTTCGACATTTTCTCCGTCAGTTATGGTATTGCTCAGCACAAGGACTAAAAACGCCACAGAAGTCAGGCTCACGCCCAACAGACTGAAAAGAGAAGTTCAGTAAGCCATTTTTCCTCTGGAGTGCATAATTCTCAGAACACGGAGGAGTTCATGAACTGCGGGGCTCGTAGAAGCCAGGGAAGATGATTGTTGCAAACACAACGTCCTCAGGAGGAGGCGGGCGGGACAAATCTGCCTTCGAGTCTGAGGAAAGTGGACTGCTGGCTGCATTTCAAAAGCCGAGCCTAGAAAGCAGGTCTTCTTGCAGAATTGTGATTTATTATTACAACTTCAATACATAGCCTAATCATGATAAGAGTGAGATTGAAGGGGAAAAGATTCAGCAGAAATCTTATTTGGAAAAAAAAAAAATTAAAAAAAAAGAAATCTTATTTGGGAAATAAATCCACTTTAAAGTGGTCCTCTAGAGTTTAATTATTTGAGGGGGTCTCTTTCCTTATGGGTCTGTAAGAGAACACAATGCAATGTTCTTTAGAATGATTAATGATTAGAAAATCATGAACAAATGAGGGAAATAACATCGGACCAAAGTTGAGGTTAAATTACCGAAGCTAGAGGTTTTAATAAGGAATCCAGACGGATGGGTCAGGATGCCCAGAGACGGAGGACTGGACAAGGAATCAGGCTGAAGGCATTCCTGTTGCACTGAGCTACTTTGAGCATGCAAATAGAGACTCCTTGCTGAGAAGTCATTTTGCAAATTTGCCCAGAATTGCAAATGTGAACTCAGAACGTGCTGTTCCCTCAGCTTCCAAAGGGTCCAGGGCTGAAGCGTCCCACCTGCCTGCGCTTACGTGTGTAAGCGGAGCAGCTGCCACTTCTCTGGTTGATGTAGACGTGAAATTCCCTAGCAAAATATAACATTGGCATCTGGCCTTAATTCCACTTTGATTGAAACTTTATAATGCTATGTTTTGTAATGATTCCAAGAAGGATTGGGATGGGGGCAGGATTTAAAATAACTAATGAGAAGGGTGCATTTTTGAAATTTCCCACCTGGGATCTCATGCATGCTTTATTGCAAGTTTGTCTGTGCCAGAAACAGGATATTATTGCTTCCACCAACATAAAATGGGATTGATAAATAAGGTCATACATAAGTAAATCCAGAGAAAAAGTCAAATTTTCATTCCGGTTCAAATGCAGTATTCCCAGATAGTAGTTGCTGAGCACATAGGTTTTAAAAGCATCGGAAAGGCACTATGAAAATGACATGCAAAAAATGGCTTCCGTTCCAATGGCATTATTAACATGCGGAAGGGAGGAACATATGTTGGTGGGGGGGAGTACAGTTGCTATAATACAAGTACAAACAGATTCAGTTAGAGGCCGAAAAGAGACTGAACATTTTTGCCTGTGACTTACTGACAGTTTTTTTAGAAAAGGTGAACTGAAACTCAAACAATTGAAAGACAAAGCGGAAGAGTGCACTGCATGCAGAGGGAAGTTTCAGGAACCGGTAGTTTCCTAGGTAAAAGTAAGAGTGCAGCAAAAATATAGAAGTGGACAGGGGCTGGAGCTGACAACTCAGGAGCACACGGTCTATTTGGAAGTTAAATCAGAATTTCTGGGGTTAAGCTTACTGCTTCAGGTATGTCTAATGGCTCTATAGCAAAATCCAAGCCAAACCCACCACCAAGAAACTGATTCTGATGCATAGCAACCCTGTATAGTGTTTCTGAGAATATAAGCCCTGACAGGCACCGGCAGCAGCATCTATCGCCCGTGAGCAGCAGGTAGGGTCGAACTGCCAATCCTTGAGTTAACAGCCCAATTCATAGCCTTCAGTCACACCAGGGTCCCTTAGTAACTCTATGGGTGATTATTCTGTGTTGCTAAGAATGATAAGCCCTTCTATTTTAGTACACGTTCTATATGACTATTCAACATGTAAGGAGCTTACATATTGCACTGTAATTCAAACAATATTTCATCCTCGTTACTTCTACACACAAGCCCATTGCTATTGAGGCCATTCTGAGTCTAGGAACTTTGTCAAAACCAAACTCATGGCCCTCGAATGGATGACAATGCATAGTGACCCTGTATGACAGAGCAGAACTGCGGTTGTGAGTTTCTGAGACTGTAATTCAAGGGAGCAGAAAGCCCTGCCTTCCTCCCAAAGATTGGATGGTGGTTTCAAACTGTTGGCCTAGCAGTTAGCAGCCCAACACCTACCCACTGCCACTAGAGCTCTAGAGGATCATGGGAAACCGGCCCAGAGGGTTCCAAGGCTGTAGCTCTTCACAGAGCAGACTGCCACATCTTTTTCTCATGGACTGGCTCCTGGACCAGCCGCCTACCTTTCTGTTAGCAGCCAATGATTTAACCACTTTGCCATCTTATTGGCACTGCCATCAGGGAAGGACTGTCCATAAACAAGGTAAGTGTATGCTTAGGTCATCAAGAAAATAGGGGTACCAGTTGTCCAAAGCAGAGCTATCGATGCTAAGCAGACTGGACACAAGGAAAAGCAAGTGCCACCGTGGAAGGGAATGGGCAGGGCACTCAGTGAAATTGATACCAGTTCCAGTGGTGAGAATGTGCCACCTGGGAATGAAATGCAAGCAGGGACATGAGGGCACCCAGGTACAAGATTGTTTCCGTTATGAGACCCTTACCACGTCAACACCCTCACTGACATCTGTCTCTTACAATCTTGTCCCATGTAAATTTTGGGGTCTCCTGGTAGTAGCCTATTTCTTTCTAATAAGAAGAGAGATGGGATGACCTGTGAAGCCTAACTTTTGCTGCATTCATCCCTATGCAACTGGAACCAGCATGAGGGGTTACCGGCAAGGACAGAATATATTAAAATAGAAAGACTTCTCTGATACATCCTGGTAAACAACCAATCTCAGGAAAGCACAAAACCAAAAGAATTTGAATAACTCCCACTGCTTTGCAGTGAATTAAAACAACTTGTTTTTTTAGCATGTACAGAGTTTTGGCCTAGTTTTAGAAATAATATTATTTGTAAATATAACTTGAAAATATATTTGTCATACACATGAATATAATCCAGTATACATTTAATACTAACTAATAATATTAGCAAAGGGGTACATATAGTCTCATCTTTCTTCCATGAAGCAACGGGTGGGTTTAAACTGCCAACCTTGAAGTTAGTGGTTCAACGCTTACCGAACAACACTACCAAGACTCCTTTTTATAACATCAGTAATAATTTAATATAATACTGACATAGGCAGCACCCAAACTATCTTTTAAATGGATGTTTATATGACATGAAACATTTTTTAATGTATCGAGTTTTTTTTAATCATTTATTGCATAGGACATACTGTTTGATATTACTCTATATGTAATACCTCTAATGAGGTATTAGGCACATGAAGAGGAACACAAATTTTAATATTTATTAATTAGGCAAGATATGTTTCTCTTTTGCAACAATGAGTGCTTCTAAATTTGCCTTCTGAGAAAGTCACAAAGGGTTTTTAGCAGAACATTACATTTGTATTTCATCTGAATATTTATGTGTCTCTGTGTAAAAAAGTTGATCAATTACTCAAGAAAATAAATTCAATGAATACCTACATAGTAAAATTTTTAGAAGTGAATTTTGCTTTCTGTTTTCCTTCCAATCGACATTCTTTTAAGAAATTGATTGAAATTGCCAGGATTGCCAAGGAGCACTTGCTCCTTGAAGAACGGTGCATCAATGAAGCATATATCCATAGTTACTTCACGTATGTACACATCATTGACATGAGAGCTGGACAATTCTGCAAAGAAACAAGATGTACGTTTCATAAATTGTGTATATGTTAACAATTGTATTTTCCTTTTCATTTTGGACTCTTCAAAGAGAACCACACGTTCCATTCTGTCTCATCAGCCACTTTACGGAGAGGCCAGTGGCACAATAAGCACATAACTGATGCTGCAATGCTCCTGTTTTGCTCAAAACTAACCAAAATATGCCTTCAGATTGCACATGCCCTTGGTGATACCTATAGTTTTGTGTTCATTTGGCTGGTCCAGGATTCTCAGAGTTTGGGGCAGTGAAGATGCCATAAATCCCATGCTGAGACCTAGCATAATGTAATCCTCAGTGTGTGGCCTGCTTGCCACAGAGTGGACATTGTGGAAGAGCCTCATCATCGGAGCTCCAGATTCTTTGGGCTTGACCCAAATTTTAAAAGTGATAGAAGTTTATATCCAGGTAAAATTAAACAGCAGCAACAAAATGAAGTCCAAAAACATGAACGCTCACACAAGTTAAAAAGAAAAGGATCTGTGATTCACTAAAGTCAATCCTGTTTTAAAACAAGATGAACCAGAAGAGATTATTTCATTGAACTTTCAATGGGACAAAATCATTCTACTAGTACTTTATTGCTGGAATTATTAATAGCAATACAAATGTAACCGTTTATTTCCAAATTTGCATCATTTCCTTGCTTTGGAAAAAAAAATTAATAATGGTATGGAAAATGACTCTGAAATATCTGAAATTGTCACATCACAGACACCCGCCCCCCAAAGTAACAGAAATACAGATCCCTACTTTTTGGAATAATTTTTTCTTTTAATGATGCAAATTATTGGATCAAAAAGGGCCCAGTGATTGTTGACATCATATAGACCATTTAAAAATTCTTGAGTACAAAACTAATGGTGAAAACTATAAGGGGGTGGATATGGTTTTCTCCACCAGCCAGCTCTGTATACTGCTTTGTTTACCAACAATTCAGTCTTAGATGATTGAATCCTAGATTTGCTGTGGGTGGATGTAGTAATTGGACCCGAATAGGATTAATAAACATGAAAACAGTGCACTTCACAGAAATTACATGGTGTCACATTTAAACTGAAGACATGGTATTGACTTAACTCATGAAGTGGAAACACAAGTTAATGAAGAAGGTCAGAATTGGAAATCCATTTTACAACATGGTTTTGCTGTCATTAAAACAATCACTAAACAGGAATCACCTTTTTTGAGGGAGAAATATAATGTCTGGGTTCATACAATAAGGACATTTTGAGGGTTTACTTGAACGTGTGCTTCACTGGACCTATTTTTAAAGGGTCATATTTCAAAAGATGACAACACAGAAAAAAATACTACCTTAATCTGGTCCTGATTCTAGTTTAGGATAGCCTGTATGAGAGGGAGGTGAGAAAGGAGATAAATGATCCAGGTGAGAGACTATAACAATAGTCTTGGCAATAAGCCTAAATCAAGGCAATTTCATGAGAAGTGATTAGATGAAAATAGCTATAAGAATTATAAAAAGGGCATAATTGACATATTTATAGATGCAAAGATAAGGAGAAGGAGGAAATCAAGAGCAGTTCCCATATCCCTGGCTTGGATCAAGCTATGGACTAAGGTTGAGTTTTTCCCACCTCCGAAAATTCAAATCTTACTCATCCTACCAAAACAAACAGAAATTTCTTCTATGTATTCCCTCTTAGTGCCAACTGATGGTGATTTCTCTTTCTGTTAACTAAATCTAGAATGACACCTGTATTTCTCTGTGGTACTTAAATTTTTAACTATTTGTTGAAATGATACGGCTGTGAGTGCTTCTAGTCGATGCTACGTTCTTTGGACATGTTACAAGGAAGGACCAGCCCCTGAAGAAGGGCCTCATACTTCATAAAGCAGAGGGTCAGTGACAAAGAAAAAGATCCTCAACAAGATGAATTGACTGGATACAGCAACGGGCTCACCTGTAACAACAATTACCAGGATGGTTCAGCACGCGCAGTGTCTTGTTCTGTTGTACATGGGACACTAGGAGCAGAATGACTTAGCAGCATCTCACATGCCGACGACCATGCCTAGGACCACACAGTGGTGTGCAGTGAATAGAAAAAAGTGTGCTCTTGTGTCTCCTGGAAAGTACTACATCCTCTCAAGCCTAAAACGTAACTCCAGAGCCCATGTTCTTTACTTCTTTCAGTGGGGAGGTGTGCTTTGGACTCTGCTGACAATTTGATGGCAGTCTCGTAAAGCTTATGGATCTCTTCCAGAAAAATGTTTTTCAGCACAGAACACCAAACATATTAAATTACAATGAAATGACAAAGTATATGAAATAAAGGCGATTATACTGAAATATAATTATCAAAAAATTGAAAATAAAAAATTCATATGATACTGTGTTTATAAAGGCATTAAATAAGAAAAGACATTTCAAATATTAAATCAGTACCATTTGTCGATCCTGACTCTTAGGAACCTAATAGGTCCCCAAGGCTGTAAATCTTTATAGGAAGAGACGGCCTCATCTCCTTCCCACAGAGCAATTGGTGGGTTTGAACCACTGTTCTTGTAATTATCAGTCCAACACTGCCATGACAGCACCACTAGGGCTTCTTATTTAAAATACAGACAATCTAAATAAGTTTATTTTTAAAACACTGCTGTTTCTTCAGTCAAGTAGGAACATTAAACTGTAGTCTTTGGGAAAGCAGCAGCAGATATGTCTGGTTGAGCAGTCAATTGGCTTGCATTTTGTTGTTGCACTGATTAAAAGTGTTGAAAATCATAATTTGAAAACATAAATTATTGCCAATCGAATGAAAATTTTCACTTCTACTTCGCAAGAAAACTCTCAAGGAGCACTAGAATTCTGTCAGACTTTTTGAGTTAAATGCTCCTTGTAGCGACGTTTTTTAGCTTCACACTAACGAATTTCTTTCTGTCTAGCTCAGCATCTTCAGTACACTTTATATCAAAAAGAAAAGGGAATGATGGTCCATGGATCAACTTCGATGACAGCAAAGATAAAAATAAACTTTGAAAGCTTTCTGAAGTGTTTGCAAATTTCTTTTTTCAAAGGAAGTGGCAGAATTTTGCAGCTCATTTTCAGAGAGCCAACATACCCAGTCCAGCATTGAGAGTTCACAAGGAGGTTCGACTTGAGCATCTTTGCTCTGAGCATTTCCAAGGTTTCAAAAGAATCCAATATGCGGACAATGTGTTCCAAACGTCCTTGTTCACTTAGTAAAGGTTAAAAATTCTTAAACTGTCCAGTTTTGCATCCTTTTAAGAGACAATAAAAATGACTCGTCTCCTTTCACATACTAGGAAACATTTGTAGGCAAAGAACATGGAAAAGCAGACGCCACTGTGAGAACACATGTCAGGTTTGGCGAAGTGTAGTATTAAATTAAAAAAATTGACGCTAGGGCGGGGAAGGGCCAGCCCCCACCCGCTGCTACTAATATTACTACTTCTCGGATTCAGTAATACTACTTCTGGGTTCAGTAATGCACAATTGTACGGTTGAGATATATAAGCATTATATTAAAGTCATCGAGAGCATGAGAGATAATACAATAATACAGTCAGACACATTACATGATACCATCGCTCACCTCAGCCCAGCTTGGTGGTCCACGTGGAGAGAGGGGGAAGGGAAGGAGGGTAAGGGAGCAAGGGAGAGGGGAGTGACCAAGGAGTGAGCAGCAAGGAGCTCAGAGTCAGAGAGCGAGATCTATATTGCTGGCTCACACCTATATACCTTTTGGGGGCAAGCCAGCCCACTAATTACAGGTGGAGACATACGTCACAGGGAGGGGTTGCACTATAGGCTACACAGCAATGAGAGGGTGGTCTAGGGGGTGGTCTCTGGGTCTCCATAGGAACCCTTATCAGTAGGGTGCAAACCCCTCCTACAGGAACCAAGCTAATGGTCCCAAGCTTCAGCGAGTAGTCCATTGTCTCCAGCAGCAGGGAGCAGGCCCACCCCTGTGGTGGGATGAGACAGCAGTCTGGCAGCAAGTATCTGACTTCCCCCCACAGTGAAGGTCCAGAGCTGGGCAGTAACTAGCCGTCAACACTGCACCAGTGTCTCTGGACAAACAGGCCATCCTCTGCTGTGATCTAATTTGAAAGTGATAATGAGTCCGTAGGACATGGATGGACACTGTGGCTGCATCAATGGGCTGTAGCATAGAAACAATGGTGAGGATGCTGCAGGACTGAGCAGGGCTTCTTACTGTTGTGCATATGGTTGCTCTGGGTTGGAACCAACTCAGTGTTACCTAAGGACAACAGCAACAATGAGCACATGCCACGGTTGGCAATATTTTCGAAAGCTGCCGAGTAATAGAAAAATATCTGCAGTTTTTCTTTGCATCACAACATTTTTATTATGTGAATTTTTATAATACATACAAAAAGTGCAGAAATGTAATATATCAATATAAATACAGTTAATAAAGAATGGTGACATTTTTCCCCCTTTAAGAGGCCATGATTCCCATTTCTAGTAAAATAAAGAGACTGCACATAGGTAGAAACAGGTTGGTTGTTAGCTCCACGGTTTTGCTAGAAATGATCTATAAAGGCATCCCCCACCCCCTACTTACCATAGAGTGTCAAAGGGGAGTTAAAAGAAGGTTTCCTTGTGGGGTCCTACCATATGAAAGAAGCTATATTCTATTTTAGCAGGGTCAACACATAGAAAACATTTAAATTAAACGTCATTACAAAAGAATGAAGCAGTAATGAGGTTCTGGCTAACAAGGGTACTAAATGAGAATAATGTATATTCATAGAATCCAAAACAAACAAATGAACGAACAAAAAAACAAAAATGGTTGTTATAAATAAGCTCTAAGTGCACTGTAAGCATGTAGATTCTTTGTTTTTTTCATGTGTATTTTTAAGCAATGGAAGTGTCGACTGTGCTAGACTAACTACATGATGGTCTATACCGCACTGAGTGGAACTTCTGTATTATGAAGTAATACCGTGTTGTAAGTATCATAGAGAAGCATAGTTTGCCTCATATTATGCAAATTATCCTCAATGGAAACCTTCCGGAGTCCTTTGTTTTAGAATAAACTGTAAGCGCTCAAACCAGCAGAACATGATTGTACAATAGCAGTAGGTTCTATTGCATTAAATCGAAACAGCTCTTGAATGAAAAATAGTAGAAAAGAGTTGTTACTTTTTAGTACACAGTAACCCTAGACAATTCAAAGCATCTTAGTCTCCATCAGGGAGACTAATAATTTTTGTCATGCTGCTACCTCCATCATTATTGGATAAAACTGGTGAAAACTGGTCAAACGGATGGCACCAACACTGATGTCCCAGCTAGCACATTGGCAATGAATGCATAGCTGGTGGTCAGTAGAGGGTTTAAAAGATCTTGCCTGTCTTGTTCTTTTCCAGGGTTCTTGACCAGTTCTGTCGTCCTAATCTATGCTGCTGAGCATCCCAGCTTGCTTTCTCATCCTCCACTGACGCTGCTGCCCCTACCATTCTTTGTGCTGTGCTTCCAAAGTCTGCTTCATTGGTCCCTGGCGCCATCGGAGCTCAGCTTCAGTCCTGCGATGTCTGTCCTGTTTCTTTGACCTTTATCTCACCACTGCTCCATCTCCATTTCCATCTCCTTCCTCTGGGCTACAGGCTCCCTTCTTCCCTCTTCCATCTGTGCCAGAGGGCTCTTTGCAAGCTGTCCTTTATTCTTGTTGCTACCAACCCCGATATAAACCACACCTGCCATCTTTCTGCTCCGGGAGTTCTCATAGTGTGCATGATTAGTGACATCTTTCAAGCCCCGCATGTGTGTTCTTATCAACATATTGCTTAGAATTGTCAAATCTCCATGTTTACTATTTTCAACTTCAGCAGTATTCCAAGGATTCCGTCTTCCTCAGAACCTTTTGCCATGAACTTCAACGATAGTATGTATCACTACCTACCACAGAAGAGGTAAATGAATGCTCCTTGATCTTTTTAACAAGTTTATTTTCTTGATCATCTGTTTCTGGAAATTCATGTATTTTAATTGTATGCTCTTGGATTTCTTTCATTTGTTAAACTGTTGGCACTCCTCTGGTGTGAGTGTGTCTGCTTTAGCAATAAGTGGGATGATATTTCGCTCTTTCATGTAAGCGCTTTGGAAATTCACCATCCAGTGGCGCGAGGCTATGTCCTTAAGGAGCAATGAAGTATAAACAACACTACACCCTGTTGTCAGCATCTGTCGTCTACTCACTCAAGGTTCTGCATTTAGGCAGTCCACAAGTGCACTCCCAAGGTCATGGATTACAGGCTGCCAGCAATGACTATTATCCACTGCATATCCAAATCCTGGAGTCTGAACTATTGCAAGCAGTAACTGCACTCCACCTTCATGGATTAAAACTTTGGATTGTTCCACCCGTACAGCCTTTTTTTATCTGATGGGAAGGACCGGGATACTCCGAGCATAAAATCTGTGAGGAAAAATGAGTTGAGTCCAGATTCACCTACTAACCTAAGTGTGTAATCAAAGCCTCTCTTCATTGACTTTTGACATACTTGATTTGGGGATTTGCAAATCCCACATAACTGTCAAAGGTCTTCTGCTGAGCTGCCCAGTGCTGCTGTGGATGCTCCTCTCCGGATTTTCCTGATGACAGCGTCTCAGGTATACTAATATACTGCCATATCGTTTGCTACCTTCATTTATAATCAAAAGTCAGAGTGGGGTAAAATAAAGGCATAATTGTCTTTCTATCCAAGTTCATGGAAAGCTCCATAAATTGTCATTTCTATCCCCAAACCCCTATTCTAAAAGAAAAACTAAGACAGCAGGTTAACTTCTGAAATTCCAAAGGGAAAAATATCAAAGGTAATGTCCGAAGGTTAATTTGTCCACACAATTTATTACCCAACCCATTTTGGGGAGTTGGAATAATAATTACCCAAGAGTAACCATCTCTAAATAAGATCATTCCAGGTAAACTAGGATATTTTGCCATCCTATCCAATATAGAAATATTTAAATGGGTGTGTGTGTGCAGAAGCCAAAAATGATTTAGTTTTGACCACCAAATAGGGAGATATCCATGCTCCCCCCTTACTACGAATCAAACAAAATTTGTGAGAGTTATTAACTCTGACCCAAATGAATAGTTAGAACTTTTTACTTTTATCTGAACTGACATAATAAGCCATGACCATCAATAAAGCAATATTGTGTGTGTGTGTGTAAAAAAGACTCTACATAAACTTTTAGTAAGTTGCAAACTTTGCATTGCTCCAATGACCATTTTCTATTAAAAACTTCATCCTGGTTTGATCAATTAGCTCTTCAAGCAAGCTTCAATGACTGAAACATTTTGAAGGTGATCTTGGGGTTCAGTGACTGGTAAGCACAGTCCTATGGTGCTTAGTGAGCTCCTTTTACCAGAGAAAGAGAGAGAAGGTAGGATGAGGATCAAAAGAGGTGACCTGTGGTCTTAATTCAGTATTCAAGGCTTAGAATAAAGGAGGTTGTCAGGGACCAGCGGAGCTGGATGTGTTTCCTTGCAAGCTCATCTGACTGGAATCTCCCAACCTTCCTGGAGACGAGGTGCACGAAAAAACACTGCCTCTGCAGTGTTTGCACGTCTTTCCAAGAACCAAAGGAAAATGTTTTTCCTTGGGGAAATATTCCAGAAGGCTTCAGGAAAGGCATGGACTCTCCTTCATGGAGGTGAGGAAACGAGTGAGAGGAAATGAGAACACTGCTTTTCAGAACTTTACAATGGACAGGTGTTTGACATTCAGTCTCAATTAAAAATCAGTTTTATAAGGTGTTGTTCTTCCTATTTCACAGTTGAGCAAGTTTAGGCTTAGTATTCACTCATCCATTCATTCATGCATTCATTTGCTCAAGGTCCCCGAGCAGAGTCTAGTGTTGAAGCCCGATCTTTCCATCCACATTGACCTCAACCCAGTTGGACTCAAAAAGAGGAAATCATGTTCACTATGACCCCCCCCCTTTCCTTTCCCTGGAATCTGTGTCCACATATTTATGGTCCCAAGATAAAAAGAGGATAGAAGGAAAAATCAGAATGACCTAAGACCCGAGAGGAAGAAATGCAAGTACTTTGGGGAAAATTGTTATTATTAGGTGCAATTCCAACTTATAGCAATCCTGTGTGCAACAAAGTGAAACACCACCCAGTCCTGCACCATCCTCACAGGTGTTTTCATGCTTGAGCCCATTGTTGCAGCCACTGTGTGCATCTGTCTTTTAAGCCCTTCCCCTTCCTCACTACCCCTCCACTCTACTAAGCCTGACATCCTTCTCCAGGGACTGGTCTCTCTTGATAACATGTCCAAAGAAAGCAAGCCAAAGTCATAACATCCTTGCCTCTACAGAGAATTCTGGCTGTACTTCTTTTTTTTTTTTTCTGATTTTATTTTTTATTTATTTATTTTTTAAACATTTTATTACGGGCTTATACAACTGTTATCACAATCCATACACACATCAATTGTGCAAAGCGCATTTGTACATCATTCTCAAAACATTTTCTCTCCACTTAAACCCCTGACACCAGGTCCTCATTTTCCCCCTCCCTCCCCGCTCCCCCCTCCCTCATGAGCCCTTGATAGTTTATAAATTGGTATTTTGTCATATCTTGCCCTGTCCGATGTCTCCCTTCACCCACTTTTCGGTTGTCTGTCCCCCAGGGAGGAGGTCACACCCAGTTCCTTGTAATCGGTTCCCTCTTTCCTACCTATTCTCCCTTTACCCTCCCTGTTTCGCCACTCACACCGCTGGTCCTATAGGGCTCATGTGCCCTGGATTCCCTGGATTTTCAGTTCCTATCTGTACCAGTGTACCTCCTCTGGTCTAGCCAGACTTGCAAGGTCGAATTCGAGTCATGGTAGTGGGAGCGGGGAGGAAACCTTTAGGAACTAGAGGAAGGTTGTATTTCTCATCATTGTTACATCGCACCCTGACTGGCTCATCTCCTCCCCGAGACCCCTCTGCAAGGGGATCTCCAGTGGCCTACTAATGGGCTTTGGATCTCCACTCCGCACTCCCCCCATCATTCACTATGGTGAGATTTTTTGTTCTGATGATGCCTTACACCTGATCCCTTCGACACCTCGTGATCACATAGGCTGGTGTGCTTCTTCCCTGTGGGCGTTGTCTGGCTGCACTTCTTCCACAGCAGATGTCTGTTCTTTTGGCAGTCCATGATACTTCCAACATTCTTGGTCAGCACTACCATTCAAAGGCATCAATACTTCTTCGATTTTCCTTATCCCATGTCCACCTTTGACATGCGTATGAAGTGATTGAAAACACCATGGCTGAGGTCACACGTACCTTAGTCCTTGTCAAAGTAACATTCTTGCTTGTCAACACTTTAAAGAGGTCTTTCTTGCAGCAGATTTGCCTAATGCAATGCATATTGGGAGAATAGATCAGAACAAATCAAAACCAAACCCACTGACATTCCAAAACTGAACAAAATCCATTCAAACTCCTAGTGGCCCCAGAGGACAGAGTAGCACTGCACCCTATGGTTTTTGAGGTTGTCAATCTTTGTGGGAGCAGACAGCCCCATCTTCCTCCTGCAGAATAGCTAGTAGGTTTGATTCATTGACCTTGCAGTTAGCGAGTGTTTATTTCACTACCCTTCCAGGGCTCATAGGTCAGAGATGTAGTCACACAAAAAATACGGTATAAATGGAGATAAAATTGACCCTGCTGTGCGGTATGGCACTGATGAACCACAAAATTATCTTCTAGTTCTTTAATATTTCCCACTTTACTAGTAAGGCTTTTATGCGTTTTACCGCATTGATCACATTAGATTTCCGTATGTTCATTTATATATTTAGGACCTCTCGGTTCATGAAGGTCAAGATGAGTGGATGACCGACCCCTCAGAAACGGTGACAGGAGTGCTGGTTCCCTGAGGGTACAAGAGGAGTGGGGGAGTGGGGAGAAGGAGCGGGGGACAGGGGAGCTGATAGCATGGATGATTATATAACCACACCCAGTGGGATTTAACAATAGAATTGTATGCCAATGGATATATTGGAATGTGTAAAATATGTCAATAAAACTACTATTAAAAATAAATATATAAAATAAAATAAATTGACCCTGTTGCAGAGATCTGTAAGACCAAGAAGTCAAGGTTTTTTTTCCCACAGCCCAATGCAGTTCTCACCATGATGCAGCACATTCACCAGGTTTTCAACTAAGTCCATTTTGATTTGTATTCATCGTAATACAAATAAAGAGTCATTACAACATATGCAGAAAACATGGCTTGAAATATTTCATCATCAGTCCTTTCTTGTGCCCATATTCTAACCACCCCTGTGATCTAGGGCTGTGTAACTAAAGCTGTTTCTCATTAGCAAAATTAGCTTCTCCGCCCTTTGGGGTTAGCTTGTAACACAAAAGTCTTTACTTAAAGATAAGACAGATTGCCCACTTTGAGTTAAAAGCTTTCAACAGGAATCACAATTAATAGAAAACGTTTCCCTGGAGATTAAACTAATGGAAAAGGAGAGGAATAACCCACAGAAAATGTTTAGAAATATAAGATTTGATCCTGAGCAGCAGCATAAATTTAGTAGCATTAGTTTATATTTATCTATTATATTTTTATGTAAAAATATCAATAAGATACTAATATATTTAAATCACTGGAGATCAAAGCTTATTTCATTCATTCATAATTTTTTACATCCATATTCCAGGCACAGCAAATGCAGTTGCATAAAGCATTATAGGATACGGGATTGCAACATGCAATAATAGAATAATTGAGTAAAAGGTGATCTTTAAAATATTTCCAGGAGATAGCAGGAGGATAAGGGGAAGGCGAGGAGAAAAAAGGGGAATCGATCTCAAGGATCAACCTATAACCCCCAGGAGGATGAACAACAGAAAAGTGGGTGAAGGGTGACAGAAGACAATATATGATATGAAAATAATAATCTAAAACTTATCAAGGATTCATGAGGGTGGGAGGATGTGGGAGGGAGGGGGAAAATGAGGAGCTGATATCAAGGGCTCAAGTAGAAAGGAAATGCTTTGAAAATGATGATGGTAGCATATGTACAAATGTGCTTGACACAATGGATGAATGTATGGATTGTGATAAGAGATGTAAAAGCCCCCAATAAAAGTATTAAATAAAAATATATATTTATATTTCAATAACTTTGACTTACTTATTAAAGACAGGCACAAGGCTTGCCCTCATGGAATTCACATATCGTCTTAAGCTGGGTTCTCTGGAGGAACAAAATCCGAGAAGCTTATCTATATGCATAAAGAGGGATGCTTATTATCAAGTTCTAGGAGCAGGCAAGTTCCAAGTTTGTGGGTCAGATAGTAGGATGAAGGCTTCTTCTAACTCATGGAGTTGTGGAAGCAAATGGATCTCGGAACAGCAGATAAAACCCAAGGCTGTTGATAACCCCCAGGATGTGCAGGTCATACAGCAGGCCACTGGCTCAAGGCCAAAGAGCAAGAGGTTGGTGAGCCAAATGCAGGATTCAGACCCCGCAAAAATCAAGCAAGCTTTGCCACAGCGTTCAGTTATATTGGAAGCAGTCCACCTGCTGGAGAAAATTTCATCATAGGGAATTATTAGGTCTAAATGATCAGACCTCCAAGAATCCTAGCCCAGCCAAACTGACACAAAACTTTAACTGTCAGTCTTTACTCCTCAATTCTCTGCAAGAAGCACTTATGGTAAGTAAACAACAATAGACTTTAAAAGACCAGAGGGCTTCTCCACCAATGCCAACATTACCTCCATAAACATCTTAAGTAAGGTTTTTGTCGAGAATAATAAAAGCCAGCTCCCACCAGTTTGGGGGAAAAAAATAAAATTTACTGCAAACGTGGCAGAAGGGGAGGTTCTAAAACCTGAATATACCACTTTCTCTTAAAACTTTCCTCTTCTCTGACCAGCCACCTGAGTCATTAGCTTTCTGTGAGGAAAAATACAGATAATGACCCCAAAAAAGGACAAGAGGAAAAGTGGGAGGTACTTTGAGGTCTAAGGATGTTGACGTGAAAGGAAGTGCTTTGTTTTGTTTTGTGCCTTTGTAACATAAAAACCAAAATGAAATCCACTGCCAATTCTGACACATAGTGACCCTGTGAGGCAGAGTAGAACTGTTTCAGAGTTTCTAAGACTGTAAGCTTCCCAAATAGGCATCTATCTATGTTTGCCTCTTTATGTGATGACAAGTCAGAAACAAAAAGCAACCCGCTGCTGTGAGGTTGCTTCTAGCTCATAGAGGTCTGATAGGACAAAGTGAACTACCCCGTATGGTTCCAAGAAATCCTTATGGAAGCAGACTTCTCCCATGGAACAGCTAGTCCCATTTACAGAGCTTGGCTGAGGACCCAAGCTCTTTTGAAATGAAAATGAATGGTGTGTGTGTGTGTGTGTGTGTGTGTGTGTGTGTGTGTGTTTCTATGAGTTGTGAATTGATCCAAAGGAAGCCCAAGGAAAGGGCAGTCTTCTTTTTGAATGATCTTTTATTTGCTTCTTTGTGATTCACGCACATGTTGTATCAAGTGGGGGCACTGTTACATACATCAAAGTCACACACAGTAAACGTTTTGCTTCAATTTTAGGCACTGTATTCCAATAAAAATCAGAAGTGTCTTCTCTGATGGATCTAACTTCAGCTCTCAGCTCAATCATAGAAACAAGGTTGTCACAGGGAACCAAAAAGCCTGAACTCAGACTCCAAAACAGTTCTCATTCTCTGGCCTTTCTCCCACTCTTATGTCTCATGTCCTCTCCGCTCTGTACATGTATTTGTCTGCCTCTGTCTGTCTGTCTCTCTCTTTCTAGTTCAATTACTAATGGAGAGGGAGCCCTGCCCTTTGACCTTATAATCATCCAAAACACATTGTTGTTTTTTAGTTATTTTGTATTTCCCTCTAGGTTTTCATTTGACTATCTGTAAAATGAAGATAATATTCATAATCCAGACTTAGGAAAGGATTGTTATTTTTAAATGAGTAATCTAAAGAAATGTGACTTTGAAACATAAACTTCTTTTAAAATATATATTTACATTAAGGTATGCTAAAAATTATTTTTGTTATTACTAACAACCGATCTATCATATTAACTCTACTCTTACATCTCTTCCCAAGCATCCTTTCAGACTTACAGCCAACATAACTGTTCCGATGTTCAAGGACTGGATCACCACTCAGTGCTGTGAGGTGTTTTTCTGTTCTCAGATCAGAGTCAGTGATGAAAACTAAGAAACCTTTCCTAGAAAAATGCTTTTGAATTTTCACACATAGATGTGTGTGTCTGTGTCTGTGTGCATGTACGACAGAGAGAAAGAGGGAGAGAGAGATTTGGATGAACATTTATAGAGCAAATGAGCAAATTGGTTTCCCATCCAGCAATTCAAATGCATTTTGTTTCATTACATTAATTGAAATCCTCAACACGCTTCCGACTTGTCCCTGAATTTACAGTTTCCATTCATCCTGTCCTTTTTCTTATCCCTTCTTGACTTCCAACTTTTATCCCTGGGCATATGCTGCTCTTTTGACCTAGTATACTTGGTCTATTGAATGCATACCTCTCTGGCATTATTATTGCTCACCATAGGCTTGTCTGCTGTTTGGCTGAAAAGTTGAACTACGGGGATGAGTCTACTTCCAGTCTTGAAGAGTGAAGAAGGACAAAAGTCTCAGGAGTTCTCAAGAACGAGACCTTAATAAGCATGGTCTCTTTTTAGGATTCTGAGTCTGGTTTCACCCTTTTCCCTTTCTGTGCAGGATCTTCTATTGTAACCCCTTTCACAATACTAGGTAATATTAATTTCATATTCATCTATGTTATGACGTGTTTCACAGATTTATCATTATTCTTTAACATCGCCTAGTATTCCAGAGTGAACAGCTGTACTATTCAGTCACTGTCTACCTCTGGTCTCAAGGTCATGGAGGCTGGGGGTTCACATGGTCCCTTAGTCCTTTGAACTACTTGCTTCTGTGCATCCATAATTTTCTTCACTCTTCTTTGCTTTGGTTGAGGACAGACCAATAGTTGCATCTTAGATGGCCACTTACAAGCTTTTAAGAGCCCAATCATTATTCACCAGAGTGGGATATCTTGTGGACTATGTTATGCCATCTGACCTTGATGTTCCTAGAGACTATAGTACTGAACCCTCAACCCAGCCACTCATTCTCTCAAGGATTTGATTATGGCTAAGAAGTTTGCATCAACAAGGAGCTGCTGGAAATTCATACAGGATTCAGGAGAGGATGTGGTACAAAGGATATCATTGATAAAATTAGATGACCCTTGTCTGAAAGTAGAAGATACCAGAAAGATGGTCAGATGTGTTTTCTTGGCTATGCAAAGGCATTCAACTATGTAGATCATAATAAACTCTAAAGAACATTGAAAAGAATGGGAATTCCAAAACACTTCATTGTGTTCAGAGCCCTGGTGGTGTAGTTGGTTACACATTGGCCTGCCAGGTCATCAGTTTGAATCCACCAGCCACCAGCCATTCCATGGAAGCTTTCTACTCCCTTTAAATGTTACAGTCTCAGAAAGCCCCAGGGCAAGTTCAATCCTGTCCGATAGGGTCATGGCAGAGAGTTGGTTTGCTTTAGTTTCACTGTGTTCAAACAGAACAAGGGAATAGTGTGCAGTTTAAAATCGGGAAAGGTATACATCAGGTTTCATGATACTTATTAATTTCATGATAGGTATTCATCTGTATGCTGAGCAAATAACTCCAGAGGCTGGACCATATGAAGAAGAACATGGCATCAGGAATGAAGGAAGGTTTGCTAACACCCTGCAATACGCAGATGACACAACCCTGCTTGTTGAAAGCAAGGAGGCTTTGAAGAATTGCAGCCCTCAGTAAGGATTTCAGTTCAATATAAAGAAAACCAGACTCCTCACAACCAGACCAATAGACAACACCAAGATAAACATAGGTAAGAGTGAAACTGTCCGGGATTTCATTTTGTTTGAAGTCACAATCAATGCCCATAGAAACAGAAATCAAGAATCCAAAGGACATATTGCCTTAGCAAATCTGTTGCACAAGGCCTCTTTAAAGTGTTGGAAAGCAAGAATGTCACTCTGAGGATTAAGATGTGCCTGACCCAAACCATGCTATGTTCAACAGCCGCATATGCATGTGAAAGTTAGACAATGGATCAAGAAGACCAGAGAACTGATGTATTTGAGTTATAATGTTGGTTGGAAAAAAAATGAAGGGGACATACACACATCCAGTAAATCCCCTCTGAACATAGACCAGGAGGTGACCAACCTTGCTAGCATGGAGGGTGCGGCTGCAGTGGGGTTAAAGTTGAACTATCTTATCATTTGATCTCCCTTTAGGCCCATTTTATAGTAGTTCTACTTTTCAATGTTTTCTGCTTTATTTTCACTTGAGATTTCTTTGTTTTACTTTGCTTTGTTTGTTTGGGGGTTTTGTATATTTTTCTGTATATGAAGTCCAGGGTACAAAAATCTAGAGAGACAGTAGTTGGATTAATTCTTTCTTGAGAGCCTAAAAAGAGAGGCTGGAGAAAATGAGGAGCTAATAACAATGAGTACAAGACAGAAGAAAATGTTCTGAAATTGACTGTGGTGATGATTGTGCAACACTTCTTAGTATAGTTAAACTATATTAATATAATTGAGCAATTCAGTATGATGTGTGAATTATATGCCAATAAGACTGTTCTTGCTGTTGTTTTTCTGTTTCAGAAAGTACGATGAACGACCAGAAACACAAATATATCTGTCTTGGAAGAGGTATAGGCGGAAGGCTTCTCAGAACCAAGGTTGTTGAGACTTAATTTCACATACTTTGGACATGTTTCCGGTCCCTGGCAAAGGACTTCATGCTTGGTAAGGAAAGTCAGTATAAAGAGGAAGCCCCTGGACAGTATGGGTTGACACAGTGGCTGCAACAATGATTCCAATTTAAAATTGGGAGGATGGTGCAGAACCAGCAGGTGTTTTCTTCTCTTGTACATAGGGTCACTATGAGCCAGAACCAACTTGACGTCACCTGACAATGGCAGTATTATCAAATCTACTTGTTAATATTGCAAATATACGTATATAGAACAATCTGACAATTTAACATCTTTAAGGTATACAATTTTGTTATATCAAGTACATGAATCATGTGTAACAACAAGCATCATTGAGTCTTAAAACTTCTGAGGAGTTTACAAAATGAAAATGAATAGTCTGTTATAAGTTCCACTGGGTTCCAAGTCAAAATTATATACAACAGTTATATGTAGAAATTGATACAATCCAATGATTTTATTTTTGCCAATACATTTTATGATAGTAGATAAATCACAGAGAGAGCAAAAGATCTTCATATCATCAGGGTTACAACCTAAAACAAATAATATCATTGGAATACTATGATGGTCTGGCTTCTCTGTATTTAGAACCGGTGTTGCAGTGGGTTAAGTATGGCACTGCTACCCTCAAAGTTGGTCATTCAAACCCATCACTCACTTGGACAGAACAGTCTACTCTGTCCTAGAGGGCCCTTATGAGTCTGAATCAACTCAAAGACAGAGGGTTTGGCTTGGGGTGATATAAAAGGTGCTTCAAAAAGTTCATGGAAAAAGTATTTAGCCCAGATTGAAGTCATATTTAAACCTTGTCCTTTGAGATTCAGATAAGAGTAACTCAAGCCCCTCATCCCAGGTAGTTCAGTCTCCGATCAAGATTTCCGCAGCTCTGAAGGGACTTGGTTGACTCGACACGTTCTGATTCAAGTTTGTTCTCACCCTCGAATCCTGATTCCAATCTCATTTCCGCCCTACAGTAGTTCTGCATTTTTCTCCACATCAACCTTAAGGGTAGGAAGAAATCCCTCTTCCTTGATATTCAAAAAAATATCACACACACAACTTTGCTGAGGATTAGGGAAATCATAGGATAGTTACATCATAAAGCCAGCAATTGCAACTTTAGACTGTGTTAGAGCTTACATTCTGAGCTCTAACACAGTATGGCAGGCTATGGTTTACAGTGGGAATCCTAAATCCATTTTCAGTCTCCACATAATAAATTCAGCCTCCACTGAATTTCTTCTGACCGCTGACTCACAGTGTAAAAAGTTTTGCTTTCAGGCAGCGTGTGTTTGCTGGGCCTCTCCTGGCCAGCCCTGGGAGGGGCAGCCTTTCTTTAAGGAACTTGCCTGGCCACACCCTCCGTGGAAATTGGCATACCAGGGCTTCATGGTCCTGAGCCATGCCCTGATCAAGAAGGTTGAAGATCCCAGACCAATCTTGAAGACTTCTAATCTGTAGGCGTGTCTGCATCCCAATCGAGATCCCTTGCACACTTCCACAGTGCCAGAGGCCAAGATGAATTCATCTTTTTGAATTCATGTTTTGGGGAGAATAATTTCCCCTTTTCTCTGGGTTTTATAACTTAGCCATGTGTCTGAATTCTTTGGACATCATTATGGCCTCCTGCTGATAGCCTTGCGTATCTCCATGGTTCGTTTTTTATCTTTGTCTTGTCTTTGTCATGTTTGAGACTTGATAAAGGGCTATCTATAAAATATATATTTAAATTTAGGCTCTTTCCCCCACTAGAACCTTCCTATGAGTGAATGTCTTAGGCACCATTTCTCCACACATTGGCTACCTTTCTCCACACATCAAAAAAACATATCATTGTGAATGAGGAGGAGTGCGGAGTGGAGACCCAAAGCCCATCTGTAGGCAACTGGACATCCCCTTACAGAAGGGTGGCAGGAAGGAGATGAGCCAGTCAACGTGCAGTGTAGTACCCATGAAACATACAACTTTCCTCTAGTTCTTTAATGCTTCTTCTCCCACATCATGATCCCAATTCTACCTTACAAATTCAGCTAGACCAGAGGATATACACTGGTACAGATCAGAGCTGGAAACACAGGGAATTCAGGGCAGATAAACCCCTCAGGACCAATAATGAGAGTAGAGATACCAGGAGGGGAAGGGGAAGGTTGGGGAGAAAGGAGGCACCGATCACAAGGATTTACATATAACCCCCTTCCTTGGGGACGGACAACAGAAGGGAGACATCAGACAGTGTAAGACATGACAAAATAATAATAATTTATAAATTATCAAGGCTTAGAGAGCAAGGGAGGGTAGGAGAGGGAGGGGGGAAATGAGGAGCTGATTCCGAGGGCTCAAGAAGAAAGCAAATGTTTTGAGAATGATGATGGCAACAAATGTACAAATGTGCTGACACAATGGATGGATGGATGGATGGATGGATGGATGGATGGATGGATGGATGGATGGATAAGAGTTGTACGAGTTCCCAATAAAATGATTATTTTTTAATCGTGAAGATGGCACAGGACCTGGCAGTGTTTCGTTCTGTTACGTACATGGTAACTATGAGTCAGAACAGACTTGATGTCACCTGACAACAACAGCAACTTGATGTCACCCCACAGTGACACAAAATAATGAACAATGCAAGAAGCATCAGACATAGTCTAGAAAGTGTACATTCCAAAGTAAGGTGACGCAACGGAATTTGCAAATTAGCAACCAACCAAATTAAGATTACACTCAAGTAAAATTTTACTGAAGATAATTCAAAGACAGCCTCCGCAGTGCCTGGGCAGCAGAGGATGTGGAATGAGGGAGATCATTACTAACACCAAATGGTTCTTGGGCGAAAGATAATACCAGAAAGTTTACTTTGGTTTATAAATGAACAAAGGCATTCGCGCAACAATAATTGTGGGGATGGTGCAGGACCAGCCAGTGTTTTGCTCTGTTGCGCTATGAATTACTATGAGTAGCTCAATGGCACCTAACAACCTTATAATTAATCCATTCCCACTTTAGGGGACTCAGGATTTCAGAATGATAAAACATATCAGGGAGCGTGGCTGCTGCCAGCTTGACTGGACTTCTTTTGTGTGTAAATTGTATCATTTTCAGGATTTGTTTTTAAGTTCTATTGAGTTGGGTCTGACTCATCCAAACCAGAGCTCTGTACAACAGACTGAAGCTGGTTCTACCTACACTGTCGTCATAATCAGTGTTAGGTGTGAGCCCATGGTTGTAGCACAGGGTCAAGCTGTCTCACTAAAGGTGCCTTCTCACTGACTCTCTAGTGGACTAGGCGCCCTGGTGATGTCCTGGTTACATGGTGGGCGGCTAACTTCCAGGCCAGCAATTCAAAACGACCAGCCTCTCCAAGGGAGAAAGATGAGGCTTTCGACTTCTGCAAAGAGTTAAAGAGATACAGTCTTGGAAACCCCCAGGGGCAATTCTGCCTTGTCCTCATGGGTCACTATGAATCGGCATGACTCGATGGCAGTGTGTTTGGTATGGTTTATTTTACCAAGCACGATGTCCTTCTCTGGTAACTGGTTCTACCTGATAATATGCCCAAAGTAGGTTGGAGGAAGTCTTGCCATCCTTGATTCCAAGGACCATTTTAGATATATTCCTTCCAAGACGTATTTGTCATTCTTCTGGCATTTTATGACACATTAAATATTCTTTGTCAATGCTGTAATTCAACTGTGTCAATGCTTTAGTCTTCGTTAATCCTTGTTCAGCTTTTTCAAGCATATATGGTCATTGAAAATGCATTAGCTGGCTCAGGTGCACCTTTGTGCTCAAACTGCTTTCTTAGAATTTTAAGATTTCAAAATAGAGGCCAGATTGTACACACAGACTATGACTTCTGCTGCGTGAATTTTGAAAAATTAGTAGTCACACGAGATTAGTGAATCCATTCCAATTAGATAGGTACAGATTAGTATGCGCTTCTTCTCAACCCACACCCTTCCCTGATATGAACCTCTTCTCCACCCTCCTCCACCCACACTCGTTCCAGGGAGAGAAGGGCTGAACAAGAAGCAGCAGCAGCATCCCACTCCCACAGATGGGCAGGGTGCGTCTTTGCTAGAGAAGCACAGAATTAAGATTCCAACATTTGAGATCTTGTATGAGCATTCTGAAATAAGTTACACTTGCAACTGCGCTGTTGTCATTTTGCATACCCTTGTCACTTGGTGTGACTACACCAGTGACATTAAGAGCAGAGCCCAGAGATCACCAGGCAGGTTTAATCCTAAGGGTATAACTAGACTGACTGAAATAGAAGCAGTTGGGTTTTGTTTGTTTTGTTCTTTTTCATTTTCCCCCCTAGAATAGGAATAGCTAGGCAAGAGGCGTAGTAATTAGAATGCATACAGTAATTACAGATGTGCCCAAAGAACACGAGTGCCCCACTCCTCACAAGCTATGATTGCTCTGTCTTTGAGACAACCCCTGTGATCCGTGATCCGGGAAGCAGTCATCAGAAGATACGTTGGACTAACACATTTTGCAAAACAAAGGGAGAACCCCTGCCCTTTTCCACTCTGGGAGCAAGAGAAGGGGATTTTATACACAATTTAAAAATTAAGGCAACTCCTTTTGTGTGCCCCTGGAGTGCAGCTCAACAGCATGTGGCCTTCTGCTAACTCTCTCTCCCTGGGACCGACTAATGCTGCCAGGAAAGAGATGTAACAGGAAGTAGGAGGTCCATAGGAGGACCTGACCTGACGAGCTGCCCCTTACTACTTCTAGAGAAAGCCATTTGTCTGTTGTTGTTGTTGCTGCTGCTGCTGCTCGTGCTCTTGCAGTTGGCATGGTGGTGGTGGTTCGGTGCCCTGGCATCACTTCCCACTCGGGGTGAACCTGTGTCCAAAAGAAGGGAGCATTGTCCAGGCCTGCACCACGGCACAACGCTGACTGTGTTGGAGCCCACTGTAGCAACCCCCGGGTCAATCTTTCCGGTTGAAGGTGTTCCTCCTTTTATGACCCTCTACTTCCCAACTATGATGACCTTCTCCAGGGACTGGTCCCTCCAACCTGTCCAAACATGAGATGAGATATTGCAAGCCTCACTTCTGAAGGCTTTTCCAGTTGCACTTTCTCCAAAACAGAATTATTGGTTTTCCTGACAGCCTATGGTATGTTTGAGTGTTTGTTTGTTTGTTTTGACAACATAATTCAAATGTTCTGATGCTACGTTAGTCTTCCTTAATTATTGTTCAGCTTTACCATGTGCTTAAAACATGCCATGGCCTAGATAAGATGTATCTTTGTAACCAAACTAACATCTTTACTTTATAACACTTTAAAGAAGACTTTTGCAACAGATTTCCCCAATGCCATACATCACTTGATTTCTCGACTGCTGTTTCGATGGGCATTGATTACAAATCCTAGAAAAATGAAATCCTGGATAGCTTTAATCTCTTATCTGTTCATCCTGATGCTGCTTATTGAGCTATTGGGAGAATTTTTGCTTTCTTTATGTCGAGGTGTAATTCATAGTGACAGTTGTGGTCTTTGACCAGCATCAGGAAGTGCTTCAACCCTTGATCACTTTCAGTAAGCAAGGTTGTCTCATCTGTACACCACAGGTTGCTAATAACTCTGTGGTGGAGAATGAGACTTGTAATTGGACTTGCAGAAACTTACATATGAATATTTTACTCTGCTATGGATGGTGGGACATGATGAGGCTGGTGGAGAACCATTCCCATGGTCTGTTTGTCCCCCTTTCCCACGTTCCCACTATCCCCCCTCAGGCATCAGGACATGGGTTAGGACCTGGAAGTTTAGGTCCTTGCTGGCTTCTTCCACTCCTGAGAAAAAGGATAGCTGGCAAACCCTATACTTTCCCCAGGACATCTGGAACTAATGCGTACATCCTCGTACCTGGAGTTGGCAGGTGAGTAGCTAATATGTGCTGGAATCCACGTGATAGCTGTGGATATTTGGGTTAGATTTAATTTTAGCCCTCATTGCTAAATTTGAGTCAATTAATGACTTCATTTCTCACCATTATCTAAATCTGTGTGATAAGTCAGAGGCTGATGAGGCTCATAAGACTTCAGAGTTCCTGAAGGATCAGGACTGCTCTTGCCCACACAAATGCACGGCTCACCTTTCATCTAGGAATGGTGGTTTTGCTTTTGTATAAAAACCTCAGGAAGCTGCCTGAGTTCCTGCCAGGTGCTGCTGCGTAGATTTTCAGCACATAGTGACCCCTGCGGCAGATGAGAACTTCCCCACAGACTTTCTGTAAGGGAGCGGATTCCCAGGCATTGACACATGGTGACAGGTGCCCTTCTAAATGAGCTGTGGACTCGGTTGCTGGTCTACAGCAGTTCCCATTTAGAAGACTGACAAATTCCTTACCTGGAAATTTGCACCCCAAGTAAACCCTTCCTGGTCCGCAAAGTGTCCCCACATCCTCTGCACCAGGGGGGGGGGCATTCTTTCTCTTGTACCACTTGTCATAGAGTAGACTCCTCATCCCAGAGGTGGTCTGAGCGGCAGGGCCGAGCTGGGCTCCGTAGGGCTTTCTGTGCGTGCTTCTTCTAACGTCAACCACAAGTACGTTCCTCCACGACTCCTCTAGCTTACCTCCAACCTGCAATACTTCCCTTCGCTCCAGAGCGCCTCACTCATTGCACCACCCGCGGCAGCCTCCTTTACTCCTGTCGTAGGACTCCCCAAGGATTTATGTGTGTCCAATGGGATTTCAAGCAGCAAAGAGTAAATAAGGTAAATCATGTGATGTTGGAATGATTCGATTACATTTGCCATACAAAAACTCTGATTTCTGATGATGACACCAAGTACTAGATTTAATGATTACTCGTCTCTGTGCCCCACCCCCAGCCCCGCTCCCCATAGTCTCTATCACCTTGTACTGCAACAAATAATGTCTGAGGACTTCGTATGAGTGACAAACTTTACAAATCAATGAGATGACAGTGCAGGTAGGAAGGAATCGTAATCCTCAGACAGGCGAGGGAGAACCCTCGTGTTTCAGATTGAATTGTGTCCTCCAAAAACATGTGTTGTCAATGCTAACCCGAGATGGCAATGTGGGTTAGACACTGCGCTACAATCCAGAACATCGGCAGTTCAAACTCATGATCACCTCATGGAAGAAAGATGAAGGTGCCTGCTCCCATAAAGATTTGCCATCTCAGAAACCCTATGCAGGGTCACTGAGTCAGAATTGACTTAATGGCAGTGGGTTTGGGTCTTATTATCTGGTTATACTATAAACTCATTTGGGAATGGATTCTTTGTTATGTCCATGACTGTAAGTCCCACATTGTGTCCATTAGTATAAGATGTATCTGGAATCTATCTCTTTCGAGATGGAAAAAGAGATTAAAGAAGCAAGCTGAGACAGAGATGGGGGTACAATCGATGCCAAGATGCCTGGACATCTCCAGGGACTCTGGACTCAGAGGCTGAAGAGACAGAACTTCCTCCAGAGACAAGGGAGAGAAAAGCCTGCCTCCCGGGCCAGTGCTCTGAATGCACGCTTCTGGCCTCTTAAGCCAGGGCATTGGGCAAATATGCTGTCAAAGACCTCTTCAGAGGATTCAAAAATCACTCTCAAAAAGCCAGAGAAGAAATTTCTGTCATGGAACTAATGAGATACTTGCCCTCAGAACAAATTTAGGTCGTGTCCATTTAGGTGGTTTTTGTGTGCATTATTTGTAATTTTTTTCTGTATATTATTGTTTTTATGCTTATCACCATAGCATGACTTTGTTACTGTTTTCTGTTGGGTCTCCCAGCTGTGAATCACGGGAGGAGTGGATGCACAATGAGGATAACTGATACAAGGGGACATAGGGAATTATAGAGGTGGGGTGGGTATGGGTGATAGGGAGAGAAAGGGGATTTCAGGAGTAACTAATAAAGATGGGAGGGGGCAGGGAGCACTAGACACATGTGATTGCATAACTTATCTTGAAGGTGGTTTAACCATGTCAGAGGGATGTGGTGAATTTGGGGGGGTGGGAGTAATTGTACAATTATCCTTGATATACCTGAAATGAACTATTGAACTATATGATATGTAAATGATTTATCAATAAAATTGTTGGGGCGGGGGGGAAGCAGTCTCTGCAGAAGCCCTCATGATGTATGTAGTGTTTACACATTGAGCTATGTTCTGCAAGGTCAGTAGTTTGAAGCCACCAGCCAGCTCTGAGAAAGACAGGGCCTTCTCCTCCTGTCAACAGACACAGTCTTGGAAGCTCACAGGGGCAGTTTGACCTTATCCTAGAGAGGTGCCATGAGGCGGCATCAATTCAGTAGCAGTGAACTGGGTTTTTCTGGTCTCTAACAAGGAATCCTAGAGCCACTCCTTTGTGCCAACCCATTGAGGAAGCTACACCTCTCAAGCCTCCCCTGAACAACTGTGTTCAAGAAGACATGGCTGTAGCTTTAAATGGAGACCTGAGGAAGTGGGGCTGTGAATAGGGCATTCCCCTTGCTGCCATGCCAAGTCTTGTGGATACGCAGAAAGAAAGAAATGGTATGATTACTGCCCAACTGCTGCGCATCTCCTGAACTAGTCTCATCGTCACTTCTGTGTTCCAATATCATGCAAGTGCACCAATTAGAGGAACTTATTCCATGAACCGAATACTGTAACCGTCTGCTATATCCCGAGACAGAAACGAAATTTACCATATGGAACTACTGGTTAGATGACGTCTTTAGATCAGTGCCTGGCAGAGTCTGGCTTATGTCGGATATTCAACAAATCTCTGTTAGATTAAAGAATTGATTAGTTTATTGATTTACTGCATTGCATTAATCTATTGACTTCTTGCATTGCATTTATTGCCTTGCAAATATCATGAAAATTAACCACAGCGACCTTTTGCCTTTAAAAACATTATCCTTAAGGAATGCACTGATGGTTTGTTGTTCATTTACTTCAAGTAGCAAACTAAAATGTTCTTTCTAAATATCATTTTATTTTGTTGTTGCTGAGAATACACACGGCAGAGCCAACACCGATGCAGGACCTCTGCATGCACATTTCAGTAACACTGACAGCATTCTTCTGGTCTACACAACTAGTCTTCCTGCCCGTTTTCATTCTTCAAACTAGAATATTCTTAACTGTCCTATTTCCTTGTTATTCCTCGCTAGGAACTTTTAGAAAAATCAGCAACTAAAAATAAGTCAACAGAAGGAAGCTCGGCTTTTCTTCTTCCTTCTGTTAGACAATGAGTTTCCCTTTCACCTGGCTGCAATGGATGTTGTAAACGTTTCCTCTAAGAAGTCTTCCCATTTTATTGGGGAACACTGAAAGCTTTGGACAGAGGAGACTTAAAAACTAGAGGGCTGAAATGGGAACTTCCAGGAATGTGTCTTTATTTTTGTCCAGGGGAGGAGCAATTTTGAGTGGGTTGTTAAAGTATAGCTCTGTAATGGATTTATCCTTTAATTCTTTTTATTCTGACCAATAACATTAAAACAACATTTTCTGGATTGCATTTTACTCTCTTTCCCTGTGGCAGATAGACAACAAAATTGACTTATCCCTATCAAAACTATCTAAATGTTGTCCTTGTTTAAAGTAGACTTGATTAAAGACTGGCACTAAGTGTTATAAACTGTTATCTTAGAATGTGGAACCCAAAGGGTGTTTTAAGAGTCATTTAGTTTTATCCTCTGGTTTGTAAAGGTGAAGAAATGACAGAGAGTGACGCTGAGTCACTGTATACTCAGCCTCTGCTCCTTATTTTGGTGGCATTCTCTCACCTCTATCCATTTACCCAGTAAATAGTAAGCACATATGGTACAGAAAGATCGGGGAGAGGGCTTGGATGGCTGTATGAGGGGATTTTCAGCCACATA
>NW_022109768.1:7613966-7620608 GCF_000313985.2 Echinops telfairi | reverse complement strand
GTGCATAAATTTGATTAATAACTATATTAACTTGTTTTGCTTGTGGGGACATGCATGTTGTCCTATGATAGCATTGTACTTCACAATAGATCATATAATGTTATAGATCATTTATAGCACATACTAATCATCATAAAAGCTTTCTTCTCTTTCAAATACTCATAAACATCACTATTCTAATCTGTCTTGTAGAATAACATGAACATGGCTTGTCACTTTCAGTACTTGCTCCTAAGAGTAAGAAACAAATATCATAATCAATTTTAAGATAAATGCATTCCTTCTGAATTTTCAATGAAGAAAAAAATCTAGACTGGTAGAATAAATTTTATATTACGGTTGGGAAAATTGATTCTACAGAAACAAAAAGTGCATTTTGTGGTGATTTTCTACTTTGAAGTTATATACAATAATTGTAGAAAATCACTTAGCTGTGCCTTGGTTCCTATAATACAAGGACACTGCAATTTAGTCAATTAATATGCAGCCTTATGTGCCATAAGTTTTTATGTGATGTATTATAATTCTGGACTCTATACCTGTGGTTATAATCCTGTTTTGGAGGGAGTTATCTGCTATACTAATGCACAGAATTAAGGTGGAGTTAAGTCTTGACCTTAGTAGAAGGTGTGAACCAAGTCATACCCTTTGTTTCCTTGGAGGCTTCTGTGGCAACTAGATTTTATGTCAACTTGAACCTGTGTGGAAAGCATAGGGGTGGAGTTCAAACTATCAACCAGGTCACAACTGATGATGCCTCCGTGAGGGTGTGGCGTTTTTATGATAGACATTGGGAACTTTTCTTGGGTTTTGTTTATTTGTTTGTTTTCTTGCCCTTCACCTTACTTCTACCTGGGGCTGTGTGCCTACCTCCAGGGGTGGCCCCATTGACTTAAAAACTGTCCATTGGCACCCACTGCCATGTTCCCACTGACCTTGGATTCATATGATCTGTACCCACTAGCACATACTCTCCCTGCTTCACCTTTCTGCATCATAGGCCTGCAGCTATGTGTGTCTGAAGAGGACTCCAGCTAACATAGGACCAAATGACTTGAGTGGGACTGGGCTGAAATGCCGTCTTGATATAAAATTGTTTCTTGATATAACATTCTTTCATATACATCTCTGAGGGTCACTTGTTTTGATTCTCTAGAGAACCCAGTCTGTTAACACAGTATCTTTAGACTTCTTTACTAGAGGGTGTGATTTAAGACCCATCCTTCATTTTTCTTAGTGGGAATGGTCGACTAAAAGACAAGAGTCACACTTCCATCAAAGCCATTCCCGGATCTGTAAGAGCCATCTCCAGTAGAGAGAGAAAGCCTAGGACCATCAAGAGTACACATTCCAGATAGCTCTCTGGAGTAGCAGAGGCCAAGACCTGAGGCACCAGAGACTGTGGCATGGAAATTATGGGACAGAGCACAAGAAGCAGCGCCAAGCCTATGGGGCTGTGAGAGAGTGGCAGGCAGGTTTCCTGGTCCATAATGGCGAGGAAAAGGGACCATGGGGCTGAGGACTGAAGACTAGAGAGACACTGGGTTAATGGCTGAGGAAAGGGGTTGCTGTACCAATGATGTATCTTGACTGTTTACTGATCTTGACTTGCGGTTACCTATTAACTTCCTTAATAACCCCCCATGATGGTTAGTATTATCTGTGAGCTCTGAGTAGGCATTGCGACCAATGTCTGACCCCTGCCTCTTGACAATAGAGAATCCAGAGGATGTCAAATTAAGTCACATCCCCACCCCCACCCCACCCCCGTGATTTCCTACAGATATTACTGTTGTGGTTAGTTGCCATCGGGTCCTTTTCAGCTCATGGTGACCCTATGTGACAGAGAAAAACTACCTCATAGGGCATCCTTGGTTGTCATTTTGAGATCACCAAGTTGTTTTCCATGGATCTGCTGGGTGGGTTTGAACCCCCAACCTTCCTTCCGGTTAGCGGCTGAGCTCTTTGTCCTTTGTGCTAAGAGACTTCCTTAGGGATACTGCTACCTGCTATCTTTCTTCACAAGAATATTTAAGAGATAAAATTCAAGCTCCTATAAACATGATTATTAGATGATCTTAATGGGTTTGTTATTTTCATGTCACAATGACAGCAAGTGTATTAGCCAGTGACAAAAGAACTAAATATACAGAGTTAACATAAAATGTAGAACTCTTTGTACTACTGTTTTTAAGTTATATATACCAGTAAACAGAACTATTCAATCATAGTTTTCTCTTACAATAAATTCATAGAGTGCATATTTGATCATTTTTATCTAACTGGTGTTTCCATAAAAGTAAACAACAAAACGTAGACCTTATAAGAAACAACCCATGTACTTAAGTTGAATGTTTTAGACCTGAAAATGGTGTTTTAAACATTTCCTCAAAAGTGTGAAGGTCATTAATATATATTTAAAGTGCTATAAGAGTCACAGACAAATGGGACCAGCAAAACTCTCTGGGTAAAACAAATGAAGGAATAATTCTGATTTTTTAAAAATTTCCAATCTGGGCACAGGTTACGTGGTAGAAGAAGATTGTCCCTTTCTGAACCACTTTGTTTTATACTCTTTCCTATTAGCATTTTACAGGAACCACTAGACTGTATCAGCCTGAAAGAGTAGGACAGACATCCTGGAGGCACAGTGCACTGAGCAGTGGGTACTATCCAAGCAGCTGGCTCTCAGTTTGAACCCACCCATTGTCCTGTGGGAGAAAGAGGAAGCAGTGAGTGTGCTTTGTAAACATGCAGCCCCTCGGCAACCCTGTGCAGCGGTTCTGATCAGTCCTACGGGTCACTATGAAGTGGAGTCAGCTTGATGGTAGAGGGTATTTGGGTTACAGATGATGAAAGATGTTTCAAATACTTAGGTCCATGCTCATCGGGTCTTTTCATCTTAAACTGAAAATCGTTGTTTCATCGTTTTTACATCAGGGAGAAGTGCTTGGCACATAGGAGACATAGTAAGCATGAGGCAGCAGAAAGCCTCTGGACAATGCAGTTCTAAAAGATTCATAGGCACCTTTTATGTAATAAGTAATGGGATAACTGGAAAAGTGCCTTCCGAAAGAGAAGTTTCTGGCCAGAAGTGAAGGCTAGCTGAGGTATTTCAGAAGCAGCCGGAAGCAAACTGGCAGGTTCCTTATGTAACTAAGGTCCACCGTGTAGTATGTGGTGAAGTCCAGTCCCTGGGGAAGGACGTCAGGGTTAGTAAAGCAGAGCTCCGAGAAGAAGATGAAGACCCCATGGAGATGGACTGACAGTGGGCTCCATCATAGCAATGATGGTGTGGATGGCACAGGAACACGCTGGCCTCCTTCTCCCGAGGGTTGCTGTGAGTCAGAATCAACTGGGCTTGAAGGCGCCTAACCACAACATTTAAGCACATTATGCTAAGTAAAATTCGCACTATATTTCTTAGTCCAAGTGGAGGTGGAGAGGTGAGAGGGAGAACAGGAATTCTTAAAGGTTTAGCTACTGTCCTCTCCTGGCCCCATTTCTCCTTCTCTCCCAACCCTTCTGTCTTCATCGTCAATGCAGCCCTTTTGCTCTCAAATGGTCAAATATTCTACACTACTTGTACCTCCCCAGTATGATCGTCCCCCTCATAGGCCTGTCTATTGTTTGGCTGAAAATGGAGACACATGGGACAAAAGGTAATCGTTTCAAGAGTTCCACCAATCTCTGTCTAACTCTTCTGCTTGTCTTCATCCCTCCTACCCCATTCAGGACCTTGTAATGTGCTCCTCTTCAGCGCAGTTGTGGTAAGTAGGCACCAGCTAGTCCTCCTGCGCTCAGGGTGGTGGAGATTGAAGTTTGTGTGGTCCATTAGAGCATATGATCAAATGTTTCCATGTGTCTTTGATTTTTCAGCAGGTGTTTTTTTTTTTCTTCAGAGAGGGAGAGACCACGAGTCGCACCTTAAAGACCCCTGTGAGCTGAACCCCATGAACGAGCTATGCCTGCTGGTGTTTACAACCTTGTGTGGCCTCCTTCCGCATTGAAGAGCGCTAACCTGAGGAAGGAATAAGGTGCTGCAGGAATGACATTGTATGACTTCCCACGCTAAATGACATTAGGGACGCCATCTCGTTCTCTCCAGGATTCTTGCTCAGAGAAAATCAGCTGACGATCCTGATGACACTTAAGCAACCCTTATGGACAAGTGGCCTCCTGCCAACAGCCTTGTCAGTGAGTCCTCTTGGAAGAGGGTCATCCAACCCCAATGAAGCCTTCAGATGACAACCACCCCAGGCAATATGTTGACTGTAATCACTAATTAAGCTATTCCTCATTTCCTAGCCTAGAGAAACTGATAAGCTAATAAATGCTTACTACCTTAAGGTATCTTGCTTTGAAGAAGGAGCCTTGTGACTCAAAAATTAAATGTGTGGCTGCTAACTAAAAGGTCAACAGTTCAAATAGCCCATCCAGCTCCGTGGAAGAAAGATGTGGTGATCTACTTGGAGATACTGGGAGAGTGGAGGGAGGGTAGGGTGGAAAGGGGGAACCGATTACAAATCTACATGTGACCTCCTCCCTGGGGGATGGACAACAGAAAAGTGGGTGAGGGGAGAAGTGGACAGGGCAAGACATGACAAAATAATTTATAAATTATCAAGGGTTCATGAGGGAGGGAGAGCAGGGAGGGAGGGGGAAAATGAGAAGCTGATGCCAGGGGCTTAGGTGGAGAGCAAATGTTTTGAGAATGATGAGGGCAATGAATGTACAAATGTGCTTTACACAATTGATGTGTGTATGGATTGTGATAAGAGTTGTATGAGCCCCTAATAAAATGATTTTTAAAAAATTACAGCCTTGGAAATCCTATGGAACAGTTCTACTCTATCCATAGGGTCACTATCAGGCAAAACCTACTTGACAGCAGAATATATAATATATAATTTATAGTTATATACAGAAGTATATTAGATATATTTCTTCCGAGCAATACTACTAGAAAAACAAATGAACACATACCCATCTTAAGCCATTCACTAAGTTGAGAGCGCTGCTGCTTGGGTTAATAATTACCAGTACTTAGAATGATATCACCATTTAGTTCCTTTTTTCTCCAATTATGGTGCCAAGACCAGGAGTGAGTGCAGCATTGGCATTACCAAGGAGCTTGTCAGAAATGCAGAATCTCAAAAAGCCTGTCCCAGACTGAGTAAGAATCTACTTTTTCCCAGAACCCCCGATGATTTGTAAGTCTTAAAATTTGAGGTGAAGTTCTGATCTACTGAACTTCTAACCTTACACCTATGGCTAGAAACTAGAATAACCTTAGGGTTTGTTTTTAAATAACATTAGAGAATCCCATCCTCAGACATTATTTCATCGGTCTTGGTTGAGACCTTTTATGGCCTTAGACCTAATCTTACTTCAGGATCCACCCCAATACACAAAATGATGTAAACTTCAGCTATGTAAACATCAGCTCTGATATCCAGCTCTGATGCTAGTTGGAGAGGCCAACTATGCTCAGGTGTGAAACCAAGACTTCTCTGGGCAAACTGTACATGTTGATAGGGTGTCAGTTGTATCAGGGATACCAATCTGGTGCATACATTTCCATCTCTTTTCATGTAATTTCTTCCAGGACTCAGTTCACTACAAGAAAACTATCTTCTTGGAGGTACTTTCTAATCGACAGGTTAGTCGGGATTTGATGGCTAGGGTCCCTCAGATAACCAGCAGATACTATCAGTTATTTTAACACTTGAGGTGACTCTAGAGTAGGGTGGGGGACATCCATATAAGCCCATGAAATTATCAATACCAGCTAACATAACACGCTTCACCAAGGAGCAGCAGTTCCAGCCATACATATGGGTGAGTTAATGAAATGTTTGTTGATTATGGATAGCCCGTGAAAGAGGTTGATAGGGAAAAGGGAGTTGTCTCCCAAAGGTCCACCCATCAGTAAGGAATAGCTAGCCATGGTCATGAATAAAAAGGGTGCTCCCAGAGATCAGGCACACATTACAAGGCTATGGGAAGAGACATGCGCAGCAAGGACCAGTTATGTCACACCCACTGATGCGTCCTCACTCGAAGCTTGGGCACTCACTGTAAAGACCAGCAACTTTATAAGCCACAGGCACATTTGAGCACATCCACCAAGAATCCACCAATATGCACACTCACGTCTTTTAAGTGGAAGGGGAAGGAGACCACTCAGAGAGGGAGGGAGGGCATGTAAGTGAAGGCATGGCCACAGTTCTCTCGCTTTGGTTCCACATCTCCAGCCCTGCCCTGTCCTTTATGGAGATGGCTTTGTCGCCCTTTTGGGTTCTGCCATCCCTCCTTTCTTGGTCTATCCGAGTGTCTCGCCTCGTGGCCCTCCATGCTTTCTGGAGGTGGCCCAATTCTGTATGTGAGAATGTACTATCAAAAGCTTTACTTTGACTTGCACCTGTGCTTCTGCTGTGTGAATTCTTCATACAAGAGAAGCAAGAACCATGGAAAACCATGCCAGGACCTAACAATGCTTTAACAATTATAAACATTCAAATTGCCTTTGGCCAAAAGGAAGGTGGTGGTCCCCACCCCTGAAGTATCCCGGTAGTGTGCCCCTTGTAATAGAAGAGAAGTTCTACCTTTATTACTGCAAGTGCTTGCAGCAGGCAAGCA
>NW_022109768.1:7612770-7613866 GCF_000313985.2 Echinops telfairi | reverse complement strand
TTTTTTTTTTTTAACAATGTTGCAGGAAGAGATCAGTAGGTTTTTACAAGGATCATAGGATACAATTGATACTCTAGAAAGGCAGACTGCACTGGAAAACAAACTTTTACTTAAAACTAAACCTGCACCCAAACCAAGCCAAATGCCTTGCCAGATGAGTCTGCTAAGGATGCCTATTATGATGGCTTAAAATGTTTCTAAACCAATCTCCACTGCCATCGAGTGGGCTCCAAGTCATAGCACTCGATAGGCCAGGGTAGAGCTGCCCCTGAGGGTTTCTGAAGTTGTAACTCTTTAAGGGAGCAGAAAGCCTCCTCTGTCTCCTGTGGAGCAGCTGGTGGTTTCGAACTGCTGGCCTTGTGGTTAGCAGCCCAATTTTGTAACCACCAGTGCTCCTTTACAATGTTAGATCGCTCATTAATTTTTAAAAAATGCTCTAATTCGACAGAGTTAAAAATCACTTGAATTAAGAGGGCGGGCATGGACAATTTCTTGGCCTAATCCACCGTCAGTGCAGAAAACATTGCCTGGCACACCACTGTAGGCACCTACAATAATCAAATAAATATTTGATTAAATAAATCCCTCAGCCCCCCTCCCCCCTCTGAACACGCACTCGAAATCAGTGAAGGGACCGTGTTAGCGAATCTGCTATGGAAATTGTGGGGGCTGTTTTATCACAGGCCTTAAAAATGAAGCTTGTAATCTGTGTTTAAAATAAAGTCTGGGGCCACACTCAATGGCATCTCTAGGATATCCGCTCTGGTATGGCATCGGTTCCTCATTCAGTGGCTGGCGAAGGGATGGGATCCCTACCTACCCTTGAAGCGCCTTCCTTTGGGGGTTTTCTTTTTTTGCCCCATGCCCAGCCTGCGCGTTTACGTTTCCCTGGCGGCGGCGGCGGAGGACGAGCCTGCCTGCGCGCAGGGACGCTCTGAGCCCGGAGCAGCTGTCAGCGAGCGGAGCTGCCTAGGACCCAGGAGGAGCCGTTCTCCCGCGCCGCAGCGCCCCGGCTGCAGACCCTGCGGGCGCGCGGGGTCCTTTCTGCAGCCCCTCCCTCCAAGACCGGGCATCCCCGTGGGGAGGGGGGGGGGCG
>NW_022109768.1:7599229-7612282 GCF_000313985.2 Echinops telfairi | reverse complement strand
TTGCGGCGCGCGGAGCGCGACTTGTGAGGCGTGGCTGACGGAGGAGGCGCTCTGGGGGGCGTGGGACTCCCCGGCAGGCGCGAGGCGCGGAGCGAGCCGCGCTGGACAATGAGCGGGGCGGCTGGACGCGGCGGCCACCTTTAGCCGGCGGCTCTGCGGCCGCACCTGCGAGGAGGGGGCGGAATGCCACGGCCAGGTGGCCCTGCGCTCTAGGGCTCCTCGGTCCCACGTCCGCGCGCCGCTGTGGCTGTGACGCGGGGCTGCCAGCAGGCTTGCCCACGACCGCGCTGTGTGGGGCCCCCCGGCGCCGGCGCCATGGCCAGCGCCAGGAGTATCGAGCTAGAGCACTTTGAGGAACGGGACAAAAGGCCGCGGCCGGGGCCACGGAGAGGGGCGCCCAGCTCCTCCGGGGGCAGCAGCAGCTCGGGCCCCAAGGGCAACGGGCTCATCCCCAGCCCGGCGCACAGTGCCCACTGCAGCTTCTACCGCACGCGGACCCTGCAGGCCCTCAGCTCCGAGAAGAAGGCCAAGAAGGCGCGCTTCTACCGGAATGGGGACCGCTACTTCAAGGGCCTGGTGTTTGCCATCTCCAGCGACCGCTTCCGGTCCTTCGACGCGCTCCTGATGGAGCTCACCCGCTCGCTGTCCGACAATGTGAACCTGCCCCAGGGCGTCCGCACCATCTACACCATGGATGGCAGCAGGAAGGTCACCAGCCTGGAGGAGCTTCTGGAAGGTAGGGGGATGGGGAGGGCGCGGTGCGGCAGGTGCTGCTGAGCGCGCCAGCAGGTGCAGTGACTGCAGGCCCGCCGTCACCCATTGGCCTGGGGCTAGAAGTGGGGTCTGGGTGGGGGGAAGACCTGGAAGGTAGGGTTTCTAGGCGGCCACGGGAATTGCATGGTTCTGGGTGTTTGTCTACGAGCTTTCTGTTGGGGGTAAGCACCCGTGTATACCCCCCACCTAAAAAATTTGCCTTTGGGGAGAAAGAAAAAAAAAATCTTAATAGACACACGTAAGAGTGCATGGCCTCTTCTAAGATCAGTGAGCTTAATTTTGTTCAGGTGAAGACTGTTCGAAAAAGGGGGCTCTCCCTTATGAAGCTAGGTAAGCCGCTACTTGGTAAATTCTAGCTCTTCAGCCTTCTGCGGGGACCCGGGAGAAGGCTGATCTTATACCTTTGTTGTACCTTCTCGACTCTGAAATTGTGTTTCCGAAGAGTTTTAAGTTTGGCGCTCTCTTTACTGCGGAAGCTACATGAGGTCAGGACAGGTAATCATCCTTGGCGGCATCTTGGGTCAGTTTGAGACTTCTTCAAAATACACAGGTGCCTGGGTCCCACCCTCAGGAATTCTGGTATAATTGGTTTGAAGTGTGGGTTGGGTAGATGGTAAAAAAAGCTCCCCAGGTGAGAACCACTGTGTTGAAGGTAACAAGGTTAATCAAGGTCAATCTCCCTTCTCCTCCTCCCTGGCGAATGACTAGTTACATTGGAAGTTACAGCCATTGGAAGCATTCGCTGGAGTGCCAAATTTGCATCACTCAACTGAATGTTGGGTCATTCGCGGTGTATTCTAATAGTTTCTTTCTGCTTTCAGAAAGAAAATGAATTATTAGCAAAGAACTGCTTTCTAGAACTAACCAACACCCAGAAAGACCAAATCCGACGGGGTTATGTGGTGACTGCATGCCTACTTGAAGTCAGTTCCCATGTACCTTTTCCTAATTTTCAAAATAGCTTATTTCATGCAGTTGGAGCAATATTGACTTGACAGGGAAGGAAACAAAATTGAACAAATTGCTTTCCTGATCCCATTTTAATATTCACAAACTCTTTAAGGCCTTATCCCCGTTTTATAGATAAGGAGTTTAAGTACCATGCCTCACCACACACACCTGCAAGAGTCAGGCTTCAAATGGAAATCATGCCTTTAGAGCAGGGTTTCAAACTGGCGGCCTGCGGACCCTGAGGTAATTTTTTGTGGCCCACAATGCTTTGAAATAAAATGTAATGAGGGAATTGTGTGTATGGTATTGCCTTGATCTCCCCTAAGTGCCATTTTCTTCATAACAGTTTTTCCTATTTTCATTTTATTTCAGAGCATCGTGGGCCACAAAAAATTACCTTGGGGGTCACATGCAGCCCACTGGCTGCCAGTTTGACACCCCTGCTTTAGAGCATGCAAGGGAGCTTCAGAAAGCTTGGGGAGAAATTGTTCCATCCTTCCATGAACTTTTTGAAGCCCTCTTCTATGTTCTTTCATCTACAATTTACCTCTAAATTAATGTTAAATTACCCAGGCTGAGGAGTCATGAAAGGAGTTGCATCTCTCTATTGAGCCACTGGACTAGCCAAAGTTAAGTGTGTGTGTGTGTGTGTGTGTGTGTACGTGTACTTCATGCTTCTTTTGGTTGGTTGCGTATTTGGTTTTCAAGACTTCTTCAGAGTTGAAGACAGCTGGGGAATCAAAATGAAGACACAATGTTAAGAGATTATTTTTGTTGATCATGTCAAGTACTTAAAACAACATTTGTGTAGCTGGTTCAAATGGAGTACACTATATTCTGACTGACCTTAGGGCAGTTTCGAAACCCCGAGGAAAGACCAAGGCAACATTTATTGCATAAGCACTTGTTACTTACACACCCTTGGAATATTGTTCCTGCTGTGGTCTCAAAAGACACAACAATTTTAATATCCATTTTGAAATGAATATTGTGTATTTGTGACCTAAAATGGATGTGCTCCAATGAATGCCTTCATAAGAAAGATAATTGTTATGACCATTAATTATGAAGACCACTTATTATATTTCAAGGCTTTAATAATGGATGGTCAAATGCAATTGTTGATATAAAAATACCTGGCATAGTAGCTGGCATTATAAAAGTGCTTGATGAAAGCATTTTTTAAAATCATTTTATTAGGGGCTCATACAACTCTTATCACAATCCATACATACATTAATTGTGTAAAGCACATTTGTACATTCATTGCCCTCATCATTCTCAAAATATTTGCTCTCCTCTTAAGCCCCTGGCATCAGCTCCTTATTTACCCCTCCCTCCCCGCTCTGCCCTCCCTCATGAACCCTTGATAATTTAAAAATTATTATTTTGTCATCTATTGCACTGTCCTGCTTCTCCCTTCACCCACTTTTCTGTTGTCTATCCCCCAGGGAGGAGGTTACATATAGATCCTTGTCATCGGTTCCCCCTTTCCACCCCACCCTCCCTCCACCCTGCTGGTATCGCACTCTCACCAGTGTTCCTGAAGGGATCATCCACCCTGGATTCGCTGTGTTTCCAGTTCCTGTCTGTACCAGTGTACATCCTCTGGTCTAGCCAGACTTGCAAGGTAGAATTCAGATCATGATAGTGGGGGGAGGGGGTGCAGGAAGCATTTAGGAACTAGAAGAAAGTTGTATGTTTCATCGTTGCTACACTACACCCTGACTGGCTGTCTCCTCCCCGTGACCCTTCCATAAGGGGATGTCCAGTGGCCTACAAATGGGCTTTGGTTCTCTACTCCGCACTCCTCCTCATTCACAATGGTATGATTTTTTGTTCTGATGATGCCTGATACCTGATCCCTTTGACACCTCGTGATCGCACAGGCTGGTGTGCTTCTTCCATGTGGGCTTTGTTGCTTCTGAGCTAGATGGCCGCTTGTTTACCTTCAAGCCTTTAAGACCCCAGATGCTATATCTTTTGATAGCCGGGCACCATCAGCTTTCTTCGCCACATTTGCTTATGCACTCACTTTGGAAGACCATTTATTATACATTGAATTTACCACTGCCCAGAGGTTGCTGCCTAATGCCCCCTTTTCGAAAAGTATTGCTCTCCCTACTCCTGGCAATGAAAAGCTTTGTTACTATAACCCATAATCCAGGATAAAATGTAGGCATGTGCTTTTGCTGCTTCCTGGATCATTCTAGCACCTCCCCCCAGGGAGCGGTATCACCCACCTTGGAAAACATTAGTCTCCTAGATCTCATTGTCAAACTATAATTTCAACTGCAAATAAACAGTGAATATGTTTCTTCCAATCACCATTTGTTAATTTTTCTACTGTATGTGTAGAGTCCAATTGCACCACAATGTAATAAACACAAATAGTTCAATATTTGCACACACAAAAGTGTATCATAGCCTAGGCAACTGCCCACTTGTTTCCAACAATATTCTAAGTACTGAAATACTGCAAACTAAGAAAATTTTGGCCAGTCACTTGTCACCATAGCATTCTGCAGACAAAGGATCTTTGTGTAATTCTTGAGTTTCCCACAAAAGAATGAAATTCTCCATAGAAATGCATTTTAAGAAAAGAAATAACCAATGTTTAATTTCAGCCATTCAATTATTGAAATACTTTGTCTTTAAATTTGTGTACTTTACTGTTCAGATTTGGCATGCAGAAGAACTATAATCAACTGAAGTTTTTATTTGCGTCAATAAAAATAGTTCTTTAGTATCACCCATATTGCCAAATTATCTTCTTTATTTAACCTTAGTTTTTTTTAGTTTATTGTGCTTAATAACGAGTCTCTTAGGCAATTTTTTTCATTGTTTTTCAACTGTTCTCTGTTTTTCCCATCCTATGATATTTGTACTTAGGAGATATGAGTTTTTTGTTTCTTCCCTAAATGTGTTTAGTGAAGAGTAGAAAGTGATGACTCAAGATAGCTGTATACAACAGTGATTCAGAGCTCCATTCTCACTGAACTCAGATGACCAAAAAAATTGCATGACCCAGATTTTTGATTCTGCTCTTGACCTTGAGACTCTCCGGAGACTGAAAACAGTATCCCAGTGTTCACTAGCACTCTCCTGACACTACACTAACTCCAAAGCATCGTCAATCCATTGGCTTATCTCTACTAGCTTGAATGAACTTCACTGAGTTGATCTTGTTGGTACTTCAAAGCTAGACAACACCCTTCTTCAGGAATTGTGATTCATAAATCAATCCTGGGAAAATCAGATTGAGCCTTCTGAAGCCATGGGATGTAGTATTAAATAAAAAAAATAAGTGACGCTGATGGAGGGGTGAAGGGGCCAGCCCCCACCCGCTGCTACTCCTACTAGTTCAGTAATACTACTTCTGGGTTCAGTAATGCACAATTGTACGGTTGAGATATATAAGTATTATATTAAAGTCATCGAGAGCATGAGAGATAATATAATAATACAGTCAGGCATGATACATAGCAACATTGCTCACCTCAGCCCAGCTTGGTGGTCCACGTGGAGAGAGGGGGAAGGGAAGGAGGGGAAGGGAACAAGGGAGAGGGGAGTGACCAGGGAGTGAGCAGCAAGGAGCTCAGAGTCCGAGAGAGAAGTCCTGCTGACTCACACCTATATACCTTTTGGGGGCAATCCAGCCCACTAATTACAGGTAAAGACATACGTCACAGGAAGGGGCTGCACTATAGGTTACACAGCAATGAGTGGGTGGTCTAGGGATTGGTCTCTGGGTCTCCATAGGAACATTATCAGTAGGGTGCAAACCCCTCCTACAGGAACCTGTCCATTGTCCCCAGAGGTAGGGAGCAGGCCCACCCCTGTGGAGGGATGAGACAGCAGTCTGGCAACTGATTCCCTCAGGGGAGGGAATGCCTGCACATCTGACCTCCCCCCACAATGGGACTGCAGGACTTAGAACGTCTCTAGTAGCCAACTGAGGCTGTTGAAGTCACTCATTTTCAAGTTTCTTTGTTAAGGACTGTCTTTGTTACTCGGTGCTGCTATAACAGAGATAGCCACAGTGGTCGTTGTAATAGACAAGTTTATGTTTTCACAGCTCAGAAGGCTGAAAGTCCACATTCAGGGTGTTGAATCCAGGGTGTTGAACCCAGCCAATCTTTGTTGGCTCTGGAGGAAGGTCCCATCTCTTCAGCTTGGACTTGGTTCCTTGGAGATGGCCATGTGTGGGCTTCAACCTCCCCCGAGATCTCAGCACAGGGGCCCTGGGTCCAAAATATGCACTGGACTCCCAGTTCTTTCTTGGTAGTAGTCAGGTCACTATGTGCTCTTCTTTCTCTCTCCATCTCTTATAGGATTGAAAAATATTGTTCCAGTGAAGGTGTGACTTCAGTCTTATAAGACTGTGTGTGATTCAAGAGGTTAGGGATTACAACACATAAAATGGAGCATAATTACAGATGATCACAAAATGAAGGATAATCACACAATACTGGGTATCATGGCCTACCCAAATTGGAACTTATTTTGGAGGGGACACAATTTAATGCATGACAGGGTCAGAACTCATAGACTTTCTTCTGTTCCATAAATCTTGTCCTCTTCTGTACCCTTTGACCATATTTATAAAATTGAAATCCTGAAGAGATATGACCAAGGTAGTAGGAATAATGTGTGACCAAATCAGAAGCCTGTGCTTACTTTTGTTGTTAGCTGCCATCGAGTTGGTTCCGACCCATAGTGACTCTATGTGCAACAGAATGAAGTCGCATGGTCATGTGCCGTCCTCACAATTGTTCCGATGCCTGGGCCCATGTTGCAGCCACTGTGTCAGTCCGTCTTATCGAGGGCCTTCCTTGTTTACGCCGCTCCTCCATTTAACCAAGCATGATGTCCTTCTCCAGGGACTGGTCTCTCCTGACAATATGTCCAAAGTGTGTAAGATGAAGTTTCTCCACCCTAGCCTCTGTGGAGCACTCTGACTTTACTTCTTCCAATACAGATTGGTTTGTTCTTTTAGCAGTCCATAGTACTTTCAGTATTCTCCCCGCACCAAAATTCAAATGTATTACTTCTCCTTTGGTCTTCCTTATTCAATGTCCAACTTTTACACACATATTAGGCAGTGGAAAATACCATGGCTTGGATCAGATGCACCTTAATCCTCAAAGTAACATCCTTGCTCTTCAATACTTTAAAGAGGCCTGTACAGCAGATTTAACTAATGTAATGTGTCTTTTGATCTCTGGACTTCTGTTTCAGTAAGCAGTGATTGGGGATCTATGCAAGACAAAATCTTTGATAACTTCAACCTTTTCCCCATTTATCATGCTGTTACCTATTGGTCCAGTTGTGAACATTTGAGAATTCTTTACATTAAGTGTGGTCCATGCTGAAGGCTGCAAACCTTGATCTTCATCAGCAAGTATTTAAATTCTTCCGACTTCAGCCAGCAAGGTTCCTTTGTATTCTACTAACTGTGATTTTGAGAAAAAATGACCTCAACTCTCTAGTTTCCTTTCATGTGGAATTAGAGACTGGTGGGTTATTCCTAGACTAAAAGTGTATACCTTCTCCCTCAGTTCCTGGTAGCACAGACAGTTAAGCATTCATGTAGTAACTGAAAGGTTGCAGGATCAAGTCCACCCACAAGTGCCTCAGCGGAAAAGTCTGAAGATGAATTTCCAAGACATAAGCCACAGAACCCTGTGACTACGTATAATTCTACTCTGACCACGTGGTGTCACCGCGAGTCAGCGATTATCTATGGCCTACCTGATGGCCTCAGTTGACTTTGACCTGCTGGAGCATGAGTTCTGAAAAACTAACAAAACGACTAATGTTCTACTGCTAATTAGGGAGTTAGGGGTATGACTCCAGTAAAGTGGTTGGCAGGGCCCATGCCCAAAATAATTTCTCCCTCTCATTCCAAAGTACAGTTGGTCTTTGAACAATTAGGAGGTTAGAGGGGCTGACCTGCCTTGCAGTCAGAAGTCCCCATATAATTTACAGTTGACGCCTGGGACAACAGGCAGTTAAACTGCGTGGACCCACTTGCATGTGGGTTTGTTTTTCCTGTTGCTATTGCCATGAGCCTCACTGTTGTACATGTCCACTTAAAACTCTTTGTGTCTCAGCTCGCCTTCCAGTGAGCAATCCCTAAGTGATCCCATCACGCAGAAGTTTTAAGCAGATAACCAAGAATATGAGCTCATTGCAAAGCAACAGGAAAATTAGATCCACGGATCTGTGAAGTTCAATGCTCAATTTTAAAATGTTTTATCTTCTTACTATTACTCTACAGGCAACTATAAAATAATTGCACTTTTGAAGTGCAAGAGAATTTTAATTATTTTGGAAAGTGACACTTTTACTTTTCCACTAAGTTAACTTGGGCATTTAAGAAAAACTCAGTGCTGAAGAAATCAATTACTGGAAATTTCCTAGTTTGGTACACTTAGGTCAGCCTCTTTCAAGGTGGAATCAAACCAAAGTGCAGTTACTGAGGAGGTATTTAGGTCCAAATGAGTCTCCATAAGAACCCAAATTACATTTAATTGTTTATCCATCCTGATTTTAATAGTAGTAATAGAAACTGAAACTCTTGGCATTTTTTATTAACCCATCAGTTGTATAACATTCGTGTACCAAAATCAAAAGATGTAGGCTGGCAGGGAAAGATGTTGGTAGAGGAGAAAAAATCCATTACCTTTTCATTCAATTTTCCCACAAATTTTAGAAGCCCCTTCATACACATGCACATATGAGGGGACTTCATAAAATTCATTAAAAGTGGAGTAAAAAGTTAATGGAATTTTTGCATGAGCTTTTTGAAGTCTCCTTATATAGTCAATGAACATGGCAGATGGTGCTGGATTTCAGGTGTGCAAATCTTCTCTAGTGCTCAATGTCCTAGATTCTGAAAGACGACCTTCAGAGATCACCTTTCTAACCTTGCATGCCCTGTGAATGCAGCTGCAGTCTGCACGCTTGGAGTCGTCCCAAGTTGGAATTGACTCTGACCACTGGTTTGGTTCTTTGGTCTATGAAATCTCCTCCAAGATACCTGGGCACTTTATCAAACAGATCGATGTTGTCCCAGGTTCTGGTGTAGTGTCTACTGTCAGAGAACTCACATACTAGGAGAAAGCTTGAACATACAATCACTCTGTAAAACAGTTTCAGCTGAGGTACTGTCGATGAAGTGGTAACGTGATGGCAGACCACATTATTTGAGCTGATTGGAGAAGGTTTCTCGGAGGACAGAATGTTGGCAATGAGGCCTGAGGCTGAGCTTATAATGGTCTCCTAGGCCCACTCACAGCCCCTTTTGGCTATACCAGTTAGTTTTGTAGGCAGATGAGTGGTATATCGAATCTATCTTTACCATTGGACATGCAGTGAATTCTGCGAATAAATGGCCTAGAAGTTTTGTATAAATTAAGCTTTAATAATGCTGCTTCTAAATATTTGTGAAATGCATATATTATGTGTATGAGACATTAGATTGTGTTTTAAATAAATGACTTAAGAGCTGGAGAAATCCTGTGCTAACTCATCATTCTGGGGAGAGGGGCTCTTCCTCCTCCATATATACATATATATGCTTACTTGCTTGCTTCGCCTTATTTCCTTAAAAGAAAAAATATAATTTCATAATAAGGTCTTTCAAGAGGTAACAAGAATAGAACTTTTCATTTGAAGAGTAACAAATTGTAAAGGGTTGAGGTAAGGAAGAGTACTTAGGGAATTAAACATGATACCAATACAAAGTCTAAGAGCTATAAGACAAGGTCAGTTTTTCAGGAGGGTTTCAACTATGGAAATGGACAGTGTATGTGGCATAAAGGAAACCAGATTCCCCAGGGAAGTGAATCCTAAGCTGCTCTCTTCATTGTCTGTGGGTTTGGTGTTATTCATTCAAATCTGCACTGCCTGGCCGGGTCTTTTTCTCCCCATTTCTACCTGCCCAGGCCTCATCACTTCTATTTTCCTCTCTGCTACTGATGAGCCACTGCTATGTGGATTAGAGTTCTTTACTTCTTAGTCTGTTAAGTGGTAGCAATATCATATGTTCTGTGCACAGGATCCCTGATGGTGCAGTGGTTAAAGGACTTGGCTACCAGCTGTGGGGTTGGCAGTTCAAACTCACCCAGCTACTCCAGAGGACAAAGATGTGCCTTTCTGCTTGTGTATATTTTTAGGGCCTTGAATCATGTAGTCACTTTGAGTCAGAATTCAGCATGATAGCAATGGATTTGGTTTGAGTTCTTGTGAACAATCATTGTGTGAGGTACTTTACCAGCTGTATCCTGTTTAACCCTTCTACTGCTCTGGGCAGAAAAAGGGAGCTGCAAGACTTTTCTGGAAAAAATGGATTTAAAAGATAATGGAAATTTGCCACAAACTTTTTGAAGTTCTTGTACTTGCTGCATTATCTGACTCATTTACAGATAGGGAAGCTGAGATTTAGAGGTTGGCTTATTTGCCCTTTGCACCAGTGATAAGAAGTACAGTGAACCCTCGTTTATCGCGGTTAATCGGTTCTAGACCCTACCGTGATAAATGAAATTCCGCGAAGTAGGATTTCTTATTTGTAAGTCAAATATTTTCGTAGTTAGAGCATAGAGGACATGAAAAAACACCCTTCAGTCACCATTACACTCGTATTACCCAATTTATTAAACGAGAAAGGGAAAATACAGTAAAACATTTTGGACGTTACAATTATCATTTATTATTTATGGCATCAAGCGTGTACAGTGAGCCAATCAGTGGCAGTAATGACAGAGCATGCGCTGTTACGCAAAAACCGTGATAGAGTGAAGCCGCGGAAGTCGAAGCGCAAAGTGGCGGGGGTTCACTGTAGTTGGAACTTAAGCTTTTTCTCCCTGGTTTTGGGGCTTCTATGTTCTTAACTGCTGTGTCGTGCTGCCTGTAAGGAATTGGGTCCCCCAGTGGACATCTGGGATTTACAGCAGTTACATTAAGATCCCTGACTGAATCTCTGTCACAGCTGATGTCAAGCTGTGAATGGTTTCTACTTGGATGATAAAGACTGCAATCGCGTAACAGAAGGTTTTGCCTGTGTTACTATCGTTAGGTGTCATTGTGTTGGTTCTGACTCATAGTGACCGTATGCACAATAGTACAAAAGACCGCGCACCTGGTCCCATGCCACCCTCACAACTGTGGTTGTATTTGAGGGCACTGTTGCGGCCATTGCATCAAGCCATCTGTCGACAGCCTTCCTCTCTTTCATTAACCCTTGACTTTACCAAGGATGATATCCTTTTCCAAGGATGGATCTCTCCTGATAACATGTCCAAAGAACTTGAGACAAAGTCTCTCCACCCTTCTAAGGAGCATTCTGGCTCTATGTCTTCTCAGGCAAATTCATTTGTTTTTCTGCCAGTCCAAGGTAGGTTCAGCAGCAGCCCCATAAATCAAATGCACAGAAGCAAAACATCCAGGGAGAAAGGACTCACGTTCCAGCAATACTTCTTATCTTATTTACTGTCCAACTTTCACAGGCAGACGAGGTGATGGGAAATACCGTGGCTGGGGGGAGGGTGAGGGAGGGGAAGAAATGAGCTGATGTCAGGGGCTTAAATGGAGAGCAAATATTTTGAGAATGATGCGGGCAATGAATGTACAAATGTGCTTTACACAATTGATGTCTGTATGGATTGTGATGAGTTGTATGAGCCCCTAATAAAATGATTTTTAAAAAAATACCGTGGTTGGGGTCAGGCATACATTAGTCTTCAAAGCAACATCCTTGCTCTTCAGCATTGTAGTGAAGTCTTTCCCAGTGCAATGCATGGTTTGATGTCTTGACTGTATATACTTGCAAAGTGACGTGTGTCCATTCAAAGTCTCTAGTGTTGCCTTGCTAATTTCTTCTTTACCTTGAATAAATGCTCACTGACCCTGGGAAATAACTGGGGGGTGATGGTAGGGGGACAAATGGCCATGGTTGCTTTGTTTGCATGTAGTTACTGAGGTTTTGGTAGTATCCTTTCAACACCCCAATACTTGTTCATCTTCCTATCCCATGCTTCACTTCAAATACTCCTGGCACATGGTGTTTGTGGAATTTATTTTACTCTGTGACAAATATGAGGCATTCTAATGAATGAAAATAGAGATATAGGTGTTCTTAAAAATCTTTCTTATAAATATATGTACATAGGCCAATGCCACTATTGTTATGCATTAATGTATTTACATAAGTGCACACCGCTGTTAATCTCCCTGTCTATGCCTTTGCTTCCTAGAGCTTGCCTCTGTTTCCTTTTGCCTCCTCCTGCCCCGCCATCACTTTCCCCTTCTTCCACCTCTTAGTGCTTCCTCTCCACTAGCTTGGAGAGGAATCTCTACCCTCTCCTAGATGCTGGTTCCACTTCCCTAGTTGTTCCCCTGTCCATGACACCGTCCGTTCCCCACACCCTTCTCCCCACACCCTTCTCCCCACCTCCTTCTTCCCCCTCTACCTCCCAGGGCCATTGGCCCCATTGCCTTCTCCCCAGACTTCCCTCTCATGGTCCAACCCATATAATTAGGCAAACCATCCATGTCCTAGACCAACCAATAAGAACACCTACGGTCGAAGAAAGAAGAGGAAAGAGAAAAAGACGCGAGGAAAAAAAAAAAGAAAAAGAAAAAAAAAAAACCCTACATAGGTCCAGGTCTGTTTGCTGGCCTCCATGAGACTCTCGACCTGGTCCTGAGGGAGCTCCTGGGGCTGCCCCTCCTCACCCAAAGTCCATTCTTGGGGCTCCTCGGGGGCTCTGTGGCTCAGCTTTACTCCAGTTGCTTATCTGTTATGCTCCATTCCCACACTGTCTCCCCGCCGTGTGTCCCCATTATTGTCCCCTGTCTCTATGCTCCAGTTAGGGGACAACATGTCTTGAGCTGTTGGTCCTCTCTGTGCCCCAGCAGCTCCGTGCAGGGACCTCATCCTCTGGGCGTGGTGTGCCTATATGGAGTCTAGGCTGACTGCCCCCTTCTCTTTTTCCTTCTTGGTTTGCTTCCCATGTGGGCATGGGAGGTTGGTACCTTTCCCCCACCTGAAGGCCTAGTGTCGTTCTCTGTGGCACACACTTCAGGGTGGGGGTCAGGTTGGTTGTGGTTGGGGCCAGCCCTGTAGTCCAGTCTTTTCATGCATTCCTCCATGTGTTAAGTGCCCTCCTGGTTTGATGTGCCACAGTGGGGTCTGTATGCAGATTCCAATTCTGTGGACACACAACCAATACCTCTCCCCCTGGGTGGGTTAGTGCCCTGTTCCCCTCATGTCATCATCTCAGTTTCCCCCTACCACCATTCTCCCTCCTCCTTCCCCCTTTC
>NW_022109768.1:7597239-7598144 GCF_000313985.2 Echinops telfairi | reverse complement strand
ACAATTGATGTATGGATTGTAACAAGAGTTGTAAGAGCCCCCAATAAAATGATTTAAGAAAAAATCTTTCTTAGTTTAGCTAAGATAACTGGATGGACAGGTGGCCAGATTTGCAGAAGAGGATACTCCTGCCTTTCATATTTCCATTTTTTTAAAAAAAAGGGTTTATTTTTTTCCTTCAAGAGAGAAGACAGCAGACTTATTAAGTTTTATTGTGATGAATATATATATAGCCAGCAGTGTCATCTTGACAGTTTCTACATGTACAGTTCAGTAACACTGATTGCAGTTTTCAGCGTGTGCAACCATTCCTGCTATCCTTCCCCAAACTGTTCTACCACCATAAACATAAACTCAGTGTCCCCAAGAGGGGAAAAAATCCCTCCACCCTCCCACCTCCTCCCTTTCAGTCCTGGTCTTTAGTTTCCATATATTTATTAGTGCTATCATACAATCGTTGGCCTCTTGTGTGCGTGCCCTTCACTCAGCATGATGTTTTTAAGGTTGCTGCATGTTGTGGCATGCCTCAGGACTAAGCTGGTGGTCTGAAGCCAGCAGGCCCTCCGTGGAGAAAGGCATGGTGGTTTACCTGGGAAACCACATAGAGCACTTCTGTTTTGTCCTATAGGGTAACTATGAGTCAGAATTGACTTCCCAGTACTGGGTTTTGCATATATATACTATCTTGTAAAGTCCCTAGCTTGTAAAGTGAAGGAATAGGAAAATACTGGTCTGGTGAGAGCAATTTATTAAATATTTTGATTTTACTATAACATTACATACATATCTCAAAGAAAGAGATTAAAATGGTCGAAATAATCTATTGCTTTTAAAAAAATCATTTTATTGGGGCTCGTACAACTCTTATCACAATCCAAACATACATCCATTGTGTCAAGCACATT
>NW_022109768.1:7593996-7595443 GCF_000313985.2 Echinops telfairi | reverse complement strand
TCTCTCTCTTCATGCATCCTTCCACGTGGCCACGCTGTCCTCGGGGTTTGGTGCATCGTGGTAGGATCTGCATGCCCACTCCAGATTCTCAGGGGACCCAGGCTGTACCTGTTACTTTTTATTTAATCAATGTTTCAAGTTGTAGTCACAATTAAGCTATGCAATGATAAGCTTTTAAATATTTGCGTTTGTTTATCTTGCCCTTCACTCTGTATTATTACAAACTTCAGATTACTTTATCCATCATATTGCTCATTATTAGTCAGCAGTATTCTACTTCATATGGTTAAAAAGCATGAATGCTGTTTATATTCGGGTTCATCAAGCCCGTGTGAGGGGAAAGAACTGAGAATTTGTTGTTGTAAGGTGCCATTGCCTGATCCATAGTGCCCTATGCACCACAGAATGAAACACGGCTTGGTTTTGTGCCGTCCTCACAATTGTTCCTATGCGTAAGTCCATTGGGGCAGTCACTGTATCACTGCATCTCATTGAGGGCCTTCTTCTCGTTCACTGCCCATCCTCTTCATCAAGCATAACATCCTCTCCAAGGAAGGGTCTCTCCTGAAAATCTGCCCAAAGTATGTAAGAGGGAGTCTTGCCATCCTTGCCTCTAAGGAGCACCTTGGCCATAATTCTTCCAAGATAGATTTATTTGTCCTTTTGGCAGTCCATGATAATTTCAGGATTCTTCCACAGCACCACAATTCAAATACGCCAATTCTTTGGTCTTCCTTATTCAATGTCCAACTTTCACATACATATGAGGCAATTAAAAATACCATGGCTTGGGTCAGATGCACCTTAGTCCTCAGAGTAACATCCTTGCTCTTCAATACTTTAAAGAGGTTTGTGGATCAGATTTAACTAATGCTATATGCCATTTGATCTCGTGACTGCTGTTGCCATGAGCATTATCCAAGCAAGACAATATCCTTGACAACTTCAACCTTTTCTCCATTTATCATGATGTTACTTCTTTACATTGAGTTGTGATCCATTTGAACTTAGATTTTCATCAGCAAGTGCTTAAAGTCCTCCTCATTGCATGCAGCAGGTTATTAATAAACCTTTCATCAACCCTAATGCCACATTCTGCTTCACAGAACCCAGCTTCTCTGGTCATTTGCTTTAAATAGAGATTGAAGACATTTGTTGAGAGGATACAACCCTAATGAGCACCTTTCCTATTTGTAGAACTGCCACTTGATCCATGTGCACGTTCCACATGAGTACAATGAAGTGTTCAGGGATTCTCAATCTTCTCAAGGTTATCTGTAGTTCGTTATGATCCACACAGTTGAATGCACTGGCATAGTTAAGCACAAGTAAACATCTTTCTGGCATGGAAGTAGTCCCTTGTAAACTTGCCTCTTCCTAGTTCAGTGATGAAGACCACAATAGCTAGGAGTTTCCACATGAGTGTGTGATGTTATAAACTGTAGAG
>NW_022109768.1:7568241-7579205 GCF_000313985.2 Echinops telfairi | reverse complement strand
CCATCAAGTCAGCTCTAATTGGCAATGTTGTGTACAAGGAAGCTTCAAAAGTTTGTAAAAGTGGAATGAGAGGAAAATGGAATTTTTCCATTTTTGAAGCACCCTTGTATAATAAAATGAAACATTGACTATTTCTTAATTGTTGCTTTCTTGGATCCCATTGTTGGAGCCACTGTGTTAGTCCATCTCATTGAAGGTCTTACTCTTTTTCACTGACCCTCTAATTAACCAAGGACTGGTTCCTCCTGATACCATGTCTGAAGTATGTGAGACAAAGTCTTGTCATCCTGGCTTCTAAGGAACAATCTGGCTACATATCTCAAGGCAGGGTTTTCGCTTCTTCTGGCAGTCCATGGTATAGTCAGTATACCTCACCAACACCACAATTCAAATGTATCAATTCTATTTTGGTCTTCCTTATTAAATCTACTACTTTTTAGCTAAAGATAAGCATACTATACTCCATCCAGTAGTGTAACCCAGCAAATATTGTGCCTGATGAAGGATCTCTAACCATCTTGTAGACTTGATATAAGTGAATTTATTGTTGGAGGCTACATGCCTTTGGAAATTAATTTTTCACTGGGAGAAATTAATGTCTCCAAAGGTGGGTTTGTTACTCTCCTGGCAGTCCTTGATGTATTCAGTATTCTTCACATAACACCATAATTCAAATGCACCAGTTCTTCATGGGTTTTCCTTTTCATTGTCTACCTTTCATAAGGGAGAAAGACAGGCTTTGCACTCTTGTAACCTGTTACTGGACCTGGGAAACCCCATAGGGAGCTCAATGGCCGTGAGAGAGGGAGAGCTTTCACAGACGCATGAAGTGATTGAAAATACTGGGGTTTGGGTCTGACACACCTTAATTTTCAAGGTGACATCTTAGATGCAGAAGTTAGGAAAGTATTTACATTCCTAAAATTGATATTGTACCTAAAGTGTTTATCTCTTCTCCTTGTCCTTTCTTCTGTGTTACCATGATTCGCATTCTCTCTCTCTTTCTCTGTAGCCTTTTCTCTAAGCGTGAAGAATCCTTATTGTTTAAGATTTGTAACTTGTAAACAAGTTTGCCTTTTCATCATATGGTTCATTGCAAGATTTAGGTATATTCCCTCCAAGATTTAGTACATTCCCAATGTCCAAAATTTGTCTAACTCAGTTTTTGCAACTAATGTCATGCTTGTTTGTTGTTGTTTTTTAGCTAATTAGTGATGTCACTTTATTTAAACATCATAAAAAAAGATGAATGAAGACTTTATAGTAAATAATAGAAAATCAACTAAGACCTGCTGTTGTTGACTTTCCAACTATATGAGATTGCTTGCATGCCTTACAATAAACTGACAACTTAAATGTCTGAGTGATTATGCTTTAGTGATTAAAACCATAAGGTAACTGAGCCAGACTGACTCAGGAGCTAACAACAGCAGCATAGTCATATTCTCTTGATTAAAAGGCATGCTGCATTTATTGGGCTACAAAGCGCTGGGCTCCCGATTTTTAATATTTTAACAGTTTTGTTGACATATAATTCACACTTCAGACAATTCAGTAGTTTCAACATATTAAAAAGAGTTGTGCATTCTCATCACCCCAATCAATTTTAGAACATTTTCTTCTCTTGTACTCTTTATTATTAGCTTCTCATTTCCCACCAGCCTTCCCTGCCATAATCCCGAAAAACTATTAGTCCAGTTACTTTCTCTATAGATTTACTTATCCTGGAGTTCATATAGAGAAATACATTAAAAAACCCCAACAACAATAACAAAATAAAACCCTGAAATCTTAGTTGAAGAGGAGCTCTGGGTGTTTTCATGGTCTGTACTGCAATAAAATGTTTAAGGGACTGTAGCCCCCAGCAGGTATCCAAGCTATCCTGCTTGTTTGCTAGATGCTGTGGACAACCTCGGATGGCCTTCCAGGGCTTAATCATCACATCTTGGCTAGCCTGAGATTCCTTAGGAGCCTGACCTAAGTGTCCCAGGGGCATTCTGTAGAAACAGCTGCCTCTGCAAACACTACTTCTGGAAATAATGCAACCCCAAATCATGGCATGCGCAAGTTCATTCTGGGAATAGGCATTTTCTTCATGTCTTTAACATACATGTTTTCAATGCTTATTATACACCAGGTCTTAAGAAGGTGTAGTTAGTTTTTCCCAAGAGCTAGGAACTGGCTTCTAAGCAAACACTGTATTCAGAATCATTTGGGAAGCAGATAAACAAAAATCTTACCATGTTTTCAGGCTTTACCTTCTGGTGATTTTGGTTCAGTTGAACTGGCATGGAGCCTGGACATCTATACTTAAGCAACAAAATCACCAGAACTATGTTTTAATTCACCATTAAGAACTTTTAGAAGAGAAGAATAAGTGATTATAGGAGATTAGCACATTGTCAGTTTACAGGACAATAAGGAGCACCCAAGAGTGACATGTCATTTAAAATTTTTATTTTTAATATTATGGAATGTAATATACATAAAGGAAAAAAAATTTAAAGGCTACATACACAGCTCAGTGAGTGCTTTATGAAATGAACCCCTTTAAGACTATAAACCTCGTCAGGAAATAGAATATTGGCAGCATCTGAGATTAGCCCTTGTATCTTGTCTCCAGTATACCACTATTCTCTCCCTCAAATGCAACTACAGCCTGACTTTTTCTTTATGCTTTACCACCTGTGAAGGCATTTCTAATCCTAGTTTAATTTTGCCAGCTTTTGAACTGTATACAAACCAAAACTATGTATTATTATGTATTCTTTGGACCCTCTTTTGCTGCAGTTTCTGTGTAAAATTCATCAAATGATTCCAATATATATCTCTTGTTTGGTCATTTTCATCATTGTATACATTATATGAATGCACCACAATCCATGATTCCGTTTTCTTGTTCTTGAGCATGGGGATTCATTTTCTTCTTTAGCTGTTGAGCAATACTTCTATCAAGCACATGTATGCCTTGAGGAAATTTCAGGATGTTTGTGAGGGGAAAAAGTTGAATTAAACGATCAGAAATTTTAATATATAAACTTTATTTTTTAGCATAAGCTTCATCTAGCCAAGCAGCTTTTTATAAGCAATGTTATAGCCACTTGCTCCATCCCTAAAAATAAATAAAAAATTTAAAAACTGAGGGTTTGGGGAATTTAATCATGCCAATGTCTTTTTTACATCATTAACTGAAGAAAAATGGGTGCCTGTTAGGTCAGCAATGTTAGCTAATTATTTTTTGTTTAATGGCTATATATACCTTCCATCTTCTTTTGACACTTCTCTGTTGTTTAGCAAGGCGCTCTGATGGTACAGGGGTTATTCATTGGGCTGCTAACTGAGAGGCCATTGGTTCAAAACCAAAGAAGACTAGACTGGACTTTCTTTTCCTGTAAAACGTGACAGCCTCAGAAGCCCACAGGGCAGGACAGTCCTCTGAGTCCCATCGAGTCACTGTGAGTCGGAATAGGCACAGTGGCCCTGAGTTTGGATTTTTGGTTTGTATTGTTCAATATTCAATCTTGAAATTTGAGTTAAAAAGAGTCAAGCAGCGAGGAGGAAGGTTATGTCAGGAACATAAAAAAGAAGGTGTGGTGAGTTTGGAAGGTTTAACACTAACTTAGGGATTTGTGGGAAGAGGGTGGGGGTGAGACAGGAAAGCGGCTTGTGAATATACCATTTGCTGAGGAGTGTGACCTTTATCTAAAGGTAGTGAAGCATGCAGGAGACATCAGATTTACCTTTTTAAAAACTTACTCTGATACCTATGTGGGAGATGAGGACAGAAATGGGTAACCTAACTAAGATGGGTGAGAATTTAAAGAAAAATAGAGCAGGAGAGCTTTAATACCAAGGTACTTAGACCTAAGTCCACAGTTTTGCCAATTTTCAAAATGTGGTGTAAGTGGGAAGACAAGCAGGAGACTTGGTTTTTGCCTAGGTCATGCTCATGCTGAGTTGGGGGATTTGGAAAGGGGAGAGTTTGAGGTCAGGGCATCAGTATTGAAGACCAATTTTACTTTTAAATGTGTTGCAATCTGTGGGTTATCTATAAATACAGTGGTGGTGTTTTTTTTTTAGTTCAAGGATTGCTTGGTTTTAACTCAAAAGAAAATCTGGAAATGTTCTCAATGTTTAAGTCCTCAGCACAAAATTGGTGGTTAAAGCCAGGCCTCTGCATGCATTTACCCAGAACAAGTCTAAGAGGGGGCGGGGGTGGTGGTGGTGGTGGTGATGGTGGGGAGAATGCAGGGAAGCAAAGTGAACGGTGGCAATCAAAAAAGTAGAAGGCAAACCAGAGGAAATTAGATCATGCCTGCTAAAGAAGAAAGGATTTGCAGGAAGAGGACAATGACTCGTGTCATAGGCCCTCAGAAGAGGGACCAGTAAATTCGACAGGGAAGAGGCATTTCAAGCAGTGGAATGAAATGCAACAGAAGCGGTGCTGCAGGGGCTACAGAGCAAATAATGGAGGAGAAGATGAAGCAATACATGAGAACCATTCTTTAATTCGGCGGTCTTAAGAGGTTGAAGCACATTAATTAGAGGAGTAAAGAGGGAAGATTTTCATGGGTGTGGGTTATTGTGTTAGGCAGAGTTCTCTAGAGAAACAAAACCAGGACGCTTATGATTACATATTTTCATAAGTGACCTGCGACCTGCTTAATTCCAGATGTTCCTATTAGCCAGATTGGCACAATAAGCCTATCACAGAGCACCCATTCCCAACTTGGCACCTGTACACAGCCACATATAAGTTCCAGACATTCATGAAATCACACACCTAACATACATATAAATGAAAACACGCTGAATCTAATTGTATCTCATATATTGTGCATGAACAATATTGTGCAAGATATTCAATACACGTATATATATATTTAATAAGCATCTGTAAAGAAGAAATACTGACAATCACAAACCTCACTTTCACAATTGATCACGTGGTTTTAACTGATAGGCAGAACTACCTTCTTCCACTACCCACTCTGTATTACCTTTGCCCACGGCCAGCTGGCTGTGGCTCTTTGTCTGGTCGAGTGATCCAGAACTTCATTCCTGAGAGATCTGGGTCATCAGACATTCTGTCAGTTGGGTTGCTGTAGTTTATCATTTACTTTATTATTATTATTTTTAAATCATTTTATTAGAGGCTCATACAACTCTTACACAATCCATACATTCATCAGTTGTGTTAAGCGCATTTGTACAAAGGGCATGGTAATACTAAGAGATGGGCTAGGGCAACGGTTCTCAACCTGTGGGTCTCAGCCCCTTTGGGGGTCGAACGACCCTTTCACAGGGGTCACCCGATTCATAACAGTAGCAAAATTACAGTATGAAGTAACAACGAAAATAATTTTATGGTTTGGGGGTCACCACAACATGAGGAACTGTATTAAAGGGTCACAGCATTAGGAAGGTTGAGAACCATTGTCCTAGGGGATCTCCTGGATTCCATACATATTCTTCTTTACCTCTATTATTTATTACCAGTCTAATTTTTCCTTGGTAATCAGGATCAGTCATACCACTCAGTACAGTGACACCCTTCCTGACCTGTTGATCCAAAGGCATGAGGAGCCCACAGTGGCCAAGGGGCATTCTCAGCTGCTAGTTCAGTGGAATCAGTGCTGTGTTTCCAGGTGGGAGAGTTCCTTCCTTCAAGACCAGGACCCCCAGGCCTGAGGAACACAGGGTTGCTGGGACAGGAAGCAAAAATGCTGCCAGTGGATCACTAGGAGTAATAGTGAGGGGTACCATTCCAACTTCCATCCCTTGGTTCCTGGACCATATATTGGCCAGTTTCATATATTGGCCGCAGCTTTAGAGCGTATCCAGCCTCCTGGAGAACATTGCCCCAGCCCCGCAAGTTGCTGCCACCTAGCTGGTGCTGTAATTGTGTCTTTAGGAGCCCATTCCATCATTTGTCAAGCCAGTGCTTCAAGATGATGAGGAACATGAAACAACCAGTGGATTCCATGGGCATAGGCCCATTACTGCACTTATCTGCTGTGAAGTGAGTTCCTTGATCTGAAGCAATGCTATGTGGGATGCCATGCCGGTGGATGAGGCATTCTGTAAATCCACAAATGGTAGTTTTGGCAGAAGCACCGCATGCAGCGAAGACAAATCCATATCCAGAGTAGGTGTGTATTCCAGTAAGAACAAAACACTGTCCCCTCCATGATGGAAGTGGTCCTATGTAATCAACCTGCCACCAAGTTGCTGGTTGATCTCCCCGAGGAATGGTCCCATATCTTGGACTTAATGTTGGTTTCTGCTGCTGGCAAACGGGGCACTCAGCAGTGGCAGTGGCCAAGTCAGCTCTGGTGAGTGGAAGTCCATGTTGCTGCACCCATGCACAACCTCCATCCCTGCCACCGTGTGCACGTTGCTCATGTGCCCATGGGTGATGACAGGAGTGGCAGAGGGAAGAGGAGGTGTAGTCTTCACAGTGCATGTCATCTCATCCACCTGACGGTTAAAGTCCTCCTCTTCAGAGGTAACCCTTTGGTAAGTATTCACATGAGACATGATTATCTTTACTTTCTTGGCCCATTCAGACAGGTCTATCCATATACCTCTTCCCCACACCTCCTTGTCACCAATTTTCTAATCATGTACCTTCTACTTCCCTGACCATCCAGCCAGTCCATTAACCACAGCCCACGAATCAGTATACAATCTCACATCTGGCCATTTCTCCTTCCAGGCAAACTGAATGACCTGCTGCATTGCTCAAAGTTCTGCCTATTGGGAGGATTTCCCTTCACTACTGTCCTTCAGGGAGATCCCAGAAAGGGGCTGTAATGCTGCTGCTGTCCACTTACGAGTGGCACTCACATATCATACAGAGCATCAGTAAACCAAGCATGAATTTTCTGTTCCTCAATCAACTTATCATAAGGAACTCCCCAGGAGGCCATAGGTCAGAGTGGGAGAAGGAAGGTACTGTGACAGGAGTGGAGACTGTGGGCATTTAGGCCACTTCTTCATGCAACTTACTTGTCCCATCAGGCCCTGCTCTAGCCTAAACTTATATATACCACTTCCATTTAATGACAGGGTGTTGCTGTGCACATCCAACTTTATACTCTCTGAGTCAGACAATATCCAGTCCAATAATAAGCACAAAAAGCAAAACAAAACAAAAACAACAAAAAAGAAAAGCCTATAAATAGTTCCAGGTCTGTCTGTTGACCTTTATGAGTGTTTTCTGGTCAAGTCTGATGAGTGCTATGGAAGAAGCACACCAGCCTGTGTGATCATGAGGTGTTGATGGGATCAGGGATTAGGTATCAAAGATCCAGAACAAAAAATCATATATCGATGTGAATGAGGAGGGGCAGAGTAGAGACCCAAAGCCCATCTGTTGACAATTAGACATCCCCTCACAAAGGGTCACAAGGAGAAATGAGCCAGTCATGGTGCAGTATAGCACCGACAAAACATACAACTTTCCTCTAGTTCTTTAATGCTTCCTCTCCCTTCCCCGCCGCCCCTCCCCCTCATGACCGCAATTCTGCCTTAAAAATCCAGCTGGACCAGAGGATGTACACTGGTACAGATAAGTGCTGGAAACACAGGGAATCCAGGACAGATAAACTCCTCAGGACCAATAATGAGAGTAGCAATACCAGGAGGTAAGGGGGAATTAGGGGGGCAAGAAAGGGGAAACCGATCACAGTGATTGACATATAACCCCACCCTACCCCAAGGGTGACAAAAAACACAAAAGTGGGTGAATGGAGACAGCGGTCAGTGTAAGACATAAATAATTTATAAATTATCAAGGGTTCATGAAGGAGGGGGGAGGGAGGGGAAAAAGGAGCTGATACCAAGGGCTCAAGTAGAAAGAAAATATTTTGAAAATGATGATGGCAACATATGTGCAAATGTGCTTGACACAATGGATGGATGCATGGATTGTGATAAGAGCTATAAGAGCCCCCGATAAAATGATTTTTTAAAAAATACCCAGTTCATGAGAGGCAGTTCAGACCTCATAGTGACTTGGTGGCCCATGGTGACTTGGTGGCCCATGGCATTCAGTCTCCACTAAGGCCCAGTAACAGGCCAACAGCTGTTTTTCAAAAGGGGAGTAGTTGTCTGTAGAGGATGGCAGAACTTTACTCCAAAATCCCAAGGGTCTGCGCTGTGATTTGCCAATAGAAACCTGTCAAAGGCTCCATACTGCATCCTTATCTACAACTGTCACCTCTAGCACCATCGGGTCAGCTGGATCATATGGTCCCAGTGGCAAAGCAGCTTGCACGGCAGCCTGAACCTGTTGCAGAGCCTTTTCTTGTTCTGGGCCCCACTCAAAATTGGAGGCCTTTGGTATCACTTGATAAATAGGGTGAAGTAGAACACCCAAGTGAGGGATCTGTCGCCTCCAAAATCTGAAGAGGCCCACTAGGCCTTGTGCTTCCTGTTTTAGTAGGAATGTCTGTATGTGCCCCAAATCCCAGGACCCCTAGAAATTTTACTGAGGTAGAGGGTCACATCCTGTTAGACACAGATATTGTACCAAGGAATCTAGAGTCTTTGATACATCTTCCTTAGTGGGTCCAATCAGCCTAATGTCATCAATATAAAGGACTAGTGTGACATTTTGTGGCAGAGACAGGTGATCAAGGTCACTTTGAACTAAATTATGTTATAGAGCAGAAGAGTTGATGTACTCCTGGGAGAGTTGTGAAAGTATATTGTTGTCCCTGCCTGCTGAAGGTAAACTGCTTCTGGTGGCCCTTCGAGACTAGTATTGAGAAGAAGGCATTGGCCAGATCAATAGCTACATAGCTGGTACCAGAAGAAGTATTAATTTGTTCAAGCAGATAAATCACATCTGGAACAGCAGCTGCAATTGGAGTTACTACCTCGTTAAGTTTATGATAATCCACTGTCATTCTTCTCTCATCTCCAGGATCCATCTGTTTTTCTTACAGGCCCAATAGGTGTGTTAAACAGGGATGTGGTAGGAATCATCACCCCTACATCCTTCAAGTCTTTGATAGTGGCACTAATCTCTGCAGTCCCTCCAGGGACATGGTATTGCTCTTGGTTTACTATTTTCCTAGGCAATGGCAGTCCTAATGGTGTCCACTTGGCCTTTCCTACCATAATAGCCCTTAGTCCACATTTCAGGGATCCAGTATGGAGGTTTTGCCAGTTACTAAGTATGTCTGTTCCAATGACGCATTCTGATACTGGGGAAATAATGACAGGATGGGTTCTGGGGCCCATTGGGCACATGGTGAGGCGTACCTGCACTAAAATGCTTTTGATAACTTGACTTCCATATGCTCCCACTCTGATTCCATATGCCTCCATATGAAGGTGGGCCTTCAGAACATTTTTGGGTCTCCTGGAATTAGTGTCAGTTCAGAGCCAGTCCAGTAATCCCCCCAAAGAACAGTCACTCTTGTGAAAGGCAACCCCTTTGGGGAGGACTAGAAGGAAGACTGGCAGTCTAAACCTTCGGTGATGTAGCAGGGTCATTCTTCAAAGGGATCTGGACTTCCCTCCTTGGAGTTCACTTAAGGCAGTTCCCACTGTTAATCCTGGTATACCTAAAATAGCAATCACGGGAGTCTTAAGAGATCAGACATGTTCTTAGGGGAGACAAGTCCCTGGGAAAGGGCCACAAGCTTGATAGAGGTTGTTGAAAAAGTGAAGGACCCTCGCAGAGATGGGTTGACACAATGGCTGCAAGCATGGGCTCTGGCACAGGAGAGGAGAGGGTTTCCTTCAGTCGCATACGGGGTCACTGTGCATCCGAGGAGGAGACACAATGGCATTTGACAAGAGCAGCCTCTGCACAGGCAATGGTACCTTTAGTTGGGTAGCTCTAAAAGTGAAAGGGCTCCTAAGCATCCAGGTGGTGGTTCTTATTACGTGCCATTAGATCAGTTCCAACTCCAAGCAACCCGATGGGGAGCAGAAAGAAATGCTGCCTGGCCTGTTGAGTTTGAGACCATTGTTGCAGCCACCCTGTCCACCCAGCCTGAGGGCCTTCCTGCTTTTCACTTTAGCAAGCATGGTCTCCTTTTCCAGGAATCCCTCCCTACTGATGACATGTCCAAAATAAGTGAGATGAAGCCTCATCACCATCCTCCTAAGGAGTATTCTGGATGGTGCTCTTGCAAGACCATTTTGTAGGTCCTTCGGCGGTCTTGAGCACTCTCAGTCTTTTTGCCAGCACCATAATTCAAATGCATCGACTCTTCTTCAGTCTTCTTTAGTCAATGTCCCACTTTCGCAGGCGTATGAGACAATTGTAAACACCCGGGCTTAGGTCAGGTGTACTTTAGTCCTCAAAACTACATGAAAAACTCTGCTGAAACCTGTTCACCTGGGGTGATCCTGCTGATATTTGAAATACCAGTGCTACAGCTTCCAACATCACAGCAACACACAAGCCACCACAGTATGACAAACCGACAGACAAGTGGTGGAATACCCAGGTACTCATACATCAGTGTACACACTTCTATTGTCAGCCTACTAAATATGAAGTGATGCAAATCTGAATGTTGTTGCGACAATTATATGAAGCCATAACTGTTGGAGGGGAGTCTAATGGAAGCTGAAAGACTTTTAGTTCCATAATGTGCTTGAAAATAGTTCTTTTAAATTATATCAGCCACCTTAGCTCCATCTTCTACCTGTGTAGGAAGCAACTCCTCTTTGAATATAGTATTCACAATATCATAATTTGCAAAAGGATCTTCTCCCAATCTCTTTTAGGCAAATAACTCTTATGTAATATTTGTGCATTTGTGCCTCAGAGTGCCATCAGCCAAAGACCACCTGAAGTTGAACAATCTGAGTTTAGTATTCATTCCAGCTTGAGAGAATGTATTCCATAGGAAACCGTGGAGAGTCACAGTCCGAGGTGGTTAGAACGTACTATAGGACATGGGCTTTGGTTGGTCATTTGGAGAGACTCTGAAGTA
>NW_022109768.1:7565712-7567953 GCF_000313985.2 Echinops telfairi | reverse complement strand
TGGAGAGACTCTGAAGTAGGAGGGGACTTCCTCTGTGTTTGGTTGGTCATTTGGAGAGACTCTGAAGTAGGAGGGGACTTCCTCTGTGTTTGGTTCTGACAGAAGCCTGAGGCAATTCTATCTAATTAAATCTTACCTATAGGGAGAGAGACTAAGTCACAAATACAGCTATAATTCGGAAAGAAGTAGCAATCATGCACTTATTGAGAAAAGGAAATATTTGGTATTTTGTGGGCTGAATAATGAAGTTGATTTTCTCTCGCCTTTATCATAGTCTCAGAAGGTCCTTGTATGATGCAAATATTTTGAGATTGTTTTTGTTCCACAGAAAAGCAAAAGAGCCTGGATGAGAGATCAGCTAGTAAAAACACTGTGTCCCTTTGGCTATGGATATCAGGGACTGCTCTACATTTCAGTACACACACACACACAGGCTGTTCTACATTTCAGTACACACACACACACACACACACACACAGGCTGTTGCTGTTGAGTCAGCTTTGAGGCATGAATGAACCTGACTCTCCATGCTGTGCCATCCTTAGCCATCTGTGGTGTGGTTGAGTCCCCTGGTGCGGGCACATGTCAGGTCTCATGGTGAGGTTCCCTTATTTGCACTGATCCTCTACCAAAAAATGATGCCTTTCCGTACAATTGCTCTTTCTTTTCTCGCCGGTAGAGGCTGTGTCCAGAGTAGGCAACACAAAGCTTTATTATACTCACTTCTAAGTAGCATTCTGGTTGTGATTCCTCAAATACTGATTTGTTAGCTTTGCTGGCAGTCCACAGTATACTCCTCACCACCAGCATGATTCAAATGTCCTTCCGCCCTCTCACTACTGCTGAGTGGATTCCACTGAGAGCAGCCCTGTGGGACCGAGTAAAACTGCCCTTAAGGGTGTCAAGGCTGTCAGTCTTTTTGTGTGTGTGTGTCTTTCTTAAAGTTTTATTGGCACATAATACACATATCATAGAATTAAATAATTCAGTGTTATCAAGAATAATTATACAATCTATAATAAATTTTATATATTTTATTATAAATTCTATAATAAATTTTAGAAGTTTTTCTCTCCCCCTCGCCCCCCATTAAATCACCTTTAACATGAGTTGTGTAATCACAGTCAGTTCTAGTGCTCCCTCGCACATCCCAAATTCATTGTTTACTCCTGAAATCCCCTCACCCTCCCCATCTCTCACCATCCACCTCTACGTCCTCTATAAACCTTTACATTTATTATCTCTATTTATCCACTTCTGTGCTTCGCAAACTGGTAAACCCAACAGAAACAATAAAAAGACAAAAAACGAAATAAAGTGGTAAGGATAAAATAATATCAACATACAAATGCAAATAATGAGTAAGAGAGAAAAGACCACCATCAATATTTAAAAAGCCAGGGAAGGAATTTTTGTCCTGGAACAAGCAAGAGATACTTGTTCCTAGAACAAATTCAGGTTTGGTCAAGAGGGAGGTCAACTGACCATCAAGTTAAATCCAACGTAATCAAGATTCCAGTGATCTCTGATAGTAAGGCTGCTGGAGACCCCTGTCTGTGGCTAGAGGGGATCTGCCCAGTGGCTTAATCTGACTAGATACTCTGCAGAAGGGTTTGGGTGTCCCACTGTCCTCCGTAGCCTTTCTACAAATTGGGTGCTCATAATTTTAGCTCTGCCACTTTTCCCTTCATCATATTTGAATTTTGTTGTTGTCATCCTTGGATCACAAAACAAGCTGATGTGCTTCTTCCATGTGGACTTAGTTGACGTCTTGCTTAGATGACTGCCTGTTAGAATATAAGCCTTTCAGACCCCAGACATTATTTCTATTGACAACTGGACACCATTTGCTTTCTTCACCACACTGTGCTGTAGCACCCTGATCTGCAGTGATCATTTCTTGAAGATGAGTATTGAGCAGGGCCAGGTTATCAGAACTAACTGTTCTTGGAATGGGACTGGAGTTATGTAGGTGCCCAGAATCCATTTGCTTATCCATGGGATATGCACGACTGAAGTTTACTTTGGTGGTCGTATTATGAGAAAATCAAAACCCCGTAAGACCACCTACACCAACAGCGGTTGTCAGTCTTGATGGGGGAGAAAGCTAGTGGTTTCGGCTACAGACCTTACAGTGAGCAGCCCAATGCGTGACCCAGTCCTTCACCTGGGCTCCTTCAATTCTTCCTTATCTCTTCCGTTCTCATTGTCCAGTTTGTTTGTTTGCATTCATGTGAAGTG
>NW_022109768.1:7563364-7565277 GCF_000313985.2 Echinops telfairi | reverse complement strand
TTTAGTATTTTATCCATATAGGATGACCCCTTATTTTAGTGGCAACTTCTTCAGCTGTGTTAGTAGCATCAGGGACGTGAGCAGAACACAGAAGACAGTGTATAGATGCAGGCGGGATGTGAATGGTGGTGTGGCTAAAGAAAGAGGAGAGGCATTTTAAGAACTACTGAGAAGATAAAATCGACAGCACTGGCTGTCAGGGATAGTAAGCCAGAGACTGAACAATAGGCTTAAGTTTCTAATCAAGTAGGAAGTGATGCTTCCTTCCCCAGGATGGGGAGGAAAGGATCTGCGAGAGGTTGTCAGAGATGTAAGGAACCCTTAACAAGATATAACGACTCCCTACAGGAGCATGGATTTTGTTATATTATGCTTCTAACCAGTTTTGTAACAATCTAACTAGTATTTAGCAGGTAATAATTTATTGATTGACTTAACGGCAAGAGCTGTTACTGCCCAGGGAAGTAAAATTATCAGGAAAAATTGCTCTCAGGCGTTCGTTTGATCTGGGTGGGAACACACACAGGAAGCTAGCTTTGGCATCTGTGCAGCCGTCCTCTTCCTGGTTGCATGCATCTCGCTGGACTGTATTGATTTACAAGCCCATTCTACAGAAATACAGATTGAGCTCCAAACCAAGTCTTGAAACATTAGTTGTCATTAGTCAGGGCCTAGCATAGGAGTGGGTGCATAGAAAGGACTCAGTGCATATTAAGAGGGAGAGTTGAGGGTTAACAGAAGAGTCTCTATGATCTATTGTGTACTATTTATGTCTGCTATGGGTGCTGGTGGGGCAGGGGCTGGGGGAGGGTGGGATTGCAGTGAGAAGTGAGGCACTCTCTAGCAGGCATTTCTGGCTCTGGTTTCGAATTTTATCTCTCATAGAATTAGGCTACACATTTTTAACAGAAATATTGTGATGGCAGAAAGGAATTAAAATGTATCTGTACCTATAACCAGACACATTAGAACTGAGATTTTGTTTTCTATATTACTTTCTTTCTTTCTTTCTTTTTTTAACTTTTCATTCTGAATCTACCATGTAATGAAGCAACATGCAGGCAAATTTACAAGGCAGCTCTGATTGGTACATCAACTCTACAGAGACTAGCTTGATAAGGAAATCTGACATATTAAGTATGCTTTTTGTTCTGCCTCTTTTTGGCATTCTTTTTTTTATATATTGAGATAGACATTCCCCTTGTTTATTTCTATGTTCTTTAAAAACAAAGCAGCTTTCTCTTACTGAGAGCCTGTTTTTCCTCTTCATCTTATATTTTGGATCAGAATATAAAATTCAATTTTTATCATAGTTAAAAGATAACCAGAGCTATTTGATCTGAGTTACTTTTGCTATTAGAGCAAAATCATAATTATTTTTGCTCCTCTATTCATCTGTACATATGATGTGTAGTTCTACTTTATTGAACTGATCGCTTACTTTAAAATTGCATAGCATTTTACCAATGACCATACTGGGAAAAGGGGTTGTGATAAATCTAGAGATGAAAAATCTTTAATGATAGTGATTGGGGTGGATTTCAGATTTTTGGTATAGAAGCACCATTAGTGCTTCTGATTACTTCTCTATTATCTTGAGCAGTGGATTAATTATACTTTCAAATAGGAGGCATTGCTCTTCTCTTTAGTCCTCCCTGTATGATCTGTTATTGAATTATTCATCTGCCTTTGGGGGTCTCTAAAGTTCTCCGTTAATCAGGATTTCAAATAGCTAAATATAGCTATAATGATAATAGTTAAATAGATTTTTATTAGAGGTGTTTCTCAGTTTTTACTTTCACTATTTAAAAAAGATTCTCAATATTTAAGGCAACATTTATAAGATTATTGCATTAATAATGAAACTTTTATAATGAATTTATTGAAAATGGCTTTTTTACTAACAGATTTTT
>NW_022109768.1:7558158-7562383 GCF_000313985.2 Echinops telfairi | reverse complement strand
GGGTCTGAGGGACAATGAACTGGCCCCCTGTTTAAAAAGTTTGAGGACCCCTGCCTTAACGGAATCTAACTTAATGACTTATGTGATGACTTATAGTGATTATTCTTTGAATAGGACTGAAATCCATAATTGGGGTGAAAAAATATATTTTATGTCTTCATATGAATATATTATTTGGGATACAATTTTCTAAAATGAGACATTTAAATTAGAACGGTTAATAAGCCCTTGGAACTAAAGAGTATTTTAGAATTCAGCTGGTTCAACCACTTCACTTTACAGATAATGATTCCAAGACCCAAAATGCGAAGAAGTGATTTAGCCCAAGTGTCACCCATTCAGTGACAAAATAGAACCCGAGTCAGCCTCTCTTAGTCCAGTGTTGTTCACGCTCTAATTCCTGTTAGTCTCTCAGAGCCAGTGGAGGTGCCCCTATAAAGAGGGGGCTGGGACCGGCCAAAGAAAGAGGGTGTAAATCCCTTCTCGGTGACTTAAGTTTAGGATTCCACTTAATACGTCTGTGTTGAGGATGACCAGACTAATAAAACTGATTTTACTTTTTAGGTGAGAGTTACGTGTGTGCATCCAACGAGCCATTTCGTAAAGTTGATTACACTAAAAATATCAATCCGAACTGGTCAGTGAACATCAAGGGTGGGGCAACCCGATCCTTGGCGGCTGCTGCTGCGTCTGTGAAAAGTGAAGCAAAAGAAAGTAAAGACTTCATCAAACCCAAGTTAGTGACTGTGATTCGAAGTGGAGTGAAGCCCAGAAAAGCCGTGCGGATCCTTCTGAACAAAAAGACTGCGCATTCCTTCGAGCAGGTCTTGACAGACATCACCGAAGCCATTAAACTCGACTCAGGAGTGGTCAAGAGGCTGTGCACGTTGGATGGAAAGCAGGTATGATGCTTCTAGCTGCTGCTGCTTCTCTCTTAACCTCTCCCTGTGCCCCGGGGATATCGGTTCGGTTCCATTGTCTGCTAAGAATTATTCTCATGGTTCTGCTGAAAGGATGTGTGTGGGAGAGAAGAAGAGAGGGAAAGAGAATGGATGAATTGCATTAGCCTTTTTCTTTAAATGTATAATCCGCTCATCTTTCTCTTTATCCAAGTATTTCAAAAAGAGAAAACAGAGAACTGCTTCAGATATGTATATGTGTGTATATACGATGTGTGTGTGTATGGTCGTTGGAAGAGAAAATGTAAACTTAGTCGAATTTCAAAATGAATTCTTAAATTCCAGGGGATGAAGTGAGTGGAGGGGACATCCTCCATTAAGTGGATGCTCTCTGTATAATAATAGCATCTCTTGACAAGTAAGTGAGAACTGGTAGCTCTATTGGATAAGCTTAACTGCAAAGTTAAGGGTTCAAACCCACTAGGTTACCTGCAAGGTTAAGGATTCAAACCCACTAGGAGCTCCATGGGAGAAAGATTAAGCTATCTGCTGTCATAAAGATCTATAGCCTCCACAACGCTGTATCAGGTCACTGTGGACTTGAATGGACTCAATGTTAGTGGGCTTGGTTCTTACTGACTGATGAGTCATTATGGGGTAGTGTAAATCATAGGAGTCAAAATTAAAGCTATTTAACATTTTGGATAAGCTTTCTATCTCCACTTATATATAATATGGAAATGCATTTAAATGACTATATATATATACATACACACACACACACACACACACACACACACACATACATACCAAGGATGCATGAATAGTAGTTATACAACTAGTGAGTTTTGCCACAATTGGATTATCATTTCTAAAAAGAAACACATTTTTAAAAAGTGTTTGTTTTTCTAATTCCTATAAGGTTACATAATTTATATTTCCATTGTATTAAAAATTAGTTTCTAACATTGAATTTGTTTAGTTCCTTCTCTGTTACACACTTGAATTTACTTTGAAGTGCTCTGTCTCACATAGTGCTGAGGATGTAACAATGTAAAACATAGCAGTGTCATCTAGGGAAATACAACCTAGATAGTATGTAATTTCCTAAGATTGGATCTAGTTACCAGGTTGATTTCTGAAACATTAGTATTTTCAAAATGAATTTTTAAACTCCAGTAGATCCAAACCAAAAGCAAAGCAGATCCATCGCCATTGAGTGGATTCTTTCTCGCCATGGGGCTACGATGACCTTTCTAGTGAATGCATGATTAGAAGCCGTAGCAGTCTGCTTCAAGGTCTGTGCACAAGAAGTTGCTCTTAACAGCTAGTTAGTAGCACAGAGCACCACCAAATACTTTCACAATCAATTGCAATTTTAATGACTTAGAGTGCTGGGCTTGGTGCCACCCTCACATTTGGAAATCTCCAAATAAATGATGCTGAGGAAAAGTATACGTGGAATAAAGAAATTGAACGTTAGTTAAAAATAGTAATCATTGCTATTTAAATTTATACAAAGGTTATCTTCAAAAAGACTCCAGATGAAAAATATTTATATATGAAAAAACTGAACCAACACACAAGCAACTGAAAACGATCAGTACATTAAATAATCGCAAGGACTGCTCCACTGCTTGGAACAGTCAGCGATGGCAGTCAAATGGGCAGCATTTGCTGAGGGGTGGAATGCTGGTTACCCACACAAAACTCACTGGCATAAGGAGTCACACAGGAACAGGGAAAAAGGACAAATGGAAATGGTGACAATTGGGAAGACGTGGGTAAAGCTGTTATATCGTAGAGATCGCAATCAATATCCTGAAGCAAAATTGTATAAATCGTTGAATGGAAAAACAATTTTCTGTGTAAATGTTCACCAGATCACTATCACATTTAAAAGAAAGAGACTATGATGAGAAGAACTATTGCCAAGGATTAAAAGATGACTTATCATTAAGATATCTGTTTACATTTCAGGTCTATCTATAGGGTAGGTAAAGCATAATACACACACACACATTGTCCCAAAACATTCCAATTGACAGAATGCAAAACCCATATTCAGTTAAATATTTAGTAGTATAAATAGAAGGTTATTTCTCTAACCCACTGGAAAACAGAAAGCCAAAGTACTGGTAATAAAATGAGATGTGTAAATATTTTTGTGAACCTCATCTATAAGATATGATAGCCTCACTTTTTAACATTCTTTAGTATAGTTTTCCTGGTTTTTATTAATAGTTCAGTGCAGTTTCAGTAATGATATAAATGAGTTGGTTTGGTTTTTTTGGGGGGTGGGGTTTAGAGAGGGGTCTAACAATGTGATTTTAAAAGTTAATCTGGAAAAATGGGCAGGAACATTTTGGAAATAATGATTAATGGGCTCTCATGCTACCAGTTATTAAATCATCATCTTCATACCATTCCAAAAATAAATTCCAGGTGTTTTAAATACATAGTTGTAAAAATGGGAAAGAACTAAAAGAAAATATCTCGGTAGTTATGTTAAAGGGGAAAGGCTTTTCTAAGCATAAAAATAGTGGAGAACCCACAAGAGAAAAAGTTGTTTGGAAACATAAGAAGCAAAACATTTCTAGATGTCATAAACGTGTATTAATATCTATAACTACACAAATGGTCAGACTATTTAAACTAGTAAATCAACTTCTAGGCATTTACTCTAAAATAATAACCTGAGATGCGACCATAATTGCGCATCAGGAATTTTCATCCCAGCCTCAGATCAAAAGCTTAGAGATAGTTTAAAACCCCGAGAGCAGAAAGCCAGTTCAATGATATCCCCGTAGGAGTCATATGTAGCCACTAAGATGTAAAGCTTGGGGAGTCCATGAAGACATGGGAACATGCGAAGTGGGAAATGCAAGACACAAATTTTGTGTAATGTGTTTTCAATTTGGGGTTAAAAATGAAAAGGAGGAGAAGAAAAATACTTTTAGAAATTAATCCAGAAGGAGACAGGATTGTATTTGCCATCAGAAATGAAATATTCTCTGTTCTGATTTTCAATCCCCTTCACCCCCACTCAAAATCCAAAACATAAGCACTGAGAGAAAGACAAGGCTGATCTCAGTCAAATTTTAGAAATTAGGGCACATTCTTAGGAGTTCCTGCTTTAAGTTTTACTCTGTGGTTGTATTCAAAGTATCATTTTTGCCACCATTTATGCTTTATGGAACTTGAACATTTTCCATATGGAAAGAAAAGAGGTCTTTTCAAACTTCAAATATGATATTTCTTTGGGGAAAAAAGATTCTATCTTTAATAGCCTTGATTTGGGGTATTGAATTTCCAGAGTATATAGT
>NW_022109768.1:7549422-7554943 GCF_000313985.2 Echinops telfairi | reverse complement strand
AGGTGCAATCGGCTCAGTGACAACTGAGTCTGAGTGTGCCGCAGCTCTCCTGATTGCAGAACAGATGGAGTGCCACCTGCCTGCAGCAGTGCAGCCCAAACAATGTCCTGTAAGCTTTTTCTTCCTTCAAAATGCATGATCACAACTTCCAAATAGCACTAGATTCCCATTTACAAAGTCTACGTTGTACCTGTATGCAAGTAGTCAGTGTGTTTTATACCTCTTTTACAAAGTCATTTAAAATAAAATGGTGTTTTAAAAACTTTATCCATGTTCACGGTGGGTGATTTTCTTTAAGTGTAGAGAACAGTGGTTTTCACCCAGGGGTGATTTTGCTGCTACAGAACATTTAGCAATGTCTAGAGTCTCCCTTTTTTTCCCACCGGCATCTCATGGGAAAGAGCCTCGGAGGATGCTGCTAACAATCTTACAATGCATAGCCCACCACAATATCATTTTTCAAGAATTATCTTGCTCAAAATGTCATAGTGCTCTGCTTGAGAAATCCTTGTGTAAAGCAAGTGAAATGATTTGAATAAAAATTATATTTGTTAGAATATTAACTGTTAAGTCTCATGCTAAGCTTTATTTCTAAACTTACTATTTCCTATAGTCTGTTCACTTGCTATATCATTGAGGCCAGGTTTGCTATAAGATCATGGTTCATAGTCTCTGTTTCTTGGCTTTCAGTCTTCTGGCTTTCACTGTATGAAGTTGAAGTATCATCAGGTAATACAGCTTCACAGGGGACTAAATAAAGACATTCATTTATTTGTACTTAAAGTAAACTATAAAAATAATGATTTAATTTGATAGGTTTTCAGGCCTATACGGCTTAAATGTACTGATGCTGTTATTATTCATTAAAAGTACATTTTTGTACTTAGGATGAATATACATAAATGACGAGGAAAAGTGGTTCAAAATAAAGGCCTGTTTATTTGCCTCTTAAGTAGTTTCCTTTTAAATTGAATAATGCTTCACAAGTGTTTTTCTTGAAGAACAGAATAAAACCTCCTTGAACATTTAAGTTAGAAGGATTGTATAGAGAAACAAAATTTGCTTTGATTTTTTTTTTTTCTTGAAAAGTCAAAGAGTGACTTTCTTATAATAAATTGCATCAACGAGGAATTCTCTAAAAATTCTTTCTTTTGTTAAGGGACTAAAAATTCCAAATATAGCTATTGTCCACATGTGTAAAAAATTCTAGCTTTTAGCTTTTCAGAAATAGCAGAGTTTTAACATAAAAGAAACATATTTTGTGGAATTTTGGAACAAGTTGATTCTTGTCATGGATAGAGGCAAAACAGACTCAAATTGCTAGCAGTTGATGCTTTGGGATAAAACACTTCCAGACTTCGGGACTGCTGCCAGCCTTGTGATGCCCATGTGCAGTGGGTCCCCAGGTCCTCAGCAGCCTCATACTGGGGGAGCGTGACATCCTCTCAGAGTGCCTCTAACTTGTCAGCCATCATAGAGCCTAGAAAATTCCTGCCCTCACTTTTTAAGAGGCTTAAATCTTCACTGCTACCACAGTATAAATAATACTTTGTATCTTACTGTACATATTCTGGTATCCCATTTGCTAGTGAAGGCACTTCTCAAAAACTGCTACATAAAAATCAAATGATTAATGTGGGAGTAGTTATTTCTGCCCTCCTCTGGTTTCCCTGTTCTGACACCAACTCTTCTCACCTTGGAAAGCAACATCTCTGCTGAGTTGGATAATTTGCTGAGTTGGATAATTTGGTGCCGTGGCCACAGAGGACTAACTGGAAAAAGTCACAATTACCAGTTTCACATTAGGGAAATTTCACACATGTATGTGAAAGTTGGACACATTGATTATGGAAGACCAAAGAAGAATCAATGCATTTGAATTATGGTGCTGGCAACGAGTACTGAAAGTAGCATAGCCTGCCGAAAGAACAAACATCTGTTCTGGAAGAACTATAACCAGAATACTCCTTAAAAGCAAGGATGGTGAGACTTTATCTCATGGACTTTGAACATGTTTTCAGGAGAGACTAACTTGTTTCTAGAAACAAAACAAAACATGCTTTGCAGAGGGGCCAAAAAAAGAGGAAGACCCTGGACAAGATGGATTGACACAGTGGCTGCAGCAATGGGCACAGCCTTAGGAACAATTGTGAGGATGGTGCAGGACTGGGCGTTGCTTCATTCTATTGTACTTAGGTCGTTATGGGCTGGAACCAAGTGGATAACACCTAATGACATCATTTTCGGGAAGTTAATAGGTTACCACAAGTCAAGATCAGTAGCAGTAAGCAGACAGTTATTGGTCCACACCAGTGCCTCTCCTAAGCCAGCATCTAAATCTCTTTGGTCCTCAGCCTCTCACTCATGTGGTCCCTTGGTGTCTGTGCCCATGGGCCAAGAAGTTCACCTGATACTACTCTGCCTCAGGCTCAGAGTCTCAGTGCTGCTCCTCTGCTCTGTCACATGGCCTCCTTGTTGGCCTCTGGTTTTGGCCTGGCTTCTTGGTTCTGCCTCATAGACTCTGTGCCACAGCCTCTGGTCTTGATCTCCACCACCTCAGACAAAGATCTTAAATCAGCTCTACTCTGATGGTGCTGGGATTTCTCTCCCTGTCCCTGCTTCTGAGATGGCTGTTAGAGGAATAACTTTGAAGTATGGCTTTTCTCTTTTAGCAGATCATACTCCCAAGGGAAAAAGGGCGTGACTTAGTTCACACCCTCTGAGTAGAAATGTAATCCCTCCTTTTCATCACCATAGCAGAAAACTACTTCCAAAATGGGTGATTATAACCACAGACATAGAGGAATCATCACATGAAATGCTAGGCTAGAAGGGCCATTTTAAGTAATTGACTACATCTCAGGTAGGTAGTGTGTTTATAAATATTTCTTTCAATTCAGTTAATTCTGAAGAAGGAAAAAAAAACACACTTTTGGTTAGATAAGACAGAATTTGACCGGTAATCCTGATACTGTTCTCAGTGAAAGCATTACTGATAACTATTTTATGTCCAACCCCAGGTATGTTCACCATTTAAGAATATAGGTAACTCTGCCTTATCTAAAGTAATGAAATATTTATTCCAAGAAGGACCAAGAGTGACCAGTAGAATTTTCATTACAACAGGAAGCCCAGGTATTAGAAAAGAAAAGAATTAGTATTTTGGTCTTAGATGCTTGATATAAGCAGATTTACTTTTTAAAAATTTCGTGGTTTTGATTTAGTGAATACTTCTCAAAGAGTGATCTGGAGAAAAATGGACAGAGGGAAAAAAAGACATCTTTTCCCTCTTTGTGCCAGTTTGTTTTTGCCATTGTGAGATCCATCGTATTAAGCTGACATAACACATTTTTCTGTGTTTTAATGAGACATAGGATAAAAATATTAAAATTGTGTCAGAAATTACTGTGGTAACAATTAGGGAAAGAAGTGCTTTAGGGAAACAGGTTTAAGTCACAATGTGAATTGTGTGATGTAAAGTATATCCAAGACAAAGCTGGCATCACTGTGAATTTTTTGTTTCCTTTGACGTTTAAGCCACATGTCATGGGTAGGGAGTCGGTCAACTGGGCACTCCAGGGTCAAGATGGGTTGCAGACTGATGCTTTGGGTATGTGTGGCTTGCTTCTATAGACAACCCAACCTAACATACTACAGCAAAGTATAGAATATACACATTATATTGAAACACGTTTTTCGAACTAAAATCTTATGTCGGGTGAACGTTTCATGTAGACAATGCACTTTTGCTTCTGTTCATGAGTTTTTCTGTGATTATTAGAATTGCACTTATTGCATATGAAGTTTTGAATAATTGTGCTTTGAATCTTGTGGTTAGCAACCTAAGGGGTAAACTTCTAGGCCTCATAGCCCATTTGATTATATGACAGGCTTGTGATATTAAGTGCTTTATATTCAGATTCTCCACTAACCCTCAGAAAACTTGGAGATTGGTAATATAATTAGCACTTTATAGTGGAAAAGCTGAGTCATAGAGAAATTAGGTAACAAGATCAAGATCATGCAGCCAGTGGTGGAGCTGTGATCCCCACCCAGACATGTGGTTCCAGACCCCGAATTCTCTACGAGTGTGTGGAAAATTCTTGGAGATTCATGAAACTGAGCTCTTTGGTTATTCTCTGAAAGAGAATAAGGAATAACAGGACAGATAACTAATAAGCTAATCAGGCAACTTTTTAAACATTATGATTTCAAATGGAACCATTTTGGATTCAATGTAAGTGTGTTACATCTGGGCTGCAAAATTACAATTAGAATCTAAAGAGTGAAAATGGGTTAATTAAAACATAAAAACTAACCCCCCTGACATTGAATTGATTCCTATTCACAGAGACCTTATAGAACAGCATCCACATGCTCTCTAGGGTTGCTGAGACTGCTCATGTTTATGGAAGCAGACAGCCTCATCTTTCCCCCACTGGGAGGTTGATGATTTTGAACTACTGACCTTAAGGTTAACAGACTAAAGAGTAACCCACTGTGCCTGAGAGCTCTGGAAATAAGGAGTGATTGTTTTCTTGGCAAATAAGTAAACCTTTAAAACAGACTTATTTTATAGATCTTTTTTTAGTTAAAGAAAAACAATGGAGAAAGGTCAGAGGATTAAAATTAAAATTTTGGAGGATATAAAATCTTATTTCATACTTGAATGATGAGTAACATTCATTGAATATATATGCCATAATTTATTTAAACTGACTAGATATTTGACTTGCTTCTTGTTGTTTTTTTATTTTTTAATTGAAAAAAAATTTTTTTTATTCTGATTTTTTTTGTCTATCGATTTTTAACATTCTTTGAGCCCTTTTCTTTCTCTCGGCTGATTCCTAGAGGTACATTTACTCAGAGGAATTCAAGTATTTTGGTGTTTGAGAGCTATTGTCAAGTCTATACAGCAAAAGCTGACCCGGTTGGCAATGCCATCACCATGTGCCCCAGTACTTGTATTTCTATCCCTGGGACAGACCTCTGAATGGTTTATACATGACAGCCAGGCACAGTGTATACTCTTAATGTGGTACATTGTGGAATTGAGACCCATCTACATACTTCTTAACACCACGGCTTTTTCTAGTCTTACTATAAATTAGTATAATAAAAGGATAAAAGCCAGTTGCCTATGTCTCAGTTTCATGCATAATGTAGGTGCTGACTCACTAGTCCAGCAAATACTAATATGAAGAAAACAACAAATTTAGTAAATAGCTCATATTATGTTGTCATGTGACCTTAATCTTGAACTAAAAGTCCCATTATTTTATTCCATCTTTACATTATAACTTTTGCCTAGATGCCCAAGTGTTCATGAGTATATTTCTGGTATTTCATTAACTCAAGTGACTTCTTACTTTTTGACATTTTGACTCATAAATGAGTCTGAAGATTACTTGAAATAAATGCTTTGTACAATTTATAAAGTTAGTTAACAAACCCAGGGACAAGGGAACAACAAGTGATCTAAATTCAATGGCAAGGAGGGTGTAGGATGCCTGGTAGGGCT
>NW_022109768.1:7536785-7549074 GCF_000313985.2 Echinops telfairi | reverse complement strand
GGGTGCATAGCAAATGAGTTAAAGAAAGCTGATGATGCCTGGCTATCAAAAGCTCTAGCTTCTGGGGTCTTAAAGGCTTGAAGACAAACAAATGGCCATCTAGCTGAGAAGCAAAAAATCCACATGGAGGAAGCACACCCGCCTGTGTGATCATGAGGTATCAATAGGCTCAAGTATTTGGGATCAGAGGCCCAGAACAAAAAATCATATCAATGTGAATGAGGGGGAGTACAGAGTGAAGACCCAAAGCACATCTTTAGACAATTGGACACCTCCTGACAGAAGGGTCACAAGGAAGAGATGAGCGAATCACGGTACAGTATAGCACTGCTAGAACATACAACTTTCCTCTAGTTCTTTAATGCTTCCTTCCTCCCACTATCATGATCCCAATTCTACCTTACAAATCTGGCTAGACCAGAGGATTACATTGGTACAGATAGCAACTGGAAACACAGGGAATCCAGGACAGATAAACCCTTCAGGACCAATAATGAGAGTAGTGATACCAGGAGGGGAAGGGGAAGGTGGGGGGAGAAAGGGGAAACCGATCACAGTGATCTACATATAACCCCCTCCCTGGGGGACGGACAACAGAAAAGTGAGTGAAGGGAGACGTTGGTCAGTGTATGACGTGAAAAACTAATAACAATTTATAAATTATCAAGGGTTCATGAAGGAGGGTTGGGGAGGGAGGGAAAAAATGAGCTGATACCAATGGCTCAAGTAGAAAGAAAATGTTGATGGCAACAAATGTACAAATGTGCTTGACAGAATGGGTGTATGTATAGATTGTTAGGGAGCTGTATGAGCCCCCAATAAAATGATTAAAAAATAATTAAAGTTAATTGGGATAATAGCTAACTTTCCCAACAATGGGTTATGAGTTCAAGGTCAGCAGTTGAAACCAACAGATGGGGCCTTCTACGCTTCGTAAAGGGTCACCGTCTCAGAAACCCACAGGAGCAGTGCTACTCTGTCGGCAGGGTCACTGTGAGTCAGAATTGACTTGCTGCCAGTGAGTGTGCTTGGGTGTTATCAAGAATGCCAAAAAGCAATTTTTTACTAACATATGCACCATGATATTACCTTAGAAGTTCTGATAGGTTTTAATCGTACATTCTTTTATGTGTTATATATTATGATAAAGACAAGAACATGCTCAAAGTCAGTATGGTATTTCTTTTTTTATTATTTTATTGGGGGCTCGTACATTTAATTTTTTAATAAATTTATTGATATATAACTTACATATTATATAATTCAATTGTTTTAATATATTAAAGAGAGTTGTGCGTTCATCACCACAAACAAGTTTAGATAATTGATTCTTATATCCATTATTGTTAGCTCCCCATTCTCCTCCAACCTCCTCTATCATGACCCTAAGAAGCTATGAATCTAATAGCTGTCTCTATAGATTTACTTAGCCTGAATTTCAGATAAAGAAAATCACGGTACAGTATTTTAGAATGTACAAGTTATATAGGAACTTACTTGGTTTACATTGTTAGTTTTCTAAATGAAAAGTACTTACTATAGTATTTGAAACCTTGTTGAAAGCTGTGGTTTTCCCCCAAAATAATGCTTGACTCAAATTTTTACTACCCGTGATCAGCTTGTTTACATATCAGAGTGTCAGCTGAATGTATAGATCAAACTTCTAGGAACTTTCACTTGGTCTGCTTCCCCTGCCCCTTTAATGGGGAAGTGCTAGTTTGTTTGGCCTTGCAGTCATTTATTTTTCAGTGAGTGCTTTGAATGTGTGATCACATTGCCTCTTGGCCTCAATGGCTTCTGCTGGCTGCTTGTCTCTGAGGATCTTTGAGCACTTCTCTTTAGCCGCTTTGAAGGTTCCCTTGTTGTCTTTTGGCATCTAGCTATAAAGTGTCTCAGTGTGGGTCTTTCTGACCTTATCCTGATTGGAATTTGTTGAACTTCGTAGTGTGTTAAATTTATGTGTTAAATTTATGTTAAATATTTATCAACATTTCCATACTATTTTTGCAAAGGTTCCATTCCTTGCAAAATTTAGGAAATATGTGGCCTTAATTTCTTTAAATCTGCTCTCTGCCCCTTTCTGATTCTGTTACCCATCTAGAACTCTCATGATGCTTATAATTGGCATGTTTGATGGTATCCCTCAGATCCCTTGAGCTCTGTTGACTTCATTCCTTTTTATTCTCAGAGTAGTAAATAATTTCAGTTGTTCTACATGCAAATTCACTGATTCTTCTGCTTGCTCACATCTGATATTGAGCTCACTAAATGAATTGATCATATTTGCTCACTTTTCAGTTTCAGAATTGTTTTTTAATAATTTCTCTCTGCTAATACTCTCATTTTTATTCCTATATCATTTTCCTGGTTTCAGTGTTTCTTGAACCATAGTTTTCTTACTTATTTACACTTATTTAACACAGTTGATTTAAGGACTTTGTCTAGCAAGTCCAATGTCTGCCCTTTCTCAAGGATGCTTTGTCTATTTGTTTTTTAAATATCAGATTGTCTCCCCAGATATTGCTGTGATTGGTTGTTAGCTATTGATTGATTTAGTGACTTTTAAAAAATCTTGTGAATTGGATAACATATACAGAGCACATCCTCAGTTTTACATTCAATAATTTATACACATTTTGTTAGAACTTATCCGTCCGTGTACCATTTCTTACCCCACTTTCTCCTGGTGTCTGCTGTCTCTGTTCCTCCTCACTTCCTAACCCTCTGTATTTGGGTAGACACTGCTCTTTTCATCATACATGGTTGATTTATCAACATTTCCATACTATTTTTGCAAAGGTTCCATTCCTTGTCTTGCATGGACACTGGACTCTCCCTCCTGTTATCTCAGTGGTCAGCGAGTGACCTGACTGAGACTTCCTTACACATCCGGAACTAAAAGAGGGGAGCTAGAAAAAGGGAAGGGTGGGGTAAGGGGAGGGTACTTTCCCCATCTTTACAGCTTGACTCTGATCTGAAGAACTCCATCAAGAGCTTCTCAAGCATTTATTCCTATAACTTGTGTTTGGCTAATGTTTGGATGGAGATTTCCTTGAATGCCAGGATCTTCCTCAAACAAATAAACAGACCTCTCCCAGGCTTTGCACTTCGGCTCAGTGCTGGGGCACTCCTGCAAAACTTAACAAGCATTTATCATTGTCTCTTAGCCTTCACTTCTGGCTTACACTCATCTTATTTAGCTTCTGTAAGTTATACCTTTGAGCACCCTTTCTGGCATACATGTAGCTTTTGTAAAACTCCATAGTTCACATGGCTGGTTATTCAGAAATAACCTTTCTCCCAGCTTTTGGTGGCTGATTCTATACCTCCCCTATAATCTTTGAAGGCAAAGACTGCAAAACTGGTACACTTGAAATGTTTTTGAGGAATGCCTGCTGAGTTAGGCAAAACAAAGACAAGCTCTGCTTGGAATCAGTTCTTCTAACCAGACAGGCAAGCAGACTAGCACAATTCTTTGCAAATTAAGTCTGCTTTGCTCCCACCATACCAGGGATCAGGGACCTACGTTGAGAATGAAAGTCAAGAGTACCAGCAGAGAAGCCGAGGAAAGGGCAAATAAAAATGCCCAAATACTCTCCTTCCATCTTTAAAGTTGCTTCTTCTTCTTCTTTTTTTGCTTTATGAGGAAAATTAGTAGTAGAGGTTGTGCTAGGTTTTTCTGTAACTCTGAACACTTTTCTAGATTTTAAAATTGGATTATTTTTATTAGTTTTTTTCACTTGAAGTAAGGAAGGGGAGCACACTGGAAATTGACTTTCATGAACATCCTCCTTATGTATTTTTAGGACATTTTAACGGTAGTGTGATGCCGCTGCCAGACTCTCAGCACGAGTGCGAAACGCCCTGCAGTCATTGGAGGTTCGCTTCCACACCACTTCAGTTCTGGGAACCAAGGAAGGAACGTTACAAATGAAGCAACACCTTCCAATAAGAAGCATTCCACTTTTCCTTACCCAGTTCAGGCTCTCTTTAAAACTGGACATAGTAAAGGTTTTATTTTATATATATTTGTAATAGTGTAGGCAATCTTTCCTAAATGTAAGTGGAAAGACATTTGTATTGGGGAATTGGGGATTGTATTGGGGAATACTGTTCTTTTAGTTTGCCCACATACTAAACATTAAAACATCATTTTCAGTGTGAGATGTGGAAGATAATAAAATATGGGTATCTGTCTATTGTTACTTTCTAAAGTTGGCATTGGCTGGCTAGCATAGAAGGAGCCCTGGTGTGCTGGGTTACTCTCTGGCTGCTAATGCCAAAATCAGCACTTTGAACCCATCAGCTGATGATTGCTGTCTTAGACTCTAATAAACTGGAATAGACTGCTATTGGTTGTTTGTATAATGAATCATATGATCTATGCTGAGGATGACAAATTCAAGATCAGTGGCATCCCATTCATTGTCAAAGAAAACATTTTGAGATCTATCCTGAGTACTGTCAGCGATAAGATTATATCCGCATGGCTACAAGGAAGGGGAGTTAATATGCAGATTTACACACTAGCCACCGATGCCAAAGATGAAGAAATTGAAGATCTCTACCAATTTCTGCAGTCTGAAATTAATCAGATGTGCAATCAAGATGTACTGATAATTACTGGTGATTGAGATGCAAAAGTTGAGAACTAATGAAGGAAACTATAGCCTTGGGGATCGAAACAATGCTGGAGACCTCGTGATAGAATTTTGCAAGATCAAGGACTTCTTTATTGCAAAAACTTTTTTCAACAGCATAAAAAACATCTTTGCGCATGGGCCTTGCCTGATCAAATGCATGGGAATAAAATTGACACATTTGTGGAAAGAGACAATAGAGAAGCTCAAGATCATTAGTCAGAACCTGGACCAGGGCACTTGTGGAACAAAACATCAATTCATTCGCAAGTTCAAGTTTAAGCTGAAGAACATTTATAAAGACCATGAGGGTATTGTTGAATATACCCCACCTGTATTTAGAAGCCATCTTAAGAATTAGGCCATTTAAAAGACAGGAAAGAAAGAGAAAACGGAAACAGATGTCAGGGGAGACTCCAAAACATATTCTCGAATGTAGTGTAGCTAAAAAAGGAAAGGAATAAATAATGAAGTAAAGGAGCTAAACTAATGAATTAAGTAAAATAAGATTTCAGAGTGGCTAAAGAAGGCAAAGTAAAGTACTGAATAATGAAATATTCAAAGACCTACCTTTAGAAAACAAGGGAAGAATACACGGAACATTTCTCAAGTTGAAAGCACTGAAAAATAGTTCTACACTTGAAATGCAATATTGAAGGGTTCTGGGCAAAATATTGAACAATAGAGGAAACACCGAAAGAAGTTGGAAGGAACACACGGCCACTGTTCTAAAGAGAATTGGTCAATATTCAGTTGAGTTATTGTATTATCAGGGACATATGGTATTGGAGAAAGGCAGCATTGGCAAAAATACAAGGCTCTAGAATTGATAGACTACTACTTGAGATCACAAATGGATGACCACTAGAAGTGCTTCCTCATCTCTGCCAGCTCATCGGAAAGAGATCCTGTGTGTGTGCAAGATGATCAAACAGTGTGGAAAGTATCCAACTCTATTCCCTGCAAGTAAAGCATCACTTAAGATAGTTTTTAAAAGGTAATAGCAGTACATTGACAGGGAAATTCCAGGAGCTCCAGCAGATTCAGAAGAGAACATGGAATGACATTTGTTGACATCAAATGGATCTTGGTCGAAAGCAGAGAGTAGCAGAAAGATGTTGACCTGTATTTTGTTGGTTATGCAAAGGCACTAAACTGTGTGGATTGTAAATAATTGTGGATAACATTGTGAAGAACGGGGATTCCAGAATGTAATTGTGTTCATGAAATTCTATTGTGCCTTTCTCGGTGCATCATATCAGAAATGATATTATCTCAACAGATCTTGCTGCTGGTGATGTTAACATTGGCTCAGTAGGCATCTAGTCACTAAGTAGATTGCTGGTCACTTGGCTAAGTAGGTATCTGCTAGGTTTTTCTATTTTACATCCAATATTTCTCCCATATTAATTAATAAATACCTGACAGGGAGATAATTTAAGTCTCTTCAGATAGCTGTTTTTTCACCACACTTTTTCCCACTAATGTTTGCACTTGTTAATAACTTGCCTATAACAGTTACAACTACTATATGGCAAATAGTAAGTTCCTGTTTCCATAATCCTGTTTACATTTATTAATTATAATTCTACCCAAAGGAAAAGGTGTTTCCTTTCCACTATTTAGTTATTCAGTGGATTTCTTATATCAGTGCAGATTAATATTTATTTTATTCTATAGCTAATACTTGTTTCCCAAGCCACTGCCATTGAGCTGATTTTCATAGTGACCCTGTAAAGGGTTTCTGAGGTTACAGATCATTACAGGAGCAGACACCTTTAACTTTCTCCTACAAAGTGGCTGGAGGGTTTAAGCTGTATAACTTGTAGTTAGCAATCCACTGCTAAACCTTACAACTCTGGCTCCAAATATCCTAGATTACAAGCTTGTCAGAGTTGGTTTCTGGGTTGCTTAGTATGCTGGTTGATGACATATTTAAGGTAAGATGAGGGGATAAAGACTATATTGAACAATAAGAGGTTCATAAATAGACTTTATGACAAAATCACAGCAGTAATTATCTTCCCATCAAAGCTGTAGGTCCACCAGTCTCAAGTTTTTCTGCTGCTGCCTTTTGCTTTGCACCTTCATTTCATGGCTTCTGCTTAGCCAGGTTTGTCTCCTGACACTTGGTTTCTATTCACTGTGCATGTGTTCTGCTTTGTACAACTCTGTGTGTATTTTTGGAATTAAATCACTATATATTAAGGCCCCAGGAGCCCTGGTGCCATAGTAGTTACATGTTGGGCTGCTAACTGAAAGGTCAGCAGTTCGAAACCACAAGCCTCTAAGTGGGAGAAAGATGGGGCTTTCTACCCCTGTAAAGAGTTATAATCACAGATACTCATGGGACAGTTCTATCCAACCTGTTCTGCAGGGTCGCTATGAGTCAGCATTGACTCAAGGGCAACAAGTTTAGTTTGGTTTTCTTCAGAATGCTAAGGCCTAGAGTATGTCTGATTGAGTTAGTTGATTATTATCCAATGTTGGAAGACCACCATAGACCATTAGCCTGCCTATTGACCTATTATTGTTAGTGGCTATCAAGTTGTGGCTATCAAGTTAGTGGCTATCATAGTGCCCCATGTACAAAAGAACACCGTATTTCCTGGTCCTATTCCGTCTCCGTGTACTTTAGTATGCTTGAGTCTATTGTTGCAGCCACTGTGGATTCTGAGCACCTTCCAACCAGGGAGGAGCCCTGGTGGTGTAATGGTTACACATTAGACTGTTATCCGCAAGGTTGACAGTTTGAGATCACCAGCCTTTCCATGGTAGAAAGACTGGACTCTCTACCCCATAAACAGCTCCAGTCTCAGAAACTCAGGGGCAGCTCCCCCCTGTCCTGTAGGATTGCTATGAGACGGCATCGGCTCATGACCAAACTCACTGTCATCAAGACGTTCCTGACTCATGGCAACCAAATAGGTCCGGGTAGAACTGCCCCTGTGGTTTTCCAACACTGTAACTCTTTATGGGAGTAGAGAGCCTCATCTTTCTCCCAAGGAGTGACTGGTGGTTTCAAACTGCTGACCTTGGGGTTGTAGCCCAGTGCATAACCACTACTCCACCAGGGCTTCTACGACCTAATGACAGTACTGATATAGAGATGATCCAACTAGGAGCCTCATCTTCCAGCACTCTATCAGACAATATTCTGTTGGGATTCATAGGTTTTCACTGGCTAATTATTGGATTTCCAGGCCTTTCCCCCCTGCTGTGTCTTAGTCTTTTGGTGCTCTATTCAAACCTGTCCACCATGGCTGGCCTTGCTTGCTGCTAATTGAAATACTGTGCACAGAACTTCTAGCATCGGAGCAACACAGAAGCCACTACAATAAGAAAAAGAGACAGGTGGTAGTCTTGCCCTGTAGATGATTATTTGTAAGTGAACATCTGTGATTAGTTTTGGACAGATTGGCTGTGGTTCGGGTGCTATTTCACTGCAACTGGTATGCGCAATGAAGTCGGTAGAGAAAGAACTTGTACATATTAAGTATATCTAGGAATTCAATGATTGTCTAATTCAACTGGGGCAATTTTGCCCTCTCAGGAACATTTAAAATGAGATGTTGAGATGTTTTTGTGTCCAGGAGCTGGGGAGGGAGAATTTGTCTACTGACAACTGATGAATAAAAGCTAATGAATATGCTCTTAGGCTAATGAGCATGCTCTTAAACAAGCTACAATGCACAAGACAGCCTTCCATAACAACAAAGAAAATCTTTTTTGTTATCTGACCCAAAATATCAGTGGTTCTTTCTAGAGGAAATTTTCACCTCGTTAGATGGATATATATTGTAAAAATATACATCATGTGTTTTTGAGTAAGAGTAAGAGGTGGAAATACCCTATATGAGATAACATTTAAATATTTGAAATTAAAAAGTTAAGGGAAAATTATGCACTGGAAAAATAATATTTTCTTGGAATTTGAACCTCATCCATCAGTTTGTGGGTTTACAATGAAAGCGTATAAGAGGATCAGATGTTCACTTGAAAGAGCACATTTGCTCTCTGGAGAATATGAAATGAGTTCTCAAAGATGATCAGCTCTAATGGACTGAAATGACCCAGGAAGTGGGAAGCCATTTCAGGTACTGTTTTTCCTAAATTGTCTTTTTTTTTTTTTTTTTTTCATCTGAATCTCTTGGGTCAACTTCAACTCAAAATGACCCTCTAGGACAGCATAGATCTGCCCCAGAGGGTTTGCATCCTCTTTACAGATGCAGATTGCCACGGCTGGTGAACTCCAACTGTGGACCTTTCAGCAGCCCAGCACTTTAACCACTGGTGCCTCCCGGGCTCCTTTTGTAATATGTTGTACAGTGCTCTCCATACTTATAGGAAACGTCTTCTAAACTCTATTCCAGATAGGAAAGCAGACATTCCTGAGGAAATTCAAGTAGTTACAGGGCGTGAAGATTCCGTTTTAGCAGGAAATGAAGAAAGATAGTATGGGTCTTGGGAGCAAAGTCCCCAGGCAGAAAAGTATTGTTTGAGAGGATTGGACAAAATCACCATTGTTACTGGAAAGTAGTCTTCTATTTTCAATTTTAGCACTAAAAATAGCACATGAGTTTTCTCTGTCCTTTTTATGTTGGTGTTTGGAGCAAGGCAAATAGCGGGGCATTGTTCAGAAGTAATACTGTGTAGCTGGGTACTGCCATTCAGTCTGTGCCCTGCAGCTGTGAATGCGCCTCTCAGGAGCGTACAGCTTCGGTGGCCATTCGGTGACCTGTGACTGTCAGGAAGAGCTATATTTGGGAAAACCTGCCATTGCAGAAAGAAAAGTGCTGCAGTGTTCTTCCCCCAGTAACACTTTTATTTATTTTTAATGAATGATTCAGACATGTGGTCATTGTCACCACTGAAAACTTAAAGGCAGTGGTACTTCTGGCAACAAAAGAAGACGTGTTTCATAAAAGTATTACAGAGGGGGAAAAAGTATTACAGAGGCAGAGAACACAAATGGTTTAGGTTTCATAAAAGCTAGTCAGGCCATTACCTAATTTATTGACATACCTTAAATAATTATCGATGGCATTCAAAAATATAAATATGCCTGTTATTTTTACCTGGTAAGATGTGTTCTCATTATTGATAAAAATAATGTGTGTTTTGAGAACTGCCCATACTTTATTTTGAAAATCAATAGTAGTTGTTCCTGATATAAACTTTTTCCCCTTTGCTCATGAAAATAGAAATTGCTTTGAAGTGGTGCCTAACCTCTTTTAATGATTTGACTTCTCATGAAGTTACATTTGCAGTTACATTGCAATATTACAGCTTGCTATATTTAGTCTAATTTAATGGCATTCAATTTTATATAGTTTACCTACTGTCCCTGCCATTAAATCAATTCTGACACAGTAACAGCCCTGTATGACAGGAGAATTTCTCCTAGGATTTCTGAGACTGTAAATCTTTTATGGGAGCAGACAGCCTCATCTTTTCCCAAGGAGGGACTGGGGAAACTGCTGACCTTGCAGTTAGCAGCCCAATGCTTGACCCAGTCCACCACCAGGGTATTCTTTATTGTTGTTGATATAGTGTAATGATTCCTGATTCATGGCTTCTTAAAAGTCTTTGTAGAGCAGTGTGGACATTGAAATGGGAACATGAGAGTGAGAGTCCATGAACTTTCTGCATGGGAGTTTTTTCTTTTTGTTTTCAGGATCATTTCCTTGTTAAGCAAAGATCCAGTCTCTTTCATGAATCTGGAATGCTAAAGCAAACTGCCTTGCTCAGCAGTGCTTAAAACCCACCGACAAGCACTGTATTAGTTTCCTAGGGTTGCTGTAACAAAATACCACAAATTGGGTGGCTAAAAACACAGAACTTTTTCTGTACTAGAGGCTAGAATTCTAAAATTAAGGAGTTGATGCAGCCATATTCCTTCTGAAGATGCTAAGGAAGCATCCCTTCTTACCTATTCTAGCTTCTGGAGGCTATCAGCAATCCTTGGCATTCCATGGCTTCAGGCAGCATCACTCCAGTCCGTTTCTGCCTGCCCATGGGCATCTTTCCTCTGCGTGTCTCTGCCCTAATTCCCCCTTCTTATAAGTAAACCAGGCATTGGATAAGGGCCCACTCTAATCCAGTATGGACGCATTTTAACATGATTAGTGGTTATGTGTTGGGCTGCTAACATAAGGTCAGCAGTTTAAAACCACCAGCCACTCTGGGTAAAATGGAGCTTTCTACTCCCATTGAGTTACAGTCTTGGAAACTCACAAGGGCAGTTCTACCCTGTCCTATAGGATTGCTATGAATCAGCATCATCTCAATGGCATTGAATTTGGTTTTGGTATATATGCAAAGATGTATTGCCAAGTAAAGTCATATTGATGGGTCCTCGAGGGTTAGGATTTTAATGTATTTCCGGGAGGTGGAGACACAATTCAACCTACAGCAGCTCTCAAATGCTCAATGCAGATGCCATGGGGGCCCTGTTCTTGAGGTATTTGTGTTCTGTTTGGTGGAGAAGCCACACATGACATAGAGAATGATGATGACCTCATTGGTATTGCCTAAAGGACAGAGGTGTGAACCAGAGGAGGCAAGAAGAGTATATGAAGAAAGAGACTTCAAACTGGGCTACAGCCACTGAGACCGAGAGTATGTTGTCACTCACCTACCCCGAAGCAAGACTGAAGATGAATGGCCATACTAAAGGGACATGAGGAAAAGACCAGAATGTAGTCAGACATGTGTTTGGAGAAACTGGAAAAGGGAGTGTGCGCTTCACTCCCACAGGGCTACGCAGAGCGAGGGAGGAAGCTTTGGATGACACGGTGATGTAATGAAACTGCTCTGGGGTCAGTCTGCCAACTGGACTGATGATAAAATGAAGGAGGGGCAATATAGGCAAAGCCAGTCAAGAGCACTCTGCAATGGACTGTGGTCAACTGAGCCCAGGCTATCACTGTAGGAGAGGCAGGAGACAAAGGCATGAATCAGAGAATCTAGATTGGCTGTGAGATCTCTAGACGTGAACCACTGGGAAAGCCAGTGCCAAGAGATATGCAGGTCTGAAAAGAGCTCTCCAGTGTTCTTTATACTCATGCCAACCCCTATCGCTGGCAAGGTGCCCCACCACAGAAACCCTTAAAAGTCCTGGGTTCCTCAGGGGCCACTAAATATTTGAATAAGAAGTATGGGGTATAAGAAGTAAATCTTCTGTACTGCTTTTATCATTTTATTAAGGAGGAGTGGCAGCTTGATTTCATAACTAAGGTAGGAAGGAAAGCTTAGCAAGTACATAAATTTACTCTGTAGAAAAGGCACTTCGAGTTGACAACTGTGCTCGAATGATTATGTGGGAACCTTAGGGGGTGGGTGAGTTTAATAGCGGTGGAGGAACAACTCGGCAAAGGGGGTGAGGATGAGTGGCTGCAGGCTGTGAACAAGGCCGTCAGTGGCACCAAAGGGTCCCTGTGAAAACAGATCAAGTCGGTGTATATATTGCTGAGTCGGTTCACTTGTGTCAATCATTGTGATTGGATCATTGTCGATCATTATATGTCGATCATTGTGATTGGTTCACCCTTTATCCTCCCACCTTCCCCTTCCCCTCCTGGTATGGCTACTCTCATTTTTGGTCCTGAAGGGTTTATCTGTCCTGAATTCCCTGTGTTTTCAGCTCT
>NW_022109768.1:7527629-7535426 GCF_000313985.2 Echinops telfairi | reverse complement strand
ATTAAAACAAAGTGTTCTTGCATTGAGGGAGTACATGAGTGGAGGCCCAATGTCTGTCTGCGCATGTTCAGCCTTCATCCTGGTTTCAGTAATTCCTCTCAACTACATTGCCTGTGATCAAGTCCCACCAGGCATCCTACACCCTCCTCACCATTGATTTTTAGATCACTTGTTGTTCCCTTGTCTCTGGGTTTGTTGGCACTCCCTTTTCTTTCCCCTCCCCTCTCCATCTCCCATGTCTCCCTGTAATCATTGGTTCCATTTTTTCTCCTCTGGATTGTTTATCCTGCCTATGTTATCTAGATAAACCTGCCAAGACAATAATAAGCATAAAAATAAGACAAAGCAAAACAAAACAAAAAGCAACAACAACAACCAAAAAGAAAAGCCTATAAAAAGTTCCAGGTCTGTTTGTTGACCTTTATAAGTGTTTTCCAGTGGAGTCTGATGGGGTGCCACACCCTGGCCCCAAAGTCTATTTTTGGTATTTCTATTTGGAAGTTTGGGGTCTTTATTGCTTTGCTTCCTTTGCAGCTCTGTTGCATGCCCATAGTGCTTTGCCCCGTGACCCACTTCATTTTCATGTCTGCCGAAGGAGGTAGAATTAACGTTTTTGTTGAAATTTGTATCACAAATGGGTCCCAGGGTTTATTAAAACTGAAAGAGAGGAAGGGAAAAAATTAAATGTTCTTTGTGTAAATCCTAATAAACTCTTATTTTTACCTAAGTAAAATTTAAATCTAGTTTATGTAGCAAATATTTTTATTTTCCCTGTGAGCCTCACATGACCCAAGAAAACTTGACCAAGAACGGCATTGTGACTGGAAGAATTATGCAGAATATGTGTGAAATTTTGCAAGTTTTGCAGAAGACCTAGTAAAACTTAGCTGAGGCCCCTCTTCATATTTATCTGGGTATCTTATCTGTGTCTGGGATCACCCTTGGTTCCTGGAGGCACCAGGGACCACAGGCACTATTTCTTCCCAGAATCCCTCTTAGTTGCACCCCGAAAGGCCCTCTGTTCCTTCTCTCAGTAGCATTTGCTGGCCCTCCCTGACTCTCACCTCCTTTAGCAATCCAGGGGTTCCTTGGGCAGAACTGGCTACTTCATTTGAAGGGCTCAGGGCAAAATGAAAAACGGCTGAGTCCCTTGTTAAACTATTATGAATTTCAAGATGGCCAATCGGAGACTCTTTAACCAGGTCACACACCCATGAAACTGGCCAGTCCTGCCTGTGTGTTGAGCCATCGTGTCCTTGCTCACTCTGACTTTCATGGTCTTCTCAGGCATGGAGGGGCTGCCTTGGCCTCTACCTTGAGGCGAGAAGAAGGGCTTATCTCTTCAAGCGCCTTGGCCCATCATCCAGTGCTGAGGAGAGCCGAGTTTCCACTTGTGCACTCAGATTGGTTCTGCTGGCAGGACAGCCCTTCCCAGATCCCTGCCGAGCCTTCTGGCCTTCCAGCTGGCTGTGTGCAAGGAAGCACAGGGAAGAACTCAGAATTGAGCTGTCATGTGGGCTGTGAATCGGAGGGTGCCGGCAGGTCTGATGCCCTTGTGCGGCAGGTAGTGTTCATCTGAGAGAACAATTGAAAGGGAAAGTGGAGAGCTTCTCAGTGTTTTGCATTTTAACTAATAGTAGTAAGCAGGCCTGCCGTGCAAAACCACCTTTCAACAGGGAAAAAGCAGGTTTCCTGTTTGCTTCTAATGGTATAATGCAGCAGGATATGTGATACATTCATATATTGATAAACCAAGACAGTGTTCTTGAAGTCTGGGGAGTGCTAGCTTGTGGGGTAGAAAAAAGTATACGAACCATTTCCAAATTAAGCGTCAAATGCATGAACTTGTCCCTGATAAGGGAATGTGGACAAGGTGTTGTGGGTTTGATAACCAACTGTGCTAATAACAGTCATTAAAGCTAGCTAATTACAATGTGTAAAAATAAAATGCCCAACTAATAGTAGGTTCCACTCATTTTAGTTCATGAGTCACCGCTTATAAACAAGGGGTGTGACAACGTGCGATGAAAAGAGCAGCGTTCAGGACAGGAGTGGGGTGTAAGGGTCTCCGTGCCTTTGAAGGCAAGTGGCTTGACCCCAAGGCCTTGTCCAGTCTCAAGCCATTTCCTGACTGAGGCGGTCCACCTGGGGTGCAGAATCCAGTGAGTAAGTGCGATGCAGTGTTAAAATCCAGGAAATGAGAATTAAGCATTTTGAAAGCATTCTATTCTGAAAGTCATTTTGATGTTCAAATTCTTGGAAACATTTGCATGGTAAGAGCCATTCTGTGAGTGAGAGGCCGGTTGTTGCACCAATGATGAGTCTGAAGACACAAAACAATAACACGGTGAGAAATAAACTCATCAGATAAGCCATAACTTACTATGTTGATATTGGAAATGGAGGCTACTCACCAGAAGAAGTTTAATCTGTGTGTTATGAGAGTTCATGCTTTAGCGTTTGCTGGCCACCCGCCTACTCCACCCACAGCATGGGTGTAGGGGGGTTAGGCCTCTGAAGGGGACATTTTGACATTCTGTATCTTGTGTGTATGTGTGTATGTAATTTTTAAAATAAACGATTATTTTGCAAAAAAGAAATCAACTTAGCAGTCTTGTGGACCTGCCATCTGCACGTTCTACATAGCAAACAATTAAAAAATGGTCACCCTCTTCAAGAAGCTCGTCAGCCCAGGGGAGAAGCAAAGGTACCACATCTGAGGTGATGCCAGTGCTGAGGGATTAGCATCAGACTAGACTGTGAAAACAGTGTCTGTCGAAATGGCCATCCAGGTGCCTGTGAAGGGCTACCTTTCCCTCGGTCACCTGGACTCAGCTTACCGCCCCGTGGTTATCTACAGTACAGTGTTGGGGTAAGCTAGCTTGTGCAGAGACAGACACAGAATTAAACTGTGGTTTTGTGAGCTGTGTTTGCAACTGAAATGACCCTTCTGCCCAGGGAGCAGGAGTTTTGCCTCGTGGAAGCCACTATGAAAAGCGGCTCTTCTATCAGGGAGATGGCAGAAAAACAGCCAAGTCAGCTCCTTACAGAGCTAATGTGCTTGCTAGGAATCACTAACAAAGAAGTATTGTTGGCTGTTGCCAGGAGAGGCAGAAACTGGCTGATGGAGAGTACGGTGGCTCTGTAGTGCCAAAGTTAATGTCAGCCAGGCATGTATTCCAATGTATTGTTGTTTTCTTTGCAAGCCATTTTTTTTTAACAAGAGATATCATTTCAAAGCTTATATGAGTTCATCTGTTTTGTTAATCAAATGATGAGGTTGGGTTTTACAGTTTGGCAAATATCACAGGCAAATTGTGCTTCCAGAGTATCCCTGTCTAGTTATAGTTTAGCTTATTATAGTTTATAAAGGTGGACCTTGTTCTGTATCTTCATCTTTCTTCTTCTTCAAGACTTTACTGAACCATTGACAGTAAATGAAGGTCCCTGTTAGTACATTAAAGAGGGGCATAGTGGAACATGTTTCCCTTATGCTTAACCATAAATATAGCATATGTTTTCAAATAGCGCACATTAAAACCAAGCTACTGTCAAGGCAATTCTGAGTCGGTGACCCCCGGTGTTTCAGAGACACTGTGTTTCGTTCATAGGGTTTTCAAGACTGCTCTTTCGGAAGCGGGTCACCAGGTCTTTGGGCCTCTGGCTGGATTTGAACCACCATCTTTCCAGTGAGGAGCCAAGCACCCAACCACTTGTGCTACCCAAAACTAAACAGAAAGGAGGCAGTCTGTTCATGTGTCTTCTCTGTAAGGACTCTGTGGCTCTGTGGTGAAAGCACTCTCTTGCAACTCAAAGGTCGGGCCGGCAGTTGAACCCCAGCAGCTGCTCTGTGAGAAGGAAGTGGCCGAGGGCTTCTGTAAAGATGACAAACGCAGAAGCCCTGTGGGTAGTTGTACGCTACCGCCGAGGCTCGCTTTGGGTTGAAATGGACTAGACTTGACACAAAACTCAGTTGCCATCAAGTCGATTCTGAGCGGATATTTGTTAAACACGTTCCTTGATTTCTTAGAAGTCAAGCTCTTACAAAAGAAATGACTGTCTTTTCACCTTGTTCTCCCTAACTGAGTAAGACGGGAGAGGAAATAAGTGTCTAAGGTAGGCCTTTCCCAGCCAGAGTCGAGGTTTCTCCTGCTCCCTGGTGGTCTGGGAGGACTGGGGAGCCGTGACAAGGCCACCAAGATGTCTGTGGTTGAGTTTAGCAGCAGTGACAGTAGGTGTGGCAGGCAGGAACAGTGCAGTCCCTCGTGAATGCCTTGCGTGGGGGGAGCTGACATTTTCATGAAAGACTGTGCAGTATGTATGCTGTGTATTGGCATGTGCTCAAAGGGTGAAAAGAAGTCAGTGTGCTACACCAGCCTGTGTGATCATGAGGTGTTGATGGGATCAGGTATCAGGCATCAAAGCCCTAGAACAAAAAAGCATATCAATGTGAATGAGGGGGAGGGCAGAATGGAGACCCAAAGCTCATCTGTAGACCATTGGACATCCCCTTGCAGAAGGTTCACAAGGAAGAGATGAGTCAATCAGCGTGCAGCATAGCACTGAAGAAACATACAACTTTCCTCTAGTTCTTTAATGCTTCCACCACCCCACCCCTCCACCTGTCATGACCCCAATTCTACCTTACAAAGTTGTTGGACTAGAGCATGTACACTGGTACAGATAAGAGCTGGAAACACAGGCAATCCAGGAGAGATAAACCCCTCAGGACCAATAATGAGAGTAGCAATACCAGGAGGATAAAGGTGCGGGTAGAGAGGGGGAACCAGTCACCGTGATCTACATATAACCCCCTCCCAGGAAGATGAAAAACAGAAAAGTGGGTGAAGAGAGACAGCCGTTGGTGTAAGACAATAAAAAAGTAATAATTTATAAATTATCAATGGTTCATGAGAGAGAGAGGTAGGGGGAGAGAGGAGCTGATACCAAGGGCTCAAGTAGAAAGAAAATGTTTTGAAAATGATGATGGCAAAACATGTACAAATGTGCTCGACACAATGGATGGCTGGATGGATTGTGATAAGAGCTTTAAGAGCCCCCAATAAAATTATTTAAATAAAAAAGAAATCAGTGTGCTAGTGCGAAATTTAATATAACTGTTAATTCGACTCTTTGCCTCTTTGCTATTCATGGGGATCCATGAAAGGGCTCTTGCTTTGTATTCAACATGTATTTTCGCTAAAGTTTAGATAGAGTAATGTCCTTTAGAGAATACTATAAAGAATTTGAAAGAATCAGTTGAGAATAACAATCAAATGATTGGTACTTGTTGCCATGGAGTCAGTACTGACTGATATCGCCCCCCTGTGGTTTCTGAGACTGTAACTGTCGACGGGAGGAGAAAGCTCAGGCTTCCTCCTGCACGCTGCTGGTGGTTTCGAACTGCTGACCATGGGGATTACAGCCCAACATGTAACCACGACACCAACAGGGGTCCTAACGTGATTGGTGCTAGTAAATAGACAAAGTGTACTAAACTATAACTGGCATGAAATATTTGCCTCATGATTTTCAAGACTTTCATAGAAGCTCTCGTGACGTTGGATAGGAAATCCCTTTATTATTCAGATCCTTATTGTGGCCACGTGCCAAGGGAAGAAAGCGCCACTTCACTCTTTCACGAACGATTCTCCTTAGCAATAAAATCAGCCTATTGGCTGTTGGAAAGTTATACTTTTGCAACCAAACTGCCAAATGTGTGTCGCTTTGGGCGTACCCGCCTTAAGGCGGGAGAGTATAGCCTGACATTGCCTTGGTCTTCAGGTGTGAATTTCACAGTGGGAATTCTTCAAACTAGGCAACAGGTCATTCTCTTGAGATGGGAGGGGAGGGGATCCCCGGGGAGGTGATGTTAGGAACGCTCTAGGATGAATTCAGGATGAGTTCATCCTTTTGCCTCTGTTCCCCAGATGATGACCTACTTCCCAACCTGCATTAGAACAGGTTTGTAAGCGAAGGTGAAGTATTTCGAGTTTTGGCACTTGGGTACTCGGTCGGCCTGTGCCGGCAGTGAGGGCGATGACAGCGCAAGGTTTGATTTCTCGGGTTCCTGTTGGTGTTTCATTTGGCAGGTCTAAATGGAGGGCTGCTGGGGAGTGCTGACACCGGAGACGACACACAGAAATTCTTGGTGTGGGGGACATGGAGACCATGCAAGGACACAGGTGGAGCGGGCTTTGTTAGTTTCCTAGTGTTCCATAGTTAGCATTTTATCGGTAGCTTTTCAAGGCCAGTCTTCTGGAGATTCTGTGTTCAGAGTCCCCATTGAATGTATAGGAACAGGTCATGGCACAGAGGAGAGTTTTTAATATTAACCATTAGCTAACGGCCAATTTTAGATACAGAAATTGATGATGGGAAGTGAGATTCTAGAGCCTTTGAGCTAGTGTGTGTGTGTGTGTGTGTGTGTGTGTGTGTGTGTGTGTGTGTGTGTGTATGTTTGATTTTTCAGGACAAGGACTCTTGCAAAGTAGCCCTGCTTCATGCCCTAGGATATGGTTTTGTGGGGAACAGTACAACTATAATTATAGCACATTAAGTTGGCTTGGACCTGCATTTGGGGTTTAATGCTTGAGACATAAAACGCTTCAGTGTTCTGTTAGGAAATGCTTCTGTAGCAGGAAAGCCATACTTTGTTAACTATTTTAGCATGTTTCTTCCCGGCATGAAGCGCCTCATTCTCCCCCCGCTTCCTCCTTCCTCCATTAGTACTGAAAGGATTTATGAACCTGTCCTTGTGGCGGAAATAATTATTTAGCGCAGTTTCCATGTTATTCCCCGCAATGCCAAATCCTCTTTTATGAATCTCTTTCATCACTCCCTTCTGACTCTCTCCCCAGACCAGCAATCAGTTTTCAGGCACACAGCTGTCATCACCTTGTGTGTAGTTAACACAGTGTCTTCGGCAGTGTCATCTGCATTACTCAACAGAGAAGATGGCTGGGTAATTTGAGGTGCCATGATTGACCCCAGATCTTCATTCTCTGACGACTAATAGTAGATAATGGTTTCTAGGCTATGTCCTCTTTCAGTCAAATAGAATGTAGGGCTAGAAGGGAGGGGGAGAGGGAGGAAAGAGGTAGTGTCTGCCTGGATGTTTTTGTTTCTTTTGTTTTTTATATCTATTCTGTAACATATTAAACTTATGCAGCATCCATTTAATTAGTTCATGTTCCAAATGAGAGTCGGTCGCCTCCGGTACTTGTTGACAGCTGACTGGACATTCAGCATTTTATTTATGGCATCTGGGCTGCAGTTAACAATGAGCCAGCCTCCAGAGGAAATGATACAGCACATGAAGTATTTGAGCACCCCTGAGTTCCAGACTGTGTTTAATGCACACCCAACCCCCTACGATGTGGTTTGGAACGCCAGTAGACTTGTGTTGGGATAGATGAACTAAGAACACAGGAGCCGCCTCAGTAAGAAAAACTAAGACCTGTAAACTGTGTAGGTTTAGACGGAGAGGAACTGTGGCAGACGTGTGCCAGGCAGCAAGCGAGGTGAGACGTTCAAGGCATATGCTGACTCAGGTTCTCACTTTCCTCCTTGGGACTGCTAGTATTCCCTCTGCACCACCAAGAACCTTTCTTCCTGTGTTTACTGGGAGGCTAGAAGCTAGGGAACCAAGTATGGAAGTTAGAGTGTCCAATGGAATAGGATTTGGAACTTGTTTAATTTTTCTGTATCTGTTTTCTTACCTGTGAAAAAAGGGGGAATAAAATACAAACTTCCTTAAAGTGCTTAGTGCCCTAATACCAAAAACAAACAAAAAAA
>NW_022109768.1:7521246-7526349 GCF_000313985.2 Echinops telfairi | reverse complement strand
TAAAGCGCATTTGTACATCGTTTCTCAAAACATTCTATCCACTGCCATCAGGTGGCTTCCAACTCATAACAACCCTATGTAGGGGTTTCTGAGGCTTTGTAAATCTGTACAGGAGCAGACCGCCTCCTTTTTCTCTCTCAGAGAGGCTGGTGATTGTGAACCACCGACCTTGCAGTTAGTAGTCCAGTGCTTACCCGACAGCACCACAAGAGCTCCTTGGTGTTCTGAGCCTTAGAACCTAACTATACATGTCCTGGACCCAGGACCAGCGAGCATGTACTTGAAGTTTTTTGTTTGTTTGTTTTTAAGAAGTTCAGAGTGTCAGGTCTAATGTGAGCCCTCCTGGGCGGCCAGTCTTTATCTTAGCCAATGGTACTAAGTAAGTATACATGCTTGGAAAGGAAGAATGCAAAAACAGGGTGGTGGTGGTGTTTTCCTCAGTGAAGTTATGGACTAGCTGGACAGTCGGATAGTGTGTCCGGTGAGAACTTGACTGTCGGAGTCAGGCCCTTTGGCTCAGATTCTGGTCCTCCCCCTTAGTTATCCGTGTGACCCTACGAAGGCTCCAGTCCTGCTGTGCATGCAAGTGCTGAGACCATCGTGGCCTTCAGTAGGCATTGGTTATGAATTATTATGTTAGGTTCAGAGACATATGAGTCCTTGGATTTCATTAAAGCTAATTAGAATGTGACAGTTTGATCAATTTGGGAAGGAAGGATAATAATATAATGGAAATAAGGATTCAAGGCTTGGATTCTAGACCTGGCTGCACACAGCTGCCTGTATAACCTCAGGCACGTTACGTCATTTCCAGTAAGGCTTAGCTATCCCATCTATAGAATATAGATGCCTACATCTACCTCATCAGAAGCCTTGGTGGCGTAGTGTTGGGCTGCTAACTGCAAGGTCAACAGTTCAGAACCACCAGGTGGCCATGGTGGAAAGTTGAGACTTTCTACTCCAGTAAAGAGTTACAGCCTTGAAATCCCTCAGGGGCAGTTCTACCCTGTCCTATAGGGCCACTATGCGTTGGAATCCACTTGATGGCAGTGAGATTGGTTTGGACACCTGCCTCATAGAATTTTCTGAGATTCCATTGACATGATAAGTGTTTAAGTACATTGTGCACCCTAAAATGGCAAGGAGGGATTGATATTCTGAAGGGCCCTTTTGTTCCTGGGGATTTGGAGCAGAGTTACTTTCATAAAACTGGGTTCATTGAAGGCCAGACCAAAATCAGTTATTTGTACACTATTCTGATAAAATAAGATGATGTGAAAGCATAAGCCTTAAAAGAAAACTGTGCTGCTGCTTTGTCTCCTGTGCCTCCTGATGATTCCTATCCCATGTAATGCACGTTGCAGTTCCTGGTGCTCAGTCTCATTGTGCACACTTCGTGTTGAGAAAACTAATACTTCCCAGAAAGGACGGGCCTGCCAGTGGCAGCAGTGTACAGGCAGATGCACCACCCATTTCTCAATAAATGGCGTGTCCAGTTATCTTGATAACATGGCTAATACCTTTTCCCTCTTTCTAAGATGTTTTTTACTTTCTTAGAATGTTATAATAAATGGTTAAATAAAATGCCAGCCAGGCCATTCTTACTGCTATTGAAAAGATACTTTGTCAGATGGTGAATAGGGTAGATTAGATGTCCACATGAGGGTATTTGGACCTTTGGGAAGTAAACTGCAAAAGTGTGAAAAAAAAGTTGCTTGTAATAAGAATTGCAGTGGACATTATTTTAATAGAGTTGATTACTATTTTTTTAGACCATGAGTCAAGTATCTTATTGTTTAATCCATAGGGGTAGTTCTCTCCTATCCTGCAAGGTCTCTATGAGTCAGTCTCAAGTTGATGGCAGTGGACTCTTTGAGATAGAGTCCAGAATGCCTGGTTTCAGTCCTTGAAGTGGAAGGGGAACTTCCATGGCCGTGGCACCAAGTGGGCTCCAACTCACAGGGGTCTTACGCCCTTGAGTAACAGTAAAAGAGTCACGTCCTCACACTCATACTCTATGTGAGCCCTCCATTATAGCCCTGCGTCAAACCTTCCTGCTGAGAAGCTTCCTCAGCTCTTTGGCTGACCCTCTATACTGTACATTTAGCGCGAGAACAGTTTGTTTTGCCAGCTAAATGTGTATTGAGCTTTTTCCAAATCATTCAAACTTATTTTTACTGAAAACTTTCTTTTCATGTTCCTCTTGTTTCTTCAGTTTCTGAAATATTTAATTAAGTTATATAACTTAAACAAGCACAGATGGCACAAACAGATTTGGGAAGAAGTAGAGCTGAATCTTTGCACTCAGCTGGTTCCGCAGTGGGAGCCCCATGTGTCTGGGGTGCCTGAGAGGAGCCTGTGAGGACGGAACGTTCAGGCTGTCATTGGACCAGGAGGTTTCCCAGAGGGAAGGGGGTGGAGCGGCATCAAGGAGATGGACCCGGCCACAGCCGTGGTTCTCAACCTTCCTCCTGCCGTGACCCTTTCATACAGTCCCTCATGTTGTGGTGACCCCCAACCATAACATTATTTTCGTTGCGACTTCATAACTGTCATTTTACTACTGTGATGAATCGGGCGACCCCCAAAGGGGTCACAACCCACAGATTGAGACCCGCTGGGCCCGATCTTATTGTCATAGGCATTTGGGGCACCTGGCTATAAGTTTGCTTGGCATAAAGGGAGGATTGTTTTGTTTGTTTGTTTCTTAGCATTTTGTGAAGGCTTCCTTGAGGTCATTCAGCCGATGCATAATGCAAAAACTTCTCTTTCCGTGGATCAAGAACAAACTTTTCTTTGCCACTATGAGTGTCTCTCACACCAGGCATGGGAATTGTGTTTAACAAATAAAATCTGCACTGATTCTAGACTCCAGTGGAAGTCTAGAAGGATGGCTCAATAGGAAGATAAGGCTGTCCCGTGACTTTCAGGGTGCTGTGGAGTTGTGCGAAGCCAGTAGTTTATATTCTTAAAATGAATGTGTCTTTTTTGCTTTTGTGTTGAAAGAACATTCTGGCAGTGTCATTGAAACGTGGTGGTGGCAGTTGCCCTTAGAATCAGTTCTGACTCACAGTGGCCCTGTGAGTGCAGAGGGTTGCAAACGATTGGATCTGGGAGGCTGTAACCTTTCGGAAGCTGATCACCACTGGATCACCAAGCCTTAGTTGCAAGGCAGCTCTGGGTGGGTTCTAACTGCCAGCCTTTCAGCTAGTAGTTAAGAGCTTTAACTGTTTACACACCCAGAGAACTAAGCTGGAGGGTGTGTGAGGGTTTATATAATATTTTTTAAAAGCCCCACTGCTGCTGAACTGATTCCTACTCACAGCAACCTAGTTAGGGTTTCTGAGATGTAAATCCGTATGGAATCAGATACGCTCATCTTGCTCCCACTCAAATCTATACTGAGTACTTAAAATAGAAGGTGGTCCCTGCTCTGCTTTTTATTGTGGATGGAGACCTGCTAGGCCTTAGCACAAGGAACGTTGAAATGTGAAGGCAGGTGTCAAACCCCATCTTGGGTGACTGGTTGGTCGCTTAGGTCCTGTTTCTTTGCTTGTAAGATAATGGTGATAAAGCCTTTTTAATCCATAAAATTGGATTAGTGCACATGCCTCATGGGGCTCAGGATAACATAATAAAAACATGTAATAAGAGTTTCTGGTCACTGTTAGGATGTGACCATTAGCCCGAAGATGGGTGGTTTTAAGACTTAGAGGCACTTGGGAAAATAGGCTGGATGATCAGCTTCTGAGGGTCATCGCCTGGAAAACCTTATGGAGCAATTCTAACTCACTCACACTCACACTCACACACATCACACTCACATGCACACATACACTCACACACACCATGTCTCACACACACTGTCACACACTCACTCACACATACACACAATCACACTCACTCACACACACGCTGTCACACACTCACACACACACACTCACACGCACACATACACTCACACTCACACACACCATGTCTCACACACACGGTCACACACTCACTCACTCACTCACACACTCACTCACACACATGCACACACACACACACTGTCACACACTCACACACCATGTCACACACACTGTCACACACTCACACACAATCACACTCACACACATGCTGTCACACACGCAATCACACTCACTCACACTGACACACTCACTCACTCACACACTGACACACTCACTCACACACACACATTCACATTCACTCACAATCACACTCACACACACCATGTCTCACACACTGTCACACACACTCACTCACTCACACACTCACTCACACACATACACACAATCACACTCACACACATACACGCTGTCACACACTCACACACACACTCAATCACTCACTCGCACACACCGTCACACACTTACTCACACACACAATCACACTCACACCCAATCACACTCACTCACACACAATCACACACACCATCGTACACACACTCACAATCACACTCACACCATCACACACGGCACACACACATACACACACTCACACTCACACACATTGTCATATACACAATCACACACACACACTCACACTCACACACATTGTCACATACACAATCACTCACATGCAATCACACTCACTCACACACACTGTAACACACAGTCACACTCACAATCTCACCCACACACACACTGTCACACACACACACACACACACACACACACACTCACTCACCTACCCACCCACCACAAGTAAGAATCGACTCAAAAGCAACCGATAAGCATTGAATGCTGTCCTTGGCCCAAAGAAAGTGTTTGATAATTGTGTTTATTATGTTTTAAATATAGAGGTAATTCCTCCAGGCCTTCATCCTCGAGCCTGTATGGAGTGCTGAACGCGCCTGTGCTGAGTGATAGCCCTTCTGGTCACATCGTTCAAGTTTATTTCCTCCCATCTCTTGCCAAATGCCACCAAATAGCAGTAAAATTATACCCAGTAAACTGATAGCCTGTATCTTGGTGTCTGTTGTCTGGAGAACTACAGACCCTTAACAAACGTTGACTTTCTTGCAGGCTGTGTCCTGTGGTGACTTGTGTAGGCTATGTCCTGTGGAACTCTCCTGACTGAACGAAAATGGGCTGAGCTCCA
>NW_022109768.1:7514631-7520740 GCF_000313985.2 Echinops telfairi | reverse complement strand
AGGGTCACCCCCAGTGACAAAAGACACCTGAGATAAACCCCAATATGAACAAACAAAAAATACAGAAAATGTTGAAAACCAGGTCAGGCCCAAGTTACATCAGAGGGGGCATCAATTGACAAGGTTTTTGCTGGTCAAGTCAGATTTCATGTGACTGACTCCACAGTAAAGACACTTCACAGAGTAGTTATTTGCTGATTCTTTCTTCTTTCTCAGACATCATACACTGACTACCATCAAACCTGTGATATCTGGAATTCAACAGGAGTGACTGCCTTGTGTTTTCGTTTTCTCAAGAGCCCTGGTGATGTAGTGGTTGCACATTGGGCTGCTAACCCCAAAGTCAGCACTTCAAAACCACCAGCTGTTTCTTGGGAGAAAGACGAGGCATTCTACATCCAAACAGAGTTACAGTCTCAGAAACCCATAGAGGAAGTTTCACTTGTCCTCAAGGGTCGCTAGGAGTTAGAATTGGCACGATGGTAGTGAGAGAGCCTTGTATTTTAGGTCTCACAAGTTTACTGCCTTTGACAGAGTGTTGCCTTCGCTACTCTTGTATTTCTCCTTTTAGGAAAAGATATGTGAGTTTTCCTTCTCTGACACATGTCTGCCTTACACAGTTTCTGGCTGTCACAGCTTCACTGTACATAGGCATGAAAGGAAAACATGTACTTGGGAGATGGACACATACTTATGCAGCATTTGGGAAGGGCCACCAACAAAGAATTTCCAACAGTGGGAGAGTTACTGAGGCTTCCCAGAGATACCAGTCAACTTGCAGGATGTGTTTACTGGTTAAAAGGTTGTCTCAGGGGCAATGTAGTTTTAGTTGGCATAATGCATTTGTTATGGAATGAACTGTGACCCACAAAACTAAGTGTCGACTTCCTAGGGCACGATTCTCTGTAGTATGTAAGTTGCCTCTAGTTTGTGGTTTGGTGTAATTGTCCTATGTGTTGTACATCCTAGCCTCTATGATATTAAAGAGGCAGGATTCATGGCAGTTCTGTTCATCAGTTTCAAAACATTCTTTTCCAAAGGATATGAGGAAGGATAGAAGGTCCAAGATGGATTTGTGTAAAAGAATGAGGTGGGGGTGGCATGTAACCTCCTCTAACTTCATAGGAGGGAATGCGATCAAACTCCATATTCCCATGTTCCTAGCACAAACCCCATGAGTCTGAGGTCAGATATGCCCCATCCTGACACCAATTCTGACACCATTTGACCCTCTCGTAGCACTATTTTCAGCTGAGTTCAGTGCTTTGCAAAGTGCTTTACCAAACTCACATCACAGAACTCCCCAGGCTCATAGTTATGGGGAAATTAACAGGTTACAAATGCTCAGGGGTTAATCAGATAGGGCGACTTCTTCTCAACCTTGTCGACTTGCAGACCTCTCTCTGGTCTTTGTCTTCTGACATAAAACACTTTTATAGTTGCCAATCAATGCCCAAAGGGCATGCCACTCTGCCGTAAGTCTCAACCTGAAGACACTCAGCTCTGGTTCTGTAGGTCAGCTAGGTTTTAGCACTTCAGTTAAGTGCTTCGAGACATCCCACTATATAAGCCAGATGCCTGCCCAAAGGTACTCAATTTTGCTTTCTCTGTGAGACAGGAAGTCCACTGGTCTGTCTCATGCTTTGGCCTTTAGTGCTTGTCACAAGTAAGGAGGAATTGAAGCACTTGCTGATGAAGATCAAGGATTGCAGTCTTCAGTATGGATTTCAACTCAATGGAAGGGAGATCAAAATCCTCATAACTGGACCAATATGTAGCATCATTATCAATGAAAGATTGAAGTTGTCAAGGATTTTGTCTAACTTGGATACACAATCAATGCTCATGGAAGCGGCAGTCAAGAGATCCAAAGACATATTGCATTGGGTATATCTGCTGCACAAGACTCTTTAGAATATTAAAGAGCAAGGATGTTATTTGTTGACTAAGGTGCACCTGACCCAAGCATTATATGCATGTGAAAGTTGGATATTGAATAAGAAAGACCATAGAAGAATAGATGCATTTGGATTGTGCTGGAGAAGACTACTGAAAGTACCTTGGACTGCTAAAAGGACAAATAAATCTGTACTGGAAGAAGTAATCTCAGAGTGCTCCTTAGAGGCAAGGATGACAAGACTTCGTCTCACATGCTTTGGAGATATTGTCAGGAGAGACCAATCCCTGGAGAGGGGCATCATGTTTGCTCAAGTGGAGGGGCAGCAAAAGTGAGGAAGGCCCTCAACGAGCTGGACTGACACAGTGGCTGCATCAGTGGGCTCAGCAGAGGAACAGTGGTGAGGATGGTGCACGACCATCTAGGGTCCCATTCTGCTGTGCATCAGGTCGCTGTGGGTCGAAGCTGACTTGATGGCACCTAACAGGATGGCAGTCACAATCCGGTTAACATTCACTCACAGCGGAATTCTGCCAGAGCTTCTCCCATCTTGTTACTCAAGCCCATTGGTAGGAGTAACAAAGGCTATGGCAAGAAGACCTGTATTAAATAATTCACTTCACTGCAGGTGGTGTCTTGAATCCATCTCTTTTGAGATCCAAAAGGGATTAGACAAGTCTTGAGACATAAGAGAATCTGACTTCCACAAAGAGGGGTCACAGTCAGGAATGTAGTGTGTTTCTGTGCTGGGAACCTTCTTGTACCAGGAGACACAGAGAAAGAAGTGGCATCTTTCCCTCAAGAGGGCACACTGAATTTGGACCCGTAGCTTCATCCACTTTGAGAGGATGAATTTCTGTTTGTCGAAGCCATCCACTGGTATTTATGCTGCAGTAGCCCTGGATAACTGGGACAATAGTTTACTAATATAATGTTCTACACCCTCACTTGATGAGGAGTGTTTGGGGTCTAGACACTGGTAAGTGACCAGCTAAGACACACTATTGAACTTGTATGGAGAATGAATGACTCAAAACCAGATCCTCTTATGTCTCATGACTTGTCTAATCCCTTTTGGATCTCAAAGAAGATATTGATCCACTGTACAACTAGCCAAAGTGAAACAGTCTCCTCCAAACTTGAGACCAGAAGAACTAGATGATGCCCAGCTACTGCAACTGAGCATTCTAACCAGGTGCACAGCAGGAAGTCCAGAAGAGAATGGAAGAAACGTTTAGAACAGAACTCAAGCTCCTAGAAGAAGAGCTAGTAGAAGGACACCTGAGACTGTTGCCCTGACACAACCTTTGAGCGTGGAATTGAAGCTGCTACTTCAGGTCACCTTTCAGCCAAATAATAGGTTAGCTTACAAAATAAGTAGCACCTGTGAGTAATTTGCACCAAAAAAGAAGTCTGTGAGATCAGTCTTTCAGCATTTACCGAAAAGCTTAGGTGAGATGGCAAGATCGGGCGGGGTGGGGGTGGGGGGATGACACACAAGTTCATTGGAAATGGAATATAAAAAGGGGACTACTGAGAATGCTGACACATTGCAAACATTGCAACTAGTGACACAAAACTGTTTGCATAAACATAGCTGAATGGGAATCTAACGTGCTGTGTAAACTTTCATGTGAAACACAACATTCAGAAAAAAGAATGATTGCAGAAGACTGACTGAATGGGGAGTGTGGTCAACCGATCTGAACCCTCAGAAGAGTTCAGTTTGCATCAGACACTGGGATGGCCGCAGATAAGCCGTGGATACCCCAGAGGGGGTCAACCTAGTCAACTTAATCCCAGATAAGGCTGGTTTCTTGCCTGAGGCAACTGTTCCACTGCCACTTTTCTGCAGATAAGACCCAGTGAATTAATAACTTTGGAAGTCGAGGAAAACAGCCTGTTTTATTTAATTCCTCCAGAAGCTTGAAAAGGAAAGTGTCTTTCTAGACACAGGGGCTGAAAAGTCTCCGTGACGTTTGTCCAGTAATGGTTGATTAGAAGTCTTTTGGTTCTGGTTAAAATATATACATCATGAGAGGAGGTGCTATGAATAATATTCATACTGCTATTGTAGTATCAGCTCAATCAACACAGAGATTTGGAGTCAATTTGAATCCTATTCCAAATTGCTCAGTGAAGTGTATAAAGAATTTTTATTGTTTTGAAATGACAACAACAAATTTATATACATGATTTTGTGGGAGCCGGAGGAAAAAAATTAAAATCTGAGGAAACCGTGAGCATAGCAACTGCAGATTTGGATTCTATAAACCTTCAGGGTGTCAGCCTTTGTTAAGTAACAAAGCTGAGTGGAAAAAGCTGTAATTTGAAAGCACTTCTGTGACATAGAATGGATTTCTGTTTAACTCTACATGGAGAGCAGAGAAAGCAAAAGGCCAGCATAGGTCTTAAACAAGGAATCTCCTACATACTGCCTCAGCAAAGCAAAAAGGGTGATTTGGATTGAATTTTTGGAAAAGACCATGAGGAATATTAAGGTAAAGTCAAAAGCATATAGTATCACTGCTGCTCAAAATAAATAAATAAAAATCAAACCCACCTCTTCTATAAAAAAAAAAGACAACTACATGACTAGTGTTGAATATTTTAAAGGGCATTTTAAATGGAACTGTATTATTACAGAACAAATTCAAGGCCAATATTATTCATTCGTTAGTCAGAAAGAGGGACTTGCGTAATGAGTTTGGTGCACACTTTCAGAGATTAAACAAAACACCGTGAGAACAAAGAAATGACTCATCTGGTGGAGAGGATCTTCCCTCTTCTCAAGGATGCAGCATTTAAGGAGGTTTTGACGCATGAGTAAGACTTTAGCTGGTGAGGGAGGTAAACAAGATGGGTATAAAATTAGCAGTCTGAGCAAACACCCTGAGATGGGATACATAGGGTGTGGAGTATGTGGTGACTGCTGAGATGGGATAGATAGGGCGTGGAGCATGTGGTGACTGTTAAAGGATTCACTGTTGTGAATGTCCCCGTGCTTCTGCATGTGTGCCTGGTGACAGGATGAATACTACATGGGAGGCTGGAGCTAGAGGGTGACAGGTCTTCCACGTCAAAATGAGGGCTGTGGGTGGCCTCGGGAGTGTCACGACCTGACCAGATAATCCTGGTAGCTGGGGTGGACTCACACTCCAGGCAAACCAACTTTTTCACCTATTTGGGCATAATCTTCCACTTGGAAAACATATATTTTCCACTTTATTGTTATTAATTGGCAGTTCATACATATATCATGTCATTCCATAGTTCGTTCCCGTCTTACATATCTTTCAGATCTGTCTGAATGGACTTGGAGGCACTTGGTTTGAGGGTCCCTGGGTGGGGCAAACAGTGCATATGTTCTGCTGTTAACTGTTAGGCTAGTGGTTCGAGTTCACCCAGGGGGGCTTTGGAAGAAAGCCCCGGCAAAGTAATTGGAAATTCAGCCAGGAGAAACGCCCCCCAATGGAACACATTTTACTCTGGTGCACAGTGAGGCATTGTGAGTCAGAATTAGCTTGATGGCAACTGAAACTGGAAGTCTATATCACCACCTTTCCCATTAGATTAAGGGGAAAAACCAAGAGCAAACTGGTTTGAGGGCAAAAAGGAGGTGTTCCTTGGCTTACTCTGGATGCTGCCATGCTGAGACACCTGGGAACCCAATGTTTTGTCATCAGCATTGTCTCTCCATTGGCTTCACTGTCCCTTGTGGGCCCTGGCAGCTTTAAGGTTATGCTTATGTAGTTCCAGGTTCCACCTCATTATCTGCAAGAGTCCATGAATGAGCTTATAACCATCTTGTAGCCAGACATACTTTCTGATGACAAGATATAGCAGGAAGCTCACTGCTTCGTTGTCAGAAAAATAGAGACTTAGAGGCTAGGTGACAAAAACCAACTTGCTATATAGATGTGGTCCAAAACTTGCTGTATAGATGTGGTCCAAAGTTAGTAGCCCAACTCATATCTACTTTGCCACCAGGGCGCCTCCAATTTTACTGGTTGGTCTATAGACGAGGATACATCATTTCTGTAAAGAGATTCAAATTTCAGATACAGCTTGAATTTTCATGCGAAATGTCGGTGTGTATTTTATTTCCCACTTTTTTTTAGAAGCAAGTTTTCATGTTATGGTTGTGTCTTTTCCATATTTAAACATGTAAAAGAAGCTCATCCACTACCTGTAGAAGCCTCTTCTAGATAA
>NW_022109768.1:7512156-7513962 GCF_000313985.2 Echinops telfairi | reverse complement strand
CCTGTCCCTTTGGACTTCCGAGACTGTAAGTCTAGTCTGTGGAAGGGCTGGTGGTTTTGAACTACTGGCCTTGTGGTTAAAGTAACCACTATACCACCAGGGCTCATAATTCACTCAGTGGCAATGAGTGTAGTTGCTTTGGTATATCAGCCACAGTATAATTCATTCACATCAACTAAACAGTTGGAAAATGTTGAGAAGGCACCTTGACTTTTATGTCCAGTAAAGCACTATTTTATGAGAAGAAGAGAATGGTTGAATTCAAGTTTATAACAATGAGCCACGCTTACAACTGCTTTTTGGGGATACATCTTATTGTTAGCAACATGTAGTGCATAGAATGTTCAGGAAGCAGGATATTTCAACCTGGCTGGAATGTAAGGTTTATGAATACAAATAAGGGGGTAACTGTAAAAAGCCAGCAGGAATATATTTTAAAAAACTCACTGCTGTCAAGTGAATTCCAACTGATAGCAACCCTAGAAGGTAGATTAGAACTGCTCAGTAGAATTTCAGAGGCTGGTCAGCTTTATAGAAGCATAATACTTCTTCTTCTCCCACATAGGAGCTAGTGGGTTCAAGCTGCAGACCTTTTTTGTTAACAGTCCAAACTCCCTTCCCACTCACAGTGGTTTCCGACTCATAGTAACCCTATGTAAGGTCTCTGAGGCGATAAATCTTTACAGAAACAGATAGGTTCATCTTTCTCCCTCAGAACAGCTCATGTGTTTGAAGTTAAAAGTCTAATGCCTACCCAAGAGCACTTAGCAATCAAGCCAAGGAATTTGGATCCAGGCAGTAGGGAACTGGGAGTGGAGAGGCATGATCACAGGGTCACTTTGGGAAGAGTTGCAAGGAGCTGTGTTCTGGGCAGGGCAGACATGATGAGACTCTCCTTTCGAAGCTTTGCCTCTGTCCCGGGACATGAAAATGGACCCAAATCAGAACAATGGAGAAGACTGGAGGGTTGGATGGAGGAGGCCTGGGCATCAATCAGATGGCTGCAGGGGACAGTGAGATCACACCAGAGAGAATGAGTTCCCACCGAGGGAGGGCAATTGTCGGGTAGGCAGGGAAAAGGGTCAAGATGGCAGAGGACGAGGAGCCCACAGGAGCCAGAGGGGTATAAATACAGGAGAAGAGCAGGCCTTTTGGAAACAAGAGAAAGGTTTTAAAAAGAGATTTGGCCATGTTTGAAGAACATCATAGAACCTGTAGTTCCTGAATCAACATGGGAGTTATGTCCAAAGCACAAAGGAAAAATAACCAAGTAGAAGAGGCAGCAGGTAAAACCGATGAAGAAGACAGACATTCTTGTGTAAACTGTACTTAAACTCTTACCACTGTGAGTTAAAAAAATCAAGGCGAGGCTCATATTTTCATCCCTGTACTAGGCAAATTGTTAGAGGCACCTGAAGTTTCCAAAGCCACCAGGTGCTGGAGGAATTTTTCTTCTAAATGCCATGGCGAAATCAGGAAGTTTGGGAAGGATATAGCTTTTAAGAATACGCTAAATAAAGAAGGATATTAAAAATTATGAGTATACACTTATAAGATAGTATATACTTATATGTTATAAGTATATACTTATATCCTTCTTAGATAGAAGAATCTTTTTTTATGCCATTACTACAGCACTGTATTTTGGTTAGAAAAAGCAATGTTTTGTGAGTAGCTTATTTATTTATTAAGTTGAATTTAGTATTATTTATTTGGTTGTAATATCCCTTGTTATGGAGAGAAGCACTTAAATTCCTTCTTCTTTCCCCTCCAATTTCTTTCGTATCTTTAATTATCAAGGGGGTC
>NW_022109768.1:7507728-7510076 GCF_000313985.2 Echinops telfairi | reverse complement strand
AGAGCATGTTTCTACATAAGCCCAGCCAGCTCACATGCCCAGGCACATGCATACGGGTACGGGTGTGTGTGTGTTTTCAGAGGATCATGGGCCGCACACTCGCACACACAGCGCCACCCTCTGGGTGCCTCCTAAGGTATATTCTCTTGCCCATCTAGCACTATAATGTCTCTGTGCCACCCCAATAGGAACCTGCAGTCACTGTCACCTAGATGGCATGAGCCAGTGGGGTGGCACATGTGCCTGGCTTTGGGGAGAGTAGGTATTGTGAACAGATAAGCTTTGGGGTCTGTGTGTGCAGGCAAAGCCATGACCCATGCCTGCTTCCTTGAGAAGAGCTTTCAGGGTGTGCAATAATGTACTACTGATGTACTTTATCAAAGAAGGGGAAACCTACTCTAGTTTGGACAAAGATTGAGTGAGTGGATAATGACAGTAAAAGTGAAATGATCAGAAAAGTGTTTTAGAAAAATAATCCTGGCGATGATCTGAAACTTGAATTTAATAGAAAGGTGCTAGGCAGAAGAGAGAACATGCTTCTACTTCACCAGGAAGCAGGAATTCCTGGGCATAGGAGTGAGAGAAACATTTCAGGAGTGAGAGAAACATGCAAACCACAAGGATCCACCGTGTAAAAGGCCGTTAACAAGGGTGCTCTTTGTTTTTCTTTCTTGCTGCACCCTCTTGCTTTTGACCCTCCTTGGTGACTTTCATTGTGGGAAATGCTTAAGAGTAATAGTTTTTCTTCCTGCTAATCATATGTTTGCTATTTTGCAGCTTTGAAGATTTTATTTACATTCCTGACTCTAGCTGCATGTTGATTTGGGAGGTCCCAAGGATATCAGGGAACTGCATGTGTCCTGGGATTCTTGGCATCCCAGAGCAGTTAACCTGAAACCCAAGGAGGTTAAGTAACTTGCTTAAGCTTGCACCAGGGTATTTTAGGGCCGAGGAAATGGTGGTATTAAAGCTCTACGTGCCTTGTTTTCTTTCACAATGGGCTGGGGTAAAGCCAAGACTGGTGTTCATTAGTGTTTCTACTAAGACCCCAGAGTTGAAGCAGGACGATGCGTTGATTGGGCTAACTGCCTCAACCAATCTAAAAGCTTTTCCCCACCGGGTTTGCTTCTGAGAGAAGGAAAAGACAGGGCCATCTGCCTGGGGTATTGGGAGTACTGTGTCACGTGGACAGATGTAGGAATAGCTTTGAAATCCTCTAGTTCAGTGCCTTCGATTGATGGGTAAGATAATTAAGCACCAGAGAGGCTGCGACTGTGCTAAAATAACAGTTAGTAGCATGACTCCTCTCAATTCTGTGTTTTTTTTTCTTTTTCAATACACATTATCTACTTCTATAATGTAAAGGGAAAACCATAATAGAACAAACAAACAAACCTCACTGAGCTAGTTAAAATAATTTGTATTAAAACTAAGTGGGGGGAAGCGGGAGGAAGAAAAGTGGAGTGAAACAATATTTAGGTAAAACATCTGATTCCTTTGATTGAACTTTAAATTACCTAGATTGTGAACAGCGGCAATAAAATCAGCCACTGAAGACATAGAGAACTTAGTTTACGGGTCAGTGGGAAAGCTTCCCCTTTGTGATGTAAATCAGCACAGAATTGACTAGATGTAGGCTATCTCTTAACTCATATGGGTCTTGTAAAAGAGTAATAAATGTGCTTTCTATTTGCAGTTTCAGCTAACCTCTATAAATTACCAAAATAAATGGAGACTGGTGACTCTGAAGCTCTGAGAGCCACTTGATAGGCCTTCCCTCCAGAGCCAGATATACGTCTGTGTCTGTGCTCAGAGGCTAATAGATCTAGGATGTGCATTTCAAAGAAACAAAATACAAATTTTTTAGTTCCCAGAGGTCTCGGATCTTTTCCACTTCTGTAGATAGTATCAGATAATTTATAAGACACGGTGCTGATAAAAGTCAGCGTGACGCTCCATAACTCAGTACAGTGCCTCACCAATGATCTCTGGAATCAGTTTGGTTCTCTAATATATGAACAGTTGGTGAGGAAAGGAAGGAAGCCGGGTCACAGACACTTAGCTGCGCTCGCAGATGCACTCAGACTCACAAAGACAAGAGCTTCCCTCGGCAAGTATTTTATTCCACTGGCAAATTAACAAAGGACTTGGGGAAGGGATGCAAGATCAATTTGTGGAATTGCTGTTTTAGAACTGAATTGCCAAACTAAAAAATCCCCAAACCCTAGACATGGTTTGATATTCTGCCCGACTCCTTTCCTGCTCTAATGAGGTGATGCCTCAAGAATGTGTCTTCCCCACTACCAAGCACTAAACAGTGTGTGACTCTTCCTGGACTCCTTCAGTTC
>NW_022109768.1:7506176-7507333 GCF_000313985.2 Echinops telfairi | reverse complement strand
CCTGTGAGTCAGCATTAACTTCAATGGCGGTGACTCTGGTTTGTTTTTTGTTTGGGGGTGTTTTTTAATGACATCTGGTTTGTTTATAGTTTTGGTAACTTTCTTCATGTCCCCCACCTTCTGTTTCTTGTTCTTTGTTTACTTTTAAATTATTAAAGAGAAAAATGAGTAGAGACAGAAGAGCAACTCCAGACTTTCTTTAGGGTTGTGATTTAGGGCCAGCTATGTCTGTTAAAGGAACCCAGATGGTGCTGTGAGTTAAGCATTGCACTTCTAACCAAAAGGTTGGCAATTCAAACCCTCCAGTCTCATTGCAGAAGAAAGATGAGGCTATTGCTTTTGAAAAGATTTATAGTCTCAGAAACTCTACGAAGCAGTTCTTAGCTGTCCCAGTCAACCCCCCAGAAGTGGGTGGGTAGGTCTGTTAGAACCCCGGGGTTGGTGCAGATGGCTGACAAACGTGGCCACTGATGAAACGGTAGAAGATGTTGGTCCACTGAGTTGTCTACAGCGAAAGGCTTGAAGATTTACTTCTGAAAAATCCTCCATTGAAATCTCTATGGAACACGTATCTCATGCTCCCTTGGGGCTGACTTGATTTAGAATTGACTCATGAGCATCTAAGTGAGCCTGTTTCATAGCATTGTCCTCTGTTTATTTGGCCACCCTCATAAAATCCTAGAACCACATTACAAAAAATCAGACCATTTCTTTTCATTAATCTGAAAAACAGGTATTTTAAGGTATCATAATGGATATGATTTTAAATCAAATACATAGATGCTTTTATTAAATTGTATTTTCTGAGCATGTTCTTCCTAAGGCTTTAATTTCCAACATTTTCCTTACTGTGGGTAACTCTCAGCTGCTAGGGAAATAGTGTAAGTTTAACCTGGAAATAGCTGAGCAACAGAGCCCGATAACTGAGAGGCGGAACAGCAAGGGGCACAGAGCAACAAAGTCCCCAGGGAATACCAAAAATAAACTTTGGGGCCAGGGCTTGGCACCCCATCAGACTCAACTGGAAAACACTCTTCAAGGCCAATAAACAGTCCTTGAACTGACTACAGGCATTTCTTTGTTGTTTTTGTCATTGACTTTGTAGTGGTGGTGGTGTTTTGTTTTCTTTTGTTGCTTTGTTTTGCTCTGTCTTGTTT
>NW_022109768.1:7503113-7504312 GCF_000313985.2 Echinops telfairi | reverse complement strand
AAAATGGGCAAAACAACAGTCGTTTAAGTCTTTCTGCAGGGCAGTCATCGGATCAAAAGGAAATCTATATTCTTTTAATGTTCATTGTTTTTATCTCACTTCCTCCCTGTGTTTCCTGTTTCCTTTTCTCCATCCTTCCTAACCCTCTGAACTCTGTCCTTCAGGGAATGCAACATCAGTGGTTGATGATTAAGGTGTGTGCCCCTCTCTGGTGGTATTGTTCCCCTCCGAAACCTTCTTATTGTTTGCCTTGGAATTGAGCTGCAAGAGTGAGTTTAATTCCAGACCTGAAGGTCTCAAGGTGCCACCAGTCTAATGGACCAGAGGACATCTTTAAACCAGCCACTTAAATCACCACTTATTCCCTTTCCTGAATCATCTCCCTGGGCATAGTTCATGGAAAGAACTTGTTAGCACAGACTCCCTCACTACCAGCCAGTCAGTTCTAATGACAATGCCCCTCTGAGTATCCAAGGCTGTCAATCTCCATGAAAGCACCAAACTTCATCCTTCTCCCACGGAGGGGCTGGTGGGTTCAAATGACTGACCTTGTGGCAAGCAGCCCAGCACAAACCCCAGGACACCACCAGGGCCCCTGCAGTAAATGCTAGCTTTAATTAAGCACTTGTTGGAGCCCTGGTGGGTTATGTGTGGGGTTCAAAACCACCCTTCTGCTCTGAGGGAGAAAGATGAGGCTTTCTGCACCTGGATAGAGTTAGTCTAAGAAACCTACAAAGCTAGTATAATTCTGTCCTCCAGGATCAGTCTGATTTGGAATCAACTCACAAGAAGATTACAATGTGTTTGAGAAGCTTCACTTAAATAACTAATTCATGTCTAGTTCTAGCCCTGCTTTATATTCTCATTTGAGCAGTATACCTGTAAGAAGATGAATGACCATGTTTAAGATGAGTAGAAGTCATTAAAATTCTATTTTTTGGAAGCTGGGTGATTTTACTTTTAAACTTCCTCAGTAATCCCATGGTTAAGAATAGTGTGCAAGCACTCTCTCACGCACGCTCTCTTGTGCTCTTTCACACACACACACACACACACACACACACACACACACACACACACACCAATCCACTCTCAAGTAGATGGCCACGCCTTTTTTCTGAGCTGCGCCTGTGGACTTGAATAGCCGAGTTTTAGTTAGTGACAGAGTGTGCTAGTCCTGTGTACCTTGTAGGCACTCT
>NW_022109768.1:7494408-7502376 GCF_000313985.2 Echinops telfairi | reverse complement strand
TATGCTGTTTGAAAGTATTTGAAGTCTGGCTATATTTTACCAAGTGTAGATTAACTATCACATGTCTCCTTGGGTAGGAGTGATTTATTTTGAGTTGTAATAACATTATATAGAGGAAACAAAAATCCCATCGATCCTTGTCACTTGGAAAGACCCCTACTGTTTTTCTTTAAAGATTTGGATCATACTGATTTATGAAAACAGTTATTTTGCTTTACATGGGTAATCTCTGATTTTCTAGTGAGGAAATAAGACAAGTTCATTCAGGTTAAGCACTCAGCCGCATTTGAACCCACCAGCTGTCTGAGGGAGAAAGAAGTGGCAGCCAGCTCCTGTAAAGATTCACAACCTTGAGAACTCTGAGGGTCAGTTCTGCTCTGGCAAAGGGTCACTGTGAATCAGAATGGGATTGGATGACAAAGGGTTGGCTTGGTTCCTTCAGAACTCTGGATGAACATTTCCTGGAGGCATGAATATTCAGCCTGTCTGTCATGATGAAAATAGACCTATAGGGAAGGAACTTCCTGGTTTAAAGTCTCTTGGTAATTGTCAGTTGCTTGCTAGTGTTGTGATGAAATGACAGTGGCCCTTGAGCTGTGAGTCTCCTGTGGTTTCTCCTGATCTTTGTCTGCCTTTGGGTGTACCAGCACTATTTCTATGGAGCCCTGATAGCATAGTGGGTTATGCACTAGGCTGCTAACCACAAGGCCAGCAGTTCGAAACCAAATGATGTTTTCTACGCCCATGAAGAGTTACAGTCTCAGAAACCCACAAGGGCAGAGTGCTACTCTGTCCTGTGAGTGAGAATTGACTCGATGGCAGTGAGAGAGGCACTATTTTTGTTCTGTTAAGTCTAGCAGCTGTTAGAAATACCATGGATGTTTGCTCAGAAATAAGTGGTAATTTTATATACAATAGCTGCTGATTAGAGTGCCCAGAGTTGTGTGTGTATGTACGTGTCTTCCCACGTACAGTTGGTTAGATTAGGGAATGTGCTCCGATTGCTCAAGATTGGTTTCGTGTCATGAGTAGGCGAGCCACTGATGTTGCTGTCACCTGCTGCCTACTGTGTGTTAGCTTGTTTACATTTTAAACGTTTTAAGTGTTGCTTGAGTTTATAAATGGGCCTGTAAAAGAATGCACACAAACTTCCAGCCTTCAGAAGTTAGATTTGCAAATACCTTCCGAGGGCTCTCCTGACTCTCTCTTGGTTAGCATTTGCAGTGTCCTTGCCTAGAGATATTGGAGAATCGGATACTTACACACCATGTGTGAGAAGTCTCACCGGTGTTGCACTTGTCTAGCATCTTTGGGTGCATTTGGAGTGGAGATTATCTCCTTGGTGTGTCTTCCCAAGGGGTGAAATTCTGGGGCCTGTTTTCTCTGTGTGACAAATGACTACCCAAAATGCAAATACTCATGCATACTTTCCTGGGGTTCATAATCATTGCAAGCAGTGATTAAAAGCCCTCTCTGCTCCCGCCAGCTTTTCCATCATGGAGAGGTGGTCTCCTGCTGGGCTGATTGCTGGTCCTTCTCTGATTAGGGGGCGGCCTCTGAAAGCAGCGATCCCCCTAAGTGGCAGGGAGCCCTGCCTCCTTTCCAGAGCCCTGCCTTGTCACAGAGATAAATGGTGGGCGGGACACTGCCTAATGCTGAGCATGAGAGGGTGAAAGAGCCTCTGATTAGAGTTGCTTATGGGCCAGCCTAGATGCAGTATTCTCAAAGGGAGACACATTATTGGGGTTGGGCTGACGGACTTTTTTTGTCATATTCAGGAGATAAATTGCACTCATCCAAGGATCATCAGTTAGAGGCAATTTAGAGTGTGCTTTTCTGATTTTAAGGGGGAAAATGCTCTCAAAACCATGTATTTCAACTGAAAGGATAAAAGAAAAAGCCAGCGCAGAAGGCAAGCATCAGGCCTATTGTAGTTAGCTCTTGGGGACACTACCATTGTTTATGCCCTAGCTTCCTGAAGGACAGATTCATTCCCTTTGTGGCTGTCCCATGTCACAGAGTCAGTTTAGAGCAGTGGTTCTCAAGCTGTGGGCCACGACCCCTTTGGGGTCAAATGACCCTTTCCCAGGGGTTTCCCGATTCATAACAGTAACAAAATGACAGTTATGAAGTAGCAGTGAAAATAGTTGTATGGTTGGGAGGGCGGGTGTCACCACAACTGAGGAACTGTCTGTAAGGGTCACGGCATCAGGAAGGTTGAGAACCACTGGTTTAGAGCCACCCAGTGTAGGGTTGATGAGACTAGGTCTTTATGAAAGCAGTCAGCTTCGTGAAGCTCTTTCCCAGGAGGTACCTGGTGGGTTTGAACTGTGACCTTGCAGTTAGCAGCGCAAGGTCTAACCCATAGTGCCAGCAAGGCTCCTCTTGTGTGAGAAAACTCTAAAACCAAACTCACTGCCATCAAGTCAATTCTGACTCATAGCATCCCTACACACAGACTAGAATTGCTCCTGTAGGTTTCTGAGGCTGTAAATCTTTATGGGAGCAGGAAGCCTCATCTTTCTCTCACAGGGTAGCTGGTAGCTTCAAACTGCTGACCTTCTGGTTAGCAACCCGCTTCGTAAACCACTATGCCACCAAGGAAGGCAGAGGGAAATTGTGTGTACCTGTTAGGTATAGGGACAGGCAGGTTGTCCCTCCCATGCCTGCAAAGGCCCCCATAGTAGAGGTTGGAAAGAAATCAGGCAGCCTTTGGACACCAATGAGGAGACCCCAAACTGAGCATGCACAGACTAGGCCCCCTTAGCACAGGTGAAACCTAAAACCTATCCTCCACCTTAGGTACATCACACAGGTGGGCCTAACTCAGCCAAGGAGGTCAACCAATACCATCAACCACTCCTCCCAGCCAGAGGTTTGAAATATACTGACTGGAAAGGCCTCGCTTGTTTTGTTTTTTACCTTGCTCTGGTCTTGTGGCAGGTCGGAGAGTGGGGGTACACAAACACCACCTGGGCGTGCCCCCTCAGGGCCCACATGCCCTTGGGATTAAAAGACTCTTGCTCTCTTGCCCCCTTGCTCACCCTCTCTTTTACCCTGCTCGTGGGCAGTAGCAGGTGGAGGGTGAGCATCTCCCTCCCCTACCTGGGTGCACATGCGCCCACTCCAGGCTTACTGGGGACCCCAGCCTCTTGGCCCACATGCCCTTAGCCTCTAGGGTTCTTGGGCTTCTGGCCTCCTGGCATTCCCACCCTCAGTTCTACACATGTGGGTGCTCTTTTCCACATGGTTGGTTGAGCCCAGTTGTGAACCCCACCATGGCTTCCACACAGCTTGGCACACTTTCCAGAAATAGCATGCACCCTTTTGAGACTGTAAAACCTGAAACTCATCTTTCATAAAAACTTACTTGGATTACAAAAATGTGCTTCAGTGTGAATTCTTTCAGCATGCAAAGCGAAGAACCAAGGTATAACCCACCCCAGGAACCTAACATACGGACCCTCTTCCGTGCAACCTTAACAGAATTAAACTTTTGAGACAATTAGTATTTGAATGGGAGCGTCGGTGAAGGCTCTCATATGCTCTCCCCTCCTTCCCAAGGAAAAGGGGGCTGTCCTTTTGTGTAGTGCTGCTGCTGTTACCGGTTGCCAAGGAGTCCCCTCTGACTCACTGCGACCTTGTATGTGACAGAATGATCCCTGGTATGTTTGAGCCATTGTTGGGACAGTTGTGTCAATCCATCGCGCTGAAGGTTCTTACTTTCCCTGACCCTCTGCCAAACATCATGGCCTCCTCTAGTGATTTGGTCATTCCTGATGATGTATCCCAAATAAGAAACGAAACCTCCCCATCCTCACTGCTGCCATCGAGGAAAAATGTTTACACTTGCTATGCTCACTATGAATTGAGTCAGTTCTGACTCACAATGACCCCATGCACATTACAGGACTGCCCCCGTGGGTTTCCCAGGCTGTGAATCTTTCCAGGGGCTGAAAGCCTAGTCTTCCTTCCCAGGGTGGCTGGTGAGTTTAAGCTGACTTTGTGGTTAGCAGCCGATGCGTAACCCGCTACACTATCTGGGATTCTGAAGAATGGGTACTGTGTTGAAATAAAAGCAAAGAGACTTATTGAAGGTTCAAACCAATTCAAACCAGGAACATGTCTGATGTTACCAAGTAAAAGCAGACGCTCTAAAAGAGTGGGGAAACATAAGAATGCTTAGGAAATAACACCAGGAAGGAAAAGCACAGCATTATTTTCTGATTGGAAGTGGCAAGTTCAGGTAATCAAAAGGCAGGGCAATTTGAAAGGGAAGGATTTTATGTTGATTGACTGGAAACAGGAATGTGGGCTATTTGGATTGGTTATTTTAGATACATGAGTGAGTGAGGGGATTTGACAGAAGAGATCTTTGACAAGGTTATTATAAGGTAATTATCTTACAGCATATCCTGCAGATTGCTGAGAGAATTTATGATAAGGATCTTTCATCAACATTCTCCCTTAAGAACATTCTTTCCATATCTTTAACCACAGAGAAAAACATTTCCTTTGTTAGGGACATATACATAAATCTGACTAGGCCTGTGACAGTTTCAAGGGAAACCCTTTGTTATCTACCCAAGTCTTTTTAAGCATGTGTTGGTTTCCGGGGAAATAAGCAGAAAGTGAAGTGGGAGTCTAGAACCCATGTTGGGCTGCTAAGTGCAAGGTCTGCAGTTTGAAACCAACTGCTTTGCTGCTCTGATTTGCAGCTGCTCTGCAGTGGGTAGAAAAAGCTGAGGTTGGCTTCTATAAACGTTCTGCCTGGTCCTATAGGGTTGTTATGAGTTCAGATTGACTCATGTATACACTTGGCTGTTGGTTTGGTTTTAGAGAAGATGAACTCGGGGTTTACAGGTGGGCCAGTCATTCTGATAGGAGTCAAGCACCTCAAATCTTGGAAGTCTTTTTACACACTTCTAAGGAGCCTTCTGGTTGTATTACTTCTAAAATTGGTTTTGTTTGCTGGCAGTCACTGCATATTCATACTCAATATTCTTCACCAACACCATAATCAGAGCACACAGTTCTTTCGTCCATTAAATTATGACTTGAACAGGACAGGAACCCAGGTCTTCTCTATGTATGGCAGCTATTATAACCCCCATACTGGACTTCCTTTCATTTATATTCATGAGTTGATGATTTCGTGATGGGTTGGCAATGACACTTAGCATTATACATGTTCTTCCTCATGGGGTTGGCTTTCTAGGAATGACTAGTTCGCATTTCTCCCTGACCTCTTGTGGATTTTAGCTTCTTCTGACCATGGAGCTCAGTATTCAATTGAGCTTTCTCAGTTTCCCCTGCTGATACCGTTTTTGAAGGTCAAGGATTAATGGCACTGATTTGATCAGGAAATGTAATGCCTGTTAAAAATGAAGTCATTGATAGATATTACCAAAAGCTTATTAGACTATTTGATATTTGGGGAGACATTTAATCTGCTCTCGCACTGCCATCCAGTCAATGCCAGTTCATTGCAGCCTTATGAGACAGAGTGGGACCGCCCCGTGAGTTCCTGAGACTGTAACTGTCCTTCAACTAGCAGGTCAGAATATTCTGAAGATCAGAGAACCTTCCCAGACTCTTAAACTCAGGTGTACAAAGCACAACAGCTGTAAAATTACAGCAAATACTCATTTCAGACTAATGATACCGTGGAACTGCTTTAAACAAGGAGAAAAGGTACCTAACATTGCAATGAGAGAAGCCCAGGGTCTACAAGAAGGAAGGTTGATTTCTACTCACTAGAAGCTGCCAGTCTTCCCTGTAGTTTTCTGGGCAGTGGCTTGTTCACAGGCCATTGGTCAAAACTGAGGTACAGGTCTTATTAGAAATGGCCAAATGATCAGAATAGACTGGTTCTGCCAGTGATGTTCACAAGAGAAGACGGAAACAATAAAGGCAACTTCTGTTCATCAAATAAGTACTTCCTTTTGGTCCTTTTGGTCCTTTTGGTCCAGGGGAGAAAGATGAGACTTTCTACTCCCATAAACAGTTACCATCTCTGAAACCCACAGGGGCAGTTCTAACCTGTCCTGTAGGATCTCCGTGAGTCTCATTTGGCTGGACAGCACTACATTCATTTCGTTAGTTTTGGTCAGTGGCCTTTTACATGATAGAGTTGAATGGTCTTATTTGTCCCTTTCAGGAATCACGTGCTTTGAAAATGTAGGGAGCTGGTTCATTGTGTACACACACGAGTGCCTTTTTCTCTCAAAAGAGAGCTGCTTTTGACCTATGCACTTATTTTTCATTATGTCTACATTGCCATAAAAAGAGATTAAACAATGTTTTCATTAGAACAACTTAGTGTAAAACACAACTTCCCCTCAAACTAAGGAGTTCCTGGTTCTCAAACGGACTGTTCAGAGGCAGCAGAGTTATCCAAGGCAAAATTGTCTCCCTAAGGGGCTGGTGGGAGCCCTAGTGACATCATGGTTTTGCGTTGGGCAGAACCACATGCCGGCAAAGTTGGCATTTCAGAATCACCAGCCACCCTTTCTACTCCCATAAGGAGTTATAGTCTGTGGAACCCATGGGCGGTTCTACCCGGGGCTGTAAAGTCACTGAATCAGCATCAACTCATGGCAGTGAGTTAAGGTGCTGGTGGGCTGCTTTGTTTGACTTAAGGGTAACTGTAGAAAAACTGTTTCTCCAAGTTCAAAAGGACTCGTATGGACAAATGACTTGGGTAGTCATCTCAATTCCATGTATCCCAGAATACTAGATTCTAGGAGACTTAAAATGTTTGTTCATGTCTCACAGATGTGAGCTGAGTGGCCCTGTGACAGCCGTAGGGCTCAGTAAAAGCATGCTCTGCTCGTTAATGCTGCAGGGCCTGCCACTGATACACATACAAAACAGGACGCTTCCCAGCCACAAGTCTCTGTGCTTGTATTGCTCACAGCCCGCACATCTTTTATTCTGGCCTCTTGGTTTCGGTCTTGGATGTGTTAAGACTCGTGTGTCCTCTTACCCAGCGCTGTCCTCTAGCTTTCCTTGATAGGGGCAGTGGTCATCCTCACCTAAGAGGACCAACTCTGATTGAAGCAAACATTCAGAGACACGAGGAAGGTGTCTTTGTTTCACTTCTCCTTTTGGAAAATTACCTAATTCTTTTCAACATAAGAATAGCATGTGTCCATGTGTGTTCATCGCAGCCCTGTGCACAATAGGAAGAAGATGGAAACAAGCTAATGTCTGTCAATCTAGAAGACTAGATAAAGAGACTGTGGTACATACAGCTGATGGAATACTATGCAGCACTGAACAGCAACTACAAAACCGCAAAGTGCCTCAGGACATGGACGGACCTGGAGAACAATATACTGAGTGAAATTAGCCAATCACAAAAGGACAAATATTACATGAGGCTACACTTAAAGGGGAAAAAAGAAGCTAATGACTCTCGTACAAAGGAAACAGACTTTCGTGTTTGCCCAGCTGTAGCGTGCAAGGAAGGAGGGCAGATACATCAACAGGCCACCCGCGGGTCGACAGACTTTGACTCTGCAGCCATATGTGGCTTTTGGGTACGTACATGTGGCTCTGAAGTAAAATGGAAAATGAAGATAAAACTACTATTCAGATCATGTTGATTTCATTTGTTTGTAACCTATTTATGGCTCTTGAATACTTTTTAAATTGTTGTGAGGGACAGGATTGGCTCTTCCATCTCAAAAGTTTGCCTACTCCTGGGCTGGACTTCTGATTGGTGTTAATTTGAGTGAGAAGAGAGAGAACAGAAATCAGGGAGCAGGTGAGGGGTAAACTATTGGGGGATTTGATGAGTGATTTAAATTGTGGAACACAACGTTTTTAGAATGTAAACCCCCACCTAATTGACAATTTTTAAAATATACTTTGATAAATCCCTGGACAGTAATGAATTGAAAATTATTGTCATTCATCATCAGAGTTGGAAAACAAACTTATATAGGACACACTTACATTGAA
>NW_022109768.1:7490082-7492439 GCF_000313985.2 Echinops telfairi | reverse complement strand
GGCTTAAAAGACTTCTTGTAAAGAACATTGTTCCTTCTGATGATAGGAAACCAAAAGTGTAGCCTGAAAGATTCTTTATAGATGACTTGGTCTAATATCTTCATTTCCCAAAGAAGGGCATTGAAGCTGAAATATTAGGAGACTAAATACCTGCTACACATTTCCAAGACCAGAACTGTGATCTCTGACCAACCAACAGTTTGAGCCAATCATGTAAAATCAAGTACATGTGATGATGGGAATCTCTACTTTTTAATGTAATATTACTTTTTAATGTAAAAGAAAGTGTTACAGAAATAGCAGCAATTACCAGAAAGAAAACATTTAAAACTTTCTGAATTTTGGTAACTGCATCCTGGCTCTTACAATACTAAGAATCACAATCTCCTCCACATATATTTTTCATGTATTTGGTCTTGTAAAGGTGGTGTTCCAAGAGCCCAAGTGCATACTGGGCTATACAGTAGACTACTAACTATGAGGTCAGCAGTTCAAATCCATCAGCTGCGCCAAGGGAGAAAGACAAGGCTTTCTCTGTGTCAGGAATCCACACGAGCAGTTCTATCCTGTCCTGAGGGTCACCATGAGTTGAAATAGACTCAATGGCTATGAGTTTGGGAGCTTGTGTCCCAGTTTCCTGACCTCTAAACCCAGGGAATTGGGGTTGTTATTTTGACAGTAACTGCTAAGGCTGTGAGCCAAAACTCAGTATTATTTGCATCTCTCTCCAGGAGCTTACAGTTTGGCTGATATAAGATATTCCCAGTTTAAACCCCGTCAAAATAGAGGTTATAATGAAATAAGTCAAACATTTACTAATTTAACTAAAACAATTAAAATTCAAGTCAATTTGGTAAAATCTGTGCAGAGAGTAATGTTCTAAGGAGGAAGAAGGAGAACCAGTTAGCAGTTGCCTTGAGTTGATTGCAACTCAGGGTGAAGCAGCAGCAGGTGTGTTTTTTATAGTCCTCAGTTTTCCCTAAAAGCAATGTTTTCTTCTTAAGTATTCAAATGAACCTGAGACTGTAGTAATCTCAAAGTACGCAGAAATTACCTATATTTTCTATAAAAGTATTAAACACTAATGAAAGAATACTATCAACAGATCAGTATTTAAGGATAGACTATACTCTCTTCTTCCACCTTTTAAAATTATCACCTCGGAAGAGAATGTGGAGCACATCCTGGCCCACCAAGCCTTGAGGACGATATCCCTGCTCAGAGCAGCCAGTGCACAGAGAGGACCATATGGCCGGCCCCACTATGAGACACGACATCCCTCACTGATCCATAGCCCTACGGGGGACAACACTGGAGACTCAGTGTGGGAATTGCACCCGATCTGACCCTATCACACTGAGGCAAAACACGGCGTGTAACAGAATAGCAAGGGGAGCAGAACAAGAAAGTCCTAAGGGAATATAAAAAATAGGCTTTGGGGCCAGGGCATGGCACCCCATCAGACTCCCCTGGAAAACACTTGTAAAGGTCAACAAGCAGACCTTGAATTATTTATAGGCTTTTCTCTTTTTCTGTCATTGTTTTTTTGTTCTTGTTTTCTTTTCTTTCGTTGCTTTGTTTTGTGCTGTCTTGTTTTTGTGCGTATTATTATCTCTGCAGGTCTATCTAGATAAGATAGGTGGGATAAACAGTCTGGAGGAGAAAACAACTAGACCCACCATTTGGACAGGGGGTGAGGGGGGTTGGGGTGGGGGACGGGAAGGGGAGGCATGGAAAGGAAGTGGGTGTTAACAAACCCAGGAGCAAGGGAACAGCAAGTGATCCAAAATCGATGGTGAGGAGGGTGTAGGAGGCCTGATAGGACTTGATCAAGGGCAATGCAACCAAGACGAATCACTGAAACCCAAATGAAGGCAGAGCATGATAGTGGGAGAAGAGGAGTGTCAAAGGAAATAGAGGAAGGAACTCCCAGGCAAGGGGCATTTATAGAGTCTAAATACAGGCATGTACTGATGTAAATATATTTATATATGATGATGTGCATATATTTATAGGTTTAGTATTAAGGTAGCAGATGGACATTGAGCCTCCACTCAAGTACTCCCTCAGTGCAAGAACACTTTGTTCTCTTAACCTGGCATTCCATGAAGCTCACCTTCCTGACGCGGTCACTGAAGACAAGACGGTGCATAAGCAAATGTGGTGAAGAAAGCTGATGGTGCCTGGCTATCAAAGGATATAATGTCTGGGGTCTTAAAGGCTTGAAGATAAACAAATGGCCATCTAGTTGAAAAGCAACAAAGTTCACACATGGAAGAAGCACACCAGCCTGTGTGATCACAAGGTGTTGATGGTATCAGGCATCAAAGAACAAAAAATCATATCATTGTGAATGA
>NW_022109768.1:7475214-7489547 GCF_000313985.2 Echinops telfairi | reverse complement strand
GCAACAAATGTACAAATGTGCTTGACACAATGGATGGATGTATGGATTGTGATGAGTTGTACGAGCCCCCAATAAAATGATTTTTAAAAAATTATCCCCTCCAAGCCAATACATATTTGGTATTCTGGTTATATGTGTGTGTGTGTATGTATATGTATATTATATATATAATATTTATTAAACTTATTATAAGAATAAATAGTATATAGTGTCCTTTTGATACAATTTAACTTTCAGAGACAAAGTGAAATAAACTAGACAAAAACTAAGCAAAAGTAGTAAAGATTAATTTCATAAATATTTCCCTATTCTTTTAACATACATGTATGTGCTAGGAGTGTGTGTAAATTAAAATACTTCTGGAGTATGAGTGTGTATACCTAGGGTGTTATTCAATAAAGGGCCCTGGGAGTAATAGGATGGGCTGTGGTGTATGTAACTGGAAGACACTTGCCCTTCATTTACTTGAGAGGCTAAATAGATGATTGTAAAGACTCGGTGGGCTCACAAGAGCCAAACTATTTTGTTTGTAAAGAGGTCAAAGTGGGAGGTTCAAATCATTTAAAAATATTTCTTGTATCCCATAAACTGTCTGAATTGGCTATTTGTATTTATTCTTCTACCAGTCACAACTGATTTCCATCTCTCATTATGTTTAAGGTACAAAACAAGTCAACTGAAGAAATAGCTGTGACTTTGAGCTATGGAGCATGATTGCACTCCAATAAATGCCCTGATAACATGATACGTGCTCATCACAGTTGCCCTTTCGCAATGAAGAGATGCCCCTTTGGCTTCCCTTCTCCAAACATGCCTTGCAGCACCTGACAGACTGCTTGGTAGAGTCTCGAAGTCAAAGTTACTCCCATAATAGGGATCTTCAAAAATAAGTTGTTTTTGTGGATCGTCGCTTCCAAGTAGTTCGGTTGGGGCTTTGCAGCTTCTAACTTGATTACCTTTTTTAGCTAAATCTCTCAGAAGTCTTCCTTCCATACAGTCTATAATCAATCATTCCAAAGTTTTCTCGAGTAACTTCCCAGGCAGTGTAATTCCTAGGAATGCATGTACTTTTGCCCTCAATGATCAGGAAAGTTTTCTATTTCCTATGTGGTTGTTACTGTACTGTGTACCCTCCCTTTTGCTAAAATGTTTTGCCCAGTTACAGGTTTTCAGAAGACAAGCAAAGTCTTCACAGGTACAGGATAACACCACTAAGAATAAATCAGTTTAATGAGCACCTATTCTGTACCTGTGAAAAATTTGTTTGTCTTAATAGATAGCAAGATGGAAATACAAAGATTGTTTAATGAAAGGGACCTTCTCTTCTGAATCCTTTTTTTTTACTCCTCTTGTGTGTACCTTATACATACCTGTCCTACACGGCCACCTCAGTGAACATATGGGTGGAAACATGATCTACAGATCATATATCCTAATCCTCTGGTGGGTGAACTGAAATCCCGAATGGTTCCTAGCCTTCCCAGCATTTGTTGTTGTTGTATACCATCCGAATGACTCCAACTGAGAGGGGCCCTATAGGAGAAAGCAGAACTGCCCCATGGGTTTCCTAGATTGGAATCTTAATGGGAGCACACTCAGGTCTTTTCTCTCATGGAGCAACTGGTGGATTTGAACTGCTAACCTTTTGTTAACAGGTTTTGTTAGCCATGTGCATTGCCTGTATGCTCTCGTGGCTCCTTTTCTCAAGGTTGCCTAACATTTTAGGCATTAAGATCCAGATTTCCTCTCCCTAGGGAGTGTTCTCTTTCTAAGATGCTGCTTTTCAAAGATCTTGGTTTGCTGGTACAAAATACTCTGCTAGATTTCAGATGTCTGGTTATCTGTTGCTCTCTGGCATGCTCTACTCTCTTTCCCCGTGTTGAAGAAGGAGGAGGAGTACCCAGGGGTCAAGAGACTCAGCTGCTTCTTAACTCTGTCACTGGACTATTTGCACGTCTCTGAAATAGCATGGGTATGGGGTTTGATTTGTTATTAGCCACTCAATGACAAAGAACTGCCCAAAAGGGTTTTCTAGGCTGTAAGTTTTACCAGCAAGAAGTTGCTGGGGTGGGTTCAAATAACCAACTTTTGATTAGCAACCAAGTTCAGTTTAGTATCATGCAATCTGCTAATCCAGGTGGGGTAAAGTGTTGGGCTACTAACCAAAATGTTGGTGGTTCAAACCCTCAAGCTGCTCTGTGGGTGAAAGCTGACGTGGTCTGCTCTGGAAAAGAGTTACAGTCTCTGAAATCCAAACGAGCAAGTCTGCTATGTCTGAATAGGGGAGCTGTGAGTCAGAACTGACTCAACCACGGTGGGAATCTTCTCATTGCATTTAGTAATCCATTGATAGTTCTAAGTTACATTGACTCCACATCATACTTTTTGTTGTTGAGGATTCAAACATTCCTTTATCCTTCTCTTTCCTTCTTTTAAAAAAATAAGCTTCCACAACTTTTGCCAACCACTCGAAGAATGTGTATGTGTGTGGGAGTGAGGGGACCAGGCGGGCATGGATGGTATCAAGTGTCTTAGACCTGGTGGCTTCCACTGTGCTACCTACCAGTCATCCTCCAGTGGCATCGTGGCATGACAAGACACAACCAAGCCACAAGCTCATCACGAGGACCATGGGTGTTGGGACGTTAAGACTCTTTTTAGTGTTATATGGCCCGTCTTCAGTTCCTCTTTTGTTCCAATCCAGTCTGCTCCATGTCTCCAGGCCTGTGAAGCGAAAGTAAGACAAGGAGCACAAAGACCCTCTTTCAGGGGGTCAGCAGTAGTGGGGTACAGGTCCCCAAAGAACAGAGCCTCGGCCTGAGGAAGCCATAGCAGCTCCTGCTGGTGAGGAAAAGAGGGGTGCCCTCTTCGCCTCTTTGGAAACCCTGAGCCTACTCAGAAGGATATGTTTTTGCCGAAAGGAAAAGTCTACACTTTTGGCAGCAGAACTGAAAGAAAAATTGAGCTTGACCTATTTCCTGAGCAGTGAGTGCCGGGCATTGTCCTCTCAGGCAGTATGAAAATCCTTGAACTGAGAAACTGACAGCTGCAATCAGACACTTGCATTGAGGGAAGCATCATGAATTTTAATAGGAGCACCGCTACCGCTACCGCAGGAGGCTGGGAGAGGAACGAGAGCCAACCCAATTCAAACAAAGGAGCAGAAGGAGGTTTATTACATGTACGGCTCCTGCCAGTGAGGAGAGTGATATTCAAATTATTTATCCCACACCCATTTTGATTTAAGGGGGAGGGATTGCTGAGCTCTCAGGAAGTGAGATGGGCGATGAATCTTCCACGATTATGAATCCTGCTATACTGAAGGCAAAGAAGGCGGGTACATCAAAATGTGACTTCCCACTTCAGCAATACCTGGGAACTGAGCCCCGGGAATCACACACATCCCGGTGCTGCCCTCACAGACCTGCTGCAGGCAGGCAGCTGCATCTCCCAGGCACACTGCACAACCACCTGCAGGTGTGTGTCCTTTCAGCCCTCTTTCTGGTTCAGAGAGCTTCCCTGTTTGAGTGGCCACACAGCGTTCAGGAAGCTTAGCTTATTGGTGCTAATGCCCTCATGGCCATCTCCTAAGGAGAAGTGGTGCTTCTTTCCCTTGCTCCCTTCCTCTCTACATTGTGGTCAGTATACAGCTACTCTTCACTTTCTGACTCATTACCTTACATTTCACATTCACAACAACAGTGAAACATCTACCATCCAACTATTTTGCACATTGATGGCAAAAGTCTGGCAGGTATGTCACATTGTGTGGCTGTGATAGTTAAAGTTGTGTGTCAGCTTGGCAGACCCATGATTACCAGTGGTTTGGCCATTGTGTGCTTGTGCGATTTGGAGGTAATGTAATGATGTGGCCAGCCTCTGTTTTTACACAGTGCTAATTTTCGCATAATGACCTGGCCTTTGGAACCTAACGATGTTGATAAATAAGGAGTGAGTTTATATGTAACAAAGTATTTGCCATATTAACTTTCTCACATGCACAATTTAGAGATTCCATCCGTGTTCATCATGTGCAATCATCACCCATGTCCAAATTTTCCTACCACCCATAAGCTCTTTTGATAATATTTTCTTCTTTAAAACTGTGCCTAAAATGCTGCACCCGGCCCAGACGCGTGTCTAAAATTGGGACTGCCTTGGACGGTGAATGCAGCTGTGAGGTACTTAATTCTCATTTGCTTATGTGCTCCAGCTTTGCTTTCAGAAGGGCATCTGAGACTGTATTAAATAGGAACATGGTCATCTTAGCACATGAATAAATCATGAAATACGTTTTTGTTTAAGTGAAGATGGCCTTAAACAATGCACTACAAGTTTGTTCAGCAAGTTCCTCTGTTTATGAGAATACTAAACTCAGGAAGATTAAAGTGCTGCATTTCTATCAAAGACAGTTGTTCAAAAGAGCATAAGCTGAGATTCTAATCGCTATTCAAGAGCACTGACAAAACCCACACATTGAGCCCTCAAAATGGGATATGAAAAATGGGGGGGAAATCTGGATGTATGGGCTAGCCCTTCTCCTGTCGCTAAAGGGAAATTAGATGGACAGATATTCCCGTGGTTGGACCTTGGGACTCGAGCTAGAGTAAGGGAGAACATGTAAGAAGTGTGGATGAGGAGGACTGTCCTTTACCCCGCAGAGAAAGAACTCATCCTTTGGCCACCTGTCAGGTTACCAAGCAGTGGAGATGATGGGGAGAACTTTGGCAGATCATTCTCATAATTACTGGACCCTAAGTTTTGTATTCATGCTTTAGTAAGGTGCAACTAATCCCACCTCTGAGCATCTGAGAAGCTCCTCAGTTGTATCTTTTCTTGCTCCTTCCCCACTCTCTCAGCCTACTCTTCTTGCCATAGAGCATTTGACATTGAGGTTTGCACGGTGTCCTGAATACTTTTGCTTTGGTGTAAGCCAGGTGTTCCCTTTAAGTTGCTGAGACATGCCAGCTATGGCAGCAGAAGATAGGTGGACAGAGTTTATTGTAGAAATAACATTTACTTACATTTGAGGTCTCTGCTACTTTGCCAAGTGGGTAGTGGAGGTTCAATGGTAGGATTTTCCATTTAGGCAGGAAACCTGGGTTCGATTTCTGGCCCATATACTTCAAGCACAGCCTGTCAATGATGGCTTCCATGCTGCAATATTGCTGAACAGGTTTCAGCAGAGTGTTCTGATTAAGGTGGCCCAGAAAGAAAGGCCTGGGGTTCCACTTCTGAAAACCAATCACCTGCAACCCAGGGAATCACAGTGGTTCTTTCTCATCATTCCTGGGGTCGCCATGAGTTAGAGGGCCTACTGAATGGCAGCTAACAACAGCGACACAGCATTGTGCTGATGAGTCTCTTGCTGCCCTTCTTCCCACATCTGTTTTCTGCCTAAGCCCTTGTCCCTGTTCATTTTTCGAATCTGATTCTTCATAGCCATCTCCATGGAAATTCTGCTTGTAAAAGCTGCACCCCGTGAATCTAATAATACAAACCACTGACCCTGGGGTCACCAGTCTCTGTTTGCTATCCATAAATGCATTCATTCGATAAGTATTTCCCTGGTGTCTTTACTGCAGGCCTGGAGCTGGGGGCTGTGGGAACTCCAGTGAGAAAGATAGACACAGTCTCAGGTTGCTGCATGTTTTCTCCATCTTCCAGGGCCGCCACAAACTCCTGCTGACCTACGTAAGCCTCCGCTCTTGATATGCCATCTGGCTTTATTCACCTGCACAGGTTCCTAAGTTACCTCCCCTCGCCATGGGAATCCCAATGTAACTTCTGTCCACACTGATGGAGAAATAATGTACCAACCCATCTTCCTGGAGAGAGGCTGAGAGGCCTTCAAACTGTCATGAGGCAGGGTATTCTCTAAGTGCCAAGATGGATTGGAAAATGTCCAAGAAGGAAGGAGGCTCCTCTTTACAGGCTAAATAACAGCCTCCTTGTTGAGAAGGGAATAATCAATCCCAGCTGGAGAAGAGAGACCACGTTCCCTTTGCTTTTCCATTCAAATCTAATCTTATGACATGAGTTTCTGTCATGAGTCGCATTCTTGCCCAGACTTGTGGCCCCAGGGAGGAGATGGTTATTTAAGACAGCTGGCTCCCCAAGCAAGGCATATAACTTGATGATAAATGCTTACAGACAACTTCCCTTACACGCTGGTCCCAGTCCCAGTTTAATTGACACCCCTGGAGATTTGCAAGAAATAGATGTTTCTGTGAAAGAATATCAGGTCTCTGAATCAAGAGAAAGATAAGAAATTCTACATGCATCTAGTTCATCAGTAATTCCCAGTTAATGAAATGCTCAGGAGGGATTCCTTTTATGCATTCCCCATGAAACAGAAGTTTCCTGTGCCTTTAAAACCCGTCTCGTGTTACAGTGTAGAATAACTCTAATGCATGATTTTTTTCTTTGTGTATTTTTTTTTTCCAGAGGAACTGTTTCTATGGGGCTATTTCAAGTCATCTTGCAGCCTTTTATTTCCTGGAAGCTTAGACAGAGCTCTGTCATGAATACTTTCAGGTTTTAATCATTTTAAGTCTGTTTCCAGCATTTATATTCTTGTGGGTCAAGAACCCCTGTTCTTTGGAATAACAGTTATGCCTAAATTCCTAGCTCAAAATCTCGAGCATTTGCTGCACATTCCTTTTTTATAATTGGAGATGAAATCTGTAGGCAGAGAAGGAATTGATTCACACGTCCTTTCTTCTGTGTGAGGACATTCTCACTATATGAGGGGCTTCAAAAAGTCCATGGAGTTTTTCATTATCTTTTCATGTTGTTTTCTCTACAAACTTTTGGAAGACCCCTACCTATAGTAGTTACAACATATCAACTCAATGGAACATTCTGAGAAAAGAGGTGCTTTAAAAAAATGGGAGTCTTGAGGTATGCAGAATTATCTTTGCAATTTGCGCAAAGCAATAATGTTCATGGAAGATTGAAAACCTTTTGGAAACAAAATCTCTGAGGAATGAGTCGGTGAGCTAAAAAGGGAATTAAAAAGTCAAGGCCTGGTTATGTTTCGAAATCAGTGCAGAATGACAAAAGCAAATTGCAGGTTGATATATTAAATATGACATAATCCATAAAAACATTTAAAAACTCTACAGTGTTCCTGGTTGTCTGTGAATACATATGTAACACAAGTTCTAAAAACATAATTTGGAGGAATGCCTGCCAAGTGTGTGGCAGGCATTGCCTGGGGTTGCGGGAAGGGAGGAGAGAGGGAGAGTGAGGGGCTGGGGAGCAGAACCTTAGGAGATTCTAGCTTCATCTTCCGATTCCATATATCAAGGGAGGTGAGCCAAACATGACAAACTAACACTTGTTAATTCTGTTATAGTTGGACACTGCTTACTATACTCATCGAGCCTAAATTATTCAATTCCTTTAAAACACACAAGAAAATGTCTACCTTTATTCTGTAGTTCTACGTACATGGGGGTAGTGGAAAGGTGAATGTATAGTCAGTAGAGACATAACCCTTATATGGGTCTTTGCATTTTTTAGAGTGAGCCTTGATAAGCCAGATGAATCCAAGTGCTGGAAAACCTTGCTTTGAGTTCTGTAAAGGCAGTGTTTCTTCTCACAACTTTAAAATCAGTTTTTTAGGTGTTAGTGAAACAAGTTTGTGTCTTAGGAACAGGAAAAGCTAATTGTGGTATTTGCTTCAGTCAATATCAATTTCACTTCTTAAATGAGCCTATAAATAATTTGAATGGATGGCATGCTTTTCATTTCCGATTAGCTACAGACATGTAACTTATTCGGGGGATTTCTTTGACTGTAGACGTGAGAGCTTTAGCTGTTAAGACTAAAGACTGTGCTGGGAAGAATTTCTCTCATTGCTTCTCATGTAAGATTTGTATTGGTTTGAAAATGAACATTGTGATTCTTTGTCATGTGAAAGTACATGTTTCCATAGAAACCCAAATCTTATGTTTCCTGCAGCACAGAAAGAACCACACTGATTTTGAATTTAAATCTAGCTTACTCATCTGGCTGAACCCCTCAGCTTAATAACTGGGATATAGGCAGAGAGAATGCGGATATTAGTGTGGAAATTTGAGCACAAAAGGCTCAGCAATTGGAAAATATGGCTTGGTGAAACAATAATGGAGAAGTCATGAGAGAATTTTTCAAGACTAATGAACTTACTCATTATGAATGCCCCCTTTGAACGATAACACTTGGACCTCACCAGACAGGATACACAGCAATCCACTTGACTGCGTCTGTGTAAAGAGATTGTGGAAAAACTCAATATTATTAGCCAGAACAAGGCCCTGGGACAACTGTGGAACAGACAATTGATTGCATGTCTGCAAGTTCAAGTTGAAGTGCCAAGTAAAACAAGTTCATGAAAACCAACATGCTACCTTAAATATATGCCCCCTGGAGTTTAGAGACCACCTCAATAATAGATCTGATGCACTGAACCAGTGACCAAAGACCAGATGAATTGTATGATGTCACCAAAGACATTATATATAAACAAAAGATCGTTAAGAAACAGGAAAGGGAAAAAAGAGAGATCAAAATGAATGGCAGAAGAAGAAAGGTGGGAACTTTTTCTTGAACCCAGAGAAACTAAAACAAAAGGGAGAAATGATGGAGTGAAATCGCTGAGCAGAACATCGTAGAGGCGGCTCAAAAAGATAAAGTATTTTAATAAAATGTGCCATACGTGAAGTTTGAAAATCATAAGAAAACACTCAGCATTCTCAAACTAAAAGAATTGAAGAAAAAATCTAAGCCTTGTTTAATAATATTGAAAGGTTCTATGAGCAAAAAAAAAAAAAATTGAACGATGTGAAAACATCAAAAGAAGATGGGAAAAATTCTGTCACTGTCCTAAAAATAATTTGTTGACATTCGAACAAATCAGGAGGTAGCACATGTTCAAGAACTGGTGGGACTGGAGGAGGACGTCCAAAGTGCACCAAGGCATTTGTGGAAAACAAGGCTCCAGGAATTGACGGAATACCAATGTAATGGGTCCACAAACCAGTGCAGTGGCCCAGGTACTCAGCTATGCCAAGAATCGGAAAAGCAGCCGAACTGCCAACTGATGGGAAGAGACCATATTTGATTCCATTCCGAAGAAAGCAGCCCCACAAAATATGGAAACGATTGAATAATATCATTACCATCACATCCAAGTAAAATTATACTGACGATAATTTTAAAGTGGCTGAAGTAGTACATTGACAGAGAACAGCCAGAAATTCAAGCCAGATACTGAAGGCATGGAATCAGGGACAACATTGCTGATGTCATATAGATAATGGTAAAAGCCAAGAATACTGGAAAGATGTGAACCAGTGTTTCATTGACTGTGCAAAATCATTCAGCTGTATGGCTCATAAAAAATCATGGATAACATTGGGAAACATGGGAATTTCAAAATATTATATTATACTCGGGAACCTAGGCATAGACCAACAGGCAGTTGTCTGAAAACTAAATGAGAAGAGTTTGTGGTTTAAAATTCTAAGAGATGTGTGTTAGTATTGTATTCTTTCACCATACTTATTCAATATATATGCTGAGTAAATGATTCAAGAAGCTGTACTATAACACAGCATTAGTGTTCAAAGAAGTATCATTAACAACCTGCAGTATATAGTTTATGATACAACTTTGCTTGCTGAACAGAAAGAGGACTTTAAGCACTTACTGATAATGACTAAAGAACATAGTTTTAAGAATAGGTAACACTTCAAAATCAAGAAAACAAAATCCTCACAACTAGACCACTACGCAGCATCATGACAAAACAGAGAAAAGATTGAAGTTGTTAAGGGTTTCATTATACTTGGATCTACAAATGACATCTATAGAATCAGTGGTCAGGAAATCAAAGAATGTATTGCATTGGGCAAGTGTGTTAGTCCAGGTTGACTAGAGAAACAAATCCAGGGAGACTCAAACATGTATAAGAAAGAGCTTTATCTCTGAGAGCAATTGTATATTAAGAAAACATTCCAGCCCCGTCCAGATCAAGTCCATAAGTCTGATCTTAGCCCATATGTCCAGTATTACACACGTAATACAATGCAATGATACCTAGTGCAGGAAAATCACAGGCCAGTGGTGAAAAGTCTTGTGGATCCTGTGGCAGTCAAAGCATCTTAGCCATGTGGCCCCTCCAGCTCCAAGGCTCTGGCTTCCACCAGCGTAGCTCCAAGTGGCTTGTCAACAGGAATGTCTCTCAGGGAGTGAGTGTGTGTCCCACCTCCAGCAAGCTATGTATCTCCTTAGCACCTCCAAATGACGTCATCAAGCTGCAACCTGATTGGCAGGCTAAACTCCACCCCTTCACTCTTAATAGTCTCAAGTTGAAAACAAATTATGTAACTACCACAAGCAAATCTACTGCAAAATCCCTCTTTGAAGTGATTAAAAAAATATATGTCACTTTGAAGACTAAGGTGTACTTGACCCAAGTCACGTATAATTAATGACTTTATACATTCAAAAGCTGGACAATGAATAAGGAAGACCAAAGAAAAATCGATGCCTTTGAACTATGGTTTTGACAAAAAATATTTAATATACCATGGGCCAACCAAGCAGTGCTTTGTTTTGTTTTTCATAGTGTTGCTATGAGTTGAAATCAACTGGATTGTGCCTCTCAATAACAGCACATTTTCTTTTCTTTCCTTCAAGTAAAAATCTTAAACCTCATTTGCTATTGCGTTACACTTAGGTTTCCTAAACCTGAAATATCTGTCTCTGTGACCAAAACCCCCAAAACTTTACAGCAGTAACAGCCTCATCTTTCGCCTAAGAAGTACCTAGTGGGTACGAACCACTAGTGGTTAGCAGCCCTACCCTTAATCTGTGATACCACCAGAGCTTCTCCTCTCAGCCCAGGGACAGTTACATGCAGAAACGTATAACCAGGTAGAGGAACTGCCAAGTGGAAGAGTGAAGTAGTGGTTTTGATATGAGAAGTGATGACAAGATCAGAAGAAAATAATTTCATTAAGAAGAAAGAAACATCCAAAGTTGGACAAGATGCTTTTTAAAAGGATAATTTCCCTAAAAAACTATATAGCCCCACCATGACTGTGTTAGTCCGGGTTGACTAGAGAAACAAATCCAGAGACACTCATGTGTAAGAGAGAACTTTGTATCAAAGAGCAATTGTACGTTAAGAAAACATCCCAGTCCAGTCCAGATCAAGTCCATAAGTCCAATATTGGCCCATATGTCTGATACCAGTCTATAAATTCCTCTTCAGACTCACGCAGCCATGCAATAATGCTGAATTCAGGAAGATCACAGGCCAGTGGGTGGAAAGTCTTGTGGATCCAGTGGTGGTGGAAACGTCTCTGGGCTGGCGTTGGTCTCCACATGGTTCCTCCAGCTCCAGGGCTCTGGCTCCATCAGCTTGGCTACTTGTGTCTTGTCAGCAGGAAAACAAAGCAGAGAGAAAGTATGTGTCCTGCCTCGAGGGAGGAGGACAGGAGTTCCCAGAATCCTTCAGAGAAGGCCATACCCACACAGAGGCCTCATTAACTATGTCCTGATTGACAGACTAGACTCCACCCCTTCACAAGTTGACAGTAGATATTGTACCTACCACAATGACATAGTGGATTATGAGTTAGGCTGCTAATCACAAGGTCAGCAGTTCAAAACCACCAGCTACTCTGAAGGAGCAGAATGAGGCCTTCTACTTCAGTAAGAATGTTCCCCCAAAGGAATTTCTACTCTGCCCTGTAGGTCTGCCATGATTCAGAATTGACTCAATGGCATTGAGTATGTTAGAGCATCCATGTTTGTAGAGAACAGTGTTAGTTCAGTGGTAGATTTTTCAGCTTCCATGTGGGAGACCTGGGTTTTATGACTAGCTAGCGCATCTACATGCAGTCACCACTCTTTGTCAGTAGAGGATTTTGTGTTGCTGTGATGCTGAGCAGGTTTCAGTGAGAACTTCAATGAAAAATAATTTTAAATTCTCATGGAATCCAGACTTTCTGGATCCATGGAGGCTGGATGAACCTCTGAAACTATTACCCTGAGATAACCATTAGACCTTAACCTAAAAATATCTCCTGGAGTATTCTCTAAACCAAGCTAGTAAGAAAAATATCTGGCTTGAGCATTATGCTCCTTGAAGACCATCTTTGTGGGCTTTCCCATAAAGGAGCACGATGCTCAAGGCAGATATTTTACAACTACAACTCAAAAGATTAAATAGGAGACTTAGAGGACACTCAATGCTAAGGTCTTCAAGGAGCATAATGCTCACGGCAGCAGGTATTTTACAACTACAACTCAAAAGATTAAATAGGAAACTTGGAGGACACTCAATTAATGCTAAGGTGGCGGGGGGGGCAGCAATTTGTAAAAGGAAGTTGAGAACGGTTGTACTACTTTAAGAATATAATCAATGTGTTTAAATTATGCATGTACAAATTGTTGTGTTGGCAAGGGTTCTGCTGTGTATATTATCAAAAGCAACAAAAATAAATATGTAAAAAGGAAAGGAAGAATGGCCTGCCATCTACCCCTGAAAAATCAGTAAAAGAAAATCTTACAGGTTTAATACAAAGGTTCAATCCTGTTGTGCATGGGGACACCATGAGACTTCCAGATGATATTGTCAGGTAAGCTTTGGACTAGTAACCACAAGGCTGTAAAGGTACCCAGCCTCGGAAACCCTATATAAGGTCACTGTGAATCAGAATCAACTCGATGGCCGTGGAAGTCTGGATGTTTTGGTTATGAGCTGCCATCGTTGCAGCTGGCTTGCTGGTGGCTAACAACACCCTGCTCATAATGGCGCGAGCTTAGACACCATGTTTGGTGTTTTCCAGGGCAAGTGTAGAATTGACTGACGAAGCTTTTTCTCCACCACCCATCTCTCTTGATTCTGAGGGTCCTAACTGCCTGGAGGTGCTCACCATTTTCTGTAACCAAAACCTAAACTCATTGTTGTCAGTCGGTTACAACTACTAGCAATCATTGAGTCAGAATGGCCTTTGAGAGCAGTGGATTTGGTTTGGGTTTTAATTTTTGTTGTTTTTATTAAAAGATCGTTTTATTGGGGTCTCTTGCAGCTCTTAAAACAATCTATACATCAGTTGTATCAAGCATATTTGTACATTTGTTGCCATCATTATTTTCTAAACATTTACTTTCTATTGAGCCCTTGGTATCCTCTTTTCCCCATCCCTCCCTCCCCAACCCTTGTGACCCCTTGATAAATTATAAATTATTATTTTCATATCTTACACTGACCATTGTCTCCTTTCTCACCACAGTTTAATTGTGATTAGTTCTCCCTTCCTCTCCTCATCTCCCCACCTTCTCCCTACCTTTCTGGTATTGCTACACTCATTCCTGTTCCTGAATTCCATGTGTCGTGAGCTTTTCTCTCTTATCTGTAACTGTGCACATGCTCCAGTCTAGCCCACAGTGAAATGCAGGACTGGGGTCATGATAATGGCTAGTAAGGAAGTCTGAAGGAACCAGAGGAATATTGTGTGTTTCATTGCTGCTATACAGCATTCTGATTGACTCATCCCTTCCTTGAGACCCTTCTGTGAGGGGATGCCCCATTGTCCCCCTACACATGGGTTTTGGGTCTCTGCTCTGACCCCGCTCATTCTCAACAATATAGTTGGTTGGTTGGTTTGCTTGTTTGTTTGTGGTCTTCTGATGCCTGTTACCTGATCCCATCGATACCTCATGAACACACTGGCTGGTGTGCTCTTCCATGGGCTTGTTGCTTCTCCACTTGTTTAACTTCAAGCCTTTAAGACCCCAGACACTATATCTTTTGATCACCAGACACCATCAGCTTTGTTCACCACATTTGCTTATGCACCCATTTTGTCTTCAGTGATTGTTCTGGGAAGGTGAGCATCACAGAATGCCAGGTTGTTAGAACAACGTGTTCTTGAATCGAGGTGGGCTTGAGCAATGGCCCAAAGTCTGTCCATTACCTTGGTGCATTGCCATATAAATATATGTACATATGCTAATACCTCTATTTTTATGAATTAATGTATTACATATGTGCACACCTATAGCTTTGCTTCCTAGATCTTTCCTCTGTTTCCTTTTACCTTCCTCCTGCCCCACAATCATGCTCATCTTTTTAGTTGTTACAGGACAAAGTAGAACTACTCCATAGAGTTTGAGAGGCTATAAATCTTTACAGAAGCAGGCTGCCTCATTTTCCTCCCAAGGAGCAGCTGGTGAGTTCAAATCGTAGACCCTTTGGTTAGTAGCCCACTGTACCACTGGGGCTCCTGCCATTTTCTGTACTGATTGCCAGCTTTAAAGATGTGTTTTGC
>NW_022109768.1:7464620-7473520 GCF_000313985.2 Echinops telfairi | reverse complement strand
AAAAAAAAAGATGTGTTTTGCATGAAGAGGATCAATTTCTAAAAGCATGTTGTAGGTTTTGCCTTTCTGTTAAAAATTTACAAGTCATATTATTTATTATACATTGTTAAATGCATAGAATTTCCAATCTTACCACAAATAGCATCCAGCTCTGAACCCATACGATTCAAACTTGTGTTCATAATGATTTTTGAGAGTTAGCCAATTTGTTTGAAGATATCAGTTTCAAAACACACTCAGTGTATGTATTGCCTAAGGTGTAAAAACATGGCTTGAGCTTATATCGACCTTCTGATGTTCCTTAGAAGTACATCCTTCAAAAATACAAAATCTCAGCTACAAGCTTGCATACTGACATGTATTCGCTTCTTAAGTGGGACAACGAAAAACAGTCTGGTTATGTGGGCTTAGACGATTAAAAAACCTTTTCTGAATTAGTAAGCGCTCGTAGCTGTTTTTCATAGATTATAAATCATAGGGGCACTTCTTCTCATACCGATGTCACAGGGTGGTTGTAGGGGTTAAGTGGGATCCCTGTGTAGCTGGTATTCTGGGAGAGGGTACAGTTAGGCATTCCATGCTGGGTTCCTCCCCCTGAATGTTGGCGATAGAACGGTGTGGACTAGCAAGTTTCCACCTTTTGCTTCAGCTCTCAGTTGTCTTCTCTGAAACACTTAAGATTTTGTTTTGTATTGTACCATATATACTTGCGTATAAGCCGAGTTTTTCAGTACATGCTTCTGCATGTGCCTCTGCTGATATTCGGGTCAGCTTACTCTCGAGTATATACAGCATTATATGAAGATGACCGAAACCCTTTACCTGTGCCCTGGAGGGCATATCCTCATGTCCACTCACTGTACTCGAACACACTTGCTTGTCTCCAGGATCTAGACTAGAGGAAAGTGCACGAGGACTGCTTGGTAGATTTCATCTGACATCCTACCCGAACTCATTGCCCCAGACTTCTATCAAGAAGGAAAAGCCCCAGACTACTCTTTTTGAAGCATTTCCTACAGAAATTGGGACCCAGGAGTCCTCCATGGGCACAGGTGGTTAGCTTAGGAGGACCTCCTTTATAGAACAAATGGTCACTATTTTAAATCTGTTCTAGAAAAAGATTTGGTAGCCTTGCCAACCACTGATACCACACATGGATGGCTTCAGAGAGCAGACATTTATATTCTCACAGTTCAGGAGATTAGAAAAACCACCCCCCTAGAGTCTGACCCTAGGCTTAGGTCCGCCCTTGTCTATTTTACCTGCTAGTCATTGCCAGCAGTGCTGTTGAAGCCTTTGTCTCCATTGTCGGTGTTCCTCTTCTTCCTGTGTGTATCACTTGTGCCCATTCTGTTCTTTTTCTAACAACAACAACCACCACAACAACAAAAAAAGCACAAAAGCCAGCCAAACGCACTGCCATCAAGCCCATGCCGGCTCATGTGACCCTAAAACAGCTCTATCAGACAGGGTGGAACTGGCCCTGTGGGCTTCCAAGACTGCTAGCTGTTGGTGAAAGTAGATAGCCTTTTCTTTCTCCTTTGCAGCTGCTGGTAGTTTCAGACTGCTGACCTTTCAGTTAGCGGACCAAGGCGTGCGTAGCCACCCTGCTAGTGGGAGGAGCCCTGGTGGCACAGTGAGCTCTGCACTGTGCTGTTAACCATGAGTTCAGCAGTTCAAATCCACCAGCCATTCTGGGAGAAGGAAGAGGCTGTACTGTGCTGTTAACCATGAGTTCAGCAGTTCAAATCCACCAGCCATTCTGGGAGAAGGATGAGGCTGTTTATTCCCATAAAAATTCAGTCTTGGAAACCTTAAAAGGACAGGGTCACTATAAAGCAGAATGCACTCAGTGGCAGTGATTTTGGAGTTTTATTCAAGTTTGACCAAATTACATAACAAAAACCTTTTTTCTAAACAGGATCTTATTAAGAGGGATGGGGCCAAGATTTCAATATCTATTTTTTGAAACCTAAAACCAAACTCACTGCCATCAAGTCTATGCCAACTTATAGTGATGCCCCCGTGGGTTTCTGAGGCTGTAACTGTTTACAGGAGTAGAAAGCCCTGTCTTTCTCCTACAGAGCTGCTGGTGGTTTCGAACTCCTCACTATGTGGATTACAGCCCAGTGCCTAACCACTACACTACACAAGGCTCCTGCATACATGTTTTTAGGGAAACACAATTCAACCCATCATAGTAGCCAAATATTTTTTTAAAATTTCAAGATTGTGCCATCCTATTAGTAGAAAAAACATTATTTCCTGGATCCTAATCATTGGTCTCCGGATTCCTTGATTAGTCTTAATTGAAGAATTGTCGTGATAAAGAGACATTGGAAGAAGGAAGGTTGGATCTAATGTTTTTTAGTGGGAGTGGGGAGTTGCCTGTAGAGGAGATGGAGCAGCCTTTTACTGTAAAGGCTGTCGTCTTTTAGCTTCAGCTCTGTTTCCATGGCAACTGCATTGTCCATGAGTGCCTGGCTGAACGGATTTACAGGAAGCTGAAAACATTGCTATTCTGTGTTGCTTTCTTCCTTCTGCAAAAAGGGGTCCTTTCCTTGCTGCGACCTAGCCAACGTTTGCTGGGAACAAAGCAGGCTATTTATGCTCGCTGTATTCTGGGTAGAGGGTCAGGAAACGAGGAGGGAGAAATCCTCCCTTTTTACTGACCTGTGAATTTGTTGTTGCTCTTGGTGGGCCTGGCATTTTGGAAGGAGCAAATGTTTGACCTCAGTTTTATTTAGTGACACAGTGGCTGCAGCTGTGTGCGCAAAGATGGTGATGGTTGTGGGGATTGCCCAAGACGAGCAGGTGTTTCACTCTACAGTGCACAGGGTGGCAGGGAGTTGAAAAGAACTTGATGGCAGCAGCAGCAGCAGCAGCCATTTAATTTCGAATGTGGTTTTCCTGTTTGCTTTATGAGGAACTTTTATTCTAGGGCTAGAGCTGGCAAGAAAAGGATGTGTTTGGGAGATTGGTAGTTACGGTGCAATCAAACTGCTGAATTTATACCTCAATAGTATCTAGGTGGGAGGTCTATGAAAAAGGAAGGAAAGAAAGAAAATGTTCCCTGTTAGCCATAGAAATAGAATGATAGTGACTCAGGCAGCTACTGAGTTTTTATTTTATTGCAGGTAAAGTGTTGTTTGTCTTTGGGATTATTCTTGCATTTTAAAAATATTTTATTTCTATTTGTTGTGATAGGAAAAAAAACACTATGCGGCACAATAGTCTTTGGTAAGGGGTGCAAAATTAAAGCAGTTCCTTTTTTGCCATTTTATGAACTTGTAATATGAGAATTACTTAGGAAAAATAAAGAAGTTCCTTTAAAAGCCTATATAATAATTTTAGTTTAAAATATACACAACCAATTACTAGACTTCCTTCTGAGCTCATGGAAATACTCTTTAGAGTTAAGCTAGATATAAATAGCTTTTGTTTAAAGAAAAAAATTTAACTGGGGTTCTATGCAGACAACCTTTTAGCTAAACTCTAACCCTGAAAGCATGTAATGTCAATAGGAGTTGGGGACTCTTGTCCTCTCTCTCAGACACACACCTCATTCACACAGAGTTAAAGTTAGAGGGAAAGATCTACAGACAAAATGCAAGATTTATATTCCTGATATTATTTCTTGTATAAAATTTGGTTTTTGTTCCACAAAATGGACATTTCAAGAAGGCTAGAATTTTTTACCCTACCTCTGTCTAGGTGAGCTGATGTCAACTAGACCCTCATTGGAACCCAATCATTTTTCTTTTGCTTTTTAAATCAGGTCTTGGGCAATTCCAATTGAATAATATAGGTTGGCAAGTATCTACGAGGCCTTCAGCTAGTACAGGCTCACATCTCTGAAGAGTGAGTAGCACAGGGCAAGCTTCTGCATGCCTTTGACTTTCCTGTACCAAATGATGGCCCTTCACAAGCAGCTGTGCCCAGATATTTCCCTCAAATGATAGTGATAAAAAAAGATTTAATGCCTCAAAGAGTCCAAGTGATCTCAGATGAGTTTTCAGAAAGTAATTTTAAGATGTCTTGAGTCAAAAAAAAAGACATTGGACTGGTAGCCACAAGGTTGATGGTTCCAACCATCAGCCACTCCAAAAGATGAACCTGCCTGCTCAGAAACCTTAGCGAGGGTCACGGTGAATCAGAGCCGTGGCGGCAGCTGGCTTGGGATGACTTTCTGCGCAAAGTAGAACTAGGCTGAACTCTTCGCACAAGCAGATCACCAGGTTTTTCCCTCCCACGAGGAGGAGTGGGTTCAAATCAGCGACCTTTCCATTAGCAGCTAGCACTTAACCATTGTGTCACTCGGTGCTGTATATTGTGCCAGAGTCTTCGACAAGGTCCGTGCATCATGATGCAGACCAAGACAATGATCCTGCATGCGTGCCTTGAAGTTGCAGTCTGGCAAGAGGTCCGGGCCGACAGCACGCACTTCTCTCGGGGATTTTGTCCCCTGAGTTGCAGGTATTTTATTTTGGAACCTTGCAGCCAATGTACTTACTCCAAGTCAGAGGAAGACAGAGTGGTTTTTATTTAGAAGATATACGGGCCAAGGGGAATACACACAGCAAGACAGAACAGGCAGTCTTTGTGGTGTCCTCTTTGAAATGAGAATACATACCTTTGGCTTTGGGATTTACATTTTGGGGCGTCACACGTATACATGTTTTCCATGAACTCAGGTTTCAGGGTAACCATGGGAAACAACTGTTGACCATGAGCAAGCAAACAGGACAGCAGGGTTCATCAGCTCTTAGTTCAGGCTTAAGCTGTGTTTATTCACTTAACTAGATAGCAGGGCCTTGCTTTTCATCACTAGCAGGTAAATAAGAGAAGATGCTAAGCATTACCTGGCCCTTTGGGGTGACATCCACATCCAACCTGTCTGCTTTTGAGCAAAGTAGTGACTTCTAAAAATTCATAGAGACTGCATTAATTAAAGTACCTTAAGCTAACTGCATTTTGCACGGGGGACTTTTTTAAGTGCATTAATAAAACAACTTGAGTTACAATAACCTCTATGTCGGGTGAGCTCTAAGGTGTTAAGAGAACACAGGCATATGTGGGATGCTGAGTCTGGATTTGGAGGGACACGGAAGTATCATCAACCAAGTTGGAACCAGAAATTTAGACAGCAAAGCACCACAAATGTGGACGTTACTCTTTACCCACTTAAAATAGATGGTCTGCTTTTTCTCCGTCAGAACGTTGCATTCAACAACAGAGAAAGCAGTCTCCTCAAATATAAGCAGTTCATTTTAGAAGTTCAAATATTTAGATCTTAGGATTTTAGAATAGGAAGGAATCTTCTTGAAATCCTGTCTGTTCTTCTACCACCAACCTCCTTTGTGATCCACAGAAGATTCACAGCGCACCAGTGAGTCAGAAAGCCAGAGGCTCAACAAAGCCCCACTCTGGTTCAAGATCCAGTGCTCAGGGGGTTTGTTCTCGGGGAACTGACTTCTTTCTTCTTTGGGTCCCAATGTATTATGGTTCTTGCCCTCTTTGTGGGAGACGGTTTAATTCCCAGCCAGTATGAGTGGAGGCCTGTGTGTTGCTGTGATACTGAATAGGTTTCAGCAGGGCTTCTAGAGGAAAACAGGCTAGAGAAAGAAAGGTGTGGTGGCCTGTTTCCTAAATTCTGCTTGTGAAAAGCCCTTGGATCATGATGATCTGATCTGCAACCGATCCTGGGAACGGCACAGGAGTGGGCAGCATTTTACTCTGTTGTGCATGGGGTCGCCGTGGGCCACTGACTCTCCCGCAGTGAACAACAATACATCTATGGTACTTTATGAGAACTCAAGCTTTTCACATATGTGTGTGTCTCCCTTAACAAAGCCCAAATGAGGGCTGGAAATGTGGTTATGGCAATCTATTAAAACTAACACTGAAATTATGGCTGGCACGTATCCACCCTGGCCTCATTAATCTGTCTACTGAATGACGGGGGGCAGGGGAAATCACTGTTTTTAAATGGCCCCCAATCATTTTGAAAGCTAAGCTCTGCTTTCATAGATGCATTCTTTCCAGGTTGGCTGTTTCTCTGTTAGATCCCACAGATGGGTGTCATTTCGCACCACAGCAGAAGTATTTCTTCCTCTGTTTGTGTAGCTTTCTTTCTCGTAAGCTATATCATATCCATTATTCCTGAAGAGCTTCTGGACAAGTAAATTATTCTTTCATGAAAGAATTTAGAGCTGATATTAAGAGGTCTTCTACCCTTATCTGAGTTTCTTTACCCTTGATAGGAATGTTGCTGAAACATTCTCCATCATATTGATTGCTTTGTTTTCTCTGAGGCAGTTTGGTAATGTGGTCCCTCCCTACTTCAAATGTTAAACACTAGTTTTTGAAAACGAATGATAAAGGGACAAAGAGATCACCAGAGCTAAGGAACAATGTGTTGGGGAAGCATAAATGTTAGATTCTTATTGTCCAGACCTAAAAAGACTCCAAAGCATTTGACCATTTTCTTCACTGCCTTTGAGTCTTTCTGAATCAGAGACACCTTAGAGGAGAGCGTAAACCCCCCTCCCCCTCCTTAGGGTGTTTCTGAAATTGTAAATCTTCACAAGAACAAACACCCTCATCTTTCTTCCGCAGGATGGATGATGAGTTTAAACCACCAGCCTTGTGATTAGCAGCCCAGTGTTTAAATCACTATGTCAACAGGGCTACTTTTATTCTGCCCAGTACTCTGGTGGCATTCTCCGTTGAGCATTGGACTGCTATCCGTACAATCGACAGTTCAAACCCACCAGCCACTCCCCACCAACAAGATGAAGCTCTCTGCTCTCATAAAAAGGTTGTCATCAGGTGCCATTGCGTCAGTCCCCCTCTTAGCAATCCTGTACACAGCAGAATGACCCATTACCTGCTCCTACACCGGCCTCTCAATTGCTCTTATGTTTGAGCCTATTGTTACAGCGCTGTGTCAATCTATCTTATTGAAGCACTTTCCTCTTTTTTTGCTTCTCTACTTGACCAAACATGATGTCTTTCTTCAGGGAGTGATCTGTCCTGAAAATATGCCCAAAGTACATTGAGACAGCATGTAGTCATCCTTGTCTCTAAAGGTGCCTTCTGGCTGTACTACTGTTTGTTCTTTTGGAATCCATGGTACTTTCAATGTTCTTCTCCAGCACCACAATTCAAATACATCACTTCTAGCTCAGTCTTCCTTATTCATTGTCCAACTTTCCCATGAATCTGAGGCAATGGAGAAGACCATGGCTAGGGTCAGGCCACCTTAGTCCTCTAAGAAACATTCTTGCTCTTCAACACCCGAAAGAGGTCTTGTGCAACAGGTTTACTTAATGCACTACGTATTTTGATCTCTTGACTGATGCTTCCATGAGCTTTGATTGTGGATCCAGGCAAGACAAAATCCTTGATGCCAATCTTTTCTCCACGTATGATGTTATCTATTGGTCCAGTTATGAGTATTTTGGTCTTCTTTACATTGAGTCATAATTCATCCTGAAGGCTGAAGTTCTTGGTCGTCATCAGCAAGTACTTCAAGTTCTACCCACTTTAAGTGAGCAAGGTTGGGTCATCTGCGTATCTCAAGTTGTTAATAAGCCTTCCTCTAATCCTGATACCACGTTTTTCTTTTTATCACCCTGCTTCTCTGCTTACTTGCTGACCATACAGATTGAATATGTATGGTGAGAGGTTACAGCACACCTTTCTTGATTTTAAACCATGCAGTGTTCCTTGCTCTGTTCATATAACTGCCTCTTGAGCCATGTACAGGTCCCATGTGGTCATAATTACCATGTATACTCGTGTATAAGCCAAGTTTTTCAACATAATTTTTAATGCAGTTTTTGTGGTGAAATTAGGTGCCTCGGTTGACAGTTGGGTCGGCTTATACTCGAGTATATACGGTAAGCGTTCTGAACTTCCTTTATGGATAGCGTGAATATGTGCAGCCTCAGGAACCTTACTTATATCGGGTTGCTGTGCAGTGGCTTTTATTTTTGTTGTTGTTGCTGTTGTTAATTCACTTTTATTCCCATGACCACCAGAATATTCCGCTATAGTGTTCATCTCATTGGAATGCTGCAAGACTATGTGCTGATTGTGTCTTATTTGTGCCTAGCATTTGGAAGGGATTTGACTAGTGCTAGAATTCAAGTAAACTCATCTATCTCCTTTTAGTGAGAGATCACACCCTGAGCATTTTAGCATACATTTCATTTTGAAAAGCACTGATTGGGGGCGGAGCATGAGTAGGAACAATTAGAGTGTGTGCTCCCATATACTTGTGGAAATCAGGCCATGGCAAGTAACTGTATTGTAATCGGAGGCTGAGCAGTACACAAATAGAATATTAGCGTAAAAATTAGATCGCTATGCCTGTGGTTGCTAGTCCATTTGGCTCATAGTGACCCCAAGTAACTCACTAGAACCCAGGGATTGTAAGGCTCTAAGTTTTATGGGAGCATATTGCAGTGTTTCTCCTGATGAGCTACTGAGTGGCTTTGAACCACCAAACTTTTCATTTAGCAGCTGAGTGCTTAACCCTTGTACTACCAGGGTAGTACCTTAACCCTTGTACTACCAAGTACTATTGGTACTTAAAGTTCTCAACAGATATCATCTCAGAATGTTGATATTTATAGGCATAACTTGCATGCATAGGTACATACCAACAGTTTTCTTTGCTTGCTAATGTATGAATCCCATGAAATATGCATCAAACTTCTGCATTGGATTTCTGAGACCTTAAGATACCTTAAAAATTTTGTCTGTGATTTTCTGTAATTGAAGACTATCAGTAGATTGTTCCCAAGCTGTCAGCAGTATTTAAAGGGAATGGAAAGAGTACATGCACTTGTTGTTTTGTTTAGCTTCAGGAGAAAGAATCATCCATAAAGTGA
>NW_022109768.1:7448501-7449937 GCF_000313985.2 Echinops telfairi | reverse complement strand
GGGGCAAAAAGAGGAGCCAATACCAAGGGCTCAAATAGAACGAAAATGTTTTGATAATCATGCTGGCAACAAATGTACAAATGTGCTTGACATGATAGATGTCTAGATTGTGATAAGGATTGTACGAGCCCCCAATAAAATGGTTTAAAAAGAAAGAAGAAACGTCCTCAGGATCCTCATCATGAGAAGGCCACGCCCACCAGTAGGTACCATCAGTCTGTGACCTGATTGACAGATGAGACTCCACCCACACACTTTTATATCTTCAAGTTGATGCGAAATTATGTAACTACCACAGTGCTGTTCAAATGTTACATCGTGTGGGAGTCCTTCACTGTAAAGTATCGAGTGGTTTCCTGTCTCAGTCAGAGTAATGCCGAAATCCTTACTGATGGCGGAGAAGGCCATCTCCACTTACATTTCTAATCCCTGCTACAAGATGGCCATGCTACACTGACTCTCTTTCCGTTCTTGGGAACATGCCAAGTCTTGATCTCTCCTCGGGGTCTTTGCACGCTTTTTCTCAGAGAGATTCATGTGGCTTACTTTCTCACTTCTTTTAATATTGTGTTGAATGTTTCTTTTGCCATGAAGACTTTCCTACGTAACTTTGCAGCACCTCCTTCCTGCAGTCATGTTCCCTTGCCTTCCCCTTTCTTTGTCCATAGCGCTTACATCTTTTCATATGGCAAATAATTATGGGACTTTACTTATTTTGCTTTTTTGTGCATCTCCCCAGACTTACTCCATGAGGGCAGGGATTTTTTTGTCTTATTGTTTTCCTCCACCTCTACAGCTATGTCCATACTGCCTAGAATAATACCTAGTACATAAAAACTCACAACACTGCCATAGAATCAAGGCTGACTCATAAAGTCCCCTGTGGGTTTCTGAGGCTTTAACTGTTTACAGGTCTAGAAGCCCGGTCTGTCTTCCTCAGACCCGCTGGTGGTTTTGACCGGGGGACTGTGCGATCACAGCCCGATGCTTTATACTACAGGGCTAGTGCTCAATAAAGACTTGTTGATTGAATGGAGGTGGAGCTCTTTAATATTTGATCAAATAAGTCAGTTTTATAAAATGAAGTTAGTCAAAAGACATAGATCCTTTACTCAGTTGTACCCTTTATTAGTTTGATATTTATTTGCTTATTTGGAAGAGAATAGTGATGACTTTTTTAGAGCATATCTGAAGCTAATTGAAACTTGCATTATTTGGTTAATAATTTAGCTAAGTATGTATGTGGTAGCTAGAACTTGATCCAGAGAAGGCACACGTCTCATATAAGCTATGCTTGGAAGTCTAAACTTAAATGGACAGGTGAAATCATTAAAAGACTGGCTGTTAAAACTACATCAAACTGCTATAGAAAAACAGTATAACCATAACGTATTATGTTTCCTAGCCTTATTAAATGCTTTGGTTCTACATAAGCA
>NW_022109768.1:7445998-7447158 GCF_000313985.2 Echinops telfairi | reverse complement strand
AAATGTAAGTGCTTGATTATCAGTGGAAAGACTGGTCCTTCCAACCCATCCAGAGGCGCTTTGAAGGCAGGCTGGGTGATCTGCTACTGAAAGGTCACAGCCTTAAAAACCCTTCGGACAGGTGTAGGCTGCACCCTTGGGTTCCCATGAGTTAAAATTGACAACTAACAAGAATACCACTTTAAATGTATTGATAATGTAGGATTTTTAAGTCCATTGTCCGTTGTGTGTGTATTTCTATAAAGGTATGCATGAAAGAATAGTAACAAATGTTAATGATGATTGTGTTAGGCTAATTTGACTAGGTAAACAAGTCCAGTGACATATATGCATAAGCGAGAGCTTTATATCAGGTAGTTATTATACATCAAGCAAATATCCTAGCTCAGTCCAGATCAAGTCCATTAAGTCCCATACTAGTTCATGAGTTCGATACTAGTCCATGAATCCCTCTTCAGACACACACCCACATGTGTGTGGGTGATACAGGATGCAGGAAGATCACAGGCAAAGTCTTGTGATCCAGTGGTGGTGGCACATCCCGGCCTCACACAGATCTCCGTGTGGCTCATCAACAGGAAGGTGAAGGCAGAGAGGGAGGGGGAGGTTCCCATGACACTCCTTATGAGAAGGTGACCTGATTGACAGGCTAGACTCCACCCCTACACTTTGATATCTTCAAGTTAACACAAAATTTTCTAACTACCACAATGAATATTTCAGATTTCTTTTTGCCTCATTATTTTGCTTATAGCCTTTCTTTGAAAACTAAGTCATGTGCATATTCAGGAGGAAAAAACAAAGCTAGTTTCATGAATGGAATTAGAAAATTTTGTTTTCTTTCTAGGCTTGAAGCAATGTGTGGCATTTTCTGCTATCTAGTTTTCTAGAATTCAAAGATCCATTTTGTGGTCCCAGACTTCATTTTGTGATTCTTTTCTGCAACACTATGGCAAATATGATTGGGATTTTTTTTGGTGGTGGGGGTGGGGCAGATTTAATTTTTATCTACCTTTTTAATTTTCTTTGTTTTGCTGTTTGACCCATGTTGAATTTCCTTTTGGCCTTTGCGTTATGTGACAGTCCAGTGGTTCTCAACCTTCCTAATGCCACGACCCTGTAATTCAGCTCCTCGTGTGGTGGTGACCCCACAACCATAA
>NW_022109768.1:7442707-7444424 GCF_000313985.2 Echinops telfairi | reverse complement strand
AAAAAAAAGCCTTCCTAACAGTTATTCTAGAATTCAAATTTGTATTCAGTGCTTTATACCTATGTTATAAATTTATCTAAACTAGCCATGCTAACTGGATTATTAAGGAGCCCAGGTAGGGCTGTCAGGTAAGCATTCACCTGTTAACCTCAAGGTCAGTTGTTCAAACTCACCAGTCACTTTGTAGGAGAAAGATGACGCTGTCTACTTCCCTAAAGATTTGTAGTCTCAGAATCACTTGAAGCACTTGATGAAAATCAAGGATTGTAGCCTTCAGTATAGTTTACAACTCAATAAGAGAAGACCAAATCCTCACAACTGGACCAATATGTGTGGAGAAAGAGTTAAAGTTGTCAAGGATTTGCCTTGCTTGGATCTGCAGTCAAGTTAAAGTGGTCAAGGATTTGCCTTGCTTGGATCTGCAGTCAAGTTAAAGTTGTCAAGGATTTGCCTTGCTTGGATCTGCAGTCAGTGCTCATGGAAGCAGCAGTCAAGATTAAAAGACGAGTACCTGCGTTAGACAAATCTACTGCACAAGACAGGTTATCTAACCTGGAGTATTAAAAAGCAAGGATGTTACTTTGAGGACTAAGGTTGGCCTGACCCAAGCCCATGTGTTTTTCATTGCCTCATATGGACGTGAAAGTTGGACATTTAAATAAAGAATATCAAAGAAGAAGAATCAATGCATTTCCATTGTGGTCCTGGAGAAGAATATTGAATGTACCATGGACTGCTAAAGTTGTCAGTAGAGGCTAGTCCCTGGAGAAGAATATCTTGCTTGGTAAAGTAGAGGGGCAGCTAAAAAGAGGTAAGCGCTCAAGGAGATGGATTGGCACCATGGCTGCAGTAAGGGGCTCAAGCATAGGGGGTGCAGAACTGTGCAGGGCTGTGCTGTAGTGCATAAAGCCACTGTGGGTAGAAACGAATTCAAAGACCCCCTAACAACAGAGTCACTCAAGTTGGAATTGACTCTGTGGCAGTGCTTGTTGGGTTAAGTTGGGTCTTTTTCACTCTAGTTTTGTTGCTGTTGGCGATTTCTAGTATCAGTTTCAAATAGAGGTGGGTGAGACCTGCCTGTTTCTGCTCCCTCGATCTTAAGCTGTGATTGGGCTGAGCTGAAGCAGGTCAGGGCCCCCCAGCTTCCCTGCATGCCCCCAAGGTCAGCAACAGAGAGCGCCAGATATAAGATAACCCATGAGCCCAGATGCTCCGGGTTTAAAGAAGGCCACAAGGAGTCAACAAGCAATTCTCCGAGTAGCCAAACCCTGTCCATAAATGCCGGACATTCCTTACCACCCGACTGCTGTTGGCCTAGGTCACGGAACCTCGTCTGGCGCGCCCCCTAATAAAGCTATTTCTGTTTGTGCTCGCCCTTGTCCTGTCAGTTTCCTCTGTCCTTCTCCCTGTACCTCAGTTTCACCTTTACAAGCTGCGTAACCTTTTGAAAATTAGATACACATGATGACTACTTTAAAGTCAGATATGTAAAGCACTTAGAATCATGGTTGGCCCATAGTAACGAATGTGTTAGTATCACTGGCTCGTACTGCTGTCGTTGCTGACACTGTTATCATGATTAATGTAATACCCCCATGCTCCGGCGATAAAATGTGCAATGGAAGCAAGTCCCAAACCTAGGTACAATTATTTGCAAGCAAAGTGTTTTTAAACATTAGGCTGTTTAAAGAAGTGGGGCTGCTCTAATTCTCTGCCC
>NW_022109768.1:7439809-7441843 GCF_000313985.2 Echinops telfairi | reverse complement strand
AAGACATCCCCTGAAAATAAGACCTAGCGCATCTTTGGGAGCAAAAATTAATATAAGACACTGTCTTATTTTCGGGGAAACAGGGTAGGACATGGGAAGACAAAAGAAACTATCACAGAAACATGACAGGTGACAGATCAGTACTTCACAAATTGCAGGGAGGACCATAGAAATGGGTATAGGACCATGATCGGGACTTCCACATTATGCTAGGCAGAAGAATTCACCAGATAGGCCCAAGAAGGCCAGTCCCACAAGGACACAACCAGGTAAATCTTGTAGGGAGCCTGCCCCTTCCTGGGCTGGTTAGTGGGGTAGAAGTGCCACAATCCATTTCCTAATGCACTCTGCCCGAGGACAAGACTGCTGACATCTCTGGTTATTATTGTTCAGAAGGAATTCAGTGCAGGCTTAATCCATATGGGAACTCTGCAAATCGATTTTGAGCCTTCACTCTTATCCATAAGCCTTCTGCAAACCTGGTGCTCAGAAGTTAAATTCTGATACACTATCCAGGAAGAGTGACTGTTCCTTTAAGAGGGACAGCCCTAATGTACACTGGGATAACTTTTACCACCATTATGCTCATTAACAAAATAGACAGTTGCAACAGCTCCCTCTGTGTAAGGTTTTGATTAAAGTCTTTCAAATGCTAACTAGCCTCCCATGGAGTGCATATTCCTGATTAGTGTTCTTCACATGTTAATTTATTGCCCCTGGGTTATAGATTAAAACTGACCAACTCCCCCTACCCCCTATTTCCCTCCTCCCAGGTTGAATTTAAGTCTCCCTGCTTACATTGAAATCTCCTAAAGTGAATTACAGACACTATGCTATCTAATTGAATCCTTATAATAACCATGTAAAACAGACTCTAGTTTTATCCCCATTTCATAGAGATCAAATAAAAACTCAGGCTTGCTGACCTAGTTAGCAAATGTGAAGCCCAGGATTCATCTAAAACCTACATGGTTTTAACATTCATGTTCTTAACTCTTGGGATTAAAATTGGTTTAAATCTAATTAGTAACTACACTTGAAGCATTATTTTATTGAGTAATTTAAAGAAAAATCAAAGTTATTATCTGAAGCCTGTGTCCTCACTTTGGGCAATTCATACCCTGGGAAAGTAGAAAATAATACAGTAGAGGGGTCGCAAATTAGAAGTCCTTTCAACCTAAGATAATCAAGGAGCTGGAGAGAATGAAGAAATTGTCGTCTGTGCCCGTGAATGCAGAGTTGCACATGCTCAGATTAGGCTGAAAATGTGTGTGTGTTTGGATCAAGGTAAGAAACTATGATTTCTATAAATCAGTATGAACTCTCTTGAACACTTAGATGGGGTCACAAGACTCACAGCTTAACCAAAGATAGCTTCAGGTATGATCTTTTGGGCTTTCTCTTTGTATGGTCTAGCTGTCTGACAGTAATAAGGAATGTGTCAGCCAATGTTCTAGGCAGTGCACTGCTGTGATGGGGGTATGCCTTTGGTTAGTTCTCACAGGTTTATTCATGTGCACCTTTGTCCCCTTTCTAGAATGCCGTGTCTTGAAGGCATCTTATTCTCGCTCTTCAGCTGTTAAATATTCTGGATCCAAAAGCCCCGGGCTCTTCCGACGCAGCAAATCACCAGCCTCAGGTAGGAAACAAAAGTGGAATGGGTAGTAGTAGACCATGCTCGTCCAGATTGGCCTGTACTTATTGGGCTTCGGGATAAGGTTGCTAAAGGCCTGCTGGTGGGGTTGTGGTTCTGTGCTGAGCTGCAATCGGCATGCCCGGTGGTTTGAAGCCACCCGCAGCTCCAAGGGAGAACTGGGCTGTCTACTCCGATGAACAGTCAACACCACAGAAACCCAAAGGGGTCACCATGAGTCAGCATCGGCTTCATGGCAATGAGTGAATCTGTTTGAATAGAGTTACACAGGAGTCCTAATGATGTCGTGGTTATATGTCGGGCAGCTAGCTGCAAGGTCAGCAGTTTGAAACAGCCCGCAGTTCTGAGGGAGAAAAATGAGGCTTTCTAATTTTCTGTTG
>NW_022109768.1:7436000-7438992 GCF_000313985.2 Echinops telfairi | reverse complement strand
TAGAATTTTTTTCTCTCACAATTTTGACTTTTTGGAGTTTTTAAAATGAAAAAACCTGCATTTGGATCTCGACATAAGGATTCTATGGCATTTCTTCAGTGACTGAGAATAATGTTGCTGCTGTCGTTTGCCATTAAGGAAAGGATTGTAATCCTTTGGCATCAGAAAATGTCAGACAATTGACAGTAGACGTTCAATAGCACTGCATCAAATATGCAAATGACGGAGTTTTTCCAAACATCCCACTTACCACTCCTTTCCCTCAGCCCCCACCCCCTCCCGGGCTCTTCAGGGCAGGTCGTCTTACCCTTCTTTTGTACACACTGCCGAATAACTGCTTTCCTTACTGTCTCCTCCTCCTCCTCCTCTGTGTATTCTGAATGTGGACAGTAAAGAGGGGTGGCCACTACTCCAGTGCCTATTCTACAGCCAAATCCCCAGGTGAGCCAGGCCGACGGTAGCTTTCTTGCTCTGCTGGGTTTTTGTTTTTGTCTTTTGCCACATTTTTTCCTTTTGCTCCATTTCCGTGAGTGTCTATGGCGTGTCCCCGTGTGCATCTGTGCCGTGAGGAAAGCTTCACAATGCATAGGACATGCCAGCTGCCCTTGTTGACCAGAGAACCCGTGATCCTCAAAGATTGCCAGGTCCTCAGCGACAGAGGAGCCACGCCCCACCCCAAGGACCCCATCTCTAGTTGATTTTGTAGCACATTCTGCCACAGAAAACAACTACGATGTATTGATGTATTTGCAATATGAAAATAGCCCCCTTCCCCGCTGTGGGGTTAAGTGCTTAGGAGCCATGAAAAGCCAAAAATTCACAGTATTAGGTTTGCACTCCAAAGGCATAGAATCTGGGGGTATTTCTTGTTCATAGTAGGAGGCAGCACTGCAGGCTTTCTGGCTCTTGAAATAATAATTCTCATACGGTTGCACAGCTTCCAACACTCCATCTCAACACCACACAGGATGAGTATGAGCAGGTACCCCTGGCCATCCCAGAGGAGAATTTTCCAAGGAAACCTCTCAGAACCCCAAACCATGTCAAGGCTGGAAGCAATTATCATTCACTTATATGGGAGAACATTCAGAGCGTCCCAGAAAGGAGCCTACCCCATCATACCGAAGAACACAGCATGCTTGAAAGAAGGCTACCAGGCACTGTTCACAAATCCCACTCTGTGGCAGCTGGGTGCTGGGCGCTGGGTATGGTTCCTGGGAGGATGCATGCTGCCCCCCCCCCACTCCGGGCTCACAGCTAAACAAAGGCTGCTTTTATTTTCACTCTGGATGAGCTTAGCTTGGGTCTTTTGTAAAAGCCAAGTGGCAGAAAGCAGCAGTGAGGACTGCCTGTGTTTTTAACTGGAAGCGCCTCTCTGCTAGAGAACGTATTTCGAACTGTCTTAGGCTCTCAGTGGAGGGTCCCCAGCATTGCAAAAGCTGGTCTGATGTGCCATTTCTATCAGTACACTCCACGGGGCTTGGTCCATGCCGATTTGGGTCAGCTTTTAATTTAGGTGATAGATTTACACGTGTTTTTTTTAAAGCAGTAAGACTCAAAGTGGGGAGAGAGGTGCAGGATCAATCTAATTTTGTGCACTTGGTGGTGCCCAGAAAACACGTTCCACAACCACATTCAGTTTGTGGGTCAACTGTGCTAAAAGATAGCCTAGTGACTATTTAAATAATTACTTTCCATATGAATTTGGAAAGCTTGGAAACTGATGAAATAAAATCTTAATGTTCCAGGACCCCACATTTTCAACCAAGTTCACATTTAGATGCAGCTGACTAGAAGTGACTTTCACTCTGAGGTGAGAGTTGTGAGATTTTAAAATTCCATTTCAGAGGGCAAAGAGTTGTCTTCACCAGGCATCAACCGCACAGTGCGTTAGTACTTAGTGCAGCTATAGAAAACTGAAGCTCAAGTCAATAGCTGGGACTTCACTGCGAGGCTGAAGAAGTTGGCCGTGCTTATTTATGGAGCCTTATTTCCCCATCCGTCCCCATCAGGGAGGGGTGAGAGTTTTCCTGTCATGAAATCCCACAGTACCCAGGGGAAAACTTGCTTTTACAAAGTGCTTTGCATGGAATTAATTGGTATTTCATGCCGAGCTAGTGTGTTAGGCCAGGTTGTCTAGAGAAACAAAACGAGTGACACTCATTTGTGTATAAGATAGAGCTTTATATCAAGAAGTAATTACATATCAAGATGGCATCCCAGCCCCGTCTACTCAGGTAGCTAGCTATTTGCTGGTGATGCGGAAGGATGCAGCAGGAAGATCACAGGCTGTTGGGTGCAGAGTCTTGTGGGTCCCTGGCCAGTGGAAACCTGGCCGGAAGACAGCAGCTCTCAAGATCAGGTGAGCTCTTGAGATCACCCCTGGAGCCAAGCACAGAGTCCCAGCAGGCAGACAGGCAGGCAGGCAGAGAGAGCTCATCTCTGTTCATCTTGCTCTTATGCAAAAGGCAATGACATCAAAGAGGTGTCATCAGGTTTGACCACATCCCTACGTAGGAATGTCTAGTTGACATAATCCCTAACTACCATAGTTACTAACTGGAAACATAATATTGGGCTTAAAAAAAAATTCTTGGAGCAAACATTCTGCTTTGAGGGAAGTCTTCTGGTTATGTAAATTCCCCAAGCAAAACTCCAGTGTATCATGATAGCTAAGTAGTATTTAATGAGCACATCAAAATTAATCTGGGTAATAGTAATGGGTAAGTAGATGTGTCCAGCTTGTGACTCACTCATAGTATCCCAAGAGAAAAGGTATTCTGAGCAAAAAGACACATTCCTGAATTTAATTCTGACTTTATGTTTAAGAGAAAGGTCGTTGGGGGCAGGGAGGGGGGTGTGGGTCAGTGAAAGGGGCGTGCCAAGTTGCTGGTCGGTGCTTGTACACCTCCCAGGTGGCAGCAGCCGTGTGTGGACATGCAACTTGCCACACTGGCTAGCTCCCGTTCACTCTCCCAAAGATGCCGGAGAA
>NW_022109768.1:7432830-7435660 GCF_000313985.2 Echinops telfairi | reverse complement strand
CGTCCACCCAGCAGCTCCTTGGAAGTTAGGCCTGACAATTAACCTCGGGAACACTAGGCCTGAACAGTCCAGAGAACACACTTCTGCTCCGACACACGTGGGGGCCTCACGAGTCAGAATTGCCTCCGTGGTAACAGAGTCTGCAGACTCGGCATCTGCAGGCACGAGTTTTTCTCCATTGTTCCATTTTCTGTCACCATCCCAAGGGCCCCTTCGATATGAAGGTGGTAGACACCTGCCAGGGAAAGCTAAAATGGATCTACTAAGTCGGAACTGGAGAAAGATGGGGCTTTTCTACACCTGTGAAGAGTGGGAGCCTCAGAACCCCACAGGGGCAGTTCTACCCTGTCCTATAGGGTCCCTGTGAGTGGACATTGTCTCAATGGCAGGAGGTTTTCTCTTTTTGTGAGCTGCACAGGGCTTTCTTAAAGAAATGGGAAATTCCCTTGCAGCTCACAGCAAGCTCAGTTTATTGCCCACAGTGCTTTCTGTTTTATTGAATTCCTGTCCTCCGTTCCCTTTCAGCATTCTGGAATAGTCTCTGCAGACTGACCTAACCCCCGAAGCAGCAGCAGCCCACACTTTGCCTAGTGTAGGATCTAAGTTGGGCTTATGACCTAGGAAATGTCTGGAGACTTGGAGAGGATGTTCAGAAAGCCACCAAGGTTTGCTAAATAATGGGGAAATTTGGCTGTGAGGAAAAGACAGGGAAGGAATTAGGAAGAAGTCGAGGAGAGGAACGTTGAGGGTATTTTGTGGCCTTCAACTAAGTATGTGTTACTCAGATGGGCCAGTCCTTTCTCCCGCTCCTTTGTAGAAGGCGCCTGGGTGGTGCTGTGGTTCAAACGCTCGGCTGCTGACCAAAGGTTGACAGTCGGAACCCACCCCTGCTTCACGAGAGATAACGATGGCCATCTGCTTCCATCACACCTGGGAAACCCTGTTGGAGCCGTTCTCTGTCCCACAAGGTCACTGCAAGCGGGGCTCGGCTTGACGCTAGTGGGCCCATTAGTAATATTTTTACAAAATGCCTTTGGATTATGGTGGCCTTGGATTAGGAGAGTCCTGGGAGATTCTTGGTTATTCAGGTTGACATACGTCAAGACTGGGAGTACTGGAGGTAGTGAACGACTTAGGTAATCGCTGTCCATTTCTCCGCCCTCGTTGGCAGGCAGGATTTAGTGACAAATTCTTGTCCGCTGTTCTAATTCCGTTATGCTTTATATCTGTGTGGGTAACACTGTCGGAGAGCTATTATGAAACTCAATTCTGGTTTCATTTCTTATTTGTCTCATTTTTTTATGTCTTTAGTCCAATAAGGTGTATTGTTATTTTATGTTTTGCTGATTTGTCATCTTCTTTGAGCTTTAAAAGAATCAGCGCTCCATTGCAGCTACAGTATGCATGCACACAGCGCTTGTACACAGCTGGGTGGTCCTGGGCCCTAGTGACCTCTGTCCTCTTTGTTATCCCTTGATCAGTTAATGGGACTCCCAGCAGCCAGCTTTCTACTCCTAAGTCTACGAAATCCTCCAGCTCCTCTCCAACCAGCCCAGGAAGTTACCGAGGATTAAAGGTATGACACAGATGTGTGACATGCGTGTGTGATTTTGCTGTCTTGACTTGCATAGATTATTTATTAACTTCATTTGCTCAAGAGTGAGCATGGGGCAGGGTAAAACAGAAAATTTAGAATCTGGACCATACTGATCTGTCTTTGGTTTCTGTGTTCTGTTTGGTGCTGTGGTGTTTAGGGTCAGGCCATGTAACTCTTGTTCCTGATGTGTTCCCAGCTATGCAATGGGATTGCACAGTTGTGGTTACAGTTACACGTGATGTGAAAATGTACAATAAACAAAAATGTTCTTACGATTTATAATCATGTATAATAGACACGAATGTTCTGATATTTTGTTCTTAGGAAAATGATTTGCAATACAAAGCCTTGCAAAACACTATAGCTCTTTTTACTATCTCATTTCAGAGTTACGATATTGAATGCTAACATAATATGATAGGAACTGTAGTGGTACATTGGTGAAAGCGCTCAGCTTCTAATGAAAAGATCACCAGTTTGAACCCCCTGCCAACCACACCAGGGGAGAGAGATGAAGCATCTGCTTCTTTGAAGAAACCTCATAGTTCTACACTGCTCTGTAGGGTCTCTCTGAATCCGAATTGACTTGAGAGCAATGGGTTGAGTATGGGTTTAACAGAATTAGACTTTGTTAAAGTGAACTGTTTGTGCAGTCGGCTGGGTTGTCTAAAGAAGCAAATCAATGGCGTTCGTGCATCTACAAGAGAGAACGTTATGTCAAGAAGCAGCTGTACATCAAGAAGGCGCCCGAAGCCCAGCCCAACTCAAGTGCATAGGCCTGATGCTAACCAGGGCCCTCTTCAGACTCATGTAGCTGCAGGCGGATGGTGCTGAAAAGTGAAGGGGGAAGCCAGGAGATCACAGGCCCGTGGGTGCAGAGGCACGTGGGTCCAAGGTTGGTAGAAACATGGGAAACGTGGAGGGGCACTGACAACTCTCTGGGTTGGGTGGCCCACATGGGGCCATCCCTGGAGGCAGACACAAAGCCCCTGTGAAATCTCAGCAAGGAGGAAGGCAGAGTGTCAGAGAGAGTGGGTGGGGGCGGAATTCCCAGTTTCTCCCTTATAAAAGGCCCCACCCCTAAGGAGGTCTCATCAGGCTGTGACTTGATTGGCAGGTTGGACTCCACCCCTCCACACAGGTCCATCAAGTCCACATGACCTCCACACAGGTCCATCAAGTCCACATGACCTCCACACAGGTCCATCAAGTCCACATGACCTCCACACAGGT
>NW_022109768.1:7424050-7432730 GCF_000313985.2 Echinops telfairi | reverse complement strand
CAGGTCCATCAAGTCCACATGACCTCCACACAGGTCCATCAAGTCCACATGACCTCCACACAGGTCCATCAAGTCCACATGACCTCCACACAGGTACATCAAGTCGACATGACCTCCACACAGGTCCATCAAGTCCACATGGCCTCCACACAGGTCCATCAAGTCCACATGGCCTCCACACAGGTACATCAAGTCCACTTGGCCTCCACACAGGTACATCAAGTCCACATGGCCTCCACACAGGTACATCAAGTCCACATGGAAAGCTAACAGCCACAACTAGTATCGTGTTTATATACACAAGTAGTGATTCAAACACTTTTTTGTTCATTTTTGGTGAAGAAAAACTTAGAGGTAAGTGTTAACTGTGATATCCTAAAAGTGTAAACAGAAACGACATGATCAGCAGGTGCTTAAGTGAACAACTTATCTAATAGAATGGTGAAGACGCTCACACTTGAAAACATGGACAAGTTTAATCTGATTTAGGTGCTGTTAAGTGCCATCGAGTTGGTTCTCTAGCGACCCTCTTTGACAACAGAGCGGCGCACTGCCTGGTTGCGTGCCCTCCGTACACGGACACAGGCAGCCCTGTGTCCATCCACATCGCCCAGGGGCTGCCTCCTTGTGGGCTGCCTCCCTCCTTGATCAGCATGGTGTCCTTTTCCAGGAACTTGTCTGTCCTGATAATTTGTCCAAAGTATGTGAGATGATGGCCTTTTATAGACCATTCTGGCTATCTTTCTTCCAAGACAGATTTGATAGATTCCAATAACTTAAATTATGGAATACAATTTGCATAATAAAATGTAGGAAATTATTGAAAGTCTCCTTTTTAGAGATGGTCATAATGTCTATATGGTAATATGCCCTTAGAATGCTAATATATAAACAGTACCATGTATATGTGTACAAATTCACTTTAATTTTTTGGCACATTTGGCTACTATTGGAACTGCCTCTATTAACAAATTATTCTCCAAAGTGATTTGCCTAAATACTTTATATTTAGGCATCTGAGTCACCTTCTTGACCTTGAAGGTGTTTAATATTGAGGAAACCGCATGGGGCCTTGCCTGGCCTCCTCCAGTTCACTAGGGGGAAGGATGATTCCTATGAACGTCTGTGTTTCTATCCCTCATCCTTATTGACCCTGCCCTGACACCAACTGTTCCTCCCATAACATTCTGCTTGCCTGCTGGGTCTGATAATCCACTGAAGGGCCACACCGAATTCAGACAATACTCATGATTGTGGAAATTTATTAAGAACATTTATAGATTACAAGTCAGGATCAGAAAACATAAGGATACAGCAGCACCTCGTCAGCCATTCTGCCACTCTCTGGTCCTCAACTCTCAGTCACACTTATTCTTTGACCTCTGCCCTGCTTGAACAAGTATCACAAAGCTCATTTAGGATGGGTAAATTCCAAAGGGCAGCACAGGTTGTGTAAGCCAGCCTCTTGCCTGAAAGCATGCAGCTTGATTCATACCATAGGCCAGGAAGGTTGCCACTCCGCTTTATGGTCTCAGCGCTGCAACTCTGCTCTGTCTCATGATCTAGGTATTGCGGCCCCTGATGCCTCTGTCTAATGCTTCTGCCACTTCAGTCAGGGATCTCATATGCTCTTCACTTGTGGCCCTTCTTTCTTGATGGTCTCACAGTTCTCACGTCAGCTTCTGAGGTGACTCACTCATACGGAGCAGAATAGCAAAATGGACCAAGCCCCGAGTAAGAGCACTCTGCCCCTTTCCATGCTCCTGTGTAGTCATTCGGTGGGAGTTAGAAAGACGATGGCTGGAAGAGCCATGCGGTCATTTCACTGCACCACAGATGTTTTCATGAGTAAAAAGGATAGCAGAGGAGATGGTGTTGAACCACTTCTCAGAGGGTTCTGTTTCCATTGGACGGTGAGGTTTGCTTTTCCTTCCTGGAGAATGTTGGATCTCCCAAAGGAAACTTTTCCTATTTGCTGCCAAGAGCAAAGGGAGAAATACGTCCCAGAAAAGGACAGGTTATCTGGTTCAGTGCCTGTCTGTTCGTGTGTATTGGCACAAGTTGGGCTGAAACGGGCAGAGATTCTTAACCCCCTGGCGGTCTAATTCTGTCCAGAATTCTGTACCCAAAGTGGTTCTTTGTTTTGTATAAAATTTGTTTTTTTATATTGTAGCCCTGTAATTCTTAAGAAATTACGCATTTTAATCTCTCTAGTAGACATTCCAAGTATGATAAAGTTTAAGCCCCCTGGCGGCCTAAATATGTCAGTAATTTTTTGCAGACTTCTCTGTAGTGTAATCCCGAGTGTGGCTGCGGGTTACCGCTTCTGACAGTTAAAATTTACCCCACGTCACACTCGGGATTACCTCCAAGGAGGTAACTCTCATCTACCTCTAATTGCTGGAGGCTAGCACTACTTGTCACAAGAACCAGACATGTTCTGAAGTGCTAAATTGGCTTAGGTCAGTTCAGAATAGGATTTCAATGGTATTCTTAATTGTCATCTCCCCAAAACCTGTCATGATAAGTGAAAAGAGTAATCCCTAGTTCTTGTCAGTGTTCCTTCGGCAAGTTGTTCTCCCCAGAACAGACGGAAGGTGCACTGTTACTGACCTGCGGAGCTTTCCAGGGAATTAGAGTGAAAATAGCTCAAGTCGATTCACCTCTTTCCCCAGTTTCAGTGCTTTAGTCACTGTGAAAGCAAAAGCACACCTGGCTCGCCATGCTGGTGATGTTGATGTAGGGCAAGCCCAACATAAGCTCCCAGGCAGGCCCGGGGTCCTTGATGCCACCCTAGAAGGACTGCGTGTGTGGCCTTCCGTGTGAGTGGTGAATACCTTAGTCCTTGCTCTGGGTCTTGACACGCTCTTTCTTTCTTGTTACCCACTGCTAATCTTCATTCCCATCTTTCTCCCTGGTCCATCTTTAGCTTCAAGGCCAAGACGCTCTCTTTCGGGTGTGGTCACTAGGGATAGTAGTGCTACTAGTTCGCATGGAAGTGGGCAGCTTCAGGACGGGGACCAAGGATTTCAAGGAAATAGGCATGCATTGTCCATGTCCACACCCACTTTTTAACATAAGATCACACTCACACAAGATCACTTGCATTTATGGAACAGAGATTCAAGGAACTTCAAAAACGTAATAAGTTTGCCTTTTTGCTGAGATATTACATGCATTGTCCTCACTGGGCAAGCTTTAACCTCACGATTAGAGTAACCCCAGTCATTAGCACAGTTCCCTGGCACATGGCTAAGTGTTCAAGGATGACTTATTGATGGGCAGATTGTGTGTTGATGAAGGGAAATGTTGATTACTGGTCAAGAATGGAGATGCCATTGTAAGCCCTCTGCTGCTGATCAATTCCAACTCATAGCAACCCTGTCTGACAGAGTACCAAGAACTTCCCCTAAAGGGTGTCCAAGGCCGTAAATCATTAGGAAGCAGACTGCCTCATCAGACGGCAGACAGCCGGTGGGTTCAAAGCCTTGGTTAGGAGCTGGTCGCTTTAACCACTGCTCCAGAAGTCCCCGTGGGTGCAACGTAGTGGTCTTTCACTGACACTCTCCTTCTTATCCACAAACCAGAGGCCGTGGGCTTGTAGACAGCAATGAGACTTCTCTTGGTTTGCTTCATTTTTTCTGATCTCTGAAATGAGGATGTTTGATGTATTGTTGTTTGTGTTTTTAATTGATAATCGGGTGAAGGTTTACAAAGCAGATGGTCAATTTTCCATTCAACCATTCACACACATTTTGTTTCAACCCATCAATTTCAGTTCCTTCAGGTACCACCACTCACCCCACTTCCCCCTTATGTTTTCTATTTCCATTTCTAACCCTCTGAACTCTGGCCTTGGTTGGTCTTAACTTTTTCTCTTTGGATTTTTAACGGTTGATTATTCTAACACAGGAGTAAGTACCCTAGAAATTAGGATGGTGAGTCTTAGTCTCACGTACCTTCAACATGTTATCCACAGAGACCAGTCCCTGAAAAAGGACATGATGCTTAGTAACGTGGGAGGTCAACGCAGAGAGGACAACTGTCCAGGAGGATTAACACAGTGGCTGCAACACAGCAACAGTTGTGAGGATGGCACAGGTCTGGGCAGTGTTTCGTTCTGTTGTGCAGAGGGCCGCTATGAGTGGGCCATATGGATTCACACAACAACAACATCATATGTGAGTTCTTTCAAGTCGCTAAAAAAAAAAGGAAAAAAGGAAACTCGACGTAGGGAGCCTATTTCTCTCCATTTTGTTCTAAAGCTGCTGTTACTCATGGAAGTTTGCATTGAACAGCAGCGGCTCACTGAGTCTCTGCCAACAGAATCAGCTTTTTGGCCGCCATGCCTTTCCAACCTTTCCCTCTTGCGTGGGTTGTGCCTTGTAGAAATTTCATCTTATTACAGTTCCCAGCAATTTGTGGCCTCTATTGTCCTCGTGATGGAAACCTGCCTCTGCGCGTGACTTATTATATGAACTCCCCTAATGTTGATGGCATTGTACTCAGCATCTGTTCACATTTGCATTGTTTTCGCTATTCAGTGACATTACAAATGCAGCATTACAGATCATTACAGTGTGTGAGCACTTTGCCCTGTTTTTACTACCCCTTTCATATGAGATGGCTTATTAAGATCAGTTCAGAGTGACTATCTGACAATGGAGAACTGCTTTTCATGGGCAGAGCCACTTTAAGCTATTTATTCTAGTTACATGTTCTAATAGCTTTGGGGACAGATCATCTTTCCCCGAAGAATCCGAGTTGGATAAAACAAGCAAACCACACCAGCAGAGCACGTGCAGGAGTCGACACTCAAGTGTCTCCATCCGGCAGGACTCAGCATTGAGTACAGAAACCAGCCCTGGGTGCTCTATAAGGAATTGAGCAAGGCACTGGAAGTGTAATGGTTAAGTGCTGGTTACCAGAGTTCACCCAGGGCCTTCTACCACCGACTTGGAGAAAGACCTAGTAATCTGCATATGTAGGGTCGCTGCTGTTTGCTGTGGAGTCAATTCTGATATACGGTGACCCTAGCGGACAAAGTAGAACTGTCTCGTGGGGTTTCCTATTTGGTTAGCGGCTGAGCGCTCCATCACGTCATAGGGAACAATTCTACTCTGTCACATGGGATCTTGAGTCAAAACTGACTCACAGGTACCAGATAAACAGAATTGCATTTGTTGTCACTTTGGTACCAATTTCTGGGAACTATTTAGGTGTTTTGTTGGAACATATCCGCTGCCAACAGAGGCACCCAGAGGAGGAAGCATGTTCATTTCTATGAGGCAGAGGTCAGACTTGCCTATTACTCCCTCCACCTCCACCCCCCAATCTTTCGTTATCCTATTGGAAGACAGAAAATGTGAATAGAGTGGTGTGTCATGTTGCATCTCTTGACTGCGGATGGTTAGTGGCATTTTTGGTTTTTGCTCATTGAAAAAGTTCTGAGAAAGGCAGAAACAATACCCCTCCCCACAATCAGCTTTGCTCTTGGCGTTTGGAAGACACCTCTGCTCCATTCCAATGCAGACAGTCGCACAAGGTCATGTCCTTTGAGGAGCTGGGCCACACCCAAGGGAGGAAGTTCTGCAAAAGCTTTCTTCGACTTGTGAACAATTTTGGCAAGATGAGGCATACAAAACCGTGTGGGGACCAAGTAATCCAGGTTATTTAAATCTAAAACTGAGACGTGCATCCGTTGTGCCTCGACAATAATGTGGGGGGCTCTTTTGGGGGTAATGATTTCTCTTTTATTCCCTCAAACATAAAATGTGAAAACCAGAAGCCCTCTTGGACCTTTTAGTTCGTCTTTGTTTTGTCGCTGGAGGGAGTGCGTCTGGGAGCTGTTAAGTGACTAGCCTTCGGGGTGTCCAACCCTTTATGATCTCTGTTCACAACCTCCTGGTCCTGACATTTCCCTGGTCACTAGTGGACCTGCTTCAGTGGTGCCAACAGAGGCACCAGAGGAGGAAGCGTGTAGTTGGTGCAGAAAACCTATTTTAGCAGAGCGACAGGTGCCGTGCGTAAAAGGAGGTTGAAATATTGGCGGAGCAGGAAAGAGGAAAGAAAGCCCAGGTGTGTGGGAGAAGTCCTGTGTTAGACACAAGGAGGTAGGAAGTTAAAGAATGCCTGCTCGTCACTCTTCCTGGTGTGGGAGGAACGTGCTAATAGACTGTTTTAAGTCAAGTGATGGACATTATGTGGACACTGCATAAAACTTCGATGAAATGGCAATGTGTACAGTGTTCACTGGATTCTTTTTTTTTTTTTAAACACATCAGCAATGGAGCTGAGTGGTGCAGTGTAGAGATTGGCAAGTTGGAAACAGCAATGGCCTGGGACCCAGCAAATGCCTGACTTGTATGGGGAGGAAACAGCATGGGGCCCACGTCTGACATCCTCTAACTAAACAGAGGAGGAGAATCCAACGCCAAGTCGCCCCAAAGGCAGAGGTCAGACATGCCTCTACCCCTTATCTTTCTTTGTCCTGTCGCCCCAAGGGCAGAGGTCACACATGCCTCTACCCCTTATCTTTCTTTATCCTATTCTGACACTGACTGTCCCTCTTTGGCATTCTTCTGGGTTCAATAATCTGTTATAGTGGCTGTAGAAAACTAATTGATCATACTCATGATTGTGGGACTTACTAGGAAAGCTAAGAGGTTAGAAGTCAGGTTCAAAAACATTAAGGATACAGTTCTTTTGTTTGCAGTAATGCATCTTCTCTCTGGTCCTTTGTCTCTCAGTCATGTAAACCCTTGGCCTGGTTGCTGCTCAGGCAAGTGTTACTAGGCCTGTAGCACTAATAAATACTCAAAGAGCCCCCTGCTCTGAAAGCTAGCTACCTGCCTGAAGGCACTCAGCTTTACACTTTCTGTTGGCCTGGAAGTCCACCTCTGTGTCTCATAGTCTTTGTATTTTGACCTCTGGTGCCTCTGCTGCTGCCACTTCACACAGGGATCTCAAATGCTCTCCACTGGCAGCTTTTAATTCTAATGGTCAAGGGATGCCCTCTTCCTGCTTCTGAAATGGCTCGCTTTATACCCAGTGGCATGGCAAACCTGACCAATATCTGAGCTGGAGCCCTCTGCTCCTCATCAAGAGGCCGTTGTACGAATAGAAGAAAGGAAGACGGCATGATTTGAAATCAGGAAAGGTGTGCATCCGAGCTGTATCCTCCCACTGTACTTATTCAGTCTGTGTGCTAAGCAAACAATCAGAGAAACTGGCTTATATGAAGGCGAATGTGGCATCAGGATTGGAGGACAGATGATTAACACCTGCAATATGCAGATGACACAACCTTGCTTGCTGAAAATGAAGAGGAATTGAAGCACTTGCTGATGAACAGCAGGGATTATAGCCTTCATTATGGATTACAAATCAATGTAAGGAAGACTAAAATTCTCACAGTTAGACCCACTGGTAACATGATGATAAATGGAGAAAAGGTTGAAGTTGTCAAGGATCTTCTCTTGCCTGGCTTCATAATCCGTGCTCATGGAAGCAGCAGTCAGGGGATCAAAATACAAGTTGCATTGGATAAATCTGCTTCACAAGAGCTCTTTAGGGTAATGACGAGCAAGGATGTTACTTTGAGGACTAAGGTACACCTGACCCAAAGCTGTGGCATTTCCAATTGCCTCATATGCATGTGAAGGTTGACATTGAATAAAGAAGACTGAAGAAAAATTGACGCATTTGAATTATGGTGCTGGAGAAGAATACTGAAAGTACCATGGACTGCCAAAAGGACAAATCGATCTCTCTTGGAAGGACAAGGCTTCATCTTACCTTTTGTCAGGAGAGACCAGTCCCAGGAGAAGGGCATTGTGTTTGCTAAAGTGGAGGGGCGGCAAAAAAGAGGAAGGCCCTTGATGAGATGGATTGACACAGTGGATTGACACATCAATGGACTCAAGCATAGGAGCCATTGTGAGGATGGTCCAGGATGGGACAGTGTTTCAGTATAAGACCTGCAAAATATTCCATCCCAGCAAACATCACACATTTCACCAAAGAGAAGCCGTTTCAGCCATCACATTCCAAACACAACTCAATGACATATGCTCGATTCCAAACTCTGGACAACCCTATAGGACAGCTCAGAACTGTCCCTGTGGGTCTCTGAGACTGTAACTCTTTACAGGAGTAGAAAGTCCCATCTTTCCCCTGCAGACTCTCTGGTGTTTCTGAACTGCTGACCCTGTGGTTCGCAGCCCCACATCGCTATGCCATCGGGACTCCTTAGTCATCAGATTCTCTTAACCGTCACTGCTTCTGAGTCCAGACTGACTCCGAGCGACCCTATTGGCAGGATAGAATTGGCCCCGTAGGTTTCTGAGACGGTAACTCTTTATGGGAGTAGAAAGCCCCATCTGTCTTCTAGTCTTCACATTCAGGATGAGTTAATTAAATGTTTGATTAAATAAAGCAGGCTTATTTCTATTTATTTATTTATTTTTAATCGTTTTATTAGGAGCTCATACTCTTATCACAATCCACACATACATCAAGTGTGCAAAGCACATCTGTACTTTTTTTTAAAATTTATTTTATTTTATTTTTTTAACCTTTTTTATTTTATTTATTTATTTTTTAAACATTTTATTAGGGGCTCATACAACTGTTATCCCAATCCATACACACATCAATTGTGTAAAGCGCATGTGTACAT
>NW_022109768.1:7416486-7422223 GCF_000313985.2 Echinops telfairi | reverse complement strand
GTGAGCATCATAGAATGCCAATTTAATAGAAGAAAGTATTCTTGCATTGAGGGAGTACTTGAGTGGAGGCCCAATGTCTTTCTGCACCTTAATACTAAACCTATAAATATAGACACATAGATCTATTTCCCCATCCTCACATATAAATATATATGCATATGTGCATGTCTTTATCTGGACCTCTATAAATGCAGGCTTATTTTTAAGTTGATCATTTTGTATGGTTCTCAAATGATGTTATAAATATCCAAATGGGCCCGGGCAGAAAAACAAGGTTCCTCATCCCTGCTATATAGGGTTTCCAAGGCTGTAAACCTTTGAGGTCCCGGAAATGGTCTCCTCTTTTTCCTGAGGGACAGCTGGTGGGTTTGAACCTTGGATCTTCCAGTGAGCAATCTAATCCTTGTCTGGGAGTGTCACCAGAGTCATTGAAAGCTAGGGTCACTCAGGTGCACTCTGTTGGGGCCCGTCCTTGGAGCTAACCCCTAGGTTCTGGCTTCTGCACGCATGTGGGAAGTCTAGCTGCTTGGGAGGGCAAGGCCATTTGTGGTAGCTACCACCTAGGGAGGAGGCATTTCCTCAGGCCTCGTCCCCTCAGTGATGCCCACTTGTACAGGGCCTGTGTTACCAGGGCACATAGCTCCTCAGACTCTTGGTTGTTTCTCTCTTGACCTCCATTCATATTTTTTACCATTTTGGGGGAATCTGACAATCTGCCCTCATTACTCTAAGGAGAACCAAGACAAGAGTCTTTGGCCATTGGGCCGAGTATTAAAATGGAAACAGTGCCCCCTGGTGTACATTTATATAGCGTGGACGCATCAAAGAAGAAAGAAGCCGACCGTTCACTAGGTACCCAGCTGCCTCCTTTTGGGAAAAGACACACCACAAGGTGGTGTGGTGGTAAAACCATGGATTCTGAAGCCTGAGTCTGGGCTTGGCTCTGGCTCAGCCATTGACTAGCGGTGTAGGCTTGGGCAAGTTGCTTTGCTGTTGAAGGTCAAACAACAATAGAACCCGCTGTAATAGGACTGATTGTAAAAAGTTGAGAAGACTGATTGATTAAATATAGGGAAAACCCAAAAAGCTAAACCACAGCCTTCAAGTTAATGCTGATTCATAGCAACTCCATGTAGGGTGTCTGAGGCCGTGAGCCCTTGCTGGAGCAGCCAGCCTTGTCAATCTCCCTCGGAGGGACTGATGGCCTTGACCTGGGCTGCACTGGTCACAGCCCGATGCCTAACCCAGAGGGCCACCAGGACGAAATACGGGAAAGCACACAGAACAGCGTGCGCAGTGCTGAGGTGCTGTTCTTTCTCAGTGTAGACCTCGGAGTTCCCAATCATGAGTTTATTGGAAGGAAATTTCACGTACCCCCTCCCCCAAATAATGATCATGAGATTGGGTACCAGAAAGGAAGAGAATGTGAGAGAACTCCACTACAGCCTCTGCTCTACTCTCCCGCTGAATTGTCCTCCCCGCTCTCTCCTTCTTCTCTGCTTTGTCTTCTCCACAAATCCCAGTCTGTCCATGATCTATAACTAACTCCTAGTAACTCATTCCCCGAACGTTTAGAAGTTTGAGACAAGAACAAGACGTATTCTCTCCTATCACGCAGGATTCAGAAGCAGTTTAGTGTGGGGGGTTCTGGCTCAAGGTCTCTCTTGTCATCTGAAGACTTCCCAGCATGACGGACCCACTTCTAAGGGGGCCCACCTGTCGTTTCCTTGTGGACCTCTCCGTGCACAGGAGCCCGCTGAACAAGGCCCCTGGCTTTCCCTCCGAGCAAAGGCTCTGACAGAGCGCCGCCCACAGGGGCCAGTCTCCTTTTTATGACCTAGCCTCAGAAGTCTGCACCCACGCTCTCCTCGGTGCCTTAAAAGCCGTACACGGTGTCCCAGGCCGAGGATGGTGTGATGACCAGGAGAGGAGGGGCACCGGGCACCATTTTGGAGGCTAGCTGCCACACCAGCCTTCTCTTGGCTTTCCCCTCTCCATGGTCCACCCACGGTCTCTTCCCGAGGCAGCTTCCACTCCCTCAGTCACTGCCTGGACACCTTCCATTTCCAGGGTCTCCAAAGGCTCTCCCTGTGCCCTGCTGTAACTTGATGTCTTGGTTCTCCTTTTGATCCGTTTGTTTTCCTGGGTTGTCCGATACTCCCTCTCTTTCTCTCTCCCTCTCTCTCTCTCTCTCTGTCTCTCTCTTGTCTTCCACTCTCCTTCACTTTCCAGAACCCACCACCACTAACGTGGTTGGCTTCTCCTAACCTCCATCTTCCTGGTCCCTCCTTTTTCTCATGGAATTCAACCCTTGACCTCCTGTTTCCTCCACCCAGGTTCCTCAGAGTCTCTTCCATCTAGCTGAGAACTCGCCTTACAGGAATATTTAGCATGCTTACATCAAGTCTGTGCTTTGGGACAGACAGGCAATAAAGAGTACTAAATATGTCGTCAGCTGCCAGATGGCTGACGAAGGCATTTCCCTGAACTTTAATTCATCATCTCTGTCCCACTTGAAGACGTTCCAGGCGGCGGCAGGCCTCAGTGCCAGGAGCGCATCTGTGGACACCGAGGGATGAAACGCCGCATGTTTTGATGTGGAAGCCTGGGCCCAGAGCTTGTCTGCCCTGAGAATTCCTGTTGTGGAAGCAAAACGTACATTTGGAACATTACCCAACATCTTGAGATTATAAACTGTCTGATGTGCTGATATTTTATCTGATGATGTCTCCCGGGTCTGCTGGTGGTGAAAGATTTTCCAGATTTGTGAAGTGTGATAAAAGAGCTGGTAGTATCTCATGCTGATTGGCAGAGCTAAAATGAGACTCTTTGACCTTCTGAACCTGGAAACTTCTTTTTGAAGCTGTGAAATGTAAATGCACAGTAGCTGCTGACCTTGGACGTGTTTGCATGTCTCTGGAGCTTTGATTTCCCTGTGGAATTTAAACACGTTAATATCTTCAGCGCCGCCAAGAGAGGCTGACCACTTGTATGCAATTTCCATCACCTCCACAAATGTTGGTAGTGACTTCCTCCCTGCATGTTACTGACTTATAGGAGAGAAACCAAAGTGAGAGAGAGAGAGAGAGAGAGACTGAGAGACTGAGCAGTTTTGAAGACTTTGGTGTCCAAACAGACCAAAGTAAATCTCAGACTCTGTCTGAGGACAGGGATTCTCACATTCTAGTTGCTCAGTCAGGAGAGGCTTCCATTGGGTCAGTGGCGTAAATGGACTGAAGCCCATTTTTGTGGGGGTGGGGGAAAGGTTTGCCATCGATCAATGGGTAAAGAGGATCAAATTTTTAACTTAGAATCAACTGCAAGAGCTCTATTGGGATATAGAAAATGTGTGCCAATCATATATGTCCCTTAAATGAAAGTAGGTCATTGGAACTTCTTTTGAGTAGTGCACTAAAGGCATATTTGAATGATTTAAGGCTGGTAAATTAGTAAATGAACATAAATTAATATCTAAAAATATTGCAAAACACCATATTTAATAAGCAAGAGCTGATGCAAGTTTATTTAATGCAAATTTCTGAATCAGAGCTCCAAAGAATGCCAGTAAGGGGCCTGAAAACCAAGACAACAAGAAAGAAAGTTTGTTGGTGTTGGCCTCTGTAATTTTTCCAACTGAAATCCACTCTAAGGTTAAGAAAATGCGTATGTTACCAACCCATAAATCCTGATTCAGAGTCATTGTTCCTGTACTCATTATAAGGTATTTTAGAGAAAATCACCAAAATCTAACATAAATGTGATAAAGCTTTCTGTTTTAAGTTTATTCCTAATTTAGTGTTTGTACTAATTTACACTGGTTTTCCTTCTGGAATTGATGTGTCTGAGGTTTAAAAAATCACAAAACGACAATGGGAGAAAATCTGTTTACAGATAATAACTAGTTTTTAAAAAAAATCTTCAGTATACTTCCAAAGTCACTTAAAAAACAAAAGTTGTTAAACTCTTTTATGTTGCAATTGTTTATCAATTTGTGTACTATTTGACTAAAATGGTGAGTATGTGCGTTTACAATAATGCAATCTGGAGCCGCATTCTGGGTGTGTGCCTGGTGTGTGTTTGTATCTGTGAGCAGGGATGATGGAAATCTCTGTATTTGACTGAGTTGCCCTGCAGGACTTCTAGCTCAAAGTTTTAGAGGGAGCTCATTGTAAGAATCCTAAAATCCTGCATGGGTTTTAGAGTCAGGCCTGGGTTCAGTTCCTGACCACATAATTGATATGCCATTGGGCAAGCTACTTAACCTTTCTGAGCTTTAATTTTTAAAATGTAAATGGGCATATAAATAATGTAACTCAAATGATAGAAGGAACTAATTTTTTCGGGACTTGACTCAAGGTAGGGATTGCATAAATAGTGACTTCCTTGTTTCCTTTTCTTAAAAAGACAAGAATGATGATTTGCAATCAGTGAGTGACATGGAGAACTTCAAAAAATGAAAGTAGTTAATTCGAGTCACTTTAGAAACTTCCTCAACAGGAGTTCTCAGCTTGACTGCACATGATACCATTACTAGACTTTTTTTTTTATTAGACTTTTTAAAAATGCAATGCAAATAATACTGCTAGCGGTTCTTTCATTGATTTGGGGTGTGTCCTGGCCATAGAATTTTAATTTTTTTCTAAGATGACTTTAAGGTTATGCTAGGCAAGCCTAGAGAACTACCGTTTTACAGAAGCATCTACAAAGGGGTACCCCCCAAAAAATTGGGGGGGAAAGCCCCACTGGGCAGAGCTTTTATAGTAAACACTTTTTCCTGCTAGGCAAGCATTGAAAAAGTGAATTAGTGCACTCAGTGGCATCGCCTGGGAAGTTTCTCTTGTCCCAGTGAATTTTCTCATGAAAGCATTTATGCTCAAGCCTCATTTTTTTGTAATGGCCAATTTAAGAGAACAGTGTGTGGCTGTGAAATCTGTTTCCTGCTCCGGGGAAAATGCCGCAGAAACTGTTGTGATGTTGGACACAGCTTACAAGACAGCGCTGTGGGAAGAACTCAAGTGAAGGAGTGATTTTTTTCATTTCAAAAAAGGTGAAATGTCAATTGATGACAAACTTCATTCTGGACATCCGTCAACTTTCCAAACAGACAAAAATGTCAACTTGTTGTGCATTTGGAGTTTGTTCTACCAGGTCAGACTATTAATCCACCTATTTAGAGGTTCTAAAAAGTTTGTGTAACAGTGTGTGACCAAAAAGCCCTGATTTGTGGCAGATGGGAAGCTGGTTTTGCCACCATGACAATGCACCCGATCACAGAGCCATCTCAGTGTGCCAGTTTTGGGCAAAAAAGAGTATGCCTCTCTTACACCACCCACTTTACTCACCTGGCCTTGCTTTGTGCAACTTCTTTTTGTTTCCAAGAATGAAAAGGGACATGAAAGACAGCAATTTAACTAAGTTGAGGAAGTGAAGGAAAAAAAATGAAGGTGGTGCTATCATCCATCCAAACAGATGAGTTCGAAAAATGTTCCCAAGAATGGAAATGCAGATTTGGCAAATGTGTTAAGTGTCATGGAGCGTACTTTGAAGGTGATGAGGTAACCCCTTCATATATACCTGTAGGGTTATTCTGTCCTAGAGATCAAAAGTATGAGAATTTTGGTGAGGAAAAATCTTTTCTAAGAAAATTCTGGTAGACCAGAGATTTTCCCAGTAACTAAATTTGGCCTATCACCCGTTTTTCCTAAATAAAGCTTTATTGGAACATACCATGACCATT
>NW_022109768.1:7412388-7413674 GCF_000313985.2 Echinops telfairi | reverse complement strand
CTTATATTTAGCAGTAGCCCCTTGAGATTTGCAAAGGATATGATCTTGGTGGATGCCCCTCTTTCCTTCCACCCCTGAGCCCTTGGTTTTATTACCTGGAGGTCAAGTGAACTCAGTTGCCAGCTGAGTGCTTCAAGAGCACAGGCACGCCTTAGCAAAACGGCTCCCTCTCAAGGAGCGAGCTCCAAAGGCGGTCATAGCACCCAGACCTTCAAAGCTGCATCCTGGAATGTAGAGGTTTTGCTGAAAGTTGTTAGGTAAATCCACATGCCTCCTCACAAGATTGTCAACTTCTACATGGTAATAACGTGTCACTTTATCTTTGTAGGAGCCCTCGTGGCGTAGTGGCTATGTGTTGGGCTGCTAGCTGCGAGATCAGTGGTTCGAAACCACTGGCCACTCTGTAGGAGAAAGACAGGGCTTTCTACTCCCCTAAAGAGTTACCCTCTAGAAACCCGCAGGTGCAGTTCTACCCTCCATTACGCATTTGTCTGATAATTGGTATGAATTGATTTGGTTCTCTCTGTTCCTTGACTGACACATTTCAGTCTAGGAAGAGTCGGTTGGGAAGATGCTGAACAACTACTTAACTAACTGACTAAAGAGCTAACTCGGATGATGCCAGGGGGACCGGTCCCTCCAGATAGGCTTGCTAAAGGAGAGTCAGCAAACAGGAGGCAGCCCCTCAACGAGATGGATGCACACAGTGCCTGCAACAGTGGGCTCGCATGCCCGCAGCTGTGAGGGTGGTGCGGGCCGGCCAGTGTTCCATTCTGCTGGGAGTCAGAACTGACTCAGCGGCACTTCGCCATAGCAGTGAGCTAGTGTCCAGACGCAATGAGTGCACTCGAATGAGCTCATTTTAATTCTCTGGCAAATCATGAGCCACCTGACTATAGAAAAGGAAACAGACAGTCCCATGGGATCTTGGACATGGGGTGGGGGGTGGGAGGTGGGAGGGGCATGGCCTGCATGCCATGTTAAAAAGGTTGGGGGTAATTATATTTTTTAATCATTTTATTGGGGGCTTTTACAGCTCTTAAAGCAATCCATACATCCATCCATTGTGTCAAGCACATCTGTACATATGTTGCCATCATCATTCTCAAAACATTTTCTTTCTATTTGAGCCCTTGATATCAGCTCCTCATTTTTTTTTCCCTCCCTCTCCCACCTACCCCCTTCCCTCACGAACCCTTGGTAATTTATAATGTTTTGTTTTATGTCTTACACTGACTGCTGTCTCCCTTCACCCACTTTTCTGTTGCCCCCTCCCTGTCAGGGGT
>NW_022109768.1:7409674-7411750 GCF_000313985.2 Echinops telfairi | reverse complement strand
TTACTCACTGCTCCCCCCAGGGTAGTTAAAAAGTTACACACTACAGGCCACAATGCAGGATAAAGTGTTGGTATCTGCTTCTGCGGCCAACCTACCCCCTCACATTGTTCCAGCGCCCCCAGTGGGCAATATTGCCCACTTTGGGAAACACTGGTTTAAACGTTCTCCATGGACTCTTGATGATTTGAAGGCAGCAGAAAAACCACTAAATTTTGACAAGATTCCTACTATTAGTTTTTTTTTAACCTTTTATTAATAGGAAACAAATCAGTGAACTCCTGGGAGCCAGAATATCCATCCAGAAAGCGAACCATATATACACTTACTTACCTATGCACCCAACTGCATGCCAGGAGCAGTGAAGGGGGTGAAAAGCCTACAAGACCAGAAGTGAGTGTGCTGTACATGCTGACCTGGTGCAGCCTGACTCTGCTTTTCCATGGCTGGTTCCCTCCGCAGAGTTGCCAACTGCTGGTTCTGCTGGCCACACAAGAGTGCTGTCTTAGGGTTCTCCAGGGAAGCAGAACCAGTTAAGATATACATGATGGGCTTTAGTGAGTGCTTGGGGAGGTGCCAATACCTTTTAATTCCGTTATTCAGTGGATTTTTAAAACCACTGTGTGTGTATCTTTGTATGTGTGTTTACACACACACACACACACACACACACGGGAGCTTCAAAAAGTTCATTGAGAAAATGGGGTTAAAAAATAATGACATTACTAAACCCTAGCTCCAACTTAAGAAAACTTAGTTGTTATATCATGACCCTGCTTGATACTTGCCCTCAGGAAGGGAGCACAGAAGATTGGGTGCTGTATCGAAATGTGGAGAAGAAATTAGATGGTGCCCCCCGGCTATCAGATAAAATAGCATCTGGGGTCTTAAAGGCTTGTCTCCAAACAAGCAGCCATCTAAGCCAGATGTCAGCTAAACCCACATGGAAGGGGCACACCAACAGCAGTCACCAAAGGATTGCAAACCGTGTAATCTGAAGTTGAAGGAGGGATTGGTATTAGAGCCTAAATTGTGAGGTTCCTGTTTGCAGAAGGCTGTGAATGACAGGGGGAGCCCAGGATACATTTGTGGGAACTGCATAAGAAATAAGCCCCAGGTTATTTCCCTCCATCGATACTAGAGGGATGGGGGGAAAGTGGTTACTGAACAGAGGGCATTGGAGAGATGGCTACAGAAGATCAAAGGGATAAAGCTGAGTTGAATGGTTAAAACCCTGTCAGTCCATTGCCCCTTCTGATGCACATTGGACCTGCTCTGGTTTTCAACTTTTTCTATATTTTTGCTTGTGTTTTATTTGTTCATGTTGGGCGTATCTCAGTTGTGATAACCCTCTTGAATTTGTGTTACATGTTTTCCTGTTTTTAGGGATATGAAACCCAGGATTGATGAACCTATAGGGACAGCAAGTAGTATAAGAGTTTCAGGGGGTGTACAGACGTGGTGAGGATCGGGGAGTAAAAGGGAGCTGATGTCAAAGAGTCTAGGACGGAAAAGAATGTTTGGAAGCTGATTGTGGTAGCAGTTGTACAATACTGCTTGATGTGTTGGAATATGGAATGATATGATATATGTATTAACTCCCAATGTAAAAAATAAATTAAAAAGTTGAAAAATTAAAAAAAGAAACTATTTAAAAGATGATGGTATTTTTGGGTCTGTACATATTTATGCATACATATGTAGAGAGAATCTGTCTCTTTGCTTATATATTATGTGGGTACATGTCAAGAGGATGATTTTATGAAGATTATAGAGCAACAGTTCTCAACCTGTGGGTCACAACCCTGCCCAATTCATAACAGTAGCAAAATTACAGTTATGAATTGACAAAAAAATAATTTTATGATTGGGGGAGTCACCACAACATGAGGAACTGTATTAAAGGGTCATGACATTAGGAAGGTTGAGAACCACCGTTGGAGAGCCTGAAAAATCCAAATCCATAGGTTAGAAAACAGGCTAGAAACTCTGGCTGTCTGGTGTCTAAAATGGTAGATTGGGTGTTGGGAGAGAGAGAGGAATTCTGGAATAGTGTTTATTTGTATCTGAAAGCAGAAT
>NW_022109768.1:7406641-7409077 GCF_000313985.2 Echinops telfairi | reverse complement strand
CAGTAATCCCCGGGGGATTAAGACCAAATTAAACCTGAACCTATGGAATCACAAACTTTGTATAACTAACATAAATGTTTCAATTCACCTAAGGACTACAAGTATTTCTGTGTGAGATTGGGAACTTAGGCTTGGCCGAGTTGCACTTCCCCCCTTCGCTTCATCTTCCTTGTAGTGAACACCCTGCATTGTGTCAGAGGGATTCTGCTGGTTTAGAGTCCATAAAGAAGAGCGCTGAGCCAGGGTGTGGACCCAAAGTGGGGCGTGGAAGTGATGCTATCCTGAGTTAGGAGGCTCAGCCACTGGGGCAGATGGGACTCGTCAAAGACTCCGTCATACGTTCAGCTTCAGCGATGGCATCGGGGTCCCCGTGACAGAGACCCACCTTCAGGACTAGGATCTGCCTGCTGTTCTAGGTGTTGCCTTGCCCTGGCCAAGTGAGCCTAGTTTTGTCATGAATTAGACACCATGTTCCTCTCTGTTGTCACAAACGTCGCTTCTGCTTCATTTCATTGAGTCCAAAGCAGCACGGTGATGACTTTTTTGAGGTATTTGATATGAATGGGCTGGGACCCAGGTGGTGGACCTGTTGGGTCAGCAATTCAAACCACCAGCGTTCCGTGGGAGGAAGACCGGGCTTTCTCCTCCAGTGAAGAGTCACCGTCTCAGAAACTCACAGGGGCAGTTCTAGCCTGTCCTGTGGGGTCACTCTGAGTTGGCATTGACTCAGTTACAGTGAGTTTGGTTCTTGTTTTGTTGGGAATCTGAATGGAACATAGTGTCTCTAAGGAAGAAAGGAATTCCCGTGAGGTACGATGAGAAGGGGAACATGCCTTCTGTTTCTGCATCATCATACACATCTGGTATATGGTAAGGATTACTAGCTAAAGATTTGTGAATGTATCCTGACAAATAATGGTCACTTTCCTCCTTCAGCAGATTTCTGCACACAGCGGATCTTCTTCTAATGTCAACGGTGGACCTGAACTTGATCGTTGCATGAGTCCCGAAGGTAGTCTTCAATCTGGTGATTTCTTTTAGGAAGGAAATTATCCATGTGACTCTGGTAGCCACCCAAACCTACATGCATTAATCTATCATCTTCCTAAGCAGAGATGTGTGCCTAACCTGTTAACCTATTGGGTTTGTCGGGGATGGTCACTTCTAGGATGTACTCATATAAAATCTAATTGTCATTAATTATACTCTCATTATTTCAAATTTCAGACTTGGGCTTTGTATCAGTCAGGATTCTTCAGAGAAACAGGAAAAATAGGAGATGTATAAGGGAGCTTTACGAAGTTCATGAACAAAAAAATCATTAGCCCTTTGATTTCCTTTTGCTAAAAACTTTTCAATGCTTCCTCATAAGTGTGTAGAACAAAAGCAAAACAAAACTCCATTTTTTCTCTGTAAGACTTTCAACTAATTGAGTGAGGCTCACCCACACCATGCAGAGTAATCTGCTTTATTGAAAGTTCACTGTTACTAATAGCATCTACGTATCTTCAAAGCAGCATCTGCCCAAACACTTGATCAAACACCATGCCCTAACCATGGCAACACAAAATTTTCCATCACAGGCTTCCTTTTTTCTGTTTAGTGTCAATCTCATATTCTCAAGATAGAGTTTTTCTTTGAAGTAGAGAACAAAGATGTATTTCCTAGGTGCCTGCTTTGGGGATACCGTGTGAAAAGTCCTCAGTCTTGATCACCTCTTTTTGAGAAGGTTCTGAGACAGAAATGAACCAATTATCTAAATCCAATGGTGTTTTCTATACTCGAAAATCTTGGGAAGAAAATCATCTCCTTAAGATTAAAATTCCCACTACCACCCTTCCCCTAACAGACTCTCTTCTGCCCAAATCTGATCCGTCATTTCAGTAATGTTTCAGCTCTTTGGTGGGTTTGTTGATAGAGCGCATTTGTTGATAGAGTTTGGTGATAAAGATTGGTAATTTTTCTATTCAGATCATTTTTTTCCCTTTAAGCATTTTATTGACATACAACTCGTGTTGGAGGTTTTCCTTTGTTTCACTGTAACTTTAGAAAAAAATCAGGGACTTCGGAATCAAGGTAAAATGTTGATGTCGTCATTCGATTTTGCATTTGTTCTTTTTGCAGGTGTGAACGGAAACAGGTGCTCCGAATCCTCCACTCTTCTAGAGAAGTACAGAATCGGGAAGGTCATCGGTGATGGCAATTTTGCCGTGGTCAAAGAGTGCATGGACAGGTAAGCGGACAGGGAAGCACACTGGTTGTTTCCTCACACACATACTTCTCCTTCGCAGTCTGCTCCTAATCGACAAGAGGACCCAGAGATTGAGAATGTATCTCATCTCTAGGACTAGAAACGAATTCTGTATATGTCAATTCAAGAGCATCTGTCCTTGAGACCAGAAGTTTTACTTATCCACAAGACATTGACAGAGGAAA
>NW_022109768.1:7392302-7406028 GCF_000313985.2 Echinops telfairi | reverse complement strand
TCTTATTCTAAGCCTCTTTATTTAACTCTGGTGCAGGGATGCCACCCAAGTAACAAATAAAACATTTAAAATATTATTTCTAAAGAGTTTCCAGCCATCTGAGACAGTTTGGTTTACAATTTTAAGGGAAGAGCTATTTAAGCAAAAGGAATTTTCCTTAAAAAAAAAAAAAAGGAATTTTCCTAAGCCAGGCCTCCTCATCAGTGTGCACTGTGACGAGGTGGGCTGTTAGAAGGAACTGTACTTGGAAGACTGGTGTATTCTCCTCAGGGGGCTGCGGTGTAAGAGTTATTCTTTCTCATGTTCAGATGAACTCATGTTAAAGACCACTGCATTAGAGCAAATGACTTCAAGGTGTCACGTGTGGATGTTCACAGATTTGGACATGGTAGCACCAGACCCCAGGTGGTTTTTTGACTGAGAAATAGGTCATGGAAGTCATGAGACATTGTGGTCTTGACTAATGTGACCAATGTAAATACACATTGATTGAAAATTTTAGGATATTTTTATCCATTTTCTTAATTTTATCCTGCACCTCAGTGAGCTATTTTGAGGTCTGAGTATGGAAAAACTGTTTGATGTTTAGCTCTGATACAAAGGAATTTCAACACTTCATGAATTACTTCATAATATCACAATGACTAGTATTTGAAAGAGGAGCCTGGTGGTATAGTGGGATACTTGGTGGGCACCTAAGGCAAGAGGCCAGCAGTGTGAACCATCAGCCACTCCAAGCTGAGGCTTTCTGCTCCCGTAAAGAGTTGCAGTCTTGGACACCCACAGGGGCAGTTCTATCCCGTCCACTAAGGTAGTTGTGAATCGGCACCGAGAGTGGCAGTGAGAGTTTTCCATATTTATAAAAGGAAATGTAAGTAGCATTCAGGGTGGCTTGGTTTTGTTTTCTCTGCCCTGCGTACCTTCCTCCCATCACCATCAGTATTGACTCTGAGACATTGTGGAAGAAGCCAAGTCTTCATCCCCAGAGTCTGTGCTGCAGAGAAAACCGGAAAAGACGAGACCTTTCTGAGAGGTTCCCTGGTGGTACAGCGGTTAAGCAAGCTCTTGGCGACTGATGGAAAAGTCGGCGGTGAACCCACAGTGGCTCTGCGGGCAAAGGGAGGGCAGTCAGCTTCTGCAAAGACTCAGCCTTGGAAGCCTGCGGTGCAGTTCTGCCCCGCTCTGTGGGTGCATCAGTGTAGAATCTGCCCGTCAGGAGAGTGGGAATCTACTCAGTGGTAGTGAGCGGCAGCATCTTTACATCTTTCAGTGGCCTCTCTCTGGTTATTCGGCAGGTGCACTGGACAGGAGTTTGCCCTGAAGATCATCGACAAAGCCAAGTGTTGTGGCAAGGTACAGTGTGCATAACGCTTTGTAAAGAAACGGAAGCCTCGTGCTGAAGGGCTTGCTGTGGTGAAGGAATTTACACAGGAGAGAGTCACTGATGATGGCAGAGAAAAACACGGAAAAGTCTGTCTGTCATTTGGTTTTTTGCAGTGGTTTTCTGAGGCTGCTATGAAAACTTACCCCAAATTGGGTGGCCTGATAGACTAGCGATCTATCTCCGCAGTTCTGGACCTGAAACTTAAAACCTAGCACAGGTTTCTCTAAAGGATCAACTGGTGCCTCCTCTGTTGGCACCCCTGGGCCTGTGGCAGTATCACTTTAGCTCCGCTCTGACTCACTGCTGCCTCCTTCCTGTGTGTCTGTCCCTTTCCTTCTGTGTGAAGCCTCCTTTCTATTGCAGCAGGACATCTGTGGTGGCATTTGGGTCCCCCTGGGTCAACCAGGGTAATCTAACCTCAGAATCATTCATAGAATTACATCTGCAGAGATTTTTATTTTTCCCAAGCAAGGTGACACGCGTACATTCTAGGAATTAGGACTTGATATCATTGGTTGGCCATCATTCAGCCGACTACATGTATCTTCGCAGAAGTCCTATCTAGCGATTTGGGCGTTTTAACTCTCTGACTGTCATTATCCTCAGCAATTCTCACTAAGCCATCGGGGTGCCAGCTGTAGAGTCACCCTTGGCCAAGTGCATGAGGTGCTTACCATTCACACATTGATGCCCGCTGGGCATTTGTGATAATGCTAGTTGCTAGGTCGAGGGGTGGACAAAGCTTAAAGAACTCACAATTCCAGGGTCAGCTAAGGGTCAGCTCACTAACAATTAAAAGCCAGTAGGAAGAGAGCAGCCACTGGATCTGAGAGCAAGGGCAGGGCAGGGGTGGGGAAGGAGGGGTTGAGAACATTTGGGGGCACCTGGGCCAGTGCTGGGTGAAGAGGAGAGACTACTTAGATGAGATGAGGTATAGGTACAATCTTAAGTAATAAATAGGAGTTTGCCAAGAAGTAGGTTAAAAAGTTCCAGAGAAATGAGTGCATGGATTCAAAAGCTTTTGAGCAGGTGGACTGGGCAGGCTTGGTGACTGAGGGGATGAGGAAGGAGCGCGGAACTGGGCGGGGGATTCCCATCTCATTGAAACCCTGGAGGACCGAGTAGACCTGCCGGTTAAATCTGTCTCCCTTGGAGCGGCTGGTGGGTTTGAATGTTCAGCCTTGTGTTTCCTGTAACCCTGGTGCCTATGAGTCAGTCCGAATGGACTTGATGGGGAGAGTTTGTGGTTTTGTAGCCCGGTTTATTCCGTGAGTGACCGAGGCACAGAGGACAGCTTGGTGGAGGAAAAAATGGTGAGTTTGCTTTAGGAGAGATGTTCCTTTCCCTAATCAGTTTCTCATCCCACCCACCCCCATCCTAGATGTCAAAGTCAGCATGGCTAAAGAAAAGGCAGAATCCTTCGCCAAGTTAGCAATTTTCTTTGTCACTTTCTCTCCCACTGAACAATGGGGACACCACCATGGAATGATTCATATGCAAAGTATTTGGACTTCAACTAAAAAGTGATAGGTGATTGAATAAGGGGAGCTCCTCATGCTTCAGAATGAGAGTGATATTCGCATTGTGTTTTGAGATTTTCCTTTCCTGCAAAATGCCATGGAGAGAGCATTTGTGCGGATTGGAAAGCAGGGTGTGGGGACGGTGATGTGCTCTGAGAGCTGCTGTGTGTTTCGCCTCGCTTCTCGTGCAGGCAGCTTGAGGAGGGATCGCTCCTTCACGGGCAGTTTCGCAGAGATCATCAGAAGTTGGGAAACTAAGGCAGCCCGCTCCTGCATGCCAGAGAAACTCTCACTGAGTGCTTAGCCCACCGGACGCTGTCGAGCGGAATGCCGTAAACTGGCATAATGAGCACCCGTACAGAACCAGTTGGCATCGGACTCTCTCCGTGCTTGAAACCGAACTTGCAGGTGGCCCTTGGAGAGAGGCCACAGTACACACCAGAAGACTTTCCGTTTACCTTTATGGAAACAGTTAATAACTTTGGGGAGGTGCAGCCCCTAATATGGCCAGCCTTCCTGTGGTTCTCTCTGCCGTGGGTCCTGGTGATGGGGGCTGTTTCACATCAGCTGCTCAGAATCAGTTCCACAGACAGAGACCATGCATATAGCTGAATCGATAGACTCTTCCAATTTTAGAGAAAATGGGAAACGGAAAGAAATTAAGCAGTAGATAGATTTGCTTTGAATTAAAATACCTACCTTGCATTTCATGTTCATGAGCATGGTAGTAATGGCTACCATCATTGCTTCACCCAGAGAATGCTAGTTTGCTAGTTTGTACGTGCTCACTGACGCTTTCTAGTGTGCTTAAGGGAAGGCTTGGCACAGGTGTTCCAAGAAGGGGAAAGACATGCCCAGGTGAGGAGGGTTTGCCGGGTCTTTCTTTTGTGTCTGCGATCACAAGGTGCAGCCTGCTTCCCTAGGGGAGGGACCGGGACCCTGCCTGTGGCTCTGTGTTGCAGCTCTGTGACTTAGACATAGGGGATTTGGAAACAGCCTGTAGCCAGCTTTCCAGGTGTGCACTGCCAAGCTTGGAGACAGCCATTTCTCGGCTGGATTTGAAGGCTTCCTCCGCACTAAGCCAGGGCTGTCATTACAAGGACCACAGCGTGCCTCGCCCTTGGCCTGACCCGGCCCAGGTTCTACCCCAAAGCAGTGTGATTCTAGCCTCTGTCCATGTATTTCAAGTAAAATATTCTCAGCAGCCATCATTGTCATTTTGAAAATGTCCGATGTGATTCTATTGAAACATTTCTCTTTGAAAGGTGATGTGTAGTACAAAAAATCTTATGTGTCAGAAATCGAGTGTTGGATTCCTGCCCCAGAGGACTATTCGAAGGATACAGTGTAAAACTATGTACGTGCTTTGCCTGGGGACTGAGATGTAGTGACTCGATGCATGGGCAATGCTGGTTCTCCCCTGGCTCCCACGCTCTTTAGCACTTGCTCGGTCTATTTGGACAGGGGGCAGTGCCTAGGTAGTGCAAATGAACATACTCCACTGCTAACTGGGAGGTTGGAGAGTCAAGTCACTCAGCAGTGCTTAGAAAAAAAGGTGTGGTTGTCCCCTTCTGAAAATCGCAGCCACTGACAACCCCTGTGGAGCACAGTGCTCGTCTGGCCTGTGGGGTTGTCATGAGCAGAAATCAGCTCAAAGGCAACTGGTTCCATGGACAAGCACAGAGCACTCAGTGCTCTGGAATCGGGGGTGGGGGGACTTACAGGAGGTGTTCTCTGCGTGCTGTTTGTTTGCTTTCATGTGTACTTTCCTCTCCTGTCAGAAAAGTTGTGAGTTGGCTTAGAGCAGTGGTGCTCAACCTTCCTAATGCCGTGACCCTTTAATACAGTTCCTCATGTTGTGGTGACCCCCTCCCAACCATGAAATTATTTTCATTGCTACTTCATCACTGTAATTTTGCTACTGTTACGAATCGGGTGACCCACAGGTTGAGAACTGCATACATGGTGGATACATGAAGAGGAGAGACACCAGAAATGAGCCCCTGAAGTGGGGTAACACGATCCTGTTACCGCAGTAACTCACTCAGACGCACTGCTTCTATCAAGTTGATTCTGACTCATAGTGACCCTACAGGACAGGGTACAACTGGCCCTGTGGATTTCTGAGACTGGACCTCTTTACGAGAGAGCTGGGGGAGGAGAGGTAGAGACAGAGAGACTGTATAATTATACACACCCACATAGCCACGAGGTGAGGCAAAAAGGATCACTGCACAATGGAAGTCATGGTGCTGTGTCTCGGCATATCCTCCTTCTGGGGCTGCGTACTCTTAAGGAGGTGGATTGATACAGCGGCAGTGCCAGCAGGCTCAGACATCAGAGTGATGGTGAGGATGGTGCAGGCAGACTGGAGAGTGCGGCCGTGGTGTGCACATGGTATGCCCTGACTCCACGGCACCCTGACAGCAGCAGCAGTGACCATGCCCCCAAGAATGCCCCCCTCTTTGATAACCAGGTCAAAACAGCGGCTTTGGCATCCTGGAGAGCCTCAAACTATGTTCTTTCTAAATGTTCCTTGTACTAGGGGGCACGAAAGAGTCTGAAGGGGCAAGATGAGGGCCGTAGAGCGGAGGAGGTAAGGTCCCCAGCACAGTTCCTGTAAGTCAGCCCTCTCGGCCCAAAGAATGAGCAGGCACATAGAGTGATGGGGGAAAAGCACTCTCTACACAACGTTCCTGGCTTTTTCTCACCAGTGCAGTTTTCTATTTTCTCAAAAATTTTCCCTACTATGCCCCCATGGTCATCCATCCTTCTGAGAAAATCTATCCTAATCCCTTAGGAGCCAACCCCCCCCCCCAAAAAAAAAGTCTCCATTGGCTTCTGAGTGACCCTCTGCCTTGCGTTAACTGACCCATCAGTTAATGCACTGCTTGCAGGCACCCTCACGAGACTGAGACAAGTGTATTACTGAGGGGACTTGTCTGCAGCCATCTGCTGACCACAGAGACATGGGCGTGCGTGAACTGGCACCCCAGCAGTCATACCTCTGGACTTATCCTTATATAGCTAGACTGCGTGAGAGGACAATTAGTAAATCTTTACAGAGCATTCTCTAAACGCAAAACAATGTATTATTAAAGTTGATGATCCACCAGTGTGGCATGGTTGAGAGACCTTCAAGTTTCATAATAAATGAGAGCAATAATTGTTGGTGATTCATGGGCTGCGGCGTATGGAGGGTAATTATTGAATTCTGTGAGTAAACTTTTGCTGCTGGGATGATCCCAACTGCATTACTCAACAGAACTGAGAGAATCAGGTGGTCTGTTCCGAGGAGAAGTGATTAGAGTTAAAATGAGAATAGTGGCCCCCGTGGGGCTGTATGTTTCCATACTTCTGAACTATCGGATGAGAAAAGAACATTCATGAGGGACACGATGTCACAAAAAGTCGTGGAGGAAGGACGCCTCACTGAGTGAATCCCAGTGGAATGCCAGTTCACATTGGTCACAGTTTAAAGGCAAATATACCCATATCTTTTGATGCCGGAAGTGGCATGCCATCGCCTGCCAGGTTTTCTTACCTGCCTAGTGTGCCAGTACTTTGTGTGGGCACAAGTTTGAGTGTTGAAATTCGTCGCTTAGAAAACCATAGGGCTAGTGTTGGGGCCATGCTTACCAGGCTGTGGAAGCTCTGTTTAGGTCTTTCCTGCATGACTAATAGGAAGGGAAATAATTCTCCTGGCCCTTGGGGGGCTGGGTTTTAGCATGGCATACGGATACCTAAAAGAGTTAGTGCATTTTTGGCATATCTATGTCACTCAAAGAATACCTGTCACAGGTGACATTGTATGGGTTCTGGCTGAGGTACAAGCCTGTAAAGGGGTTGGCAGGACTGACAGACAAGAAGGCACTGTGCTCTATGTGCAGGGCAGCACCATTGAGCCCCTCGGAGGGAAGTTAGCGGGCAAGTTCTCTCTTGTGCTGGCGGTGCTTTGAGGGAATGGTGTGGGGTCCACACTGATCTCCTCTGGCTCCCCAAAGGAGGAGAATCCAACTCCACATCTGCCCGAGACTGATTGGCACACGGCAGAGGTCACATGTGCTTCCCCCGCCCCCCTCCCATGCTTTAGCGTCTTTGGATGCCAACCATCCCTCCACCATACTCTGCTGTCCTACCAGGCAAGGACCACACAGAACTCACAGACAGTGCTCACGACCAGGGGGTTAGTAGGGAAGCTCAGCAGGTACAGAAGGTTAAGGCTACAGTTCTTATGTCCTCAGTGCCTCTTCTCAGCCATGGGGGCAGACATATCTCTCTCGGGTGCTCAGGCTTGGCCTCTGCCTTGTTCTGTGGGATGGGAAGCCCACTGGCCACTCAGCAGCAGCTTATGGAGTCTTTGCTGCCTCTGCCACTCAACACGCGCTCCACTGGTGGCTCGTCTTTCTTGACAGTCATGGGATTTGTCTCCCTGCTTCTGAGATGGCTCGTTCTGATACCCAGCAGAAAGGCAGAGTGATATAGTGATCAATTCCCGGGTTCGAGGCAGCTGTGTTTTGTTTGCAGGCTCCCCATCCCATCACTGAGTGGAGTGATAAAGGCTCTGGATAGAAGAGCCATGGCAAGTAAGCCCCACTCTTGTCCTGTCCTTGGGAACCAGTGGGTTGGTGTTGACATTAATCTGTGCCAAGAGAGGCCTTTAGCATCAGGCCCTACAGGTTTCTTAAATCTGTAGGATTTTTACAAAACGGATTAATAAGGGTAGATTGGTCTATCGAGTGGCTGTTGTGCCCCAGGCATTTTTTCATACATGATGTTATGGAATCCTTAGGACAACTCCCAGTGAAGTTATCATGAACTTATCCATCACTTTGTAGATCAAGTGGTTGAGAAGCAGTGATGACTAACCCGTCCAAAGCCAGGCTGTGCTTCCGTGATGGAGCCAGGCCCATGCAACTGTGGAATTAGTTTGTGAGCTTCTTTGATCGTGAAACCTTACGGAGCATATTTGTTCTGCCTTGAATGATTCGTGCACATTTGGGGGTGTGGCATTGGTTGCAGGCTCCACGAGATGAGGTGCCAGCCCCCCTTCCCACTTCCTGCTCCCCCTGGCTCCCTTCCTCCTCCTTTCCATTTCTTCCAGCCTGCTGAGCTCTACCTCTGGGCAAATGCTGTCCTGTGATCGCATAGATTTGATTGTTCTAACGATCATGCACCCGCCTGGCGTTTCTCTCTAGATCTGTGTCTTGTTTGGGTGAAAGTTGACCCACGGAGGTGAATTCCATTCCAGGCCTGAAGGGTGTCTTAGAGCCATCGTACCCTGTGTCCCATTACTCCATGCGCCTGGTCCTTGGATGATTTGGGGGTTGTTTCCACATTTGTTACAGGCCCCCCCTCTTGTGTTCCCTTCCAAAGTGGTCACCAGTGGTAGGTGGGCACCATCTAGATCTGGTCCCATGGTGCTGGAGGCTGTGGTTCAGGTGGGCATTTGGGCTAATTGTTTCCAGGTGTCTTTGATTATTTGAAAACTCTTTTCATTCCAGACAGGGAGAGACCATTAGTTGCACCTTCGGTAGCTGCTTTTAATGACTCCATCACTACCCACCAAAGTAGGATGTCGAACATGGTTTCTGTGATCTTGGTGTCCCCGTTAACTGTGATCCCGAGTCCCTAGACCCAGTGGTTCATTCTCTCCAGGTGATTCTGTGTGTTGCCTCTAGCCCACTGACAGGGCGTGCTGTGGCTTCTGACCCACCTCTCATTTGACAGGAGCACCTGATCGAGAACGAAGTGTCGATCCTGCGCCGCGTGAAGCATCCCAACATTATCATGCTGGTCGAGGAGATGGAAACGGCCACGGAGCTCTTCCTGGTGATGGAACTGGTCAAAGTAAGAGGGTGGCGAGAGTTGTCTCCCACGCCTTACAGTGTTCTCCAAGGACCTAATCCGCAAAACGCTTTTGCTACCCGGTGATGCCCATGCTTGAGGATTTGTCCGTTCCCATTCCCCGTGGGCTGAAGCACCGTGGTGCTTACCCTTCCTAGGGTGCTCGCATGTGCTCTCTCCCGTTCTCTCTTTCCCTCAGGGTGGAGATCTCTTTGATGCGATCACCTCTTCTACCAAGTACACGGAGAGAGACGGCAGCGCCATGGTGTACAACCTCGCCAACGCCCTCAGGTACCTCCACGGCCACAGCATCGTGCACAGAGACATCAAGCCGGAGAACCTCCTGGTAGGCCTCTCCGATTTTGCTGTTGACCTTTCATGTATTTATTTTTCTGTTTCAACCCGTGCCTCTCTCCTTTTTACATGATCTTCCTCATTGAAGGCCTGGGATCGAGTAGGAGGAAAATGTGACACAAAACTCAGACTCATGAAAAGGACCGGGATTACTGGTCAAACAGAGACGAGTGGAGCCCCTGAGACTGGGACCCTTAGTCACCCTTCAGCTCTAGAACTGAACTCACCCTGTGGCTCAATATTCAGCCACTCACGAGACAGGTCTCTAAGGGGACTGCCAACACTAGTGAGGTATGCACACCTGAGAACAGTGTTTCCCAAAGTGGGTGATAGCACCCTGGGGCACTGGAACAATCCCACGGGGCTGGCTGTAAAAGCAGATCTCTCACTGCCATTGAATCGATGCCTGTAGTATTAAATTTAAAAAATTGACGCCGAGGGAGGTGGGGGGCCAGCCCCCACCCACTGATACTACTTATACTACTCGGGTTCAGTAATACTACTTCTGGGTTCAGTAATGCACAATTGTACGGTTGAGATATATAAGCATTATATTAAAGTCACTGAGAGCATGAGAGATAGTACAATAATACAGTCAGACACATTACATGATCGCATTGCTCACCTCAGCCCAGCTTGGTGGTCCACGTGGAGAGAGGGGGAAGGGAAGGAAGGGAAGGGAACAAGGGAGAGGGGAGTGACCAGGGAGTGAGCAGCCAGGAGCTCAGAGTCAGAGAGCAAGATCTATATTGCTGGCTCACACCTATATACCTTTTGGGGGCAAGCCAGCCCACTAATTACAGGTAGAGACGTACATCACAGGAAGGGGCTGCACTATAGGTTACACAGCAATGAGAGGGTGGTCTAGGGGGTGGTCTCTGGGTCTCCATAGGAACATTATCAGTAGGGTGAAAACTCCGCCTACAGGAGCCTGTCCATTGCCCCCAGAGGCAGGGAGCAGGCCCACCCCTGTGGAGGGATGAGACAGCAGTCTGGCAACTGATTGCCCTCAGTGGGGGAATGCCTGCGCATCTGACCTCCCCCCACAGATGCCAACTCATAGTGACCCTATAGCACAGGCTAGAACCACCCCTGTGAGTTTCCAAGACCCCAAAACTCTTCCAGGAGTAGAAAGCTCCACCTTTCTCATGAGGAGTGGCTGGTAGTTTTGAACTACTGACCTTGCCCTTAGTGGGCAACATGTGACCACTGTGCCACCAGGGTTCCTTCCACAGCATGTGCCTACGCTTTATTTTGCATTATGGACTCTAGTACAAAAATGTTTACTTGCGGGGGGGAGGGGGGGGCGGGTGGAGGGCTGCTGGTAATTTTTTTTTTTTCTGAAAAGGGGACAGTAGGCCAAATGAGCTTGGAAGCCTGTGCCTTAGAATGATCACCATCTGAGATGAAAAGGACAGCAGAATTCAGAATAGGACAGAAGGACAAATGGAAGCAGGAAGCATGGGGAGCAAGGGGGATAAGTAATGTTTCATTGTGAGGACTGCAATTAATTATGCCACCAAATACGTATGACTTGTTGAACAGAATTCTGATCTGATCTGCTCTGTAAACCTTCACCCAACGAAACTCACTGCCGATTCCAACTCATAGTGACCCCATAGGACAGGGTAGAACCGCTCCTGTGGGTTCCTGAGAACTGTAACCCTGTATGGGAGTAGATAGCTTCATCTTCTCCCCAGGAGCGGCTGGTGGTTTAGAACTGCTGACCTTCCAGATCTCAGCCTAATGCCTAACCACCAGGGCTCCCTGGACGTAAAACAGTGGGGGGCGCTCGTTCTGTGATAACCTTGTCCATTTATCTCAATTGTGTTGTTGGGATCTGCCATTAAGTTGGCCCAACTCTTGGCACTCATGGCAGCACAAACCCTACTCTCATAGGGTTTTCTCAGCTGTAGTGGTTACAGAGCAGCCTGCCAGGCCTCACTGTGTGGAGCTGCTGCATGGTTTGAACCACCAACCTTTCAGCGTGCAGCCTGTCACAAACTGCTTGTTCTCGTTGGGCTCCTGTCCTAGTTATCTAGGTGTGGAAATTAAGACACGGGGATCCTAGTCTCTCTTGCTTAAAAGTCTCAATTCCCCCGCTCCCCTCTGTTCTGTAGAAGAAAGTCTTGCCCACTTTGGGGTTCAGGGACATCGAAATCGGGGTCCAGTTTCCCTTTCTGACCACTTGTTCTGTTTCTACACTTCCTGCCCACCTAGCCCAGCATGGCACCTTACCTTCAAGGTGTATTTAATTCACCTTTGGGTTGTGGCTTGGTAACTCAGCATAACTTGCTTATCAACCCATCCTTGTACCTAGAAGATGCTGGAGAAGCCAACTGAGGCGTTCTTGCCCACCCTTCCCCTACAAGAGGGTTGGCTTCTTTTATACCTTTCAAAACTGAGTTTCAGTACCAATTGGCACCTTGGGAGCAAAGCCTGTGCCTCATTAAATTTTACATCCCCAGTGCTGTGGACAGTGCCAAGGAAGCACACAGTAGGCAGAGTTCACAGCGCTGGCCGACCACTGGCAGCCACTGGCTAGCTAGCAGCACACCTGGCGCTCAGACCCATGCTTTTTAACTGTCCAGTGATTGCACATCACAGATCGCTGTTAAGAGCAATGAACATTGATGTACAGGCTGTGGGGCCATCCGGGGACTTTTTGCTAGGCTAGTAGTGTCTGTGTTCCTTCCCTGGTAATAACAGCCGGTGATTTCTGAGTGTCTGTTTAAAATGATGTGAGGTTTTTTTCAAACTGCCTTCTACCCTGAAGAGATTGTATTTCTTCTCTATATGTTCCTATTAGGGAAATAAATATCCTTGCCATGGAATAAAAGATGTGTTATAGACCCAGCTTTATGAACTCTGAGGAGAGTCATAAACAGCCTGGGGCCGGAAGCAGGGGTATGGCGCTGCCTCTCCAAGCAGGCTTCTTGCCCAAGGCAGCCTCGCAGTGCCCAGCGGGCCCAAGACTCCTGGCCCAGCTGGTTGAGCTTGACCAGGGGCTTCAGGAGAGCACACCAAGCCAAGCAAAGGCCAGACACAGCTCCCACCAAGGAATGAGGGCACCCCCTAAATGTCTCCCTGCTCTCCATCTCCCAGCAGAGGCTGTGATGTGGGGTGGTGGTTGTTTGCGTTCTCTGTTAATATGGGAGCCACAAGTCCTGGGGAGCTGCAGTTACTCTGCAGCCAGTCAGACTGAGGCTCTGATGCTGAGGTCCAGCAAGGACGATGACGGAGGCGCTGGGGCACTCTCAGGAAACCCAAACTTAAACAAACGCCCTGCCATCGACTTGATTTGGACTCCGGGGGACCCGGTAGGCCCCTGTGGCTCCCAAAACTGCGAAAGCCCTTCTTTCTCCCGCAGAGCAGCCAGTGGTTTCCAACAGTTGACCTTGTAGTGAGCAGCCCACCGCTGCTCCACCAGGCTTGCTCCGCAGGACAGCGGGGCGGCTGTTTCCAGCTTGTTGCTCCAGTGCACCCTGCTCCCCTTTCGCCCTTTTGGCTGCTCACAGTTTCTCAGTTTGCGCAATCGCTCCTCACAGGCCTTCTTCCCTTTCGCCCTTCTGTCACCAGGTGTCATGGGCAATTAACATAATGGGCATCCATGTCTCCAACCTCATTTGGCTCAGAAAGTTCCAGTAAATTGGAATCAAATGCCCAGGTCAGCTCACCTGTCCTGGGTGCTCTCAATACCCTGTACCAGCATCATAGTGCTCCCCAGCAGGGAGGAGGCCGGGGAGGAGGAGGAAGATCATAACACTGATGTCCAGACAAGGCTACATTGGGAAACAGAAGGGCATGACATCAAGTGGGATCCCCAAGTGGTGCAAACAGTTAGCACACTTAGACACTTAACCCAAAAGATGGAGACCCATGTCTACCCAGAGGCACCACAGAAGAAAGGCCTGGTGACCCACTTCCCCCAAAATCAGCCATCCAAAACATTTTGGAGCATGGCTCTACTCGGACACACGTGGGGCCACCATGAGTCAGAGTCAGTCTGACGACAGCTGGTCCTGGTGCTATCAGGCTTCGGAAATGGGCTCCGCTGCATGCTGTCTAAGCAAAATATGTTCCCGTCATTGACACCTCCCTGGATCTCTGGGCAGATTCTAGGTTCGGTCTGCAGAGGAGCGAGGACGTGCCCTGGAGGATTGAAAGGTCAAGACAGAGAGTGACTGCCAGCCTTCTCCTGCTCAGAAACCTAATTCAGTTTTAAACACCAGGGCACTGTGGACATCTTATTTGCATCCCCCATTCTGGTAGCTCGGTTGTAATTTAAACCCCTGCCAGCAGAGATGTATGGGTGGCCATGTCAGGGAGCACAGAGGTGGCCATTAACACTGTGAGTTACAGCCCAGTGGTGCCCTGTCAGAGGTAACTAGGAGCGACCAGTGATAAATTCAGTGTTGGAGGAGTTCTGGGGACGGGCGAGGGGAGAGCGCTGGTTTCTCATATTTGAAGCCCTTCTAAATCACCGGGCTGACATTTTATTTAGAGACCGTGCAGTGTTTACTCTGTATGCGGGATCTGCCATCCTCGGAGTTTTTATTTTTGCTATGGGCAGCTCTGGGCGAAGGGGGTGTGTGTGTGGTGTGTGTGTGTGTGTGTGTGT
>NW_022109768.1:7369889-7392171 GCF_000313985.2 Echinops telfairi | reverse complement strand
TGGGGATGGGGATGGGGATGGGGTGGGGGCAGGCATTTGGGGACCACACAGGACCGGAGCCCTTGGTGGTGGTGTGCTTATTCAGATTGACTCAGAGCTTATCTTTAAGTCCAGGCCACAGCCAGGGTTCTGAGGAATTGAACAATCATATCACCACCACTAGATGCAGAATGTATTGCAGAATGATACAGTACAGGAAATGGTCTTGGTTGGAGCCCTAGCGTGGCTACTGACTAATGACTGGAGTTCCTTGTGCCTCAGTTTCCACCTCAGTCACGTGGAGATGGCAGTTCTTTTCCTTTGGCCCGGAAAATTCACTGCCATCAAGTCACGGCTGGCCCATAGCAGCCTTATGGGTCAAGGTGGAGCTGCCCCTGTGGGTTTCTGAGACCAGCACTCTCGGGGGAGTAGAAAGCCTCCTCTTGCTCCTGAGGAGCCGCTGGTGCTTTCAAACTGCCGACCTTGCGGATTGCAGCCCTCCTTGTACCCACCACACCGCCAGCGTCCTTGTGTGCCCAGAGGGTGAGATAGTGTGTGAGTGGACACTGAAACTGCCACAGGCCTGTGAGTGTGTCAGTTAAGGCCTTTGGAGTGGCTGTTCATTATGCACCAGGTGACTAAGATCAGTCTCTTGTAGCTGAATAAAAGTGGAAGGAAGTCCCCAATTCTCTTACAGAGACTCCTTTATTGAGTCTTAAACAGACAACCCATCTGGATGGGGATCATCAGCACCAGGCCACAATGGTGCCAAAGGGTGCACAGCCATGTGGCTGTAGCCGTGTGGCTAATCAAAGAACGAGGAAATCGCCACAGAGCCGTGATGGGTGGCAGGCCCACTCGTCTCTCACAGGTGGGAAGGGACCCTGACTGGGTATGTCCTCTATTGCACATCAGAACAGGTCAAGGACTATCTCGGCCGGGAGAAGACTCATGACCACATGGCCCTAGGACCCTGGCAAGTAAGTCCCTGAGGGTGATACTTCCCCCTTAGGCTGCCAACACCCCAACCCACTGCCATCCAGTTGACTCCAACCCAAACGGATACCTTATATAGACATTCTGAGGCTGTAAATATGTAGTGCAGCCTAGCTCAAGAGTGGCTGGTGGGTTTGAACTGCTCACCTTGTGGTTAGTAGCCCAAGGAGTAACTACCATACCACCAGAGCTTTTACTGGAAACCATGACCTTTTGGAAAGCACAGTGGTTCTCAACCGGTGGGTTGTGACCCCTTTGGGGGTCAAACGACCCTTTTACAGGGGTCGCCCGAGTCATAACAGTAGCAAAAATACAGTTACAAAGTAGCAACAAAAATAATTTTATGGTTGGGGGGTCACCACAACATGAGGAACTGCATGAAAGGGTCTCGCGGCATTCGGAAGATTGAGAACCACTGCTCTAATACAAAACAAGTATATATATATATACTGTATATGTGCGGGGGCTTCAAAAAGTTCATGGACAGTGGAATGAAAAGCTAATGGAATTTGTATGAATAAGTGTGTGTGTATATATGTACATACATATACTTAAATATATTTCTCTTTTGAAAAGCTTCTTCAGCTCAGATTTGAAATTTACTCCTATTATCCTTCACATATTTTCCTGGGTCTAGCATTGAGGAGAAATGAGGCAGATGAAATACTGTGATTTCAGACTTGTCTGCCCTTACAACACTTCCCTTCTGATGTTGAGCCCAGGAGTACCTCCGGCCGAGACATAGCTCAGTGACTATAGACTGTTGATTCCCTTCCTACTTGTGCTCCTGTGTCTGACTCTGAATTCCTTACTGAGGATGTGAAAAGTGAGAGTTTGGGGACTTCTGAGCAGCTGACAACAGCCACTGAATAGCCCGGGGCCTCTCCAAACTGCATGTTTAAAACAAACACAACTTTTCAAAACAAAAGTACCTAATGAGTTATTCTTCAGTTGTAAAAACAAAATAATACTAGCATTAATAAAACTTTTTAAACTGTCATGATGCAGACATTTCGTAAATGTTGTTTATAATATTTTTATCACGGCAATTACTTAAGGAATTTTCCCCTGCAGTCTGGGATTTTGTTAAATGCGCCATAAACTCTGGACGTGATTCTGTACCTCAGATCGCTCTCTTTAATGTTTACATTAACGATTATGGATGGGAGTCATCCTGTTGACTGTGGCATGATTTGGAACCAGCGTCTGATGCTTTAGGCTAAATCATTAATAGGTTTGGATACATTTCTGCTCTGTTGTGGGCTGACCTAGAATTAGGACTGCCTGGGAGGGACCAAAAATCCGCACTTTCACTCCTCTCAGCGTTTTGAAGTCTAACAGTGTGTTCTGAGTCTGCATTCCATACATGAAAACAGACCAAGTTCAAATAGTAAAGGTGAGAAATATTCTTACTAAGCTTGGAAGATAATGAAGGTAAGGAAGGCGATTTTCAGATCATCATTTTAAATTTAGAATGTCAGTGAAGATTGGGGGGTCACAGTTAGGGGGAACCTTGAGATGCTTGAAGCTTTTTTTTTTTTTTTTTGAGTATATAATATCTCTCACTCTCCTTAAGAATCAGACTAATGGATGGGGCTGTTAGCATGCTTATCTTGAAAACCATAGTTTCCTAAATGGGTTTCCTTCTCTGCTAAGTAGTGAATTGAGATGAATATCTGGCGCAGTTCACAGTAAGCTAGGAGGGAAAACAAACTATGTGTTTATGATAGAGGAAGACATTACATGAACATAGGGTAGCTCTCTACCATTGTTTTTCTTCTTCATGAAACTCAGCCTGGATACCCAAGAGACAAATACGGTCATTCTTAGTTCAATATAAACCATGCCCTCCTGTATACTTGTCTACTTCCATTTAGAATGTAGCTTTGGGGCTTTTATCCCAAAAGGAAACTTTACTTACATATGGAATTAAAGTAGTGGTTACGCACTCATCAGGCTGCGAGCCGCATGGTTGGCAGTTTGAAACCACCAGCAGCTCCTCGGGAGAAAGACTGGGCTTTCGACTCCCGCACACAGTCAGTCTCTGAGGCTCCCGGCGGGGTCGCTATGAGTCAGCATTGACTTGGCAGTGAGTGTGGTTTGGTCTGGGACCAATACCTTTGAATATTTTGGAAACTATTGAAATGTTATAGGACATTTAAAATAAATCCTTCACACGACCACTTAGAGATACACTTGTTAGCATCTCTGGTATAGTCTGCATAAGTAATTTGATCATTTCTTTTTATTTTGTGTAATCAGTGAATATCTTCCATGTGGGGTTTTGTTTGTTTGCTTTGAAAGTGATTGCTAGTGACATCCTGTTTTGTCATGGGGAAGCACCATGACTTGTTAAGTCACTGTCCTGTGAGCCAGGAGTCTCTGGGTAGTACAGAGGGGAAGCACTGGACTGCTAACTGGTGGGTGATTAAAACCCATCCGGAGGTATCTTGGAAGACAAGAAATCTGCTTCCTAGAGCTCACGGCTTGAAACCTGCGGGCACACTCATAACATCACTGTGAGTCAGGAGCCACTAACAACAGCAAGGACCCTGCCAGCCATTTGCATGGCTTCTAGTGTTCAAGAAATAGTCGGTGCTTTTTGAAACATTAGGTGTCCTTGTGTAAAACCTTTGGTTCCTAGAAGCGTAGTTACCGGCTCATAAATCTTAAATTCAGTACTCATTGCTGAAATGCTTTCTGGAAAAGATGTTTTAGTTCAAGCCTTAACAGCCACATCTTTACTAGCGTGTGTGTATGTGTGTGTGTGTGTGTGAGAGAGAGAGAGAGAGAGAGGGAGAGAGAGAGAAAGAGAGAGAGAGAATATCATCTAATCAGTCGATCCTTGCAGCAAAGAGTAGGAATATTTACTGAGCCCTGTTTCAAGCTTCTTTTTTAATTCTCACACCAGCCCCAAGCGGCTTGTCCTCCTCCTCCCAGTTCCCAGATGAACACACAAGCCAACAAGGTGAAGTGATTTTCTAAGGTCCACACCACCAGAGAGGGATTCAAGTTTAGGGCTATGTAATTGCGAGTTCATTTTCCAAGCTTTTGCTCTGTGTTGTAGTTCCATTTCAGCACTGACCATACAGAGAACAAACCTACCCAACCCTAGGATTTTATTTTCTAAATTAAACATACACGTCTCTCAAGAACACTTAAAAAGCACTTCATAAATACCATTTCTTAGACTTTCCCTTACCTCACACAGAGTAACTGCCCACGGAAGACCAGCATCCCACCCCCAGGCTGATGGGCAGCTTTGGGCCACCTCAGGAATGAGCGGCCCAGGGTGTTCAGTAGACCCCGGCGGGAAGCATTTCTGCAAAGGTGGAAGATAGTGTTTCTGCAAATTTCATTCAGTTGTGCAATCTCTCTGAGAAGAAAAGAGCTTTCAAGCAAAAGTGCAGTATCCCCAAAGACTTCAAACTCACTCTTACCTCGTGGATTCCGACTCATGGCTTCCCTGTGAGACAATGTCAAACTGCCCCTTGGAGTTTTCCAGATTGTGACTCTTTACAAGTGTTAAGTGACTGAGTAGATGGTGGTTTCGAACTGCTGACCTTGTGGTTAGCAGCCCAATACATAGCATTCATAACATAAGAAATGAAATTCAAAAAATGAAAGAAATGAAATTCCTTTTGCATTTATTCCTGTCTGAGGAAATTTTTTAAAGGTTGTGGGGGGAAGTCCCATTATCTTTTAACTGCAAGTTTCCACAAACTTTTGGAAGTTCCCTCCTACCTGTGGCCTTTCAGCCTAATCTCACAGGCTGTCTTGTAATCACTGATGGAGAAACAAGCACAAACAAACAAAAGCCCAGCTGCTACTGATGATTGACTGGTTTCCGTTCCAGGTGTGTGAATATCCTGACGGCACCAAGTCTTTGAAATTGGGAGACTTTGGGCTGGCGACGGTGGTGGAAGGACCCTTGTACACAGTCTGTGGCACACCCACCTACGTGGCTCCAGAGATCATTGCTGAAACTGGGTGAGACACTCCTGGCGGGCTTGCTGGGTGCTCTAATGTGGGGGGTTAGTTAGAGTGACATGACTTCTGCGGCCTGTGCAGGGCTGCAGTATTCTTGGGGGTGGGGGTGGGGGTGGGGGTACCTCAGCAACTGGAGTGCATGCTCAGATGGCCAAGAGCCCTAGACCGGCCTGGGAAGTACGGCGGCCATCCTCAAGATTGTGGCTCTGTGGGGAACAGTGGGTGCCGTTGCCTTCGACGTGAAGTGAGCAGTGTGACACTGGAAAGGCCCTTTCTGCTGACAGAGGCATGCTGTGGATGTGGAAGGGCTCCTGGGAGCGTGCGGTGAGTAAGACTGCGCCCTCTCCCCTCCCACCCACTCTGTTTCCCCAGCTATGGCTTGAAGGTGGACATTTGGGCAGCAGGCGTGATCACCTACATACTGCTCTGTGGATTCCCACCCTTCCGCAGGTCAGTCAGCAGTGCCTGTGCATGGCAGCATTTGGGTTGTAAATCACCTGTCTCTGATTAGGAAACAGATATTTCTGGTGATCAGGACTGGTTGGTCGCTGAGAATTCGCTTAAGAACTATGCAGTGAACTGGGTGAGAGCCCAAACTCAATGGGACTCTGTTGTTTTTCCAGGTCCTGCAAGTTCTCTGCCTCTGACAGAGCAGTCTTACTGCTTGCCCATCACTCTCCATTGGTGTAAGGAGTTTCCTGCCTTACACAGATTCTGACTCTCCTAGGTTTTAATATATAAACATATTTGCCCTTTATGGGGGAAATGAAGTTGTGGTAAAATATACATAATACATTTGCCATCTTCATTCCATGATGCTCACCTTCCCGACACGATCGCTGAAGACAAAGCGGGTGCATAAGTAAATGTGGTGAAGAAAGTTGATGGTGCCCGGCTATCAAAAGATATAGTGTCTGGGGTCTTAAAGGCTTGAAGATAAACAAGCAACCATCTAGCTGAAAAACAACAAAGCCCACATGGAAGAAGCACACTAGCCTGTGTGATCACAAGGTGTCGATGGGATCAGGTATCAGGCATCAAAGAACAAAATATCATATTGTGAATGAGGGGAGTGCGGAGTGGCAACTGGACATCCCCTTACAGAAAGGTCTCGGGGAGGAGATGAGCCAGTCAGGGTGCAGTGTAGCAATGATGAAGCATACAACTTTCCTCTAGTTCTTACATGCTTCCTTATCCCCACTATAAGGATCCCAATTCTACCTTACAAATCTGGCTAGACCAAAGGATGTACACTGGTACAGATAGGAACTGGAAACACAGGGAATCCAGAGTGGATGATCCCTTCAGGACCAGTGGTGAGATTGGCGATACCAGGAGGGTAGAGGGAAGGTAGGGTAGAAAGGGGGAACCGATTACAAGGATCTACATATAACCCCCTCCCTGGGGGACAGACAACAGAAAAGTGGGTGAAGGGAGATGTCAGACAGTGTAAGACATGAAAAAATAATAACAATTTATAAATTATCAAGGGTTCATAAGGGAAGAAAGATGGGGAGGGAGGGGAAAAATGAGCTGATACCAAGGGCTCAAGTAGAAAGCAAATGCTTTGAGAATGATGATGACAACAAATGTGCTTGACACAATGGATGGATTTATGGATTGTGATGAGAGTTGTACAAGCCCGCAATAAAATAATTAAAAAACAAAACAAAAAACCATTTGCCATCTTAACCAGTTTTAAGTGTACAATTAAATGGCATTAATCACATCCCCATCACCACAATCCATTTCCAAATGTTGTTCTTCCGCTTAAGCAGAAACTCAGGACCCCTTTAAGTACTGACTACCCTTTCCCCCCTTCTCTTCAGCCCCTGGGAACCACTAATAAATACTTGTATGCGTGCGTTTGCCTGTTCTAAAGATTTCGTGCTCTATGAGGCTGTAGTCCCGTTGTCCGTTGGTGTCTGCCTTATTTTACAGACTATTAATGTGCATTGATTGGGCACGCTTTGGATGTGAGGCCAAGATCCTGTGAGTTGCTAGTCTTTCATAAGACACACCCACAGTGCAGCGTCTGTACTTTCTGACCTCAAGTCTCTTTAACGTGGAGGGAGGACTTAAAGATGATTGTGAAGCGATTGGAATCCTTCCAGATAGGTCCTTTCCCCAGCTCTCAGTCATTGTTTCTTCTACTTAAAAAAATAAGAAAAACCATTTACTTCTTGGATAAACTTTCCACGGCCTTCACCCAAGTTCTCATAGGAACAGAGACTTTTGCTTTTTCAGTGCAGCAGTTCACATACTGCATACTGTTTAATCAACAAGTGGATTTATAAATACATCTAGAGTAAACAGCCTGGGGAACAAACACTGCACACTGCACTTTACTTGGTGCGAGTTTTGATGGAAGAAACTCAGTTTGCCCCCGCCCTTTGGGTGCACAGGGTGAGAGAGGGGCTTCAGCCACAGCTCCTCCCTTGATCCATTTTATCAACTGCTGATTAGAGTTGCTATGAGTCAGCATTGACACAGTGGACCTGAATTTTAGGACAAATGACATCAAATCAGAAGCACATCACATAGTGCATAATTGGTCTTCTTGATCTCTCTCTGCCTTTAAATCCCTTCCTTTGTTCATTTTACAGCTCTTTATTGAGTGACTTTGTGCCCCAGGCACTATGGTAGGTATTGGGAAATGACCAGAACCCAAACCCACTGCCATCGAGTCAAGGCCAACTCAGAGTCAAGGACTCTGTACAGCTCTTCCAAGGCTTTGTAAATCAGTGGGAGCAGGAAGCCTCATATCTCTCTCTCTCTCTCTCTCTCTCTCTGTCTCTGTCTGTGCAATTGGTGGGTTTGAACCATCAGCCTTGTGGCAACAGTCCAAGGCTAACCCTCTGGCACCACCAGGGCTCCTTGCTGGGAAACAAAGGGGAGATCAGAGCCTAATCCCCAAGCTCTTGGTGTTTCTGATCTAGCATGGGTCAGGAAGTGTCATTAAGCAGTCAGCCTGGGGGCAATTAGAGTGCAGTTTCTTTCCCGAGCTAATCCATGTTAAGATCAGTTGGGGGAAATGGTATTAGCAAAGGCTTTTAGAGAAATGTATCCACCCATCAAGCAGCCCTGGCGGCACAGTGATGAAGCCCTTGGCTGAGACTTTGTGAGGTTGGTGGTTTGAATTACTTTGGCACTTTGGGAGAAAGGTACTGAATGATGACGACCTTGGGGACCTTCCAGGGCAGTTTTACCCTGCTAGTAGTGACGATGCTGAGTGAGTGTGAGTTGGAAATGATGCAGACATCAGTGGGTTTGGGTAGTTTTGTGGTGGTTGTTATTGTTGCTTTGCATGCTCACAACTCCCTCTAGTGTTGCTCGCTGCCAGTGCAGCCTGGCATTTTTTTTCTCCCCCTTTGGCTTTGTATGGGACTTAAGGGCACGGGTGCGTGCGTGTGCGAGTGTCAGAGAGAGCAGCTAGTTGAGCAGTTCTCGTTTGTCGTGACTGTTTTCCAGTGGCCAGCAGCTCCTCCATGCACCTGGCTAATCAGGCACAGTCCAGCTCCGGGCTCAAAGCTGCTGTCCTCGCTGCCTGTTTGCAGAAGTTGGTCAGGTAGCTTGAGCGAATTCACGTTTCAAACTCAAGACAACGCTTTTCCTTTTTCATACTGTGTTGTAAAGAAATAGGATGTCGAATGTTAACGGCTAACTAAAGAAGCCATATTCACAGTATACAGGGCATTGGGGAGATGTTTTGTGGCGACCTGGAGAGCAAATGACAAGTATGGTGAGGTCAACTATTAGTTTATAGAATACAGTTATACCTAAAAGTCCTTCAGACATTACAAAATATCTTCTTTGTTTTACATAAAACCCAAAACCCACCTCTTTGCCATCCGGCCGATTCCCCCCACAGCAGCCCTAGGGAAGAGGGCAGAACTGTCTGAAGGCGTTTGAGACTCTTTACAGGAGGAGGAAGCCTCCCCTTTTCCCCAAGAAACAGCTGGTAGTTTTGAATGACTGACCAAATCATATTAAGAGGAATGTCTTGAAACTTAGATTTTTCAGGTTTTAGGCTTATTTGAAGAGCATTTTCCTTCCTCCAGTCTTTTTCAGTCCTAGATTCATTGTTGCATTTAAAAAGATACGGATTTTCTATTTTTTCAGAGGCAACCAAATTTTTCGTTTTTGCCTAAGCAAGTCTATTCTCAGGGTTGGTGGCCAACATTATTATTCATACAACTGAATTCAGATTTTAATGTTGTTCTTAGAACAATAAACACCCACCACAGTGAGCCCCATAAATGAAATGTGTGAACGTGACCTGGGCAATAGCTCACAGTGTGCTCCCGCTTCCTAGCTCTGGCCGTGTGCAGTTGGCCACTGGGAAGAGAGAGGATGCAAACTCTTTTGTGGTTGGTGCCGTTTTCCTTCGTGGATATTTTCAGACTGAGCACCACCTGGACGCAAGAGCTGTATTGTCTTAGAATGGGAATGCTTCCTGAAACCTTGCAACCAGGTTGCAGAGTGTTTATAAAACCTCTGGTTTCCGCAGTGAGCTGGAGGGTCCTGGAGCAGGGAACTCGGGCCAAGCTTTCTGTTTTGAAAATTGCCATAGTTTATCCTGCAACATTTATGATTAGAATCAACAATGTCAAATGGCCAGCTCACCTGACGTGGTTGTCTTCTCGTCGCCTACACGCTTAAAGTCTGGCTCAGTATATGCACCTCTTAAAAGTATTAATCTTTCAAGACCTGATAATGAAACTGTGGAATAAATTGGATCATTCTTACAGAATTGTTAAGTCAACACTTTTGCTCTATCAAAGTCCAACCACAGGTCCTTTTCCCACTAAAACAGTTGGAAATGATCAGAAGGCTAAGAATTAGGACAGCCAGTACTGCACTGCTGGGACCTGGGCTTTGGCTCTTGCATACAGGCGCATTGATGATGACAAAGGAAGGACCCATGAACTGGAGCATTCAGCTATAAAGTGTACGAGAGGGATTGTCTACTGCTATATGCGTCAGGCTGATAAGTACAGCAATTGAAACAGGATCCGCACCCAACCACATGTCTGCACTCCATTTTCAATGGGTACCCAGGAGATGAATTATTTTCCTAGGAGGAGTATGGTCATCTTCAGATAAATGCAGTGTCACTTTACCTTCTTGACCTTGTGGAAATGATTTCTTCAGGACTCCAGATTATCTACAACACTGATGAGGTCTCTTTCATTCAAAACCTGTGGAAAGAGTTTACCATGTGCCAGATGTCGGTGTTTGGGAAAGAGGAAGTAAATATAACAATGGTGGGACTGAGCTACATTCAAGCTCTGTTGGCCTAGCAAAAGCAGCTCTAGATGCAATTAATGGATTCAACCATTTTGGCAATCAGGGCTGTTCTTGGTCAGTTATATTTGTGGATCTTGATGCTCCCAATCGCAACAGACAAACATTGTGTTCACCCAGAGAATCCAGATCTCATAACACAGATGCTGCCCTGCGCCCTTGCGTCAGTTATCCTGCATTTGCTCTGGACGATGACGTTCTCTTTAGCCAGACTCTTGATGAAGTGGTTAGAAAATTAAAAGGAAAATATGGATTTAAGCATTTCTTGAGAGATGGATACAGAACATTGGAAGATCCCAACAGACGCTACTACAAACCAGCTGAAATTAAACTCTTTGATGGCATTGAATGTGAATTTCCCATTTTTTCCCTGTGCATGATGATAGATGGACTTTTTAGAGGGAATCCTACAAGTAAAGGAGTGTCAGGATCTTTTAACTCCAGTTCTGCATCAGACTACAGAAGGATATCCTACCTGTACCAAAGTGTTATTATGTGCCAGCTGACTTTGTAGATATTGAAAAGAACCACCCTGGTAGTCAAAAGAGATTTCCTAGTAACTGTGGGTGTGATAGAAAGCTGTTTCTTTGTGGACAAGCCCTTTACATCATTGCAAAACTTCTGGTTGATGAATTAATCAGTCCTAAAGACATTGATCCAGTCCAGCCCTATGTCCCACTACAGAATCAACATAATGTGAGCACGAGATGTTCTAATCTGGGGCCCCCGGAAAATGATTTGGTAGTTCATGTAGCACTTGTAGCAGAAAGCCAACAGCTTCAAGTTTTTCTCAACACCTATGGTATTCAAACTCAAACTCCTCAACAGGTCGAACCCACTCAGATTTAGCCTCAGCAGGAGCTTGTGAAAGCTTATTTCCACCAGGGTGTCAATGAGAAGTTAGGACTTGCTGGGAGGCCAGATAGGCCCACTGGCTGCCTGGGTACATCAAAGACTTACCGCATTGGAAAGACTGTAGTTTATTACCCCATCATCTTTGACCTCAGTGATCTCTACATGTCTCCAGATGTTGTACTACTGATAAATGACATAAAGAATGCACTACAGTTCATTAAGCAATACTGGCAAATGCATGGATGTCCACTTTTCCTTGTTCTTATACGTGAAGACAATATAAGAGGTAGCCGTTTCAACCCCACATTAGATATGCTGGCCTCCTTTAAAAAGGGAATGGTTGGAGGAGTCAGAGTTCATGTTTGTCGTCTACAGACACTAATATCTGGAGCTGTAGTAGAACAACTTGACTTTCTATGAATCAATGACAGAAGAAGTTCCAGAATTTAAGAGTTTTGAAGAACTTGAACTTCCCAAGCATTCAGAAGTCAAAAGACAAAGCAGCACCCCAGTGATCCTGAACTGCAGCAGCAGCCTGATGTCACCATTACTGAATGGAGAAACAAACCCTCTCACGAAATTCTTCAAAAACTGATTGACTGCAGTTGTCTAGCTAGCCAATCCATCCTGCTGGGTGTACTGCTCAAAAGAGAAGGCCCTCACTGTATCTCAAAGGAAGGTACTGTTTCTGATCACACTGAGAGAGTCTATCGAAGAGCTGGCAGCCACAAGCTTTGGCCGGTTGTTCGCCATGCGGCAAGTCTTTTAAGTAAAGTAGTGGACAGCCTTGCCCCATCCATTATTAATGTTTTAGTGCAGGGCAAACAGGTAACGCTGGGTGCATTTGGGCATGAGGAAGAGGTTATCTCTAATCCTTTGTCTCCAAGAGTGATCAAGAACATTATCTACTATAAGTGTAACACCCATGATGAGAGGGAAGCAGTCATCCAGCAAGAACTGGTTATCCATATTGGCTGGATCATCTCCAATAACCCTGAGTATTCAGTGGCATGCTGAAAATACAAATTGGATGGATCATCCATGCTATGGATTATGAGCTACAGATCCGTGGTGGAGACAAACCAGCCATAGACTTATATCAGTTTGTTACCTAGTAAAGTTAACTTCTATTGGATATTCTCCAACCTCAACAGAATACAAGGTGTTGGCTGAACAGGCGTCAGATCTATGGGTCTTTGAATAGAACTCCCACTGGGTTCTATGACTGAGTGTGGCAAATCCTGGAGCGCACACCCAATGGTATGGTTGTAGCTGGGAAGCATTTGCCAAAGCAACCCACCCTGTCAGATATGACCATGTATGAAATGAATTTCTCTGTACTTGAAGACATTGGGAAAAATTGAGCAGCCAAAATATAGACAAATTATTGTGGAGTTACTAATGGTTGTATCCATTGTAGAAACCTGAACTAGAATTTCAAGACAAAGTAGATCTAGACAAACTGGTGGAAGAAGCATTTCATGAATTTCAAAAAGATGAGAGTCGGCTGAAAGAAATTGAAAGACAAGATGACATGACTTCCTTTTACAGCACTCCTCCTCTGGGAGGAGGAGGATCATGCAGCTATTTGACAAAGGTTGTGATGAACCTGCTGCTGGAAGGAGAAGTCAAGCCCAGCAATGATGACCCATGTCTGGTTAGCTAGTGAGGAAGATAGGACATACATTATCTAAAGTGTTTGGAGCTTAATCAGGACAGCCATTAATGTAAGCACTCACCGCGCTGGTGAAGTAGCTGAGCAGAATGATTTAGATCTGTGCATGCCATAGCAAATCTAATGGTAAGAAAGGTTTTAATCAAGTGAAAAGTCTCATGATTATGCCAACAACAATAAAAGTCTTTACTGAACAATAGAAATAGCTTATGAATTAAAATTCCACCTCTGCATGTTTCATGAGCAGATAGCTCATGATGTTTTACTCTTTGGATTAAATTCCCACTTTAATACCCTTAAAAAATGAATTTTCCAACTTGTAATGCACACAGAAAAAGTACTGAGAGAATTGTAAACAAGTCATTCGGCTGATGATATTTTGATTCTCGGTAACTGAATTATTGTATTTTAGTATAAAGAGCTTTTGTTCAAATTTTTTTTTGGTTAACATGCCTGTGGTTTTGTACTTGTGCTTACTGTCGAGATTGGATTAAAATACCATGTAATCTATACTGTATCAAACATGTCTTAGCGCCTACTAAAAATAGAACATGTGTGGGATTATTCAGAAGTACACTAAATTATAGGACTGTAACTTAGTTTGTACTAGAAAATAGTGAATTAAAAGTCATGAAATTAAAAAAAACAAATCTGGTTTCATCAGAGTATCGTTTCTCCTTTGGAAACACGTGACCACAAAGGCGGTGAGATTGTCGTCAGCATTGTGTTCTTGTGGGGGACTCGGGAGCCTGGCCTAATTGCTGAGTCAGCCTCGGCTTTGCTTTTCGAGTTGGGCTATTTTAGCAAGGACCGAAGGCTGTATCTTTTTGTTGCGGGCGGTTTCTAACTTTTAAGCTATTTATTCATAAAGTAAAGCTTTAAAGCTCTTTTTTGAAGGTCTTTTCAAAACCGTCGTCTCCTGGCGCCCTCTGGCCTTCTGAGGTTGTGTCCTGAGGTAGGCTGTGCACTCACGTCGAAGGAGCAGTGAGCCAAGTGCCATCAGCAGGGCAGTCGCAGTGGGCAGGAGATAATGCATTTAGACATCCAGTGGGAGAGAGTTGGCAGGCACTTCAAGACATTCCCTGGCTATCTGGTGTGACCTGTGTGCCTCAGGGTGCCTCTGGACCCAGACACCATGGAGCTGTATGATTCACTGGGATGTGACTGGGTGTCATGGTATTCAGTGAGTGCCCACGTGCCCCTCACTATAACAAGAATGAGGCAGCCACACCCACACATGGCCCCGGAGTTCATCTCCAGGCACTGCCCTAAACAATCTGTTTCTGGACATGCCAGCCTTTGCCCCCTTGAGGTCGATAGTGGAACCACCTCCTGACCTGATGTATGGGGCTCCCAGGCGAGCCCTGGGACCCACAGAGGCTGTTGAAGGGAGATTCTGTGAGAAGTCCCAAGAGAAATGGTGCACGTTTCCCAGCGATTCCGCTCATGATGTGCCCGTGACCTCCCCTGCAGGCCTTGTGATGGCCCACTCGAGGGGCTGCCTGCTCTGCACTTCGGCTGCCCAGGCAGCTGCCAACTGTGGCCTGTGCCCGTGGAGATGCAGTGTCCCAGGTGGGCGGGTGCATTCCGTGTCGGCAGTCCCATGGCACTCAGAGTAACCCGATAGCACAGAGTAGAAGTACCTCATCAGAGTTGGGGGGCAGTAACTCTTTATAGAAGCAGACTACCACATCTTTCTCCCGTGGGTTAAACCCCCAACCTTTTAATTAACATCTCATGCTTGACCCCGTGCCACCAGGACTCAAATAGGCACTTATTCATGAGCCATGAGCTTGGGCGGGCGGCGCTGCTGGCTGGGTTGGGAGGCCGCTCACCTGTGAGCAGGGAGGATGTGCCTCCACCTGTGCGAGTCCCCTCCTCTGAGCTCAGATGAAAGTCAAGCCCAAGGAGCTAATTATTTCATGAATATTTTGTTCAAACTCTGAGCTCCATGGGACGTTTTCATGGTTTTGTGGTTCCCGGTTCTTTTGTAGACTTTGGCAGTGTTATTGGAGAACCGATGGAGAAAGGAATTGCGAGGCGCTGGGAGCCGGAGCCTCGGTTTTCCTGCGCCATGGGGGCCGTGGCGGAATAAGTGAAGGGGCTTGCTGAAATGCTCTTCCGAAGGGAGAACTGGCCTTGTTGGTGGCTTCCGTTTCTCCTTGAGTCTGTCCCTTGGACTCCCAGGCCTCTGCTCCTGTGCCTGGCTCCATTTCTGAACGGGACCACGCGCCCTCACACAGTGGGTTGCGTTGCCCCCTCCCCCGGGCCCCGTTGTTGTCGGAGAGCTGCGTGGTGACCCAGCGTGGTGACCCTGACCCTCTTCGTGTTTCTGTCCGTGCCGTAGTGAGAACAATCTCCAGGAAGATCTCTTTGACCAGATCTTGGCGGGCAAGCTGGAGTTCCCGGCTCCCTACTGGGATACCATCACGGACTCGGCAAAGGTACTCACACAGCCTGCTTCTCGGCCTTGGGTTGTGTGCACGGGCCTTGGGTTGTGTGCACGGGGTCCGTCAGGCTCCTGTCTGCAGCAGTTAGGTGGGGCAGCTCTGGGACTGAGCTCCAGGGACCGCCTTCACTTTCTGTGCACGCGGCTGCTTGCCCTCTCTCCTGTGGTGGAGTGTCCAGAGCTCCCAGCCAATGCACCTTTCAGCCCTACCTGCTCATCCTCCTGCTGATGCAAGACACCGGAGCATACTACGTCTCCTCCTCAAAGGGTAGGAATGAACTAGGGAGACTGGCCGAGTCACCGACCGAGAGGGAGTGCAGTTTCTCGTGGTGGAATAATGGTAACTAAGGACTAGCTGTCTTCAGAGAGAACATATTGGTCCTTGGGAGGCGGCGAATGTAGACTCAAGAGAGACCCCCTCCTCTCCCTCCAGCTGCAGACATTAGTAGCTGTGTCCGCATCCACGTCTAGTGGGCTCCAGGGGTGGATGTGATGTAATAGCTTTGGAAGCTGAAGCGGTTGAGCAGCCATGCTGGCAAGCCTTTGGAGAGCTTGGTGCAAATTCAGATTTCTGCTTTGATGCTGGGCTTCCCTCTTTCTTTCCAGGAACTGATCAGTCAAATGCTTCAGGTGAATGTTGAAGCTCGCTGCACTGCAGGACAAATCCTACGTCACCCCTGGGTGTCAGTAAGTACCCACCTTGCTCAGCAGTGAATGTCTCTGTGTTCTGTGGCCACCAGCATCCTTCCTTCCTCACGCCCACCATGGTCTGCCCGCCCACAGCAGACACGTGGGCGTCTTTCTAGAGGGCCAGTAGCATGGGGGCAGGACCCCAGTTTCAACCCTGCCCTGGTTTGGAACTTGGGCAAGTCACTGTTCATTTCTGCTTCTGTTTCCTCTTCTGCAAAATGAAGGGCTGGCTGGGATGCTCCTTGAGGTGCCTTTCCGCTCTGGAACCCTGGGGTTCTGGGGTTGGAGAGGTTTTGTGATTTCCCCCTAAGATGAGCACGTTTCAAACCCTGAGCTCTGTTTCCTGGCACCTGACCATAGTCTTCCTGCAGCTTGATGGAGAAGTCCAGATAGCATGCCTCCCAAAGCCAAGTGGACAGCTGGTTAGCGTTCCTCTGGGGCGTAGGAAGCACCTGTGGATTTAGGGTAAATGCGATTTGCTAAACAGTGACTGGGTGCGAGCCTCTGTGTGGTTCAGATAGTCCATGGACTCAGCTGCTCACTGAAAATCCACCCAGGTGGTCTCCACAGAAGAAAGTCCTGGTGATGAACTTCCAAAAGCCAGCCCTTGGAAAGCCTGTGGAGCACAGCTCACCTGTGACACTCAGGGGGTGCCTGCCGGGAGCCAGAGTCGGCTCCTAGCAGCTGGGTTGGGTTTTGGTTGAGTGAGAGTTTGCACTGTCCATGTTCCGGAGGGCTCTAGGTGAAGGAAGTTAACTTGTGAGTCCAGCACTTGGGGAGTGTGAGCCCCTTCAATGCCTCATACCACCCTGACCTCGGAGTCACCTGAGCTCAGTGTCCTGGCTCTTGGACACCAAGGAGCTCTGAGACTAACACCCAACTGAATTCCTGTTTAACTGAATAACCAACTATTCATTCATTTTGGTGTTTTCATGGGAAGATGCAATGTGACGTCAGGGCCTTGGGGGGGGAGAGGCTCAGAAGGCAAAGAATCCTGCCTCCATGCCCCAGGATCCTGATGCTCGACTTGAGCTACTTCAGACCTGAGGGGCAGTGTGGATGGCACAGGGTCTTTCTGAGTGTGTGTGGCTGCTTGAATAACAAGAAGTATCATGTAAAGACTCACTGTTCCTCTAAACGTGTGGCTAAGTTGTGGCTTTAGCAAGCAACAGAGGTGCAGTTGTGGTTAAGGAAAAACAAATCTTGAGGATTAAAACTCAATGTATTTCTTTGGGTTTTTCCCCCTTACAGGATGATGCCTCCCAGGAAAATAATATGCAAGCGGAGGTGACAGGTAAACTAAAACAGCACTTTAATCATGCGCTCCCCAAACAGAACAGCACCACTACCGGGGTGTCAGTCATCATGGTAAGTGAACTCCATCCTGTGGCCGTGGCAAGCTGGTTAGTGTCTGGCTTGCTTCCTAGGCTGCCATTGAGCCTCATGAAGCCGGTAGCCACGAGCTGCCTCACCCAGAAGCAGGCGCCATCACATCCTGTGCTCACATCCTTTCGTACAGATTGGCTGCCACATGACGGGATGGAATTAGGCAGGTCCCCCACTGAGAAGCTCAGGGTCCCTGCTTTCTGCTCCCATCTCTATTCTGTCCAGAGAGGGCTTCCCAAGAGGAAAGGACTCCCTGCTAACACAGAACTTCAAACTTCAAACGCATTTTCAAACTTCAAAATGGGTTTTTCTTTTTTAAAGCCGTAGATTAGTCTTTAGGATTTGGGACAAGAATTAGTCCAAGTGAAGCAAATATATATATATATATATGAATATATATGTGTGTTTTGTGAAAGACAGTTTGGCTTTTTAAAGCTCTGAACTGTGTGTGTGTTTAGTATTATTTGTCAGGAATGGTAAGACTTGATAAGAAATCGCTAGCAGTGATCCCCATATTTTTTTCAAGCTTCCTTTTTGCCAGAATGTTGTAAAAGCAGTTTCTCTAAGGAACACAGCACATAAAAGCAAATGAAAAGGAACACCACCATTAAAGGAAACGAAGCAAAGAGGAAAGGAAAGAAAGAGTAAACCGGGTCCTAAGGAGCCTGTAAGCACACCCTGTAGGTCAGGCCCGAGCACACCAGAAACTGGGTCAAAAAGCCAGTCAAAAGGCCTCATCCCTCTCAGCACTGCCCACCACCCAGGGTCCCAGAGGGCCGGGTGCTACCTCAGAAGAGCCAGAGCCGGCTCTGTATGAGGCAGTGGGTGCCCAAGTCTAAGCATCTTGACCACCCCTGACAGCACTGGGTCCTCGGCAGCCAACAAGGCCCCGTGGGACACCTAACAGTGATGGGCCAGCGTTGCAACCATGTCACTCTTCTCTCAGCACAGCCCCCATGCCCTGGAAATGATTCTGTTCCCTGCCCAACTGCGGGGTGGGGGGGGGGGGGGAGTTGTTTGGTCTCATGGTATATTGGGGTGTAGGTCTGGAGAAGCTGGAGGGAACCCCCTACATAGACACAGTTGTACCACATACACATCACACATAGACCATGCACCCCACATACACTGATGCCACACATACACGCCACACAGCCCACACATGTATACGCCTACCCTTCCTACCATGTACACACCTAATCCCTCTTTCACATCCTCACACTATATACACCATATACACATCTTCCTTCATATACCCCCACATTCCTTACCCCTTACATGCCTTACATACATCACACACACACACACACACTCAACCCCTATGCACCACACCACACTGCACCAACACTCCACACACACACACCACTTGCATACACCAGCACCTCATACAGACTACATACTTGGACACATCTCCATACTATTTACACATACCTTCCCCTACTTACCCCCACATGTCCTGTACTTCCTAGCCCCACACATGCACACACACACAACCCCTTGTACCACATGCTACACATACACACACTGCACATACCCCAAATATTCCGCACACATACCTACACCATGTATAACATATACTAATACAACCTCCCCCTACATACTTTGCAGCCCCCATCCCATACACATACCCCACACTCAACCCTCATATACCAAACATAGATACACACACACATGCACACAGGTGCATACTTTGTGAATATGAAGTGCTCCGGTGTGTTAGTACTGAGTTTACACGTTGTCAGCACCCTCTGCTCTCTGCTCTCTGCTCTCACAGCCTTCTCCCGCCCCACTCATGGACAGCTGCATGCGTTAGTTAAATCCCACAGACTGCCCCGCTATGAGGCGTTTTCCGCCTTCCTTCCTCCAGAGACATCTGACATGGTGCCGGTCTGGGGGATGTTCTGTGCAAAGTCAGAGGAAGGTCTCGTGCATGGTGGTTTTCCTGAGAAAGCCAGGGGTGCCCCAGAATCACAGCCACACCCCTTTGAAAGAGCCATCTTGATAGGGCTAAGCTTATGAGAACAGTTTCAGGTGGTTCACTCCTGAGGCCTGGCATTAAAGGGGTGGATAAGGACCGTGAGAGCCATGTTATGTTTTAGGGCAGGCTCTGCTAAAATTCAGAACATTAAAAACATCTCATGAATTGACAATGTGTCATGGAATCCCTCCAGGGAGAGTGAAGAAGCTGGAAGGGAGGAGCCCCCACACACCAAAAGGTAGTGCCTGTGCATTGCTTAAGCCCCAGCATCTCCGGGGAGGAAAACAAAGCAGAATGTGGCCAGGACAGACAGAGCTCACTGCCGTGGTCTGCGGCACCTGGTCGGGCTCGCCTAAAGCTCTGACAGCCCAGCACTCAGCTGAGGTCCTAATGGAAGGAGATGGCCTTTCTACCACCTGAGGCTCTGCTCTGGATAATGATGCATAGACTTCCCTCAGAGCCAGTGTGTGGCTTTTAAAGGTCATTTTTCCATCGGCTGAGGAGAAGCCCAGCACTCAAAATTGCAGACCTGTGCACTCTAGCTGGTTATTGGTTTAAATGAAAAGAAACCCTTTACCATGTGGAATCCCGATGGCGACTAAAAAGGCGACGGGTTTAAATGCCTGTGAAGTCGTCATTTGGAAGGTGTTGGCAGAGCCTGGTCCCATGCTCCCTACTCTACTCCGCCGGCTGTTCGCTCTGAGGGCGGCTGAGCCACAGGGCCCCATTGGGAACCTGTGGGAGAAACCCATAGGCTTGCTTGTCTCTGGCTCTGTCAATGGCCAAAACACTGCCTGTGAATTTTGGCCAAAAAAGCAGTGGTGAGGAGAAAAGGCTTTCCTTGTGGATCTTGTGCTAACGTTCACCCAGCTCAGGGCATGGGGGAGGGGGGGAGGGCGAGGAGGTGTGTGTGTGTGTGTGTGTGTCGGGGGGCAGCTTGCAATGCTTCTGTGTCCTCGTCATCATTCCCTTCACCTGTGAATACCTGTTGTGCTGCCTGGCCTGGAAGTCAGATGTCCTTGGTATTAAATGTTTGGGGGGGTTTAAGCATTAAACATAATTAACCACAAAAGTATTCCCCCTGGTACTCAGATGATCCCAGACGTGAGGTCCTGTGGTTTCCTGCAGAAAACAATGGGAATAGGGTATACATGCTTTGAGGTTGAATCATCAGATTCCACTGCTGTCTCACTTAGAGAGCCTTACCCCCAGCGGTTTCTTCCAGGCATCTCCTCCCTGCCCTTTAGCGCCTGGGGTTCTGGTGCGGCTGGAGGTGTGGTGCGGCAGGCTGGACGATGGGAGCGTTGATGCTGTTATCTACGTTTCATTTGACAGTTTGAGAGACTTCAGAGTTTCACTCTTTCCCCTGTTGAGACTGTGGGAACCCTCGAAGCCAGAGCCTGGTATTCAACCTGCTGTGCTCAGCCCCGGCAGCTTCTCAGCCCCAGCCCTTCTTAAATCCGCTCGCCGGCCCTGAGCCACGCGGCCTGGGTCTCCCCAGCGCCTACTGACACATCTGCAGCCAGCCAAGCGCACCCCTGGAAAACTTTGATTTAACTGAACACTCGCAGCTTCCCGCACGCACTGCCTCCCTTCCGGATCATAAGCTGGCGAGTGTGAGGGGGTGGCCAGTGGCGGCCCCCTCCCCCTTCCTTCCTTCCTTCCTTCATGCCGGTTCCCTGCTGAGGTGGGCCAGAGCCTTAGGACAGGTGCCTTGGTGGGGGGGCTTGTGCTCGCCCCCCCCCCCCCCCCCCCCCCCCCCCCCAGCGCATATGGCTCCAAAGATGCGTTTTTTATCGACAGTGTCAAGTCAGCCAACCTGTGGGCCGAGAGGGTGGCGCAGAGCGGGCTGGCTTTGAGAGGCCCCCGGTTGGGAGGCTTTTTCTCTGGCTTTCCCTGTGCGCATCAGGAGAGACCTTGGGTTTGCAGCGCAGCTCGCCCTGCTCCCCCGGGGCGCGTCCCCGCCCCAGGGACGAGAAGCGGCCACCTTGTGGCAGCCACGGGAATGATAAGCAGCCTGGCTCACGCTGCATCTTCCAGGGCTGACTTCGGATAAGGCACCTTCAAGTAGAGCTTTCCCCACTCAGAAAGGGCGGGGGCGGGGAGGGGTGGATGTGAAATTTGGGAAGGGGTTCGGGGTGCGTGCCTGAATGTAAGGTAGACAAAATGTTTCTTTCGACTGTGTTGCTTCTGTTTAAAGTAAGTCTAGTTTCTGTCCCCGCTTCTCTCCCCCGTCTCTGGCCTGCCCCGCCGCCTGCATTGCTTCCCTCTGGCTAGGTCCACGGCGACGGTACGTACTAACCCGCACTGCCACGCTTGCTCCTGCCGCCGCCGCACGCACGCACGCTCTAACCCCAGGACGGGACGGAGGAATAACCCGGCCGCGGTGCCCTTGGACGCGGGAGGGACTGGGTAGTAGGCACGCCGTCTTCAGACTTCCGGATGCAGCCCTGTCTTGCATTTGGCGCCTCCCCGGTTGCCCCTTTCAGGACCTTGAAATTGCCCTTGGCAGTGACTGGAGGCTCGACCTTAGAAGGGCCCTGGAGAGCACCCAGCCTTGTAGCACGCGTCTTGGAAAGCCTGTGGCTCGTCGTGGTTTCCCCACGCTTCTCATCTCTCCTGCGAGGGACCCCCAGTGCACCCCAGGCGGCCCCGGGCAGGTGCCACCATGCCCCCTGGCCTGTGCCCCTTTGGGCCCTTTGGTCCCCTGCTGTTGGTCTGAAAGCCCAGCCACAGGACAAGCAAGAACTACTGGACTGAGTCCAGGAAGGAGAACAAAGGCTGGGACTCCCTGAGAGCCCCCCTCCGGTGGGGGGCCAGAGCCGGCCCCAAGGCTGACGCCCCGTGGGCAGCCACTTGGCTTGGTAGGGCTGACTTATTCGCATGACATGGGGCCACTTTTAATCCTGTGGCCGAGGGCTCGCCTCCCAGGCCCGGCTCCCTGGAGCTGGCCTCGTGGCCCCATCCGGCCCGGCTC
>NW_022109768.1:7325640-7369303 GCF_000313985.2 Echinops telfairi | reverse complement strand
GACTGCGACTCGGCCCCGCGCTGAGGGCCTTGGAGCGGCCCTGGTGTTCACTGCTCGGCAGTTCTCCGCCGAGGGGACCCTCTGCAGCCTCCCGGCACGTGAATGCGTGCGCCTTTTGCCTCGCAGCAGCTGCGTTTCTGTAGGCACACTCGGGACGGATCCAGACCTCTCCCTTCTTGAAGTCCGCCGCGAGCACTCCCTTTGCCCCTACCAACAACTTGCAATGGCGTTTGCCCCTTGGCGGGTGGCCAGAGAAGTGGCACCGCCTTGTGCCGAGGGTGTGGAAAGGGGCTGACCTTCTGATCAAGCAGTGAGCACCTAAGGGGGACAGACAGACAGGCCGTGAGACACTGACCCCCGACCCCAGTGCTTCCAGAGGCCTGGGGCACCACCCCCACTAGAAGACAACACTGGATATTTATTTGTGCAGGGACCGCAGCCAACGATCTGCTTCTTCCCTGGACGATGCGTGTTTCCCCAGTGCTCCCCGTTGTGGGGAAAACAAAAACTGCCCCCCGGGGTCCCCAAAGAAAAGCCTGGGGCAAGGGGCCCCCCGGCCCGGCCGGGGCCCCCCCCCAAAACAACAGCCAAAAAAAGGGAAAAAACCCCGGGCCCCCTGACGCAACCGGTTTTTTTGTCCTGGAACAGAGGCTGGAAACGAAGACCAAGGGATGCAGTCAGGACTGCGGGGTTGGAGCCGCAGGGCATCCTCTGTGACTAACCTTCTGGAAGGCTGCTGGCAGTTTTTCCTTCCCCATCCCTTCCCCTTTTTACTAACTGTACATAAGCAGCATATTTGTTTTACCTGCCCATCTTCTAAACCAGTGGGCCCTGTAGTTCATCCTCCCTGTTAGATTTGCCTTCTATACGTGTACCCAACCTGCAATAAACTTTTCCTTCTAGAGAAAAAGCAATCTGGGAGAGCAGAGGTTTCTGTCTTTGTTAGGCGGGTGTGTGATGGAATCACGTGTCCCTGGCCTGGTTTCAGCATGTGCCTGCTTTGCTATGTCTTGGGGCCATGGGTTGGGGGTGGGGAATGATGCTCAGAAAGAATATGAGAGGATGTGCTTTGGTTGAGGTTTGATTGTTTATAGGCATGAAAGTCACCTGACATAAGTTCAAGACTGCCCATTGCCTGTGTGTTTGAGTCTTGGTAACCTATGCGTTAGAGAGTAGAACTCCATAGGTTTTCCATATGGAGGCCAATCTCCGGGATGCCCTTTCATGGTACCTCTGGTGGGTTCAAACCACCAACCTTTAGATTAGCAGCCCAGTGCAAGCCCTTTGCACCACTCAAGGACTTTAAGCACAAGACTTTTTGTTGTTAGGGCCCGTGGAGTCAGTTCTGACTCAGAGATCTGTATAATGTGACGACATGGTGAAGCATTACCCAGGCCTGCACCTTCCTCGTGGTGGTTTCTGTGGAGCCTATTGTTACAGGCTCCGACCTTTGTCAGTGTGCTTCTCTGAAGCGCTTGTCTTATGCAGACCCGCGACCAAGTGTAAAGTTTCACCTCCAGGGACTGGTCCGTCCTTCCTGATAACATGTCCAAAGTTGGTGAGACAAAGTCTCATCATCCTCGCTTCTAAGACAGATTCTTCTTCTCCAGTGGGTTGCCAGAGAATGAACAGTCTTGGAATTGTTAATAATAGTGAATATTTTTCACCAATACGGTAGTTCAAATTAATTGATTTTTCTCCACTCTTTTTTCCTTGTTGCTCAACTTTCACATGAGGCGATTGACAAGGCCATGGTCGGGCACATCTTCGTCCTCGGGATCTCTGTTCTTTTACCCTTTAATGAGGCCTTGTGGAGCAGACCCTCCCAGTGTAATGCAGTGTTTACCTTCTGACTGCTTTTTCCTCGGATGTTGATCGTGGATCCAAACAGATGAAACCTTGCCGCTTCCATCTTTTCTCCATTTATCGTAATGCTGTCTATCCATCCAACTGTGAAGATTTTGGTTTGATAATTTGTTAGAGTTGTCATCCACACTGAAGGCTGCAGCCTTTGGCCTTTATCAGCAAGGTTGTGTCCTCTGCACATCGCAGGTGTGAACAAGACCTTTCCCCATCCCTCCAGTCATGTGCTTCTTCATATAGTCCAGCTTCTGAGGTGATTCGTTCAGCCTACACATTGAAAAAGAGAGGCTACAATCCTGATTCCAGATCGCGCGCTATTCCCTTGTTCTGTTCAAATGGCAGGTTGTGCATGAGTACAGTGAAGTGTTCTGTAATTTCCCTTCCACCTCGGTTATGATCTACACATTTGAATGTTTTACACGTGTTCTCTGTTTTCGACCGAGATTCATCTGACACTGGCAATGTCTCCTACGCCTGGCTTGAATGGGGCACTTCCTGTTGCTGCACGGCTGCAACCATGTCTCAGTTTAGCAAATGCTGGTTGCATGTGATCTCCAGGGCACTGTTCCGTCATTTCCACGTGCTGTCGGGTTACCCTTCTTTGGAATGGGCACTAATAAGATCTCTGCCAACCCGGTTGGACAGCTGTCTGCCACACTTCTTGGCATCGATGACTGACTGCTTCCGGTCTTGCATCCTTTTATTAAGACATCTCACTCGTTTTTCATTGGATCCCGGATCCAATGCCTTCGGTGCACCTTGGACTTCTTCCTCAATACAATTGGTTCTTAATTATTTACTCCAGCTTGAAATTGCTTGGTGCTGACCAATTCTTTTGGGTCCAGAGACTCTGGATATTCCATCATCCTCTACCCAAAAAGTGGAGCAAAGATTGAATATGCAAAGTACGCTTCAATCAGGAAACAGGTCGCCTTACAATTGAAGAAGTGGGCTGTTTTCTGTCACTGGATGCTTCCCGCGTCTTTCAATATTTTGCCCATTGGGAGAAAAAAAACACACAGAAAAAACAAACAAAAAAACCCAACCCTCATTGCTGCCAAATCGATTTCAACTCAATAGTGACCCTATAGGGCAAAATAGAACTGAACTGCCCAGTGGGTTCCAAGGTTGTCAGTCTTTACGGGAACAAAAAGTCTCATCTAGCAGGCTGGCCAACGAGTCCTAACTTTTGACCTTGCCATGAACAGCCCGGTGTGCGTGTGTCCCACGGTCGTGCAGGGTGATCGGGCGGCTCAAAGCCGGAACTGCTCTGCTGTGATTCCTTCACCTTGAGAATGCCTGGTGTGGTCTTCCCTTTCAGGGTTCAAGCTCCCGGCCTTTGCGTGTCTCCTTGTAACATTGCACCCAGTCTTCCCAAGCCACCCTGTGAAATCTTCTATTTAGCTTTTATCCTTCGTCCTTTCTTGCACTCACTTTAGCTACTCTTTGTTCAAGAGCAAGGCTCCAAGTCGCGTTTCCCCTCAAGAGTAAATACGGTTATTAGTATCAATGTGTGGTGCAAACAGTGATGTGCTCGGCTGCTAACCAAAACGTTGAAGGACTGAGGTCAGGAAGAGACACCTTGGAAGAAAGGTCTGGCTATCTGCTTCCAAACCGTCAGCCATTAAAAACCCTGCGGACTGTTGACTGGATTGGATAACAGGCACCAGAAGACCCAAAGCATTGTGGAGAAGGAGGGATGGGAGGGGGCGGTTGGAGCAGAGACCCAAAACCCATCTGTAGAAAATAGCACATCACCTCACAAAAAAGGGATGAGTCTGCAGGGTGCAGTATGGTCCTGATGAAGGACACAATATTCTTCTGGTTCTTTGAGGCTTCCTCACCCCCCACTATCATGACCCCAGTGTGCCTTTTAGTTCTGGCTAGACCGGAGCATGTGCACAGGTACAGATAAGAGCTCATGACACACGGAATCCAGGTCAGATACACCCCTCAGGGACAGAAATGGGAGTATTGATGCCAGGAGGATGGATAGGGGGAAGGTGGGGAAGGGAGAACCGATCACAGTGACCGACGCAAAATATCCCCCTCTCCCACAGGGATGAGCAACAAAAAGGTGGGTGAAGGGAGACAGCAGTCGGAAACAATAGTAATTTATAATTTATCAAGGGGTCACAAGGGTGGAACGGTGGGGGAAGGAGGGGCAAAAGAGCTGATACCAGGGCTTAAATAGAAAGTAAATGTTTAGAAAATGATGTTGACAGCGTATGTGCAAATATACTTGATACAATTGATGCCTGGATTGTTGCAAGAGCTGTACGAGCCCCGATGGAATGATCTTAGAAAAGAGAAAGGCAAGCCTGCGTGGTGCAGTTCTCCTCTGACGCACACAGCGCCGCTAGGAGCTCAGTCAGTGCACCTTGGGGCACTCCTGTCAGGAAATGGTTGCTTTCTCTCGAGAGCTTGCACACGTACAGCGTCTCTTCCAGGCCGTTGGTTTTGGGTCCCTCCTCCTGTATGCTGCTGTGGCTCTGGTTCACCCTGGTGCGCTTTGTCTTCCCAGCTCCCAAAGGCTTCCTCACCTAGGGCTTGACATCAGTGAACTTGGCCTTGGAGCTCTTAGTTCAGATGGCTGAGGGAGGTAGACAGTCTGATTGGCTGAGGCTGTACGAGTCTGTGCAATGGTGTTGACCCTGATCCAGTGGCTGTGGCTAGAGGCCAAAGACAGGCTGTGGGAAGAGTGTAATTTCAGAATTACTGTGGTGTATACATCTAGAATATTCTACTTGTCCTCACTGACTGACCAAAGAGCATCTATTTCTTCTTTTTTTAATCATTTTATTAGGGGCTCATACAACTCTTATCAAAATCCATACATACATCAATTGTGTAAAGCACATTTGTACATTCATTGCCCGAGCACCTATTTCTGTAGCATCCATTGGAAACAATTTTGGAAGAGCTAATGTAAAAGAATAAAATATGATAAAAGACTAGCACTGATCAGAACTAGAAACCCAAAACCTTAGAGCTCTGTGAGGTTCAAAGATACCTGCTAAAGCCTTAACTGACAGGACAGCTCTACTTGTGGCACCTACCTGAGGTACCACTCCTGATGGCCTAGGACAAAGTGAGGATGGGGTAAAGAGACACAGGATGTCCTTAGCGGAGAATACCAGCACTGCCTCCGAGTTCTTTTGTAATGATCTTAACTCACAAAGTCCTGGTCTAGGATGGGATATGTTAAAGGAGCAGTGGGGAGAGAGGGGTTTTCCACAGCAGAAGAGGAGGTGGGGAAAAGGAAGTGGGTGTTAATAAACCCAGGGACAAGGGAACAATAAGTGATGTAAAATCGATGGAGAGGAGGGTGTGGGACGACTAGGAGGGCTTGATCAAGGGCAATGTAACCAAGAGGATGAAACATGAATGAAGGCTGAGCATAGTCGTGAGACAAGAGGAAAGTCAAAGAAAATAGAGGAAAGAACTAGGAGGCAAAGGACACTTATAGAGGTCTAAAGACAGGCATGTACATATGTAAATATATTTATATGTAACGATAGGGAAATAGATCTATGTGCATATATTTATAGGTTTAGTATTAAGGCAGCAGATGGACTTGGGCCTCCACTCAAGTACTCCCTCAACACAAGAACACTTTGTTCTAATAACTCGGCATTCTGACCCCTTCCCTGACACAATCGCTGAAGACAAAATGGGTGCATAAGCAAATGTGGTGAAGAAAGTTGATGGTGCCTGGCTATCAAAAGATAGTGTCTGGGGTCTTAAAGGCTTGAAGATAAGCGACCATCTAGCTGAGAAGCAACAAAGTCCACATGGAAGAAGCACACCAGCCTATGTGATCATGAGATGTCTATGGGATCAGGTATCAGGCATCAAAGACCCAAAACAAAAAATCATATTGTGAATGAGAGGGAGTGTGGAGTGGAGACCCAATGCCCATCTGTAGGCAACTGGACATCCCCTTACAGAAGGGTCACAAGGAAGAGATGAGCCAGTCAGGGTGTAGTATAGCAATGATGAAACATACAGTTTTTCTCTAGTTCTTTAATGCCCCCCCCCACTATCGTGACCCCCCAATTCTTAGAATCTGGCTAGACCAGAGCATGTAAGGGGTACAGATAAGAGCTGGAAACACAGGGAATCCAGGATGGGTAAACCCCTTAGGACCAATAATGAGGGTAGTGACATCAGGAGGGTGGAGGGAAGGTAGGGGAAGAAAGGGGAAACCGATCACAGTGATCTACATATAACCCTCTCCCTGGGGGACAGACAACAGAAAAGTGGGTGAAGGGAGACACTGGTCAGTGTAAGACATGAAAAAAAAATTTATAAATTATTAAGGGTTCATGAGGGAGGGAGAGTGGGGGAAGGAGGGAAAAAATGAGCTGATACCAGGGGCTCAAGTTGAAAGTGTTTTGAAAATGATGACAACATATGTACAAATGTACTTGACACAATGGATGGATGGATTGTGATAGTTTTACAAGCCCCCAATAAATGATTTTTAAAAAACAAAAATGTTAAAAGAGGTCTTTTGCAGCTAGTTTTCCCAATGCAATACTTTGTGAGAGTTCTTGGCTCAATACATGTTTGTTGAAGTAATGAACGAAAAAAAGAGTGAGCCTCAGAAACTCAACGGCGTCATTCCCTGCCCTGTCCTCTAGGGCAGCCAGGAGTGGTGGTCGATGCCATGGCAGTGAGTTTGGGTTTTTGTTTTCACAGCACTACATAACACAACCAGGAACGGATAACATTAATTTTAATAGCGTATTTTATTCAAGCTAATCAAAGGATCTCCAAGATATTATTTCGACACTGAAGCACGTTCTATTTAATCATTGAGGTGTTGGAGTAAATCAGCCTCTCACAATCGCCAGGGGTCTATAGGCACAACTCTAAGGTTATGTACACATCATAGTAAAGTCATAGAAGATAGGAGAGGAGTTAAAGGCGTCAGACACATTCCGTGGTAGCATGCTCACCTCTGGGACAGCCAGGATCTCAGCAGCCAGCTCCGCACAGAGAGCTGGAGGAGAAGAGTGTATTTCTAACCAAGGCTTATATATACTTATTAGGGGGTGTGCAAGCCCCTGATTCCAGGTAACCCCCCATGTCACAAGAAAGGACTCTATAATGGGCATATGCGTGACAGGAAGGGGGTGAGTTTGTGTGCATGCAATAGGAAGGGACACCACTAAGGGTGCACATGTGACAAGATGGGCGGACCCTAGATTCAAGATGGCAGCCTACCCTTGGTCCTCCTTGAGTTGGCTCAACCTTATATTTGGGCTCTCCTTCAGGGATGCAATCCACTATCCTTATCAGCAGGGAGTGTGCCCCACTGATGGTGGGACAGACAACAGTGTCGGATTGCTCTGGATGGCTGATGCCCTCAGGGAGAGAACTTCTAAACAGCTTGCTTCCACGTGTGTGACAGTCATTTACCACATGTTGCAAGCAGTGTCCTAGGCTGGGCATACAATGAATATGGGGAACAACCTGAGGGAAAACTTTTCTGTATCCCACCATTGAGGTATTTATATTTTCCTTATACTAGCAATCTGGTGTGTGTGCGTACAGCATGTCCCAACCTGGACTAGATGCATCTCAAGCACTTCGTGGCCTTGTGGCCAGCTCTCGTGTGTGTGTGTGTGTGTGTGTGTGTGTGTGTGTGTCCATTCAAATGCAGCCCCGGGTGCTCAGTCTGTTTACAGCAGAGGCACCACATGGTGTAAGTGATCGGAGAGAGTGTTACTGAGCATACTGGAAGCGATTTATTTGGGGAAATCTCAGGAGGCCTTGTTGGGTCTGGCTTCTTGTGAGAGTTCTGGGGTCGGAGAATCTAATTCACTAGGCGCCAACACAGCTGTTGGAATGGCTCCCAGCCACAGGCAGATCATGGGCAGTCAGGGCCAGGGCCAGGGCCAGGGCCAGCCCCTCTTGGTGGAGTTCTCTTCTCTCTGAGGTAAGTTCTTTTCACCCCACAGGGGGCAGCCGGAGCAGGGAGGGCAGCCAAGGACTAGGTGGGGACAACAGGAGACACACTTCTCCCTGGCACTGGCTGTGTGAAGGATGGGTCTGCAGAAAGGGCTGCTGACTCACTTGAATTGCTCTGGGCAGCAGGCCCAAGGTCAGGGGCAGGAAGCCCAGTGTTGGCGACAGATTGTAATCACAGAGCCGCCCTGGGACAGTGCTCGTGGTTTTGTACAGGACTGGTAACCTGGTGCTTGGAAATAAGCACACAACTTTACCGAGCATGTATTCCAACCTCACAGCCCTGAGAGGAGCGTGTTCACATGCTCCCGACGATGTAAGGAGCTCAGAAGGGTCAAGTGGCCCATCCGAGGTTGCTGGAGCTTCTGTGCTGCTTCAGAGGCCCAGGAAGATGCCTTCCTGACTAGCTTGTCCCTTTAGGGGTTAGCTGTTTCATTTATTTTGGGGCAGGTAGCTGTTTTAGATGGATGTCTCATGTCACTGGGTGGGGTTGGGAGAGGCACCTGGCAGGATGGCTGGGAATCTAGGAGGCAAAGAAGTCACGAGCAGCAACTGGCATGAAATCCTGTGGGTATTTGATCTCCGTATTTCCTTCATGGGGACACTGGTGTGTGTGGCAATGGTTAGTGTTCGCTGATGATAAAATTCAAAGCCTTAAGCTCAGAAAGTGTACTGTGGGACTGTCTTGTGATTACTGAAGGGCTGAGGGAAAGGAAGGGGTGTGCCTTGTATAGAGAAGGCTGTAGACATCTGGGTGCAGCTGGGTACCAGGGCCCTTCATTGTGGTTAGAATGGGGTCATGGTAAGGCCATGTTTGCTGCCTTGAGGGGGTGGGACTCCTGTCAATGCTTAAGTTGAAGTTGGTCTTTTCAAATGAACCAAGGTGGTTACACATTGGTCCTCGATCTGCATGGCCAGCAGTTTGAAACCACCAGCAGCCTTGCGGGAGGAAGACGAGTGGCTTTCTACTGACATAAACAGGTTCCGTCTCGGAACCTCACAGGGGGTCGCTATGAGTCAGCATTGACTCCATGGCAGAGTAGCCAGCATGTTCCTGCCAGCTAAGAGGGCATAAGCTGGCCCCAAGCCCTCACCCCCAAATCCTTGTCATCAAGTTGACTCCAGCACAGAGCAATCCTATAGGACAAAGTGGAACTGCTCCATCGGGTTTCCAAGGGCGCTGCTGGCATCATGGCTACTAGTTGGACTGTGATCCAAAAGGTCATCTGCAAGGTCAACAGTTCAAAACCACCAGCGGGAGGAAGACAAAAATGTTTACTCCCATAAAGAGCTACAGTCTGGGAAGCTCATGGGACAGTTCTGCCCTGTCACATAGGGTTGCTGACTCAGCATCGGCTCTACGACAGGGACTTTGGTTTGGGGTTTGGAATCTTTACGAGAGCACATTTGCTGTATCACACTCAAAATCTTGTTTTTTGAAAGGAAAAATTATTCCCGAACTCAAGGCAGAAAAATAATTCATTTCATGACTGTGGACTGTGACCCCTGAGGTCTAGGAGTTCACGGAAGAGTTGTAGATGGCTTTGATCCAGGGCCAGGGAGCCATCTGTCTTCAAGGAAGATAGCTAGCCTAAAGGCCAAACCACGCTCATTTTCATCAGAAAGAAAAATGCGAAGTGCCTTCTTTGGAGAAATTTGCATTGCTGGTTCACTGCTGAGAAATGTGTCAATGTCATTAATAGTAGCCCTGGGTTTTTAAATTGTGATCTGGAGACTTCCAGAGACCCATGAAATCTGTTACAGTCCTGGGGGAGATGCATTAGGAACTCGACGTTTCTAATCGATATAGAAAAAATATAAATGATGTTTCTTGCCTTTCCCACTGATATGAAATCAACTAGAGCACTTTTCTTTGGTGGTTATTGTGGCTGTTGTTTTAAGGTCCTTTGTATCGCTCTTAGAAATAGTTCTGGAAGGTCGCAACATCCTTGCTCCCCTGCAAGCTTCTTGTGGGGCAGGAATCACCTAGCACTATTTGCTGACACAGACGGGCACCCCAGGATCGGATAAAAGATGAGTGCGTTGAACTGATCGGCTGGAGGTGGCAGGCTTGCTCCTCCCCAGGGGTACCCGAAAAGAAAGGTCTGATATAAACCCAGCTGTGGCAAACCTTGCCGAGCACAGTTCTACTGTGGTACACATGGCCTTGCCAGGAAGCAGAATACTCTTGGAAGCAGCCATAGGGAAAATGGTTGTGCAGGTTATGAAATTTAAGGCACGCCTCCTTCCTGCGTTTGTATATGCGATTTGGCCCAATGTGACTTTGTGCACTGACGCGGCCACTGCTCCCTGCTCTGTGCACGCGGGGAGCGGGCAGAAGTGCTCAAATGCTCCCATCAAAGACGCGCCCACGTCTCCATCCAGAGGGAGCTTGTTTGTGTCATTGGTCTGCCGCTGTGGCGCAGCCGCAGGAAAGATGGAACCAGGTCCCTGAAGTGCATGGCCAAGTATTCAGTCAACATCTATCCGATCCTAATGAAAATCTCCGTCTTCACGTGCACGGGCCTTGCTAGGTCTGAATCGCTGCACGCCGCTTGCTCAGCCAGGTTGCTCGAGGCTTGCCAAAGAGGCAAGAGGCGCCACGTGGCCATGGCCGGCTACACCACAGCCGGCCCAGGACCTTTCCCATAAACTGGCTCATGTGGCCATTGCCACCTTCCTGGCCCACTGGTGGCGCTGGGAGGACACTGACACACCGCATGCCCTGCTCTTAGATCAAACAAGAGCAGCCCCGAGTGGTCAGGTCTTGTGGTCCCACCGATAGCTGCTCGTGGGTCCCAGGCAAGGTTAGTTTTAATCTTCCGGTTTTGTGTGATGATTGCATAGAACTGAAAACGTGCCATGATTTCAAGGAGCAAATTCATTTTTATTAAGAGTTTTAATATTTTTAAATGTATGGATGTTTGCTGTATTTCAGAGAAAGACTTCAGGGGTGGATTGGCTACAAATTAGTATCTGTGTGACAGTCAGATGTTCGTGTTCCCTTTTCAAAGTCTTCAGGGGCTCCCAGAGGCGTGGTTCTTAAACGACAGAGCCTTCGCTTGTGACGCTGCCATGAGCTTTCCCAAGCCCTCATGTTTCAACGGAAGTCAGTATTCATGGGACCAAAATGTTAGTTTCTTGAGGGATGAGGTTTAAACCAACCTTAACATAGCGAATGGAGCCCGGGCGGCTTACCAGCTTGGCTGGGACCTCGAGTAAGCAGTTGTAAACCGCTAGCTGCTCCAAGGGAGAACGACGGGAGGGGCTTTCTCCTCCCATCGGTTCCTTTTGGGAGCCCCCGGGGGCATTTCCCCGCTGTCTGACACGGTCACTCCAAGGCAGAGCAGCAGTGAGTATTCTGCATGTGAACCAAAACCGTGCACGCGATCTGCTCCACTGGTGGGTCACCATTGCCCCGGTGTTCTCGGTCATTCGGTCCCTCCCACCACCTCCACTTAGACTCTTTGCCCCCCTAATTGGTTTACATTTATTTGGATTGATGGGTTTCTTTCTTTAAAAAAAATTGAGTTTAAAAATGGATTAAATAAGGCAATTTTGAGTAAGTATTCCACCCCCAAATTAAAACAGATTATATCATATATTGTGTTGCATTGTAGGTTTGGTGTTGGGTTGCTAACCATGAGGTCAGTAGTTCAAGCCCACCAGCTGCTTCATGGGAGAAAGGTGAGGCTAGCTGCTCCCATAGAGATTGATAATACTCAGTCTTAGAAACCCTGCATGGGGTTACGAAGTACTCGAGTCCGGGTGATAGCAGTGCTTCACTTTTGCGTTGATGTCAGCTATATTGCTTTATGAAGTGTTATTTAAGTTTCCATAATTATTAAGTTAAAAAAGAGTGGGAAACTAAGAATTTCTATGTTTCGAGTAAAACTTCATAGCGACCCCACAGGACGGGGCAGAATTGCCCCTATAGGTTTCCAAGACTGTAACTCGTTATAGGAGTATAGATGAGAGAAAACCTCGTCTTTCTCCGGCAGAGGCTCGGTGGTTTCAAATGGCTGGCCTTGCAGTAGCAGCTCAACTTGAAACCCAGGCGTCAGAAGTGACTAGACGGCAGTGTTAGGGTTTTTGTTATGGGTTGTTTTGGGAGGTGGGGGCTTGAGGGGGGTGGATTGGGAAGAGGAACCTGCTTATTAAACTGTATGAAGCTTCTTACAATGAAGTAAAATTTGGCATATGGCTTAGGTACTGCTGATTGTCTTTTACCATTTTCCTTAAAGTCTCCAAGATATCAAAGTTGCCTCAGAATTAATACTGGTGAAGCGGCTTGGGCAGTTAATTTACCTGTAACTCAGGGCTCTGGTTCTTCGTGGCTCATAAGCACGAAGGCAGTGCGTGGCCAGACCACTGCTACTCAGAGTGACCGCACAGGGGGGCAGCACTGCTGTCTCGGGTCTCGGGGGCTGAAAGTAGCTCTTTCATGGAGCAGCGGGTGGTTAGCAACCCCACACTTAACCCACTGCAGTAGGGCTGCTGGTTCTCAGAGAAGAGGGGCCTTCATAACAGATGATGTCATTTTCCAATAAGCTTTTTAAAGCACTGCCCCCCCCCTCCCCCCAGTCCAGGTCAAGCTTTCTCAATTGGGGAACTCAAGCCAGATGCCAACTTAGGTAAGAGAAGGGCCCATCAGCTTGCTTTCATTCCGGGGAATCAATCTCTCTTTCTCTCTCTCTCAAACAGTGACTAAAACCAGTCTGATGTTTTCTTTGAAAATAGCTAATCTATGAAAATTGGGAGCAAAAAAATGGTATTTCTAGCAATTCAATTACACTTTTTCTTTCACTTTGAGGTATTCCAGTTCAAGTCTGGATGAAAGTGTTGAGGAAGAAAAATGCGGCCTCTTCAGGTTGCAGTATACTCAGAGAGAGAATGCCAACGTTAACTCCAAGTTCACAACATACAAAGGATTTATTTATGCAATACAGACCTTTTCTCAAGTGTTTTTCACAGAATCTGCACGGCAACCTACTAGAAAAGTAGAAGGTATACAACACCGAAATAACATTATTTCGTAGTACAAATTGCTAATCAAAAGGAAGGGGAGATAGTTTAATAACAAATAAAAGTAGAATGGGTGTTGCTTAACACAGCACCTGGTAGCCTCTCTCCCGGGACCCAAGTCCGCTGGCCCTCAGTCAGTCAACCCTCAGGGCTGAGCGCTGGGACTTGTGTGCACTTTACAAGTGAAGCAAAGGTTGTATTCAACAGTATCTCCATCCTCGCATTTTGGTGTACTATAAAGGGGGGAAATTGTAGACATTTCACACCTGCTATAACATTAGAGTCTTTACGTTAACCACACAATAAAACAACCTCCCTCAAACCATAATTTCTAAAACATGCTTAAACAATTAATATTGATAGAAATAATCCATTGAGATATTTTTAAATTACATTTACCATAATTTTAACATTCAGAATTTAAATCCCATTAGTTTTCAGTGCTGAGGAAGTACATTGTTTTGGAAAAAATCACAGTGCCCCAAAGTACAGCATAAAATCCCCCATCCCTATATCGTAACCCACTTCCCTATTATTAAAATCATGAATTTCCTCAAGATTACAGATACATGGGAAATGTGGGGTTGTTTTTTTTCAGAATATAGATAGATTTAGTGGGTTTTCATACCTCATTATAATTCCATAATTGGTGAAAATAGACTTCTCATTAGGACTAAAAATATAGATTTTTTTTAAAACTACAGAACCCAGCAGCCGGTTTTCTGCTTTGCTGTTATTTCCCCCCACCCCCAAAGTCAAGCAAAATCTACAAAAATAGCAATTAACTTTAAAAAATATTTTGCTTCTTAGAGCAAATTTAAGTTACATTCAGATGTAATAGCTATTTCTAAGAGAACGATGCTGGGGAAGTTCCCTGTCCGGTGCCAGGGCAGGGCTGTGGTGCTGTCGCCTCAGTAGCGGGTTTGGTATTCGTGATGCCACCGGTTAAAGTCGTTATAGAAGAGTACGATGCTTCCGGAGGCCATGCCGGAAATGATGCACCTGGGGGGGGGCGGCGGGGGGGAGCACAGAGCAGAAGAAAGGTTTACAAGCCTGGTCTTTATCCTAGAGATCTCTGCCCTAGGTCCAGGTCTACAAGGTAAATAGAGAAGATGGTGGCAAAGCCAGCATTTTTGGGAACCAAGGGTTTTAACATTTCAAAACCTTCTCATTGTGCATTGGATGAAGATTTACAGACTGTCCGTTTGGCATCCAATGATTCGCACATATTCTGTTTCGTCTCATTGACTGCAATCTCTCAATGCAACATCACCCATCCCACCTCTCCCCGCCTAACCCTGCCCCCTTGGCCCAAATGGCTAATTCCTCTAAGGCAGGGGCCCTCAAACTTTTTTAAAAGGAGCCCAGTTCACTGTCCCTCAGATCCGTTGGAGGGCCGGACTAGAGTTTAAAAAAAACCCCAACTATGAACGAATTCCTATGCATACTGCACATATCTTATTTTGAAGTAAAAAAACAAACGGGGCAAAAAACACCTGGCGGGGCCGGATAAATGTCCTCGGCGGACCGCATGTGGCCCACGGGCCATAGTTTGAGGACGCCTGCTCTAAGCTGTGCACACTTTAATAGTATTACTGTTCCCCTTGCAGATCTTATTTGGCTGAAAATTGAGCAACAGGGGTGAGTTCAGTTCCAGATCCAAAGGACCACTGCCTGACCGGCAGGCCTGGCCTCGCTCACGATGTGAGTTTTGCTGGATGTGTACCTCCTCCTCAGGATCTTCCCGTGCCTCCCTTTCAGAACAGCTGATCGCTGAGCGGTCACTCCTTCTTGTGGTCGAAAGGTTGTGAAAACCGGTGGTCACATTGGTCCACTGGATCAACTGTCCCCATTTGTCTTCAGTTTTCTTACGTCTTTTTCCCTCCAGATGGGAGAAATCAATGGCTTTTAAAACCCCAATTGCTACTCACCAAAGGATATAGACTATGTTATGCCAATTGACCTTGGTATCTTCTGAGACTGTGGCCCTGCGCCTGCAACCTCATTTCCCTATTGTGCCTGCTTATGTACAAGAAGTTTACATCACTTTGCCCCCTGGATGCTTCACCACATATAATACCACTTTCTCCCACCTGCTCACCCCTTGTGTCTATAACAGCATTTCCATCTGATGCCTTTAACCCTTGAACTCCTTTCCAGTATTTCCCCCCACCTCCAACACTCTTACTGTAAACTCCCTTCTCCCTCACCCAAGTTCTTGAAATGTACTTAATTTTCTTGTCACCTGGAAGTTCTGTAACTAATCTGTCCCCATCACAAATTGATATTATTTGGTTCTGTATTTTCAGTTTTGTAGCTGTTTTTGAACTTTGGCTAGTTCTATATCTCCCCCCATGGAACTGTCAGTCTGTCCGACTGTGGTGGCTTGTGTGTGGCTGTGATGCTGGAAGCTATGTCACGGGTGTTTCAAATACCAGCAGAGTCACCTAAAGCGAACAGGTTTTAGCAGAGCTTTCTGTCTAAGAGCAGATTACAAAGAAGAATAAGCTGCCCACCTCTGGAAAATACTGGGTAGTGTGTTTCATTGTTGTACATGGGTTGCCCTGAGTTGGAACTGACTTGATAGTACCCAACTTTTATATGTGGGTTGACTTCTGGGTAGCACTGTCATGCATGTCCATCTCAGGTTACTCTCTGCCATTGTTGGTTCTCTGTCCCTTCCTTCTTGTGAAAGTTGGTCTGGGTTTTTCAAACCCCCTTAACTTCTGTTTATCTGGAAATGTTCCAGTTTTCCTGGGTATATAATTCTTGTTTGGCAGATTTTTCTTTGAGCTTTATGCTATCCCATTGTCATCCTGCTTGTGTGGTTTCAGCTGACAATCATCAGCTTAGTTCTCCTTTGTCAGAAACTTTTCCTACGTCTGAGTTACTCCCAGGATTCTTTCTTGTCTTTTGTTATGGGGTTTGATTATGATTTTCTTTTGGGGTCTGTCCTGCTTAGGGTTCAGTTTCTGAAATCCTTGACTTCTCCTCTTTCATGCTGTTTGTTTTGGATGTTTTCTTCCAACAACCCTTCAATTTTCTCTGTGCTTTAAAAAATATTTTTTTGTCTTGATGATTCCTCTAGCACAGTGGTGCTCAACCTTCCTACTGCCGCGACCCTTTCATACAGTTCCTTATGTTGTGGTGACCCCCCAGCCATAACATTATTTTTGTTGCTACTTCATCACTGTAATTTTGCTACTGTTATGAATAGGAATACCTCTATGAAAGGGTCATTCGACCCCCAAAAGGGTCACGACCCATAGGTTGCGAACCACTGCTTCAGCAGTTAAGCTCACTAACTAGCTGGACCTTCCATTGATTTGATTCCTTGGCCCTTTTAATGTGTTATCTTTTAGAGCTTCCAGATTTCTATTTGCTATTTTTATAGTATATTCCTGAATACTCCATCTTTCAATGTGTCAACAGTACTTAAATATCATTCTTTTTAATTCCTTACCAGGGAGTTCATGAGAACTGAAATTTGAGACTTTGAAATTGCCTCTGAGACCTTGCGATATGTTGTATTTCATCGATGACTGTCTAGTGGTATTTTCTTAGGACTCGCCACCTGTCTCCTAGCGGACATGATAGCGAATGGGTGCGCAGTCATCTGTTGATGTAATTCATGGAGCACAGTTGAGAATGGGTTCAGATGGCTAGGTTGCTGTCTCCCATAGGGTGGGGCAAGGAGACAAAAGGAATGATCGGCAAAGAGCAGCAATAAAGAGAGAAAGAAAAACTGAAAAGAAGAGGGGAAAACAAAACAAAGCAAGAAAATGGTCTTAGATGGAATGCCTACAACCCAGCACCTATGTTGTCTGAGGTCAGGGCAGCTGGTTATGGAAGGAGTTATTTGCTGGGGTGGCCATGGACCCACTCCTCAAGAGCAGAGCCCAGCTAGCTTGTTGCTAGCTCCTGCTATGCCAGGCCCCTGTCTTGATTCAATGCTTGCTTGTAAAAGTTTGGGATGGCTGTGTCACGTCAAGCCAGCTGACAATTCACCCATCTGGCTCCTCTCTGGCCACTTTGTTCAGCTTCTTTCCCTAGTTGGTGTTTACATCTCAGTTCTTTCCTCTGAAGCACAGCAGTCTCAGATGCTCATCCGTATGTCATTTGTTTGGTCTCTCATGTAGGGATCTGCCTAATTTGCTGAAGTCCTCTCCAAGTACAGTTCTGCGGAGTAAAATGTCATCCTGAGGAAGCTCAGAGTGTGTCTCCTTCTGGCACTTGGTGAGGACCTAAACCCCAGCTTGCTTTCTCACTGTAAGATCAGTCACACAGGAGAAGCCACTAGAGCTCGGGCAGCCTCACTCCTTTCTAAGTGGGTTGCGCAGGAGAAACCCGTCCTTGTTATCAGGCATCAGAAGCAAAGAATCACAGTCTGAGTATCTGCTTGGGAAAGAAGCAACACACAATCAAGTGACGTATCTGCCCTGCAGGTAAGCAATCTACAAAGAGCAAGAAAAGCAGACAGAGGATTGGCCACATAATTTGGACTGGGCCATCCTCTTCAGTGCCCCTTACGGTATGGGTAGAAGCCTAGTCCTCAACACAGTGAGGTACTGAATGACATCACAGAGCTGCTCCTGTCCTTGAGAAGGTGGCAGTAGGGTCAGAGACAGAAAGGGTAGAGGGCCAGATGGGGGGTGTCTCCCCTGGAGTTGTTCTGAGGCTGAGTCCTTGTGCTGAAGGGCGGGCTCAGTATCCGCCTTTCGAGGCGAGATCATAGTGTGCTTCCTGCCCCTCACAGTCGAATGAGGGGTTGGAGTAAATGTGGTACCAGACAGTGCTCCCTGCCTCCCCATTTCACCTCTGGGAAGGGAGGGGGGGTTGGGGAGAGGGGCTTGTCTACGAAGTAAGTCAGGATGGTTGAGTCCTTGGGGCCAGAGATGAGGGCATTTTACATGAAACACATCTACGGCTCTTCTATTTTTGTTTGAATAGGTCCATTAATGTAAAGCTTTTTGCAGCAATGCAGCCCTGTGAGCCATCAAATCCCACTCTTCAAACATTTCACCTGTGCCCAAGAATATTCTCAAGGGAATTCTTGGGAGCCCCCACATTTCAGTGGATCTTCTGTATACCACTCTGAGCAACGAGTCCCAGCTTACCTCTGGTCATAGGACAGGGCCATGGCCCGGATCCCGGCGTCACAGCCTGGGTAGGCGAACAGCTGCTTGAGGTCCGATACCCGCCACACCATGACCACACCATTGTCTCCTCCCGTGAGCAGGTACTGCCCATCCCGGCTCAGGTGCATGGCCTGCAAGATACAGCAACGCTCAGGGGAGCTCCCACCTGTGGCTGACTGGGCCTGCATGGTGGCAGCCACTGCCGTGCAAGGAAAGGAGAAGCTGCGTGTGCTCCGGAGGAGTCTGTGAGGGACCTGGAGTCCTAGAAGGCCTGCTGTTCTTTCCAGACTTAAATGGAAACGGGCAATCTTGAGCTTGTTTATTTTAAGGATGAGGAGGCAGGCTCTTCCGGTTCTACAGATGCTAGCTGTGTGGGCCTGAGCGGCCTCCGGACCCCCTTCCCCCAGTTCAACTGTAGATATGCGTGCCCAGGCCATTTTGTACCACAGCCGGGCTGACCTCCCCTCGCCAACGGCACGTGGCTGCCTTGGGGGCCAAGACCACCAGGCGTCGCACTCTACCCCCAGTTGCAGTGGGTTGGTGCAGATCTCCCTTGCAGCGGTCTCCGGCTTGGCTTCCCCGGGCACATAAAACGGGGCCTTGCAAGCCCATAGGGCGAACCCTGAGCACCACCTCTTTCCTTGTCAGTATGGTGCTTTGTATATTTCTAAATGGTTGGGGAAAGTATTTCATGACACGTGGAAATTATGGGACCTTCACATGCCAGTGTCCATAAATGGTTTGACTGGCACCGAGCCACCCCGCTCACTTATGGCTGCCCTGGGAGCAGTTTAACGGGCTCTGTGGCCCCCAAGGCCCGAACTCTCCGTTTCTGTCCTTACACGAAGAGAAAAAGGGCACCTCCTCTTCCACAAGCCAGGCCTCCTGCCCCTCCTCACGGGCCCACTCTCCCAGCGCGTTACTGAGGCCCCTCCAGCTGGGCCCCCCTCACCCTCAGCGCAGGGCGGGGTGGGGTGCTAGTTTAGATAAATTGCAGAGTTTGGCTCAAAGTGTCTGAGAAAATTTTGTCTTAAAGCCATCGAAGAAAGGAGTGTCTCCAAGAACCTGTCGTAAAGCCGCTCAGTTAATTCACCGAAATGCTGGCACCACCATGTCGTCAACCAGCTCCAGCAAAAACCACACCTAAGAAGCCCACGCCCACCAGCGGATCCACGTGTGTGTGAGGTAAAGTACACGCACCACACACAGAGTACGCCTCGCAGCATCAGTAATAATCAGTACCCTTTTCTCCTTTCAGGAAAGGAAGGATCCCGGGGAGGGGGTGATCTGGGACTTGTGATGAGGTCTTTGATGAATAATTATTTGTTACATTTATAAAACTCAGCTGATAAAAATCCATTAACCTTAAGGTTGTGGTTCACTTGAGTTTTTATACTTGAGGCTTTTTATTGGATGAATGCTAGATTAAAACCATTAATCTTTAACTCTGTTAAACAGTCTCTGATCCAGTTCTATCTGGAACTAAGGAAAGCCTACACTTACAGGAACATAGTTATCAGCAGCAAAACATTTTAATAAGCCAGGTGCCTAACGAACATTTCACTGGCTGCTTTCATGCGGGACCTTCCAATTCCTCTGACAGCAGGAGAGCACCATTCACGTAGCGGGCGGCCCCTCGTTCATTTGAACACACGCTTGGCATCCAGCGTGGCTGTGGCCAGGACCTGGAGGGCCAGGGAGACCTTGGGGCTGTGCTGGCGTTTAAGGGGGCTTCGGGAAGACGGCCCAGCAGACCACAGGGGTCTGCCTCCCCCCAAACACAGCCCCAGGAAAAGAAAATAGATGATTCCTAGGGGTTGAACAGTGGTTAGCCTGTGTTTAGGATAAAACAACTTTGCTGCTCCGTGCAGGCTGCCTACTTAAATTTAAGTTATTCAGACATCTAAACACTGCACAGCTGTGTGCTATGATACGCCGTTGGCCAAAATGCCCTGGGACAATCTGGCATTTCCAAGAAACACAGGTGGGAAGTCTTGGTCACTGCAGAGGGTTCTGGGCCTCTCAGGGGAGCTGGGCTGCAGATGGGCTGGTTCCCATGGCCGCCTCGCTGCGGTCCGGAGTCCGGCCAGGGGGTGGGGGCTCGGCCGGGAAGGGTCGGTCTCTGGAGCCGGGGCAGGCTGGGCGCTCGCTTGCTTTAATCATGCGGTTGCCACTTGCAACTTAGGATGATGGAGTGCGGGCATGCTGGAAGAAAGGCGGCGGGTTGTGTAAGCCTAAACTCCGGGGGGAATGTTATGGAGGGAAAAACAATGGCTCCCGGGCAGAGAGGGAGAGCTTGGCTCAGTCTGCAGAAAATCCCTCTCCCGCACCCGGGAGGAGCCTCGCGGCGCCTTTGGTGCCGACAGAAACGCCACCGAAATTGTTTCAGCCAGCGAGGGATTTCAAATTATTTCACAGATTTATTAGCGTGGTTGACAATATAATCGCAGCTGAAAGTGACAGATTATCAGCATTCATATTGTGACGAAAAGAGGCGAGAAACCCTCTGATGTGTCGTTGCTTTAAAGGACGTGTTACGGGCAGGACGGCAATAAAATAGGAGCGGGGCTGTGTGTGTGCAGGCAGCGCAGCAGGCTGCCGAGAGAAGACGGAGGCGCAGCCAGGGTTAAGCAGTCAACCCTGGGGAGACAGAAGCCAGGCCCTGTCCTTAGGAGCGGTGGCATCGATCCTAACACGGTGCCTCTACGTGACAGAAGGCTTTCCCCGGCTGTGATCTTTAAGGGTGCAGATGGTTCAATCTTTTGTCTTACGGGGAGCTGGAGGGTTCGAACTGCTGACCTTTGGGTTAGCAGCCGGATTTAACGATTGCACCGCCAGGGCTTCCTCAACGATGCACGAATGGGCTCTGGACTTGAGCCGTATCATCAGTACTAGGGTTTTGCTTCTCACTGCTTCCTGGCCTCGGGATTTATTTACCTCGAGGACAATCAGACAATCTCAGGGAGCCTAGGAGAGCTGAGGTGTCACTCAAACCCAGGGCGAGGGACAGCGACAGAAAAGTCCGGAGCTGACCCTCTGAACCTCCTCATGCCTGAGTCCGCTCCCTACCTACGTTCCCGCGTGTATCCCTAAAGCCATTCTGGAAAAGGCTCCGAGGTGCATGAAGGTGAGCCTTTAGAACCCGGCCTCTCCTCCCCGCCAGCAGGTCCGATGGCGGCGGGAATGATGTGGCACCCAGAAGCCCCCGGGACGACTGGTCTTGCATTCCGGAAGAGAAACAACGCTTACTAGTACACCAGGGGCTTCAAAAGTTCGTGGGGGTTAATTCCATTATCTTTGCATCCCATTGTTTCCACGCACTTTAGGAAGCCCCCTCAGGCAACACAATCTGAAGCCCAGTTCCCATTAACTTTGCAAGTTTCTGATCTGGTGAACTATGAGGAATGAACTCGGAAAGGAGATGCTGATCCCACACGGGCGCAGTCTCCGTCCCTGAGCCTGCGGAGGAGGAACCACTGCTGGCTGTCAACCAGTCCTAGCCCTTCTTCAACAAAAACTAGCAGTGCCATGGAAAGCCACTCAAGATGCCTCCCAGCTCTTGCAGAAACGTCTTCTGTGGGAGCGCCACCCTGGACCTCACTCGGTGACGTCACACATGAGGCTTCCTGGCCGCACAGCTGGGACAGGTGGTGCAGAGTGTGTTTGTGTCCTGTTGCCATGGAAAGAGGCCTCCCCCCAACTCAAAATCAGAATGCTCTCTCTCTCCACTGTCTTCACACTTGGAGGTAAAAATGCAGATAAAAAAGTGCACTCACCTTTATGTTGTCATCTGTTTCCATTGTGGCCTGGAGCTTCCCATTCACACTGAAGGTACAGAAGAGGCCGTTTCCGTAGAAGATGACACAGTGGCCCTCTCTCGAGGCCTGAATGAGCTTGGGTTTCAGGCACTTTTCAGGCCCCTCCAAGGTCCTCAGCAGGTCTCCGTTCATGGAGTGAATGAGACATGGTCCTTCTGACAGGAGAAAGAGAAGGCACAATTATTTCTTAAGGGAACAGACAAGTGTGATCTGAATATTGCGCACGTGTCAAGCAGAGAGAAGACCTTACAGACAGACTGCTCTTCGACATGAATGATTTTGTCAGAGTTCGCCTTCCTCTGGGGAGAGGAGAGACCAGGCCACACATGTTCCAGTTCTCTCTTCCTGGGGAAGCTGGAAGTTCCTTGTGGACCGAATTCCATTGCTGTTGAGTTCATCCAGCTCCTAGCGGACCCGAGGGGGCGGCAGAGTTTGAACTGCTCCGTCGGATGGTTTCTGAGACTAGTTCTTTCTGGAAGTGGGAGAGATTGTCTCATCTTTCTCCCAAGAGGTTGCTGGTGGGTTTGAACTGCTGACCTTTTGGTGAGCAGCCCAACGCGTCACGACACTCCCTAAGTAAATCTACAGAGAGATCCTTCCACAGCTGCTCTTTTACAACGGGGCTAGTCTGCTTCCATGCTGTCCCCAGAGCCTGCTGCAGCGTCCTTCATCCTGCCCCCGTGCCACACTGCCGGGGTAGATGGGGATGGCTGAAACAGCCCAGACCTAGCAGATGTGTTGTTGTTGTTGTTGTTGTTTTTAATTAAGTGGCTACGCAGAGCAAAGGAGGTAACAATAATTGCTTATGTGACGACTAAGTTCCAAGGGACATCAGAGTGAGACAAGAGGCTCACTGGGAGCATACACCCATGACTGTCCTTGCCACGTGGAATCACTGCCTACACCCCACGTGACTTCTGAAAGCACGCCCCGTTGGAAGCCTTGGTATACAGCAGTCCTCGCACGGCATGGCTCAGATACGCATTTAGTTCAGTGACCCTACTTTCAATAACACCAGTTCTCCAACCGCATGGTTGAAGTTTGTTATTAGAGTAACTGCATAAAGTATAAATGTGGCTGCTAGTCCACCAGTCTTTGGTCCACAAACCAGTATGTGATAACAGAAGTGTGTCGTGATTGGTGGCCAATCACATCACTTCTTTCAAAGGCAACAACTGGTCACTAAGCATCTGTTCGTTCATGCAGAGACAGCAAAGCATGGAGCTGTGTGGCTTCCTTGTCCCCTCATGCTTCCTAATAGTGAAGTCAGCTGACATTTCATACAAATGGATAATCGAGAGAATACTCCGACAAAAATGAAACGGGAATAGAGCAGAAAGGAGTGACGGAAAGCACACTGAATGTAAATGCAGGGACGGAAGAAACCACTGGCTAGAGGAATGGCCACGCTGCTAACCATTCACAAAACTGTCCATGTGGAACCAGGGAAATTTTGTGAAGGTGAACTTATTGGACATATAAATGAGGTAAGTGGTTGTGACATAAATTTTAAGTCCCGGAATTAATGCCAGCAAAAAGCTTCACATTCCAAAAAGGAGTCCTAGGGGATATTTCACAACCTTTAAAACAAAAGAAAGTAAAACACTGGAAGGGGGTCCAAATGCAGAAAGGAGTGTGACAATTTGCCAAGGCGCAAGACAGATGTGTGCCCACATCCTGACTGAGGCCACAGCAAGGCGGCAAGCAATGCTCAAATCATTCTCATCGTTTTCAGAAAGAAATAATGCCCTTCGATTCCCTTAGCCCGAGATTTGGCTATTTTTAAAATATCCCTGTACATTATTCACTGAGAATTTCTCCTATTTTGACAAAAATTTTGATAGGTCACAGGACAGTCATGCACTTTCATTTTAACCATGGAAGTTGCTTTGCACGGCCATTTTTACGGCCAAGCACTAACATATAAGACTACCCGAAATATGATAGGTTCATTCTGCACGTGCCTGGTTCATATTACAGGCAGTCCAAGAAGTCACGTGGCCTTCTGATGTACAAAATTATTCCGCATAAGAGCCAACAGCAAGTCCACTAACCATAGAATCTCCCTGCCCTGATTACTCCATCGCTGTTGCGACCAACTCAAGTTTCCAGCTGGGTCCTTTGAAGATCTAGGAAGCCGTCTATCTGGCCCACATAGCTCAGGATATAAGGAAGGTGACTCAGCTACTCTACGGTTCCGGTGGCCAGATTCCAAATGTTTCTTTGTGCTCAAAGTTGTCACAGGGAGACAGACAATGGTAACGGAATAAGCAATGACCTGAAGCAGCCCTGGGCTGACCCGGAGTTGTTGCACGTGCCCTTGGGAAAGGTGGCTTAGTAGCTCTGGCCTAAATGCACGGCGATGCTACTAGAGCAAACGTCTCTGCAAGCCGGCGCAAAGATCTTTTCCACTCTGTTCTGAATCACTGGGGTCCCTGCCCACCCCTGATGTCTGCACGTTAAAACCAGCTGGGTCCAGTGTGAGATGCCTTGTGGCCAGTTAAAGTCCATAAGAATAAACAAAATACCCTTGCTTCCACCTCACAGAAATGTGGAAAACTATGGGCTATCTTTGTAAAGGCTATCTTAAACTCTTTAAACTCAGAAGCGCTATCCCAAAGAGCTTCCATGGCGATGGAAATGCTCGCTATCTGGGCTAATGCAGAAGCCATGAGCCACACATGAATATGGGACACCTTAAACAGGGCTAGTGATGTTGAGGAAATTAATTTCCACTTTCAACAAATTTCGATGAGCTTAAATGGCCCTATGCGGCTAATGAGGGGCCCGTAGTGGCATAGTGGATTATATCTTACATATATTGGGCTGCTAACTGCAAAGTCGGCAGTTTGAAATCACCAGCTTCGCTGTAGGAGCAAGAAGAGGCTTTCCGCTCTCTTCAAGATTTATCGTCTGGAAAACTCCCAGGAGCACGTGTGGTCGGTCTGTCCTATAGGGCTGCTTTGAGCCGAAATGAACTCGATGGCAGGGAGTTTGGTTTGGTTTGATTTGGTCTGGCTACCGAGACAGCAGAAACCTCCTTGGCGGTATGCACACATTGATGAAGTCCTGAGCTTACCTTTAGACCCACTCAGGACCAGGCCCAGCTCCGCACAGATGGCAGCGCAGGTGATCTCGTAGTCATGGCCTGTCAAGATGGCCCGAGGAGTAGTGGTCTCACCTTTAGGACAAAACAAAGCAGAAGCACAAAAGTCAATTCAAGATCACACAGCCTGTTATCCAGTGCCCTCTACCCGGGCTTAAATAACCAGCAACTTGTTCCTAATCCCCATCATAGCTACAATTTGAATTATAGTTTGGAAATGTCTCCCAAAATCCTACTTTAGACCCTGTTTTAGAGGTACACCCATGTTACTAAATTTCAAGAATCCTTCCCTGATAATTACCAAGCACCAAGGGTCAGAAACATAGGGTTAAATAAAACATTCTAGACACTTGTCAAATACATAACGAAACCTCTTGGGCAGATGATTTCTGGACAGAGGATGGCAAAAAGGAAGACTTCAGCTGCATTCACACTTCAAAGAGAAGCCTCCTCCTCTTTGGGCCACCCCACTTCCAGTCATAGTGTGGCGAGGCTGAACTAGGCCTTGCAAGTCTTTACTTACAACCCCTTATAAGTCTTTACTGGGCCTGGTTGCGAGGGTGGTATCTTCCTGATCTATTTCAGGGCATCCCTCTACAGTTCCTTCAATGTTCAGAGAAAACAAACAAACACAAACCCAAAAACACCAATCAAACCACAGCCTTAAAAGTAATTCTACTGACAGTGGTGGAGACGTGGGGCGGAGACGTATCTGAATAAGCACAGATGTTTCAAACCTTCTTCTTACGTATATAAAAATGAGTCACCCTGCACTTCACACAGTTCCGATGGAAATAAAACAGAAGTTGGCTTATAAGGACCCCACCCCGTGAATGACCCCAGCACAGAGTAGTCAGTAAATCACAGTAGGATTCATTTGTGGCTTGATCTGGAACAAGCCACAAAGATGAACTAGACCCTCTAGTTAGCCCGAAGCATACTATTTTAATCCAAGCAAATCCTCTGCTTTCATCGTCTCGAAGGACAAAGACACAAAATGTTTATAAGTGGAACACGAGAGAGCATGACTCTGGTCATCACCTTGTATTTCCCTGATTTGGATTGGCTTTATAATAGGGTTGATTAATGATACTGTGAAATTACAATGGAGAAAATATGCCCAGAAAGTAGGTCGGAATCACCAGCTATGGAAGTCTGCGGAAAAGAATACATTGTGGTTCCATCCCCAGCCACTTGACAATGCTCGGAGCAGTCTCCCCTTCTGAGGAGGAAACCTGTTAGGTCAAGGACAATCTATCAGAAACACGCTGTGCTTTAAAAGGCCAAAGCTGACTGTCAAACAGAAAAAGACGAATCAAGCCCCCCAAACGGTTTTATCAACATCTAAGGTAGGCTCAGTGGGGCCTAGGCACGTCATATAGGATATTCATATGTGCCTATGTTTTCCTAGGGGCAGAGGGTAGAGAGCAATGGTTTTCACTGAACGTACAAGGTCCATGACCAGGAAGGTGAGGGACTTACCATGAGGGCAAGGGCCTGGTCTCTGAGGATGAACCCATGGTCGGGTCATGGCTGCCTTGCAATGCCCCCAGGACGTTACACCCAGGAGCGTTTCCCAGTAGTTTTCCCTGGAATGTACACCGCACAGTCTTACAGTCTCAGAAGGCCTACGTGGCTTCTGGGGACAAGAGACTGCCAAGTGGAATTTAAGATAACGGAGCATGGCCTCAAACCGCACCGTCCTGGATTCAGGAACCAGCTCTGCGATACAGGGACACCTGGAGGAATGGGCTGAAAGGCAGGGAGGTGACTAGAACAAGGTGCCTGGCTTCATTTGACACAGAATTTAAAAACTTATTCCTGAAGGGAAGCCCACCGTACTTCGAAAGTTCTCCTGAGATTTCCAAGAACAAAACCTGTCATCAGAACAACCGTTTTTGCCTTTAAAAGTCCACAAATTCAGAAATCTGTTTTTTTAAAAAATGTAAATACAACCCAATCCGAATTAGTTAACCTCCACAAGAAAGTTAATTCTGCGGTGAGGAAGCTGGAAGCCACTTCACAAATACACGTTCGCCTGCGTCGTGGGCGCCCTCTTCTCCCGAGAAGCGCTCCAGTCCGTGAGCGAACACAGGGGAGCTTCACGCGGGGTGTGAAAAGATTGAATCAAAATGTAAAACAGATTTTCCAGGAACTTGTAAAAATCACTTCGACCACGTTATTTTCTAAATTACTATCTAATCAGATCTACTGTCAACTTTTTGCCAACGTTTCAGATCACGAAGAGCTAAATTAGGAATACATTTTGGGTGTGATTGTTCCTTTTTTGTTTTCATAAGTGGCCATTTGGGGGACGGGTGGTGGTGTTAGATTTGTATTTTAACTCAAATTGCCTTCCGCTCCTCAGTGGGAAGCCAAAGCTGGGAGGAGACGGACCTGACAGGCAATCTGGGCATAAACCCACAGTACCGCAGGGCGGATGGCTGGCAGCAGGCCCAGCGGACCCTGTCCAGTAAGCATGGCGATTCTGCAGGTTGGTTCCTAGGTTCAGAGCGGGTTCTCGGGCGAGGGAGGGGGAGATGACTGTCTCGTGTTTTTCCTTTAAGGTAAAAGATGAAACAGTGGAAGGTCCTGCCATCATAAAGGCAAAACTTATGAAGCTCCATGGTCACCCTGAAGAAGCAGGTTAAAATAGAAGCATTCATCCTGCGCTCTCATCAGGCTGTCCCTAACTATGCTTGACTTGAAAAATACCCCAATACTCTAAAATATAACTTTTCTTTTCCTGCCACACAGTGCACACACATAGGGACAATATCAGGATAATTCAAAAATGAAAAACGATCCCCCACCCTTATAGCCTGATCTCTACAAAAGAACTGCTCGACGCTACAATTTTAGCTTCAAAGTTTGGCAAAATACTTCCTAATCCAGGAAACAGGTTAGACAATTCAGGAAATGCGAAAAAGAAAAGAAAAAACCCAAACTCCAATAAATGAAAAAAGCATAAGGGTAGATTACAACTGTTGGTCCTCTCAGGTACGGGGCTGCACACCCAGGCACTGGGTTTCTCGTACAAAGCCCATGCTGCCTCCTGCTCCTCACCTGTAGGAATCCTCCCCCTTTTACACACACACACACACACACACACAACCAAAGCACACAGCATTCCCTGAGAAGAGCGGTTGCCTGTCTGGCTAAACATTTTTCTCCTGTACAGATCAAGCATTTTTTCACATTTTCTCTTGATCAAAAGGTACACTGAAAATCAGTACCTGTTGGGTTGTGTGCCAATAAACCAAGTGTATCAGATATTAAAATCTCGCTACAGTGAGTGAGTGGGTGCTGAGGAAGCAAGCAGGCACTGGGGAGCCTCGGCTCCGTGCAGAGGGCAATCAGGAGGCCGAGGCGCAGGCTGTCTCTCTGGTTCTCTGAGGTGGGGGTGCATACATCACCCTGGATTGCAGCAAGGCCCAAGCGATAACATCCCCACAGAAGGCCAGGCAAAGCAAAGACCCCCACATCTCTGCATGGTTCTGTTTGGAGAGCTGAGAAACAAAACCTAGGAAGCACTTCACTCATTCTCCTTGCAGCGTCCCCCTAAGCCTGCCCTCCCAGCACTGATCAGACCCTGCACCAGGGGCAGGGTGCAGTGGGGGCGATGGGAAGGGGCACAGAGCTAAAATAAGTCAGTGCCCAAAGCTATCACCATCTCTCACTGAAGTTTTTAAACTGAATAAAGGGCAGGAAAAAAGCCTTCTGAAAAATACCAGGCTAATTCATTCGCTGAAAATTTGCAGCGGTTACTGAATGGAAAGAGCCTTTACTTTTGATTTCTTAGAGAGCAGGATTCACCACAAGTTAGATCACCAAGCAGAACAGACTCCCTTAAGAACCGTTTAAAGTCTTGCTGCTTGAAAAATCGCCATGGCTTTCCATGATGCCGCGAGAAAAATTTATCTTGCTACTGGTTTAAAGGTCTGCGCTTTAAACTCTCCTTAAAGGAAAAGAAAAAGAGAAAGAGGACAGATTTCTAGGACTTCTTTGAAATGTTCCAACAGCGACTTCAAAGGCGAAGGAGCTCTTTGTCCTGGGAGCAGGTTTATGACTACTGATGCAAATCCTAACCGGAGACTGAAAAGGGTCCGCAGCAGGCTTTATGGATGGCCTTGGAGGAAGATGCACAAGTCAAGTGAGATTAGAGCCAGTCCAAATCCCGCCATGACCGCCAGGATGCACCCGCCGTTCCTGTGATGGGCTTTTCTCAGCACAGAGCACCGAGTATCAGTGCTAACCCAGACTAGCTGCACAACCCAGCTTGCACCGAGACGGCACACAATCTCCCTCTCGCCCACGGAGTGTTGATCCTGAGCCTGTGCTTTAAAAGAAACACGGTGACAGATATCAGCACCATCGGTGCTGCGGTGAATGTTTTTACTGAGTGTAACGTTTTGGTGCCCTCATAACATCAGGTATATTTCCCCATCATATGGATTCAGGACCACTTGCAGTTACAGCAGAAAGTAGAGTAAATGGTAATTTCTGTAGGATCGTGCTCACAAAGAATAAGGAAAGTATTATTTCAAAATGTCTGTTTCCTTTAAGGCAAAACAGACGAATAGTCCTGGCACAAAGAGGCTTGGCAGTCATTGCTGGCAAATTTTTAAGTTACGTTGTACACAGTGAATGTTCTTGGTATTTTGGGGACTCTCCCCAAAGTTTAGGCCCATGAACTCACTGTGACTGTACTGCACGATGCTCGCTCGCTCCTCGCACCACCCACTGCCATCGCATCAATTCTGACCCTTAGCGAGCCGACGGGGCAGAGGCGCACTGCCTGCGGGAGCGAACTCTCTCTCCCTCCACAGGAGTCACAGCCTCCTGCTTCTCCCGCAGAGAAGCTGGTGCCTTGGAGCCGATGACGTCACGGTTAGCAGCCAGATGCTTAGTCCCCTATGCCACCAGGCTGAGGTAAGCACCTTGTTTTGTTTTAGCAGACAGTGAATCCCTTTCATTAACTCGCCCTGTTTTCAATACCATTGATTAAGAGATGAAGTGGGTTTCAACCCTTTGCCCTTCTTTTTTTGTTATTTTAATAAATCATTTTATTGGGGGCTCTTATAAAAATCCACACATCAATTGTATCAAGCACATTTGTACATCTGTTGCCATCATTTCCAAAACATTTCCTTTCTGATGATGGCAACAGATGTACAAATGTGCTTCACACAATGGCTGTATGTATGGATAGTGGTAAGAGCTGTAAGAGCTCCCAGTAAAATGATTCAAAACAAAACAAAAACAAAGCATTTTCTATGTGAGCCCTTGGTATCAGCTCTTCATTTTTCCCATCCCTCCCCCCACCCTCATAAGCTCTTGATAATTTATAGATTGTTTATTTTCCTATTTACAAACACAGGTGAAGGGACATTTTGCCATTTTTAGTTTCATAGAAACAAAATCTCTTTTTCCCCCAATTAATACCTAGTTTAGATGATTTTTTTGCTCCCATATGAACATTTTCCATTTGTTCAGAAATTCGTTTTTCATTAATTTGATAACGTGTACTGGGCTTAGATGATGTCCCGTGTACTGTATAGATGGGGGAAGGAATACAACATGGCCCTATATTTGACGATGACTTGATTTGCGTGAGCTTTCACTGACCTTTATAAAACAAACCTTAGTCATCCCACTACCAGCCATCACGTCACGCTGACGCTGACTCACAGCGACCTGATATAGGCTACAGCAGGACTGCGCCTAAGGTCTGCGTCATCTTCCTCCCACAGAGGGGCGGGTGGATTCAAACTACTGACTGTCGGTTAGCAGCCCGCTGCTTCACAGCCCAATGCCACGAGGGCTCCTTTGGTTGACCATAAACCCGCAAACCCCCAAAACCCACTGCCATCAAGCACATTCCGACTCCCAGTGGCTCGGCGCTGGGTTCCCAAGGCAGGGGTGGACAGCCTCCTCTTCCCCCTGCGGGGGAGCGGTGGGCTTCAGTCACTGGCCAGTCTGCAGGCCACTGCTCACCCCAAGTGCTGCCGGGGCCTCACTGTAAACCTCTATCCAAACTACAAGAATTGCAGAGGCGTAAACATTTGTACTTCAGCCCAAACTACTTATACTGATCCGAATATGTACATAAAAATCAATAGATCACATTGATTAATACAACCCGTAAAGAGTAACAACCAAGCCAAATGCTCAACAAGAGCTAAAAACAATAACAACAACAACAAAGCTGAACTTAAAAAGTAATGATTTCAATAGTTCACTCATTTTGAAAGAAAATACAAATTGTTTTAAAGAAAGAAATGTATTCAGATAGGTAAAACAAAATAAAAAGCCATTAAACCTAAATACTGTATGGCATATAAGCCGGTGATTCCCTAAAGGTGGATCCTGGCATTCTGCACTTGCCTTTCATTCCATTTTAATTACATTTTGATGACTACAGAACATTCCTGTGGACTCCACACACCACTCTCTCATGCGGTTCACCATAAAGGTAAATCAAGAAAGGAAATGACTAGGCTGAAGTGGAAATGAGGTTAGCTATTGAATGCTTTCTAAAGCTTTCTCATTAAGTTCCTAATTTTGAATTGGAATTATAAAACTGTATTTTAATTATATAAAGAGAAATAAACAACTTGGAACTTTTAAAAATCATTGCCGCCCCATCAGTTCCCCACCCCTCCCCACCTCAGTCATTATGGTCTTGTTGGTGAAAAAAAAACATAGCGTCTTGGATCAAACATAATAAGTTACAGATTATAAATCATAATTGTGCTTGGAGTGCAATGGCCACTAGTCAGTTTTGTTAGGCTCCTCTTGTAAATACTAGAGGTATTAAAGCTAGGCAAGGTAACAGTGGTACAACTATCCATTATAAATGAGACGAAGTTCTAGGTCATGACCTTTTCTCCTGCTTTTCCTAAAATCCCATTTTCCCACAGATTTTGAAGCCCTTAATCTTTGTGTAAAGGTTTATAAATAGAGAGTAAGACTCTAGAAAATAGGTTACATGAGTTTGAATCTATAAGTGTTTATCAGTGTACCGCTAAAATGTCATGAGTTTTTAAAAGGCCAAGTCCTGTGACGCATAGACTCATCTGAATAACTCGGTCTTGGGGACTCGTACAGCGTAGGTGTGCCGCTGTGTCCTCTGCATATGCTAAGAAGGGCGGAGTGGGAGGGCTGCACCGGATTTTCTAGAGTCGGTCATCCAACTCCCTCAAATGAGAACTGGAGGGCACCGCAGTCAGTGGCGGAGAGGGAGCATCTGGCCTAGCATCCCTGAGCTGGATGCAGGCGGTGGCCTCCCTCTGGTAGGTTCTATCAAGGAGAACTAAGAATTTATGAGGCCAAAAGCAAAAAATGGCATGCTTTTACTCGCTCTGTGCCTCACCTGTAAAATGAACTAACAGAAGTTCCCATACAGGGCTATGACTAAGATCCATGAGTTTATATGTGGTGTCCATGGGATAGTGCCTGGCAGGCAGCGAGCACTTCTCAGTATCAACTAGTAATTGTGACAGTGATAGTGCTGGTAATGGTAGTGATAATAATGGTGAGAGTAGTAGTCGTGGTCATAATGGGAGTAGTAGCAGTATTGGTGGAGGTGGAGGAGGTGGTGGCAACAGCAGGAGCACAAAGATGCTAACTTTTCTCTTCTGTTACAGACACTTTTCAGCCTAAGTATAATATCTGATTTTATTCTTCATAAAAGCCAAATAGAGGCGGCTTTGTTATTTCAGAAGTTACATTTCTCCTACTCCTCCTTGTCTCAGACTTGCCAGCCTTCCCTGAAGAACAAGCCACGACATTCGGATACGGAGGCTAGAGCGGACCTAGTAGCTGGAAGCCCAAGGACATCGAATGAAGTTCTATTACAACCAGACTTAACGTACCTCTTCTCTGATGATTACAGACATGCTCATTATAAGTCAGTCAGATAATTTAGTGAATTATGACGAAGAAAATGAGGAACTGCCTTCCAATACCACTACCTATAAATACATCCCGTGGCTCATGTTTTCCTGCTGTCACTCCAGCCTCAGTCCTAGGTGTCAGCGTGTGCAGCCAGAGCAAACTCACTGCCCGCACCTCCCGTCCACATCCCAAGAACCCGACAGGACAGAGCAGAAGTGCCCCTGGGGGTTGCTGGGACTGAAACCCTTTACGGGAATGGAAAGTCTCGTCTTTCTCCCAAGGAGTGCTTGTGGTTTCGAACTGCTAACCTTGAGGTTGGCAGCCCAATATAACCACTACACCACACACTATAAAATTTTCATTTTATAAGCAGATTGATTTCTTTATAATTAGCAATGTAGAGAACATATTCTTTTATGTTGATGATTATGTATTTCAATGTATATCATACTTTTTTAAAGAACTAATAAAATTCTCTCCTACTTTCGTGAGACCATCCTTTCCACTTGTTGATTCCTTGCAGAGGGCCTTGTCTGAGTTCTCATTTATCTGCCGCTCCTGTAGCTGCATATAGGGGGTCCACTAACAAAAATTACTTTAAAAGCTCCACTTCTGGACCAAAAGACCCACAGGAAGAACAATAATTGAGAGGAGATTGTTTCCAGGTTTGCTGACTGCAGCACTGGGAGTAATGGTAGTGAAGAGTCATTAAAAGTGGGAATAGTTTTATCTATCCCAAATACCTAACTTTCCCCCACTTATTTCTCAAATCACATAAAGATATCTGTAGTAGCTCCTGAACATTTTTAGGTTCCTTTGTTCCATAAGCAAGGCACTGGGGAAACTGAGGGAGGGTCTCACATCTTGAGCTATTCACTCACCCCAAGGAAATAAAAAAAGCCTCACAGAAAATTAGACGCTAAAAGACACAAATGACAAAGGCCGACAAGTCACGTCGACTTAGGTCACAAAAGGCAAAAAGAGTCTTAAACATTTTTTTTTTTTGCTGCCAAAGTTACTGCAAATCTATAATCTGAAGTCTGACCAAATCCAGTTGACTATGAGAAAAAATGACTTATTAGAGAAAGTAAACAAAACACAATATACTTAAGTTATGGCAGTGTTAAAGATCAAGAAAGCAAGTTCACACAAACAAACACTTCCAAAGTGTAGCCTTGTAATGCCGTATTAGTGAGCATGGTATTTGAAAACAGGTATCTACAAATAAATAAATAAGTGCTCCTTCATAAACAGAATCATCAGTCACTACAATCCTTAGTTTCATGTAAAACGGCTTTTGTTCTCCGAAAGTCTCCCCATTATCTAAAGCCCAACGTGTGGTACATATTTCTCTAATGGAATGGACATTCGGACAGGTGATAAAGTCAGTCAGCCTAATAGGTTGTTCCAGGAGGTCTTAATTAAATGCATCCTTAGTAGTTCTACAGTAATAAGTCATGCACGCATACACACAATTATTCCATATTCTAAAAAGAGCAAAGGATGACTCGCAAATTTCCAAAAACAAAACCCAAGAGAAGCAGTTCACAATTTGGGGCACACTCAGTCTTCACAAGTCAAAGAACAAAACACAACATTTCCTTTGAGAGACCCCCCCCCTACCCCACCCCCATATCCCTAGCAGCAATTTGTTGACTAAAGGGACTATGTACTTCCTGAGAATGATTCCAGCAAGGGTTTGGAAGTGAATTTCCTATCTGGGCACGGAATTTCGGGCAAGCAGCTTTCTTTTGGCGCAGCAGTAATAAAGCCTGCATATGAAGAGACTCGGCTCGGTTCAAGAACATCAATCATCAGTTCTTCTGTTCTCTTCATCATGTGGCTACAGCCTATGGGCTGAATGGCAGAGTTGGATTTTTTTTTTGGGGGGGGGGCGGCAACCAAACAAGGTAAATAAATGTGATATATTGGCACATCAGTCCACCACCCTGCATATGGTGCAGATTACGGTTGTATTCATGTGCCATATGAATATAATTCCGTTTACCACATCTACTATTAGGTACAAGCAGTAAATACAGAGTTGTTTTGCTGGAATGGAGGGCCTGCATTATATCATGGAGCACTAAACATCCCGGACCTTCTGGAGAATTTCATAGATGCAGTTTTAATGTCACCTGAACTTGAACACTGCCAACGTACTCGCCTCCCACCCCTAGTTGCTGACTCCTTCAAGGAGAAAATACAAAGAGTGCAGGCAGTCTGGCCGGAGAGCCCCGGTGCAGACCACATGGAGGCCAGAGGGGCGCCTCTTCATGGGACGCAGACAAAAAAACCTCCTGTCCCCGCAGAGTCACCTCAAGTGTCAGGCGCGGGGCGTGAAAAGGCTACTCGTTTCAACCACTGTTCTCCAGTTCAGAAGCTGGCGATCATAAGAAATCTGAATTCAAAATGTTAGCCACATATCCCCCCACCCTACCGCCAGCTTACTACAAAGACCGGCATTCAGTAAGATGACAGATACCTGATCTCATGACAAACTGATGCCCGTTCTCTGAGGCAGGCAGACGTTTCCTTCTATCATAAAGGTCCCAAGCCAGGTCAGGTGTAGCAGGAAGAGGAAGAGAGGGAGTTCTTTTTACCAGCTCATGTAGTTCAAGAGAGTGTACACTTCCCATTAAAAGAAATGTAATCACACACAGGCAATTAAAACCCAAGTACACCTGTCTTATCAAATACAAACATAGCCACGTAACCAGAGGCACGTCCTCAAATGCCTCCAGCAGATGGCGCTCTAGGACACCTGCTTAGGGAGACTCACACTGTGTTCCACCCACTGATGGTGGCCAGACAAAAGAATAAGGTTTATCAGTAGCTTTGGTAAAGCATGCTAGGCATGACAACAAAAAGGACATAATTCCTAAGGATGTGCACACAAAAATATACATATGCATAAGCACACGTGCACAGAGGCGACCAGTACATAATTCACACGTGGACACATTAGGACGCCGCTCTTCTTGGAGGGTTGATGAGTAGTCTATGCATCTATCAGTGGTATTTATGGTCATATGGTAAGATCATTCTAAATTCATTAAGAAAAAATTTAGAATACCTTAAAGTTAGAACTCATTTGTAATTACAGCAGGAACGTCTCATTAGTGTGATAGTACTAAAATTAACAACAGTAGGATTTCTGGTAATGACTCCTGTGATTGATGAGAGTCTAACAAAATGAAGTTTGAGACCGAGAAAAAGCAGGGCAGCTACGGCATACAGTACTTTAAAACCAGCTGTGGGTCTGTTCACGCTAGCCGCATGGTTCATAAAACCTTCTTTCTAATTAACGGTGCTGAAATATTCTTCGAGAACAGAATCTTGTTGTTAAGGGGGGGAAAAAAGCCCCAAACTTAAATAGTTGTTTTTCCCCCCAAGTAGACGCCATGCCCATAAAGGGACAAGCTGACATAGATTACCATGTCTGATTGCAAAGACGGGGGAGGTGGGGGGAAATGCCACCTTTCAATCAAATCAAAACCAGAATGTGAGAATGGAAAACTACTTTATTGAAACACTACACACACAAATCCAGGCAACACCCTCCCAGTCAGCGGCTGTTTGTGTCTAAAGATCATCAACTGGGCTTTTAAAAAATTACTGAGATTTTCTAAAATTAAAAAAAATACCCAGTACACTCGTAGCCTTTAAATGCTATATTTATGATCTGTTGCTACGACCTAAAAAATAGCAACTAAATAATGACTCTTTGGACGGTCTCATCCTGCCTGTATAATAAAGGTAATTTCAACGTTTAAAATATTTGAAGGTCAATTGAACATTGGGGAACATTTTCTCCCCACATTGGAAATGTGTGGTCTGGACAGCATCACGAGTATTTGAAAGAAAAACACGTATCTCAGGAAAAGCACTGTGGCGGCGGGAGTCAGTTCCACGACACAAAGAGCACCGAGGCCCGAGATGCTGCCCCTCCGCGCAGAAAACACCTCTCCTGGAACTGTTCTGGGGTGATTTTATAAAACATCCACAAATCAGTGGGCTCCTATTTTAAACTGTCCTCTCGTTGAGAAAATGACATTCCTCGGAAGATAAGGCTCTCGCGACAATAGAGTCGAAGAGGAGGCACTGTCTGTGTGGAAGCAAACAGGGCGCTGCCAAACAATCTAGGCAGATTTCATGAAACTCCCGTGTCTGCTTAGAAGCCTCAGATTAAACTACGCCTGGGTTTGTCCAAGTTGCCTCAGCCTGACTTTGTTTAAGCAATATGTATACGAATACTGGCTAACGTGATTTCCCCCCCTTTTAAATAGCAATCAGGTTTGCACACACTACCAGTGCTGTATTAAGAGGAAAAAGGTGTAAGTTTATGGACCTTGTAAGCAAAATGATTAGCTATTTTCCTGATTTTTAAAATAAAATAACCGAATACCTGAATGAGACATACAAACCGCAGAAAAGGCACTGGCCTGGTTTTCCCTCACATGCCTATTTTTACGTAGAGAAAGCAAAGCACTCCAAATTATTCACACAAAACTGAAGTTGAGGCATTTGGTGCACGTAGAGGCCACAGTGCAGTCAGATGGATCCGAGAGCCCCAGCGCCTCGTCCAGCCCTTTTGTCTGGCAGCCACGAGGAGCACGGGCGAGAGCCAAGCACAACCCACAGCCCCTCACGTGAAACGCTCCAACTTCGGCGGCTGCCTGGTGCAGCCGTCCCCGAGCCAGAGGCTGATAAAATCCGAAGCAAACACAGTGCGCACGCAGTGGTAAAAATGCCCAAGCTTTTGTTTGTGATTTTATTTTGCAAAGCCTAGACTGGCTGGGTCATCGCCTGCCCACCCCGCCACTCTAATGTGTGTAACTTCTCCTTCTATGAAAATGTGCCTCTTTGTCTTTCTCCCAGATTCGTCCTTCACAGATAAAGCTATCTTCAATTGGGATATCAGACGTTACAAAGGGGCCAGAAATGAGTGGGGTTCACTTGGAGGGAGCGGATTTCATTTCGTCAAGAGACAGGACAATTCTCTTAACATTTTCTTTGGAGGCGCCGTGGTGGCCACCTTTATTATTTAATTCTTTTTCTTCCTATTGCCAACACCAGTAGGAGTCAATGTCCAGCCCAATGCAGACAATGAGAGGATACAGACGAAGTGCTTTATAAAAAGTACAATGTAATAATGTACACTCTCATGCCAACAAGATGGGGCTTGCATGTGATTTATTTGCTAGAAGCATCCTGTGCTTCTGATAACACTTTGAGTCAGTTACTGTTCCTACGATCATTTTTCAGACAAGACGGAAGGAGCAACACTTACAATTTAGATGATTTTTACTCCGAACCCCAGGGTTTTCCAGTGCTACTGCTGCATTTTTTATTTGATTTTTCAGGAAAATGCAGGCAAAAACAATCTCTGCAAAGCTGATCTGTAGGCTACACACACACACACACACATTTCTATTTGCAGAAAAAAATTCTAACTTTAAACTAAACTTAATTCTGAAATGCAACAGCAATTACACACAAGTAGAGTAAGGTGACCAGACGTCCTGCTTTTGGCAGGACAGTCCCAATTAAAAAAAATTTTTCCCATATCCCGCGGCATTTTTAAAAAGTCCTGATTTTTGGAAAGAATGCACGACAAGCTAGGGTATACGGTTTGCGGCTGCCGTGTGGCTATTTCACCAAGACATGAGTTTTATCAATGGTGTCCCGCTTTTGTCCCGCTTTACCAATGTTAAAATCTGGTCACCTTAAGTAGCGTGCTGTGCCTTGAGCTAGACCTCAGAGGCCACACTGGGACGCCGTGTGGAAAGAAGTGGAGAGCATGACTGGGTCAACAAGTACAGAAGGTAAATATCTAGGTTTTTTGTCTAGGTTTTTTGTTGTTAGTAGTGCTACAGGTATGTGAAACTTCTTCCATTATGTCTAGACAGCTTATGTCTACACACACACACACACACACACACACACACACACTTCCTCAATCATTGGAGCTAAATCACAAAATGGTAGCTTTTTTATCTATGTCAAACATAGATTTGCCTGAGACAATTCAGTGAATCTCAGGATTTAGATTCCCTGAACCAGGGGAAAAAAAGAGTAGTCACACATGCTAAAAAGTCAGAAAGGAAATGTAGCCAGAATGTAAGAAACCATAATAAAAGAATGTAAAGTTCTTTTCAAAGGATGTCAAAATTTAAGACTCTGAACTTCATTTCTTTTAAAATGTTACTGCAATTACCCTCAGAGGTACTTATGTATGTATAGATCTATGAAAGGCAGACGCACACACTGAAACCTGAACTTATGACAGAGACCATATTATATGGAGTATCCACCTTAAAATGATACTTCAAATTTGATTACTGTAGGGGATTATCTATTTTGATTAAAATAAGAAACATAAATTACTGTCACTGAATAAAATTTTGCTAACCCACCACACTGAGCAAAGTCTACCTTTATATATGTAAGCAGAAAGTTTTGAAAAATACTTTGCACATACTTCTTTTTACATTATACTTACATTTATGTAAATTAAAAAAGATTTTACTTTCATACTAATATAATACATTATGCTTAGCTTTAAAAAAATCAACCCAAAATATGCTGGCCACAAACAGATTTAAACTGTTTCATAATTCTGGATTGTGTGACAGAAGTACCATACAAGATCAGCCTTCCTTAACTAAATACAATGCAACTTGCTTTAAACTAAGGAACTGTAAATATTTACGAGCAGTTAAAATGTTCTACTTCGTGAAGTAAAAATCTAAAGCTATTCTTGCAAGAACCCTTCAGTGTTGTCATAATCATTTTAATTAAATTCTCATTTTTCAGGTGGTCCCTTTAATTGTTTTTTCCTACTTCTTAATGTGTTTTTCTAAAGCCATTTCTTTTCTGCAGCTGTGTGCGATTGGTTTTAATGGTAGCAACTTCCTTTTTTGCCTTCTGTGAATTACAATTTTAAATGGTTGCACATTTTTTGCTTTACGGCCTTCAGCATAGTTTCATAAAGATGGTTAAGGCTGTTGGTGAACATTTTCTTTTCCCATCTGAAAAACCAAGAGCCAATTTGAATATTCCATATTGGCCTTTTATGACCTGTTTTATCTTTTAATATGCAGATGAAAGCATATTTTTGGAAAGACTGGTTTCCATGAAATCATAATTTTTACTTTGTGCCTTTAAAATATGAATTTAATAAATGAGATAATATGTGATTGCTCTTTTACCTTATAGTTATTATTCAGGAATGAAACACCTTTACTTTATTTAGTGACAGCCATTTCCAATGAAGAAGCAGCATTTTCAGACTATAAAAAATGACTCCATCAGCAATGAGGGGATTCCACGCTCAGATTTTCGTTATCAACGGTCCCAAAACGTTAATAGCAAGGCGATGTAGTTGCTCCTTAAATTATAGCTAAGAAATTAAATGCACGTGCAAATTCTGGCCCACCGTCGTCATCTTACAAAAGATAACTTCAGAGGCAAGTGCTATTACGTGCCGCTGGTAGAGGCTGACTCACAAACTATGTCCTACTTACCGCCCGGGTTATCTCCAATCCCGCTGCTCTTTCCATTCCAGTACCACAGGAGGAGGGTGGCATCACGGGATCCCGAGAGAACGTAGCAATTCCCACCAATGTACGACTCAGAGCGGGTGAGGCACGTGACAACGTCCCAATGGCCGAACACCACTTGGATCAGTTTTCCTGTAACATAAACAATTCTCTTTAAGATTGCTATCAAAAGAGCCAACTGTCCAGTGACCGGTTAACTAATAAAACAATAAGGCTTTAAAAACTCAGATTTGATAGTAATTTGAGTTGGTCAAACCTAAACATTTCCTTGGATACTGAACGATGAAAGAGCAATTGAACTGTGAAAATAATGTTTTTGAAAGGCACATGTTAAAACGACGTAGAGTGTTTGAGGGCATGCTAACATCCGGCCATAAAGAGCAACTACAAATGAATAACAAATCACAGCGGTGACTCAAGCAGGCCCCGGAACATCGCTTCTTGGGAATCACCTTCAAAGTTTCCAGTCGCTGCATACGATTCAAAAGCGAAACAAAACCTGAAAAACTACTCTCCAGGCCACACTCCATGAACGCACACCCGTCTCTGACTTCACGACGGGGAATCTGTTGCAGGTACCTATTTATCTATCAAGTGGTCGGCACAGGTGGGAAACGACCAAGTGCTTGCCTGCTGAAAGGAAGATGGTTTCAGCACAAGCCCGGGCTCCTTGGGGGCAAGACCCCCACCATGACAGCTGAGAACCCCCCAGGAGGCAGCTCTGTGAGTCCCCAGATCCACCTGACACCCTCAACACACCAGGATGAGAGGTGTCATTTTGGAGGCTCTCCATTCGCAAATCAGGTTTCCATGACGCAAGTTTGTAATAAAAGGACTCATTATTGCAATTGAAATTTGAGCCATGTCATTCTTCCTTTGTGTTAATTGTCTCCTGGGGGCGGGTGATGATGAAGCCAAGCTCCGGGCACCTTAGCTGAGAGTAATGAGTGTGGCCCAGTGAGGATGACGAGCCTAGTGGACTTGTGTCTGGGGCTCCGAGCATAGCCAGAATTGTTCATATAAAGGTGTCTGAAAAAAAAAAAAAAAGCAAAGCCCTCACGTACCTTTCAGAGATGGCATTTGTAATTCATGCAAACTTTTATAAGGACTTAAGTAGCTGTAGCCGGCCCTTCATTGCATCCAGCTAGCATTTCTTTTGAAAACAATGTTAACAGAATACATGAGTGAATATGTCAAAGAATAGAAGCCCTTATAATATTCAGCATAAGGGTCTTTAAAAAAAAAAAAAAGCTTCGGTGGGGGTCATAAAAGTGTAATTCCAATGTTCAAGAAAAAAAGACCACTAAATTGAAGAGAAAGAATGGGTATGTCTAGTAGAATATGTCTACAATGCATGTATGTTTAACATTATAACCAGGTGCCCTTAGCCCATTCTGACTCATGGTGACCCCACTCGAGTCGGAGTAGAACTGTCTCCCATGGGGTCTCCAATGGCTGAGCTTCTGGAAGGAGGTCTCCAGGCCTTTCTTCCGAGGTGCTTCTAGGTGCATTTGAACTGCCAATGTTTGAAGTGAGCAGCTGATTGAGTTAACCACTTGCATCACTCCTTGTCTATTCTAAGGCTCAGCCCTCAAGTAAGTTTTGGTCTCTAAATGCATTTAGATTTTCAATATGACAATACACATTATGAAGGAAGTAGTTTTTCTTTTAATTTCTTGATTTAAAAATCCAATAAGGGTTTCTTAGGTTAGGCATGCAAATTTAGACGTAAGATGTGCCTACGTACAAAGCAGATGAAGAATCGAATCCAGTGTTTTCACGCATGCGGAGCAATCTGACGCATGTAAAGCTACCACTCATGGCCATCGACGCAGAGCCACCCCAGAGGACAGGGTGGCACCACCCCTGTGGGTTTCTGAGACTGCCACTCTTCACAGGAGTAGAGAGCCATCTGTCCCACAGTGACTGCTAGCAGCCCAAGCACCACCACCACGCTACCAGGACTCCTTAGAGCTGCTAGTAGTGGTAAAATCAGATTTGTTTAAATTTCTAACTGCAAAATGAATTACATTTTTTCATCCGTGACTAAGAGGGAGAAAAACTTCAAAGGAGATACTTTAACTGTTAAATGTTCAAAGCATTCACTTCTAAAACATTTTAAACCTTTTAAATCAAATCAATATCTGTCACTTAGAAATCATCTTATATAAATAAATAAAGACTATGTAGAATAAAGTGAGGGCATTCTCAAAAAATAAGGTAAAATTGAAAATAAAATTAGATATAAAATGTAATAACTTTTACTTCATATCCTATTTACACAAAGAAGAATATGATGCAGTCTCTTGGTAAAATACGTGTCCCTAGGCAGCACAAATGGTGACGTGGTTGACTTACTAATGGGAAGGTTGGAGCTAAAGCCCAGCTAGAGCTGCCTAGGGAACCTTGGTGGTGCGGAGGTTAAGCACTGGGCTGCTAAATGCAAGCTCAGTGGTTCAAACCCACCAGCTGCTCAGAGACCGATCCTATAAAGATTTACAGTCTCTGAAACCCTGCATATTGGGTAGCTATGAAGTGGAATCAATGCGATGGCAGTGGGTTTTGTTTAGCGTTTGACTCAGGTGACTCAGAAGAAAGGCTTGGTGATCTACTTCCCCAAATACTCAGCCATGAAAACCCTGTGGAGCACGGCTCTACTCTGACCCGTGGGGGATGGGGTGCCACAGGCAGAGTAGACTCAACAACTGACAGAGGAGACGGAAAATGCCCACCCACTCAGTGCCATCAAGGCAATTGTGACCCACAGCGACCCTGCTGGACAGGCTAGAACTGTCCCCCTGGGCTTCTGATACGGTTAACTTTTTATGGACGTAGAAAGCCTCATCTTTCTCCCTTGGAGCAGCTAGTGCTTTCAAACTGCTGACCTTGCAGTTAGCAGCCGAATGCATAAACACTACACCATTCTGGCTCCTTTTGATAGAGAAGCCAGCCTTATCCATAGGACAAGGCAACAGTTAGGTAGCAGAACACACTCCTATTAATCACTAGCAACCCGAAGGTTAAATCGATGTATGGTAACTACTGAAAGCAGCTGTGATGGTGTTTCTGATCACAGTGTACCCATAAGCACTGTGATTCCTGCCTCAGCCTAGACCTAAATGCTGAAAGCATAGAAACTGCAGGAGTGCTTTGAGCAAGTTATTCAGGGTAGGCTTATGTATGCTTTGAAACTCATCACCGTCTGAAGACAAAGCGGGTAAATAAGCAAATGTGGTGAAGAAAGCTGATGGTGCCTGGCTATCAAAACAGCAT